>NC_064931.1:147160031-147777173 GCF_023897955.1 Schistocerca gregaria
TTTTACCCAAGAGGACGCCATCATCATTTTCACCATACAGTAAAGCTGCATACCCTCGGGATAAATTACGGCTGTAGTTTTCCCTTGCTTTCAGCCGTTCGCAGTGCCAGCACAGCAAGGCTGTTTTGGTTAGTGTTTGAAGCCCAGATCAATCATACAGACTGTTTCCCCTGCAACTACTGAAAAGGCTGCTGCCCCTCTTCAGGAACCACACGTTTGTCTGGCCTCTCAACAGATACCCCTCCGTTGTGGTTGCACCTACGGTATGGCCATCTGTAGCGCTGAGGCACGCAGGCCTACCCGCCAACGGCAGGATCCATGGTTCACGGGGGGGAAATGTGCCATATTAATAACTAATTGTTTCACAGAAGCTGTTTGTTGGTAGTAGTTTATTTTACCGTACTACTTTCGGGTGCTGCCCATCATCAGCGGTATCTACATTATAGAAAAGATATATCTTACAATACGTTACTTTGTATGTAGTAGTGTTTTATGCATTTGTGAGTTTTTAATTCCTCGTAACGTGACATGCCTTATACGTACACTAAGGAGACGTAAGACAAGGGACAGCGATATGTACAGTTATGCTAAAAAGTATCCGAACGACCTGAATTGCATTTCGAATGATTCGTATGCAACCCGCATAACGCAGCTGTCTAACAGGTCCTATAATCGCTCCTCAGTACAGTCGTTTGACTATTGAAAATGGTTCCAACAAGTCACAACTAGAAAACACTGATCTGCATTGCAATAACTCAAGACGTAAAGTTATACCACGATACTACAAATATCAGGGAACACCTTATCACAGATAAGACTGTCCTTATTGTAAGCTAACATTTATTACAATAAATGACATACCTGAAATGTTACCACTCTCATTATTGCGTCAGATAGGAAATGAACCTAGTATGTTCGTCGTATTGATGATTTCCTCTTCAAAGTAACATACCGTACTTATTATTTAACACAAAATGACATTAAAAATTTCAGTTATTGACGAGCAGCTAGTTGAGAATATGTATGAACTTCAAATGACGAACCGTCTCGTTCTGCATATGGATTCAAACCCAGGTCATGCAGACAATGCAAAGATTTCGTGACCCCCAGAAACTAACACTCATTGATGACTAGGCATATAGAGAGTGAAATACCTCGATTTTAGACAGTATCAGTTAGCAAACATCAGTTTTAAATTACATAACGTAAACATTTTTAACGGACGCGAATTCCTACCCAGTACCTATTGACCCTGTCAACGAACTACGAGAGATGTTAAATATTGCTCCTTCACAAGTAACTTACTTGAAATACCGTGAGGTAAAGCTTTGTGTTGGATAGGTATTCGAACCCAGAACATAATAGCATTGTTATCGAATCACAATCAACTATGACATATCGGATTTTCTCGGCAGTAGCTAGATGTTTTAACTAAAATGATGAAACGAAACATTAATTTTTTCCTTCTCAGGACTCCAACCCGGCACCTATAGCTGTTATATTCTAGAGAAAACGAACGTTAAATATGCGTTTGTTACACCAGCAGCGAGATGTGATCATATTTGAACAAGAAATAATATGACGAGAGATTCAGTACTGACTGATAATCGAACTCCACACATATCGTTGTTGACTAAACACAAAGAGACGTCAGCTACCGAATCTTTCCTCCCCAGCAGCTTGGAATAACATCCTTAAACTTACAGTGACCTCGTAAATAGTTCTGTGTGTCACTGGGAGTCAAAAACGTCAGATATCGTTAAGTGTTGACAATGAATGAAAATACATTAAAAATTAAATTATTATCCACCAGTAGATAGGTGTTCTCATGCCAGGGCTTGATAATACATAATTAAAACTTTAGTGCCGGGCCAGGATTAGAACCCATTTAAGCGCAGTATGTGGAGATGTTGAGGAATTTGCAGTTTTGAACAAACTACAAATTTTAGTCGAGCTATATTGTCAGGAAGGAGTCAAATTCCGCGTTAAGGGCGGTCTGAGTTGCATTCCCAGTTCAGAAACAATTTTATCGACATACAAAATCTCAAATAAAAGCTGGAATAAGTGTCTACATAACATTGGTTTCGTCTATTACAGCACGCTGTTTCTCACGCACTAACATACACTCATGCTCATAAATTAAAGATAATTGCAAAATGTGGTGCCACACAACGTGGCACTACACAAAACTGGCACTTATAGCATAGGGGCATAGGGACCACACACGACACAGATCTGTAAGTCCACGGTATTGGTGATAAGTAAAGAAAACCGTCCCGAAACACATGTGCTACAAAACGCCACTGTTTCCTACGCATGTACCCAGACTTCAATATGGGTTATGATCCCCATGCACACGTACACAGGCCGCACAACGGCTTGGCATGTTCTGGATCAGGTGTTCGAGCAGCTGCTGGGGTATGGCCTCCCATTCTTGCACCAGCACCTGTCCGAGCTCCTGAAGTGTCGCAGGGGTTTGAAGACGTGCAGTGGTACGTCGACCGAGAGCATCCCAGACGTGCTCCATGGGGTTTAGGTCTGGAGAACAGGCGGGCCGCTCCATTCGCCTGATATCTTCTGGTGCAAAATGACGTCCCGATACACCTTACCTGTTACAGTTCCTCCGTCAAAGATACGCAGGGGTGTACGTGCACCAATTATAATCCCACCCCACACCATCAAACCACGACCTCCATATAGGTCCCTTTCAAGGAGTCTAAGGGGTTGATATGTGGTTCCTGGTTCACTCCAGATGATAACCCGGCGAGAATCACTGTTCAGACTATACCTGGACTCGTCCGTGAACATAACTTGTTACCACTCTTCCAATGACCATTTACTGTGTTCTTGACACCAGGCTTTACGGGCTCTTCTGTGACCAGGGGCAGTGGAATGCACCTTGCACGTCTCCGGGGAATAAACCATGACTGTTACGGCAAGAAATGAAGAATGAATTGATTGTTGGTGTTAATAACGATCATCCTCCTTTACCTCCAATGCATTACAGCAGATGACGTGTCACTGAGCACATTTGTTCTGAGCATGCAGTACATGTGATCATGCTGTGGCCAAATCCTTAATCTCACCGAGTACACCGAACACGGCTATCAGAGAGGAGAAGACTCTGGGGTCGCATTCCTGGATCTCAGCGCCGCATATGACGCAGTTAACCGTAAGTTGCTTACCCAGAAAGTGTATAATGTCACTAGGGACTACACCCTATCTATGTTCGTGCAATTCATGCTACAGAACAGACGCTACTATGTAACGTTACAATCTAAAAACAGCCGATGGAGGACACAGAAAATTTGACTTGCACAGGGTAGTGTCCTGGCTCCAGTATTATTTGACATCTGTACGAATGACCTTCCCATTAGCCACCAGACACGAATGTTCATTTATGCCGATGATGCAGCAGTGGGCACACAGGATAAAACCTTTGAACAAGTTGAGGAGAATCTCACAGGAGACTTAACAGAACTTGCTGCCTATTACGAAGGCAATAATCTCAAAACAAACCCTAGTAAATCTCAACTATCCGCCTTAAATCTTAGGAACAAACAAACCAAACGGAAACTCCGAGTCATGTGGCAAGGGGTAGAGCTTGAAGCATACAAACAGCCCAAAATTCCTGGGAGTAACATTGGACAGAACGCTTACTTTTAAGCAGCACTGTCACAAAACTGAAAAGAAGGTCTGTGCCAGGGACAACATACTGCGGAAGCTAACAGGTTCATCGTGGGGAGCTCAACCATACGTTTTGCGCACCACAGGTTTGGAGGAACTCTGCTCACACTAAGCAAGTTGACGTCGCCGTAATAGAAACCGTACGTATTGCCATAGGATGCCTCAAACTAACTCCCAAAGACAAAATTTATCCCATCATAGGCATAGTACCACCCACTATCCGCAGACAAGTAGCTGCCGAGATCGAAAGATCTAAACAAAAGAATGATCCCCGACACCCGATGCATATGCACCGAAAACAACGTGTCCTGCTGAAATCCCGCAGGAGTTTCATCGAAACTACTGAAAAGCTCGCCACCAAGCCCGTCGCAATGCGGCTATCTCTTTGGGACGAAATGGTGCCACACTCCACAATGGATCTACTTGAGGAGGGATCTGCAGGATTTCCACTACCTTTTACAACTTGGAGGTCATTAAACCGGCTGCGTACAGGAGTAACTGGGTGCAAATCAAACCTATTTAAATGGGGATACAGTGATGGCGATAGGTGTGAATGCGGAGCAATACAGGACTTGGACCACCTATTGATTTGCCCATATATGTCTATAACATGCCCTAAAGACGATATTTTGAAAGTCAATGACAAAGCAACCTACGTTGCTAATTTCTGGGAAGGGAAGATATAATTGGTGCATCCGGATACGGAAGAAGAAGAAGACGTGAGGCGCCAAGTTGTTTTCACTGCACTGTGTTCAATACGAAGGTTCTGTTATAGTTATATTAATAACCTGCTGTCTTCAAGTTGATGTACCCAGCGCAGAAAACAGCACGCAGGTCGTAGGTTCTGTATCTTGAGGCTGAAACTGACTTTTAGCGAGGTTCTGTTCTGAAATAATGTATCACTTCTTTGGAATGCCACTCGCTTATTCTAATACAGCCACACGAGAATACTACATGATCTTAATACAACACCTTCTGATACAGCAAAGTACATAATCAAACACAATGTTTACGAAAATATGTCTTTACACTTTTTGTGACACGTGTCTGTGCGTCATGACCGGAGTGAATCTTTTAATACTGAATACTGGCAAACACATCCTACGACAGACAACATGTCTGTTCTTCTCGACTGCCTAATCCAGAGTGAACGAACAGGAACTTATATAAAAATTGGAAACACATCCTACGACAGACAACATGTCTGTTCTTCTCAACTGCCTAAGTCAAGTCATTCCAATGAGTAGTTTAACTAATATTAATAACTATACTTTAACGTTTTGGCAGCCTTGCTCCGAACACAGCAGCCAATCACAGAGCAGAAGCATTATGCAGGCGGTCTTTCTCACGGGAATGGTACCGAATCTAACATCTGTCACAGGTCCCTCACACCACATTTTGTCATCTATATACTTCTTGCATCTCCACTGCTATGGGAACAACTTCTTGGAGCCTAATATGATGGCTGACCTAGCCAGAAATATTACACTGTTCTGTCGTCTGTAGGCTATGTGTCTGGAGACAACTGTTCCAGTGGCTGCGGTAAGGTCCCGAGCAAGGCTACCTACTGTACTCTGTGGCCGTCTACGGGCACTGATGGTGAGATATCGGTCTTCTTGTGGTGTTGTACACTGTGGACGTCCCGTACTGTAACGTCTGGACACGTTTCCTGTTTGCTGGAGTCGTTGCCATAATCGTGAGATTACACTTTGTGGCACACGGAGGGCCCGTGCAACTACCTACTGTGTCTGACTAGACTCCAGTCTATCTAGTATTTTACCCCTCATAACGTCATCAATACGTGTTCTTTGAGCCCCGAGATGATTTAAACCCGCAAACCACCAGAGCGTTGTTTCACCATGTATCAGCATTATCCTTAATTAATGAGCATGAGTGTAGTTAAGTCACACACCGACGTGTTACACGCAACAATATGGCGACATCTAGCGGATGAGGGTTGCAACTTGAGTCAGCGAAACGGGAAAGTCGAGTGAGTAATATGCATGACATGTAATGCTTCAACCGATATTGAAAATAGAATAAAAACTTCAGAGGTATTACTTTTCAGCCCGTCCTCGTATCGTTTTTTTCATCTTCATGTTTGTAACAGTCCTGGAACTTTCTTATTAATGCAATACAAACATGTCTGCAATATTCTATGTTATTTATATACAGTGTTGTCAGAAACAGTCTGGAAAGCTTGTTAGCGTGTTGCAGGTTATGTTATACTGAGAAACAGTTGTTAAGTAAAAATTCGATATATTGCGCCATTTCCGACTTAATTAGCATTGAAGTTAGTCCATCAGGACGCTGCACTCGAAAATCCTAGAAGCCTGACAGAGACACTGCTCCCAGACATGTTCTTCGTATGGTTTCCTAAAACTCAACAAGAGAGCGATGCAAAAATTGGACATGGAACGATAGCTAACGGCTAAGCGATCTCGTGCGCCATCGTCTACTGAGTGAGCAGTGAGTTTATTCGGTTTTGTGATGTCTGTCTCGTGAAAAAGTAAAGGATGAAATTGCTGCGAGTACAATTTGGTTGAGTTTTGGCGAAGCCTGCGATGTGAACGAGGTATCTTATCTGTAGTGGCACACCGACATATAGCGTGCCCCAAGGCCTAGTTCAGGCTGAAAGGGATAGTTCGATGTGGATGGCAAAGCGGTATCGAATTCTTCAGTTAGTTTCATTTATATTCTTAATTATGGAAAATATGTTCAAAAATATGGTGACATAGTCTATAATAGAATCATAGTAGCAAAGAGCTAATTTACTTGATTATATAACCATTTATTGACTACCTTTCAGTCACTAATCAGATTCTAAAGTACAAACGCCTAAACAACTATATCATGGTCATAATTAGGCAGTTTCCGTAATGACTCTGAGCTCCGATGTATACTCATCTGTTTTCTGATTAAGCTGATTACCTCGACCAGAGTACGTGTTATAAATCAGCATGTCATACGACTAATAATTCGTAGTCATATTGATTTGATTCACCATCTCTTGACTGTTGCCTTCGGTTCAAATCTATAGCTGTACTACGAATCATTCTGTCATCACGCCAAGATTTACCACACTCGAATTTTGATTCTTAACGTATTTCTGTTACACATAGCCAAAGCTCCACGCTGCACTCTGTTGGGTATTGCTAGGTTTTATAACTATTTACAAAGCCTTGGCCAACTGAAAAGTGACTTCACTTGTGCCAAAAGACAAGTTACGGAGGTGTAGCACCGAATGGATTTTGTTACAGACTCAAGTGTCTTCCTTATGACGTCATGAACGTTACCCAATAAGCACACAATACCGATGTACAGCCTGACAGCAGCCAGACTCAACTAACGGTCTTCACTCCACCGCTGCTACGTGTCAACTTCGCAGGCAGTCCTGTCGCACGCAGTGACACGGTGCTGTATCTTGGTGTAATGCTAGATCACCGTCTAACTTGCAGCCAACACATCCGAGACGTCAGGAATAAAATCAACGGTCGGCTCAGCAGTTGTACACATTGCTGAATCTATCTTCCACCCTAATGCCACAGTTGGGTATCGCATCGGATAGAGTGCTGCTCCGACCTATACGGGAATGTGCACCTCTCATCTCCATCTACATCTACATTTATACTCGGAGGGCACTTTACGTTACTGTCATTACCTCCCTTTCCTGTTAAAGTCGCGTATGGTTCGCGGGAAGAACGACTGCCGGAAAGCCTCAGTGCGCCCTCGAATCTCTCTAATTTTACATTCGTGATCTCCTCGGGAGGTATAATTAGGGGGAAGCAATATATTCGATACATCATAGGGAAACGCACGCTCTCGAAAGCTGGACAGCAAACTACACTGCGATGCATAGCGCCTCTCTTGCAGAGTCTGCCACTTGAGTTTGCTAAACATTTCCGTAACGCTATCACGCTTACCAGATAACCCTGTGACGAAACGCACTGCTTTTCTTTGGATCTTCTGTATCTAAATCTGTCAACGCGACCTGGTACGGATCCCACACTGATGAGCAATACTCAAGTATAGGTCGAACGAGTGTTTCGTAAGCCACCTCCTTTGTCGATGGACTACATTTTCTAAGGACTCTCACAATGAATCTCAACCTGTCACCCGCCTTACCAACAATTAGTTTTATATGATCATCCCACTTCAAATCCTTCCGTACGCATACTCCCAGATATTTTACAGAAGTAACTGCTACCAGTGTTTGTTCCGCTATCATATAATCATACAATAAAGGATCCTTCTTTCTATGTGTTCGCAATACATTACCTTTGTCTATATTAAGGGTCAGTTGCCACACCCTGCACCAAGTGCCTATCCGCTGCAGGTCTTCCTGCATTTCGCTGCAATTTTCTAATGCTCCAACTTCTCTGTATACTACAGCATCATCCACGATAAGCCGCATGGAACTTCCGACACTTATGAGAGGTCCTGCATAACTGCGGGCTGAAGTCGGCTCTGCACCTACCGAGGACCTTTCTGCAGGCTCTGCTGCATGAAATAACTAAAATGTCACGTCTAAGGGACCGTTTCAGATCGACGGTCGCACAACACGACAATTTTTAACCTATCAAAGAACTAAAGTAAACATGACAAATAAAACTTGAAGCTTCGTGTTTTTTTTTTTAAGAATGTAATTCTCTTTAAGATACATCAATTAAATATGTGCCAGTAACATTTTCAATAACGGCGCAAATGGCCAGTTTTCTAAGCCTGATATTCTTCTAAGTGGCCACTCACAAAAGTGTTAAAAACAAATGCGTTAGTGCTACATGTCAAGCAGAAGTTTTACTGTAAGGAGCTTGTCCCTGTATTATGAGTGTATTAAAAACAATGGCCTTCAAACTATGATGTCACTCTCAGTGCACCTGAGAGGAATCGGACTGTAATATTATAGCAGACTTGTAAATGACGGCGAGAAATCAAAAACATCCTAGAAGGAATGTTTCTACAGATAGTTGTTGTTGTTGATGTTGTTGTTGTGGTCTTCAGTCCTGAGACTGGTTTGATGCAGCTCTCCATGCTACTCTATCCTGTGCAAGCTTTTTCATCTCCCAGTACGTACTGCAGCCTACATCCTTCTGAATATGCTTAGTGTATTCATCTCTTGGTCTCCCTCTACGATTGTTACCCTCCACGCTGCCCTCCAATAGTAAATTGGTGAGCTCTTGATGCCTCAGAACATGTCCTACCTACCGATCCCTTCTTCTAATCAAGTTTTGCCACAAACTCCTCTTCTCCCCAATCCTATTCAGTACCTCCCCATTAGTTATGTGATCTAATCATCTCCAGCATTCTTCTGTAGCACCACATTTCGAAAGCTTCTATTCTCTTCTTGTCCAAACTATTTATCGTCCATGTTTCACTTCCATACATGGCTACACTCCATACAAATACTTTCACAAACGACTTCCTGACACTTAAATCTATACTCGATGTTAACAAATTTCTCTTCTTCAGAAACGGTTTCCTTGCCATTGCCAGTCTACATTTTATATCCTCTCTACTTCGAGCATCATCAGTTATTTTGCTTCCCAAATACCAAAATACCTTTACTACTTTAAGTGTCTCATTTCCTAATCTAATTCCCTCAGCATCACCCGACTTAATTCGACTACATTCCAATATCCTCATTTTGCTGTACAACGCTAAATTACGCTAATATCTCACACATGTGCAGCCATCACTACTAGCATTGGACAGGAACACTTAGAAATCTTTATTAGAAACAAGTAAAAGTGCAGCGAGAGTATCTTCCATGGTCCCCGATTTGAATTCTAAGTGCTCAGTGCCACACCGTGACTCGCTGCTGCTGCTGCCGCCCAGACTATAATCTTTCCAAAAGAAGCACTACTACTCGTACAAGACTGGCAGGGCAGTACGCGGCCGTCATAGGCCACTGCCAGTGGACACATGATAACACAAACAAATATCCGCCGAGCCAACTGTAGGGAGCAACTAGTCCATAGATCTGTCCACTCTCACACCCATTGATTCTGAGATGCCTCCATCCGCATTATCAAGATTAAACGAGTAATGATCGCACTGTGGTAGTGCACTGCACGCAGTCAGAGGTGTTCTGGCTTCAATCACCGTTAAGTGTAATTTATCTTTTCTCAGCACACTTAATATTCAAGATCCCTAGCGGCGCTCTGTAGCCGTGCGGTCTTAGGCGTCTTGTCACGGTTCGCGCGGATCCTCTCGTCGGTGGTTCGAGTCCTCCCTCGGGCATGGGCGAGTGTGTTTGTCCTTAGCGTAAGTTAGATTAAGTAGTGCGTAAGCCTAGGGAGCCCGCCCGGTTAGCTGTGCGGTCTAACGCACTGCTTTGCGGGCGGGAAGGCGTGCCGGTCACGAGTCCGCCCGGCGGATTAGTGGCGAGGTCCGGTCTGCCGGCCAGTTTCCGTTACACTACGTCGGCGACTGCTGCGCATACACTTTCACCACGTACGCGTACACCATAATTAATCTACAACGCAAACTTCGGAGTTACACACGTCTGGTGTGAAACGCTCTCGGGCGGTCCACTGGGGGGCCGAACCGCACAATGACCCTGGGTTCGGTGTGAGGCGCGGTGGGGTGGGTGGACTGCTGTAGTCTGTTGTGGGGCTGTGTACCACTGCACGCTACGGCAGGGAAGAAGCCCTCCGTCGTTTCTAGGTCCCCAGTTCCATACAATACAAAGCCTAGAGAATGATTACTTCAGCAGTTTGGTCCCACAGTCCTTACCACAATTTTCAATTTTTTCCAAGATCCCTAATTTTAAATAAGTAATTGAATTTATAAATAACCTCCGCACAAATACAGAAAAATGGGACTCCATATCCCAATTACCACACACAACAGTGCGAAGGTCGTGTGGGACATATAGGAGATGCGTCAGATTTAAGTTGAAACAAATCGTCTACATTATGCCTGTCAGTCCCCTTTTGGTGTTTTGATTCTCGCCGTTAACCAATGCTCCATTATAACTACTGTCTATGCAATACACAGCACCTTTCGTCTTCCAAATTTTGAAATGCAATTTGCTTGCACTTCTATTTCTGTAATTGTTATACCACAGTTCGGCAATTGTCCCTTTTTACATTTTGCATACATTGTCTGATCAAAAGTATTGCGTATCTACTATTGGACGTCAATGTGAGGTGCATCTACCAGTTGACACACACGCTGAATTTAAAATAAGGACTGGCAAGGCTGGAACACGTAATGCATATTAAACAGTTCGTTTCGATGTTTTGTAGCATTATATTTTCCTAAAATTCGACAGATTCCAAAAAATAGCGTCATCATCCCTTGCAAAAATGTTTAAATTGTGAGAAAACGTGGGCCGAACATTTAGAAGGAGGAAAATAAGGAGGGGGAGCAGAAGTGCCTGAGAGATCACCTGCACTACACCCATCATCCTCCTTTCCTAGAGTACTGCTGTAGCCCCTACTGTACTGATTTTCCGTATATTGTTATATTATCAAATGTTCCATTAAAACTACAGCCTTCGTGATATAAAGCATGTGACAACACTCCTTCGCTAATGTAAAGACCTTCATCTGTTAAACAAAAGTCGCACATCCTCTAACAAAGGATGAAAATGGTTTGCAGGTGACCTACTGTTTACTATCCAACAATGTGGAATACCACTTCTTGATCTTTTCCATAGCTTTTATCTACATCTACACTCCTGGCCATTAAAACTGCTATACCACGGAGATGACATGCTACAGATGCGAAATTTAACCGACAGGAACGCAATGCTGTGATATGCAATTGAGTAGCTTTTCAGAGCATTCACACAAGGTTGGCGCCGGTGGCGACACCTATAACGTTCTGACATGAGAAAAGTTTCCAACTGATTTCTCATACACAAACCGCAGTTGACCGGCGTTGCCTGGTGAAACGTTGTTGTGATCTCTCGTGTAAGGAGGAGAAATGCCCACCATCACGTTTTCAGCTTTGATGATGGTCGGATTGTAACCTATCGCGTTTGCGGTTTATCGTATCGTGACATTGCTGCTCGCGTTGGTCGAGATCCAATGACTGTTAGCAGAATATGGAATCGGTGGGTTCAGGAGGGTAATACGGAGCGCCGTGCTGGATCCCAACGGCCTCGTATCACCAGCAGTCGAGATGACAGGCATCTTATCCGCATGGCTGTAACGGATCGTGCAGCCACGTCTCGATCCCTGAGTCAACAGATGGGGACGTTTGCAAGACAACAACCAGATGCGCGAACAGTTCAACGACGTTTGCAGCAGCATGGACTATCAGCTCGGAGACCATGGCTGCGGTTCCCCTTGACGCTGCATCACAGACAAGTGTACTTAAAGACGAATCTGGGTGCACGAATGGCAAAACGTCATTTTTTTCGGATGAATCCACATTCTGTGTACAGCGTCATGCTGGTCGTATCCGTGTTTGGCGACACCTCTGTGAACGCACATTGGAAGCGTGTATTCGTCATCACCATACTAGCGTATCATCCGGCGTAATGCTATGGGGTGCCATTGGTTACACGCCTCGGTCACTTCTTGTTCGCAATGACAGCACTTTGAACAGTGGACGTTATATTTGAGATGTGTTACGACCCGTGGCTCCACCCTTCATTCGATCCCTGCGAAACCCTACCTTTCAGCACGATAATGCACGACTGCATGTTGCAAATCCTGTACGGGCCTTTCTGGATAGAGAAAATGTTCGACTGCTGCCCTGGCCAGAACATTCTCCAGATCTCTCACCACTTGTAATGGTCTGCTCAATGGTGGCCGAGCAACTAGCTCGTCACAATATGTCAGTCATTACTGTTGATGAACTGTGGTATCGTGTTGAAGCTGTATGGGCAGCTGTACCTTTACGCGCCATCCAAACTCTGACTCAATGCCGAGGCGTATCAAGGCCGTTATTATGGCCAGAGGCGTTTGTTGTGGGTACTGATTTCTCAGGATCTAAGCACCCAAATTGTGTGAAAATGTAATCACATGTCAGTTCTAGTATAATATATTTGTCCAATGAATACCCGTTTAACATCTGGATTTCTTCTTGGTGCAGCAATCTTAATGGCCACTAGTGTACATCTACATCTACATATATCCTCCGCTAGCCACCAATCGGTGTGTGGCGGAGGGCACTATTCGCGCCAAAGTCATATTTCCCCCTTCAGTTCCACTTGCGGATCGCGCGAGGGAAAAACACTGTCTGAACGCCTTAGTACGAGCTCTAATTTCCCTCATCTTTGAATGGTGGACATTGCGCGATATGAAAGTTGGTGGTAATAATGTATGCTCTACATCCTCGGCAAAGATCGGATTATGCAATTTAGTGAGCAGCCCCTTCCGTTTAGCGCGTCGGCTAACTGCAAGTGTGTCCCACTTCATTCATTCTATATGATTTGTAACGCTCTCGCGATTGCTAAATGCACCAGTCATGAATCTTGCAGCTCTTCTTTGGACCTTATCAATCTCTTGACCCAGACCCAACTGGTAAGGGCCTCATACAAACGTACAATACTCTAAGACTGGAAGAACTAAAGTATTGTAAGCAATTATCTTTGTTGAAGGACTGCATCGCTTCAGGATTCTACCAATTAACCGCAATCTAGTGTTCGCCTTGCCCGTTACTTGTGTAATCTGATCGTTCCATTTCAGATCATTTGGTATAGTCTCACCTGGACACTTGACAGATGTTACCGCTTCCAAAGACTGGGCATTTATATTCTACTAGTATGTTAATTGGGATTTTCGCTTTGTTATACGCAGTAGTTTACACTTACTAATATTGAGAGATAACTGCCAGTCATTACACCACGCATTTATTTTCTGCAAATTCTCATTGATTTGTTCACAACTTTCGTGTGATACTACTTTCCTGTAGATTAAGGATCATCGGCAAACAGTCTATTTCCGCTGTAAATACCATCAACCTGATCGTTTATGCAAATCGTATTATCGCATCAAGCACAGAGTCCGTTTTTCAGGATTTGGCAAATTTTGTTTTATTATTGAACTTTGTGGACAGATGACCCTCCCATGTCACTGTCGCCAGCATAGACTAAGTGAGGGAAATCATGTTCGCTACTTGTCTGTGAGTGATGTGAACTTGATTCTGTGTGTTATCTATGTTATCTCTGTATGTGCCCGGGTTCGATTCCCGGCTGGGTCGGAGATTCTCACCGTTCAGTGACTGGGTGTTCTGTTATCCTAATCATCATCATTTCATCTCCATCGACGCGCAAGTCACCGAATTGGCGTCAAATTGAAAGACTTGCACCTGGCGAACGGTGTATCTGACGAGAGGCCCTCGTCACACGACATTTACATTTTTACTGTGCGTGCCCTATTCTCTGAATTTGGGGACCAGCCCAGCACTTGCCCAGAAGAGCGTGGGAAACCGCCTAAAAACCACACTCGGACTGGCTAGTGTACCAGACCACAATCGTCAATCCGTCGTTTGGATTTGATCTGGATGTGAATCACCTCGACGACTCGTGAGCTACGGCGCTGCACGTTACGCTACGCAAATCAGCAGGTTGGAATGCCACTACTTTCCTAATTACCCGTGCAAACTAACGAAGAACATGTGTTATAGCTCTGCATACTTGTGAAGATAATTCTTGAAATAGTAGCATCAGACATCCAGAACATGAATATCAATTAAGAATATTGTCACCTGCAGCTAAATATCTCAAAGTCACTAACAATCTGACATCAGTCAGTACTGCCTCACGATAGTCGATGTCTGACTTTCTTATCATTGGCATGATCTTGTCCAGCAAGTACCTAAAACCTTCTCAGTTCATATGTGTAAAAATGTTTAACGAAGCTTCGCCGCCACTCATCAGATCCAAGAAAATCATTCCGAGATTCTCGAACTCCAACAAATAACTCTCCACCATCCTGGTTTTCTTCTTTTCTTTTCTTTTCTTTCTGTTACTCAAAGTTGTGACCAAGAAGGTAACTGCTGCAACCGTTTGCAAAGGCTGCATTATTCCGATGTTACTTCAATGGAGTTTGTGTATTGTGTGTTAAGCCAGGGACCTAGAAACGACGCAGAGGCTTCGTCCCACCGTATCCCTCAGTGGTTCACAACCCCACAACAGGCCACAGCTGCAGTTAACAGCTGTGGGATTTCAAAATGGCTTCGCTGATGGAACCTTAACACGAGTCCAGAAACGATTTACATGAATTTAGGAGAAAGAAACGCCGCCCTGAACTGTGGAAGAGAAATGTGATTTAATAAAAAAAAAGGTCGTGGGTTTGGAGCCTAACAAATGGAAAGGAAAAATTGTCCCTAAAAGGGGAACAAGTGCAAATTGTAGGAAATTGCCGTACAATGTTCATTGTTTGTATGCTTTGTGCGCAATATAAAAGTAAAAGCAAGCTGTGTGGGAACATTATACTAACATGTGATTGTAAATTAGGCTGTTACTCAATACAAAATAATTGAGTACACAGTTCAGTTAAAACTTATCTCTTCTTCACCGAACAGCATTGCAATGTGAAATAAGCATCTATTCTAGTTAGGACGCTAATAGTTCCTCACTTTCATAATGTGCCGAGAGCATAAATGGACGTCATTTCTCTGAAACCTGGGACACTACAGGATGTTTCACTCATGACTGACGTTATCCCTTTACAGTTTCGTGAGTATTTTGATAATATTCTAAAGAAATGTGCCGTTAATAGAGTGACTGGTGGAAAAGAAGACAATGATCTGAAACTGAGGTTTGGGACAGTGATCAAGAATGACAAGTTCATGAACGTGGGTGTCTGTCAGAATAGACAGGGTTGTTTAATAAGCTAAAAATGTGGAATTAATTCTCTCATGCTACAAGCCAAAGCACTAAAAAGGATATTGATTTCCATTATATTGCCTATTTTGATATGTATTCTTAATTGTGCATGGCACAAACAACAGGAATGTTTATGGATATGTTGAAGTAATTAAGAAATATATTTTGCTTGAAAATTTACTATTTGTAGGTATACCGTATTTTTGATAAAATCAATGTTGATTAAACCAAAAAGGCTACATGTCAGTATTCGTCATTATCGTTTTCTGTTACTTACTTTAATTCATGATTAAACGTTTTGGTATGCACGTAAGAGTAACCGTAAGGTTGGGAAATAATGCAACTAAAGATTGTATAGTTTTTCAAAATATTTCAAACCTGCTGTTCAGTGACATGTCCCCTTTTTTGTCTCAACGCCTCTGTCACGGAAAGGAAAGTTCATTTTGAGTCAAGAAATGGACTCGGACGACAGTAATAGAACCAGAAAGAGGGACGATTTAAAGAAGCAGTTAGACTGAAACAATTCTCTGAAGATCACCGTAATGAAGAAACTTCCAGAGACAAGAGACTCATCATGACATCGTTGCATCGTTGTTTCACTAGTAATTGCAGTTTTAATAAGAGCATTTGCGTATGCAGATTTTTCAAGCATGAGGGAGCTGAATGAGGCAGAAGACCGGGAGAAAAACATAACTTATCAATAGAGAGCAAACGCAGAACACCATCAGATTCGAAGAAATAAAGATTTCTGTGTTATATTGTTGATTGCGTTTACATAAACATATTGACTATTTTTTGGGTTCATAAACAATTTATTTTATCTGTTATTACTTTTATGTTGTAATTTCATGTACTGACACGTTTCATGACCTTGGAGGTTTGCTCCTCAATTTGGTCCTACGGAGCTGACCTTTATTCATTAGAAAGGTCTGGGCGCACGGAAAAGTGGCACGGTCTGCGTATGCAGAAGATAATGGCTGTGTTTTGATCGTGAGGAGGAATTAGCTAGTGAGCGATAGCGATAGCGGACGGTACAACAGAAAAAGACTGTTCAGCTCTCTCTTGTGCTACGGAAAAATACTTGACACGGTGCATCAGTTGTCAAAATCATTTACTGTGAAGGCCAGCACTGATTTAGTTCATAAGATAAACTTTAAATAAACTGACGCCATACCAGATAAATAAAATTTGTGTAGGCGGCCACTGTCACCTCCAATAACTCTGTATATACACACATCAAACCAAGTTTTGCATCACCTCGGTTCCGAGAGTTCCGTAACCTGTACAGAAAATTTGAATAGAGATCAACATAAACCTCATCTCCGTCTTTTATATTGCTCATGAAAACCACACCTTGCATGTTGTACTACCATACAGCGAGACCTTCAGACGTGGTGTCCCAGATTGCTGTACACACCGGTACCTCTAATACCCAGTAGCACGTCCTCTTGCATTGATGCATTCCTGTATTCGTCGCGGCATACTATCCACAAGTTCATCAAGGCACTGTTGGTCCTGATTGTTCCACTCCTCAATAGCCATTTGGCGTAGGTTCCTCAGAGTGGTTGGTGGGTCACGTCGTCCATAAACAGCCCTTTTCAATTCATCCCAGGAATGTTCGATAGGGTTCATATCTGGAGAACATGCTGGCCACTCTAGTCGAGCGATGTCGTTATCCTGAAGGAAGTCATTCACAAGATGTGCACGATGAGGGCGCGAATTGTCGTCCATGAAGACGAATGCTTCGCCAATATGCTGCCGATATGGTTGCACCATCGGTCGTGGGATGGCATTCACGTATGGTACAGCCGTTGCGGCGCCTTCCATGACCACCAGCGGCGTACGTCGAGTTCTCATAATACCACCCCAGAACAGCACGGAATCTCCACCTTGCTGCACTCACTGGACATTTTGTCTAAATCGTTCAGCCTGAACGGGTTGCCTTCAAACATGTCTCCGACGATTGTCTGGTTGAAGCATATGCGACACTCATCGGTGAAGAGAACGTAATGACAATCCTGAGCGGTCCATTCGATATGTTTCTGGGCCCATCTGTACAGGCTGCATGGTACCGTGATTGCAAAGGTGGACCTCACCATAGACGTCGGAAGTGAAATTGCGCTATATGCAACCTAATGCGCACATTTTGAGTCGTAACACGACGTCCTGTGGCTGCACGAGAAGCATTATTTAACATGGTGCCGTTGCTGTCAGGGTTCCTCCGAACAATAATCCGTAGGTAGCGGTCATCCACCGAAGCAGTAGCAGTTGAGCTGCCTAAGCGAGGCATGTCATCGCCAGTTCCTGTCTCTCTGTATCTCCTCCATGTCCGAATAACATCGCTCTGGTTCACTCAGAGACGCCTGGATATTTCCCTCGTTGAGAGCACTTTCTGGCACAAAGTAACAATGCGGACGCGATCGAACCGCGGTACTGAGCGTCTAGGCATGGTTGTACTACAGAAACACTAGCCGTGTACCTCCTTCGTGATGGAATAACTGGAATCATTGAAATATTGGTGAATGTGAGGAAACAAATAATTTTACAGCAAGATGATGTTCTTGTCACAGTTTCCTCCGCAAGAACGAAAGATCCATAAAGTTTGCCAACAGGAATGGCACAAACACATTCAGTTTCGGTGAGCCACTTCCACGTTCTAGAACGACGCCAGAATTTTGTGAACTCCAAATTTTTATATTATGGCTGTTTAATTTAAGCGACAGATAAAACGCTGATTCGCCCTAAAAGATGAGTCGTTAAGAAAATGTGCCCTCTTCCGTATCCTGGAGAAGTCAAATGCAAAATTCGTACCTTCTGTTACGGCCGCTGAGACACGGATACCACAGTGTTAGCAACTCGTTAGTATTTATATGTAGACGTCGTTTCAGAACGCATCCCGCCGTTTATTTTGGGAAGCTGAAGCTCCTGGCCTGCCTGTGTTGTGGACTTCCGAGAGCTCTGTGTGAACGTATCTCTGACCTGCTCGATGTTTTCATCAGACGTGAGTGGCCGGCCAGTGCCCTTCTCTCGGCATACGCAACCATCTTCCACGAATTTTGTATGCCAGTCATAAATCTACTTGTGCAGAGGCGGCTTCTTTCTAAATCGACGGCGGAATCCACGCTGCACTCGAACTTCACGCAAATTTCAACAAATAAAATAATTTCTCTGGCGGTGTAGTTGCCAAGTTGCTACAAGCAAACAACAATGTAGGTGTGTCTAAGCATTGAATCTTCCTCTTTCCAGGGAAGTGGTAATGTGTTACTGCCCTTGTAGTTCGTGTCTAATAAACAACTGAGATCTGGTCTTTCTTTTTCAGTCACCAGACACCACATTCTATTCTTCAGAGAATGTTAAAATTTTTCTCGCAGTCACATTATTGACTTTACTGTATCAATATAGCTGTAAAACCGTGGCGTTCTGAAAGCGGAATATTAATACAACACCAAATCTTTTGAGTTTCTGTGTGAACATAACGTTGTCGAAACATGTTCAATTACGACATTACGTTGCTATATCTAATGAAAGACGGCATTTATCATAATTGACCATGTACATAGCGATAGGAACCTTGTTACATTTACGTGACAATACATTTTGAGTTCCGTTACAATTAATGATGCCCAGATTGTTTAATAGAGTTTCAACAAATCCACAACGAGTCAAACCCATATAACTTTGTAAATATGCCATATTAATAACTAATTGTTTCACAGAAGCTTTTTGTTGGTAGTAGTATATTTTACCGGACTACTTTCGGGTGCTGCCCGTCATCAGCGGTATCTACATTATAGAAAAGATGTTTCTCACAATACGTTTCTTAGACTGTGTGTAGTAGTGTTTTATGCAGTTGTGAGTTTTTAATTCCTTGTAACGTGACATGCCTTATACGTACACTGAGGTGACGTAAGACAAGGGACAGCGATATGTACAGTTATGCTAAAAAGTATCCGAACGACCTGAATTGCATTTCGCCTGATTCGCATGCAACCCGCATAACGCAGCTGTCTAGCAGGTCCTCTAATCGCTCCCCAGTACAGTCGTTTGAGTATTGAAAATGGTTCCAACAAGTCACCACTAGAAAACACTGCTCTGTATCGCAATAACTCAAGATGTAAAGTTATACCACGATACTACAAATATCAGGGAACACCTTATCACAGGTAAGACTGTCCTTAAGGCAGAAAGCTCACATTTATTACAATAAATAACATACCTGAAATGTTACCACTCTCATTATTACGTCAGATAGGTAATGCACGTAGTAGGTTCGTAGTATTCATGACTTCCTCTTCAAAGTAACATACCGTACTTTTTATTTAACACAAAATGACATTAAAAATTTCAGTTATTGACGAGCATCTAGTTGAGAATATGTATGAACTTCAAATGACGAACCGTCTCGTTCTGCATATGGATTCAAACCCTGGTCATGCATACTAAGCAAAGATTTCGTGACTGACAAAAACTAACACTCATTCCTGACTAGGCATACAGAGAGTGATATACCTTGATTTTAGACAGTATCAGTTAGCAAACATCAACTTTAAATTACATAACGTAAACATTTTTAACGGACGCGAATTCCTACCCAGTATATATTGCCCCTGTTAACGAACTACGAGAGATGTTAAATATTGCTTCTTCACAAGTAACTTACTTGAAATGCCGTGAGGTAAAGCTTTTTGTTGGATAGGGATTCGAACCCAGAACCTAGTCAGATTGTTATCGAAGTACAATCAACTGTGACAGACGTCCTCGGTGGTCTAGCGGTTCTAGGCGCTCAGTCCGGAACCGCGCGACTGCTACGATCGCAGGTTCGAATCTTCCCTCGGGCATGGATGTGTGTGATGTCCTTAGATTAGTTAGATTTAAGTAGTTCTAAGTTCTAGGGGACTGATGACAACAGATGTTAAGTCCCACAGTGCTTAGAGCCATTTGAACCAACTGTGACATATCGCATTTTCTCGGCAGTAGCTAGATGTTTTAACTAAAATTACGCGACGAAACATTAATTTTTTCCTTCCCAGGACTCCAACCCGACACCTATCGCTGTTATATTCTCGAGAAATATGGGTTAAATATGGGTTTGTTACACCAGCAGCGAGATGTGAGCATGTTTGATCTAGAAATAATATGACGAAGAATTCAGTGCTGACTGGTAATCGAACCCCACACATGTCGTTGTTGACTACACAAAAAGAGACTTCAGATACCGAATTTTTCTCCACGATCAGCTCGGAATAACATCCTTGAACTTACAGTGACCTCGTTAATAGTTCTGTGTCTCACTGGGAGTCAAAAACGTCAGATATCGTTAAGTGTTGACAACGAATGAAAATACATTAAAAATCAAAATTATTATCCACTAGCAGATAGGTGTTCTCATGCCAGTGCTTGATAATACATAATTAAAACTTTAGTGCCGGGCCAGCGCAGTATGTGGAGATGTTGAGGAATCTGCAGTTTTGAACAAACAACAAATTGTAGACGAGCTGTATTGTCAGGAAGGAGCCAAATACCGCGTTAAGGGCGGTCTGAGTTGCATTCCCAGTTCAGAACCAATTTTATCGACATACAGAAGCCCAAATAAAAGTTGGAACAAGTGTCCTGTGACCCTACATAGCAATTGTTTCGTCACTAGAAATAATTAACTAGTATAAGAAAGGTTACTGGTGATAGAGTTTCTACATGTCACCACTGCTGACTTTATTGTGGTTCTACCTAACGTCTACTTGGTAGAGAACGAATATCATGTTTAATCTGAATTTCAGACCACAATGCCATTATACCTTCTTCGCTTCGCGTTGCCAGGCGAGAATCTATTCCTATCAAAAATCATCAGTAGAATTTGGAATCTAACCCAGAGCACAAGTATACGAACCTATCATCAGTCCAACAGACCACCAAATCCTGTTTCTGTGACTCATTTTTCTATCTTAAGGCCGTTGCGCCACACTGGATGAGAATTCTAACACACAGGCTCCCTGTACTGGTTTGCAGCATCTTCAGTACATTGATTTACTGGGTTGACCGAATCGCCATGAACTAGCCGCCTCGGCTAACATTCGACTCTATTTTGTAATCACCGAAATAAAATCACATAACTGGCGCCTACACAGAACTGCCAACACTATGGGAAGCAGAAATTTAAATAGGAAGGATTCCTTTCTACTTGAGCTACTCTATTGCGTTATCTGTTTGTTGAAAATGTCGTGCAGAGCAAAAGAAAATCTGTAACTTTCTGTCATTCAGAAGTCTAGATCCTGCCATATGCATTATCTCACAGCAATGTGGAATGCAGAAGTTCTGGAGAAATTGTTATTGACTTCTGGAGGTACTGTAGTTACGTGTGAGCTAGTAGCATAATGATAAGCGTTGCGCACATTAGATAAGATGTCGCGAGTTTGAGTACTTTCAGCCGGCCGCGGTGGTCTCGCGGTTCTAGGCGCGCAGTCCGGAACCGCGGGACTGCTACGGTCGCAGGTTCGAATCCTGCCTCGGGAATGGATGTGTGTGATGTCCTTAGGTTAGTTAGGTTTAAGTAGTTCTAAGTTCTAGGGGACTGATGACCTAACAATTTAAGTCCCACAGTGCTCAGAGCCATTTGAACTATTTGAACCCAACATAGATACTGATGACGAAAAATATTTTGAAACTCACCCTAAATCCCACACCCCAGAACCGAACGTTGGGTCCGTGCTACGGCAGCCCATATCGGGCGATAGCAACTGAGTACGGCGGTGAGATGAGCTAACTGTGGAATGTGGGCCGACAGTTCTTACGGTGCGGAGCGAAGTCGAGCGGATCTGGCGGTGGCTGGACGCGGTTACATCCTGCTCCGGGACGCAGATGCCGCCGTTTCTTTCTCCTCTCTTCTTGCCGCAGTAGAAAGTTCGATACATTGCAGGCTACTTCCAAGTAAAAAACGAGCCCAGTCTGCAGCTATTGTCCAGTCCCGAACAGTCTGTAAAATGTTTCTCAGCTCTCACATAACGCTGCTGCGACTAGGTCTTTCAACTGCAAATGTACTTGTAATTACTACGGAAGAGAGAGAGCCCTTCGTGAATTATTCTGGTAGAAAATAGCGAATATTATGAGTTGTTTTTTTTTAAGTTGACGGTGCTGTATAAATTTAGAAAGAAGCGACAGGTAAAAAAACCTAGAAGACTTTTATGGGAGCAATCGACTGTGAATCCAACCTTCTGGACCTTGTATTTAGGTTTTACAAACTTTTCCAGTCTGTATGTGGATTATTGCAGTGACAGAACCCCGGGACAGCACTGGCTAAGTGATCTTGAGGGACAGTCCTGCGATGTTAATTGCAAAATTTTCCCCAGTCAGCGCATGATAGCGGCTTTGCAGATTGTAAGATTTATCTTTGGGTAACAGTTCACTGTGATTGCGTGAACAGTGTAACTCTATGTATTGTGTTGATGGTGGTAAGTCTGCGAGACGTTAAGGGTGACCATCTTGCAGGTTCATAGTCTATCTCTATCAGAAAAGTACATGAACAGCTGACAAATATAGCGTTGTCATCCGTGAAGGATTCTCAAACAACCCTTTAGTATTCTCACCATAAAACCCTACGGAAATATTAGATTGTGAACCACATTTGACGATTAGAAAATGTAATCTATCACTTCCTGTCACTTTCACAGTTAACTTCCGGTGATGAAATTGATATACGTTCAAGGATTATAACCGTGTATCTTCAGACTGTGTAGTAGTGCGTAGTCACAATTTACAGGCCTTGACCGCGAGGAATGGTACGACTGACAATACACAGTAAATAAACAGATTGAGAGATACTGTTTCTAGGCGCTTCAGTCTGGAACCGCGCGACCACTACGGTCGCAGGTTCGAATCCTGCCTCGGGCATGGATGTGTGTGACGTCCTTGGGTTAGCTAGGTTTAAGTAGTTCTAAGTTATAGGGGACTGATGACCTCTGATGTTAGGTCCCATAGTGCTCAGAGCCATTTGGGCCATTTGAGCCACCCACAGCTTTTATTGCTGGCTCATTTGTGGCGTGAAGTGGTGGACAAAAACATTATCGTGAAGTGGTGGAGAAATATATCACATGTAGTGCCAAATTGGTTCAAACACCAGAATGAGATTTTCACTCTGCAGCGGAGAGTGCGCTGATATGAAACTTCCTGACAGATTAAAACTGTGTGCCGGACCGAGACTCGAACTCGGGATCTTTGCCTACAACACCTTTTAAACACCTTCGCCAACTGCGATAGGCACTTCAAGACAAAGAATGTTTGTGACAATATGATGAGCCAGTTTATTCGTCTGAATGGAACATGCACATTACTAGCACTTTAAAACGCTCTACAATCAAAATTATTCCACGGACAGAGTTGCACTTATCTCACGTTATTGAGACCCATGAAACATCATTACAAATTGCGACCTTCCACCTTGCTCTCTTAATAACAGTACGACTGGTTCACGCAAGACAAATTTTACACAAGTAGTCGAAATTGTGTTTGCAATTCTGCTACAGCTTCAGATAAATCTTACAAGTACATCGGATTTAGTTCATAATTACCAACAGGGTGACAAGTGATTCAAACATGCGCCTCTCAGCGCATTACATAAACTTTAACGTCTAATTTTTGAATTAAAAGACAATTTCCAACTCAAATAGTAACAATAATAATAAAACATGATTATAAATATACCTTTACTACTATATAAAGATAAGTCGTTGTTTGACGTTCTCAACAAAAATTTCGAAAAGTGGTTCACCAATTTACTTCAAATTTGTACACGATACTCTGATAAACGTTCGGACTGACGTAGACTACATATTTTTAATATACAGGGTGGTCCATTGGCAGTGACCGGGCCAAATATCTGGCGAAATAAGCATCAAACGAAAAAACTGAAAAGAACAAAATTGGTCTAGCTTGAAGGGGGAAACCAGATGGGCTATGGTTGTCCCGCTAGATGGCGCTGCCATAGGTCGAACAGATATCAAATGGGTTTTTTAAAATAGGAACCCCCATTTACATATTCGTGTAGTATGTAAAGAAATATGAATGCTTTGGTTGGACCACCTCTTTCTCTATGTAATAGATGGCTCTGTAATAATCACAAACGTATAAGTACATGGTACCACGTAACATTTCGCCAGTGCGGACGGTATTTGCTTCGTGGCACATTACCGTGTTAAATAATGGTTCAAATGGCTCTGAGCACTATGGGACTTAGCTTTTGAGGTCATCAGTCCCCTAGAACGTAGAACAACTTAAACCTAACTAACCTAAGGACATCACACACATCCATGGCCGAGGCAGGATTCGAACCAGCGGCCGTAGCAGTTGCGCGGTTCCGGACTGTAGCGCCTACAACCTCTCGGCCACTAACGCAGGCACCCGTGTTAAAATGGACCGTTTACCAATTGCGGAAAAGGTCGATATCGTGTTGATGTATGGTTATTGTGATCAAAATGCCCAAGGGGCGTGTGCTATGTATGCTTCTCGGTATCCTGGACGACAACATCCAAGTTTCCGGACCGTTCGCCGCATAGTTACATTATTTAAGGAAACAGGAAGTGTTCAGCCACATGTGAAAAGTCAGTCACGACCTGCAACAAATGATGATGCCCAAGTAGGTGTTTTAGCTGCTGTCGCGGCTAATCCGCACATCAGTAGCACTCAAATTGCGAAAGAATTTGGACTCTCAAAAACGTCGCTATTGAGAATGCTACATCAACATCGACTGCACCCGTACCATATTTCTATGCACCACGAATTGCATGGCGACGACTTTGAACGTCATGTACAGTTCTGTCACTAGGCACAAGAGAAACTACGGGCCGATGACAGATTTTTTGCACGCGTTCTATTTAGAGACGAAGCGTCATTCACCAACAGCAGTAACGTAAACCGGCATAATATGCACTAATGCGCAACGGAAAATCCACGATGGCTGCGACAAGTGGAACATCAGCGACCTTGGCGGGTTAATGTATGGTGCGGCATTATGGGAGGTTGACGGACATCATTTTGAGCAGTTATTGCATTAATGTGCTATTTACAGGTAATCAAGTTGTAACAGCATGCGTTCTCAGAAATGATAAGTTCACAAAGGTACATGTATCACATCGGAACAACCGAAATAAAATGTTCAAACGTACCTACGTTCTGTATTTTAATTTAAAGAACCTACCGTTACCAACTGTTGGTCTAAAATTGTGAGCCATATGTTTGTGACTATTACAGCTCTATCTACCACAAACCGAAAATGTGGTCCAACTAAAGCATTCATATTTCTTTATGTACTACACGTATCTGTAATAAAAAATCGGGGTTCCTATTTTTAAAAACGCAGTTGATATCCGTTTGACCTATGGCAGCGCCCTCTACCGGGCCTACCATAGCGCCATCTGGTTTCCCCCTTCAAGCTAGACTAGTAGACAAGTTTCGTTCTTGGTATTTTTTTCTTTTGACTCTTATTTCGTGAGATACTTGACCCGGTCACGATCAATGGACCACCCTGTATATACAGGTCTTTTGAGGAGTGATGGTTAGTATACAGGGATATAAAAGGAATGGTCATTCGAAATAAAAAACTCTAGTAAACATGGGCTCTGAAACACATATCTTAAGAGCTATAAGTAATTCTCGATCTTCGATACTCTGAAGTAATCTCTTCTACAACAAGCTATTTGCGTTCAATATTTTGAGAAGTGGCAGAATGGACCAAAACAAGAAAAAAATATCCTGTAAACATGTGCTCTAAAATACATACCTTAAAAGTTATGAGCACTTGTTCATTAGAAGAGTTGTGTTTCAAAGTAGCGAAGATGAACAAGTGCTCATAGCTCTAAGATATGCATTATAGAGCACACTTTCACTGGAAATTTTTTTCGTATTTTGGTCCGTACGATGACTTCCCAAAAATGGAAAGTAAAGAGCTTACAGTAGATGAAGTTTATTACACAGTATCTAAGATCAAGAAATGCTCATAGCTCTTAAAGTACGCGTTTTAGAGCCCATGTTTACTTGACATTTATTCCTGTCATATCCCTGAATACTGACCATCACTTGTGAACCACCCTGCATATATACACTGTAAAAGGGGCAATGTTGTTAGCAAATATTTCGATGAGTTTTTGACTGATCTACTTCAAACTTTTACAGAATACTCTAATAAACATTCAGACGGGCACAGGCTACATTTTTTAGCAGGCATATTATATGAATATATACTTAAAATCTATAATATTTTATAATGACAAGTCGATGTTTCACGTTGTTACCATAAATCTCAAAAAGTTCTTGACCGATTTACTTCCAATTTTCGCGCATTAGAGGAGAGAGGAGCAAGTTGCGACAGGGGTAAATTGCAACATCTCCATTTTTTCATGCAGTATTCCATCAGTTACTGCCATCGTATGGAGGCACTTTTAGCTGTGTGGTATTCTCATTGTGATGGTCAGAGTCGGCGCGAGAAGATTTTTTTGTGTTCTCTTTCTTTGATCGAAATCGTCATCCGTCAGTAACCGTTTATAGTATATATAATAACACGTTCTGTGACAGACATTAGATTTCAAACGTGATAAATATTTATGTTTTGTAGTTTAACAATGTAATAACTGATTTTAGTTTTAAGTCATTGTCATGCTGTTTATTTGTGATTTATATGGTGATGCGAAGCGGGGCATGTTGTAACACGGTGTGGCAACTTACCCTGCTCTTGATTAGGTCGGATTTTTATGACTCTTGATAGTGTAATGCTTTTATTTTACTTACTCTTTTGTTTTACTTTTACTCAGTTTAATTTTTACTTTCAGGTAAGGAAAATGAGTTATTATAAACGCAAAATAGAAAATATTCAGGGATCATATCGTGAGATCCAGCGAAATTGCGTTCAACCAAAGAGGAAATCCGAAAACTGGGGTATCTTTGTGCAAAATATTTTAACTTGAAAATTCCATCATCTTGGGCACAAAAGGAAATAGATGGTGCCAACTGGCTTTCAGGAAAATTTGGATATTTGTGGTAAGATCTTATGGGACCAAACTGCTGAGGTCATCGGTCCCTAAACTTACGCACTATTAACCTAGCTTAAACTAACTTTCGCTAAGGACAACACTCACACACACCCATGCCCGAGTGAGGACTCGAACCTTCGATGGAGGGAGTCACGCGGACCGTGACAAGACGCCCTGGACCGCGCAGCTACCCCGCGTCGCTGGCTTTCAGGAGTTTTGGACGGAAACAATGATTTTTCCATCAGACAACCTGAAAGCACAAGTCTGGGAAGAATGACAGTATTTAATAGAAAAAATGTTGGGGAGTTTTTCCAAAAGTTAGGAGATGTTTATTCTCGGCACCCTCTTCCCCCCTTCCAGAATTTGGAACACGGATGAAATGAGTGTAACTACAGCGTTGAAGCCAAACAGAATAGTTGCGCACAAGAGTGTGAAACAAATTGGAACTGCGAGCTCTGCTGAACAGGGAGAATAGATAATAGTAGCAGTTGCTATATATGCACGAGAGACATTCATTACACCCATTATTATTTTTCCAAGAAAAAATTTCAAGGCTCATGTTATCCGCGACAGGCCCTTTGGATGCAGTAGTGCTGCCACAGATTCTGGGTGGATGGTGGGACTATCTTTTATAACATTTCTCCACTGTTTTATTGGGCAAACAAAACCAACAAAAGAAGCTCCTGTCAGACTAGTGCTGGACAACTATGCGTCCCATCTCAGTATAGAAGCTTTTAATAAACACAAGAACAGTGGTGTAGTGCTTCTATCATTTCCTCCCCGCTGTCCTCACAAATTACAGCCCCTTGATGTAAGTGTTTATGGTCCTTTCAAGAAGATGTGCTCCAGGGGAATCGATGCCTCGTTGAAAACAAATCCAGGAAAGAAACCAACAATTTGTGATTGGCATTGCATTATAAACAAAGAACTTCTCAGCACTTTCACACCAGCAAACATCACTCCAGGATTCTCAGCAACAGGTATATTCATATTTGACCCAAACAGATTCTAAGAAAGTGATTTTTCTTCATCTTCTGTGACCGATATGCCCGTTCCAGAAGAAGAAGTTCCAGGTTCTCTGGCTAACTCCGAGAATGTGGCGAATGCTGTTAATTCTTTTCCAGGTCATTCAGCAGGGAAAAACTTTTCCCCTTAACACATTCGTCCTTTCCCTAAAGCTAGACCAAGGAAAGAGACCAACCGTGGAAGAAAGAAAAGGAAATGTGCTACCTTAACAGACACATCAGAAAAACAGGATCTATAAAAAGAAAGGGAGAAGAGAAATCACAAGTTGGCACCCAAGAATGGAAAGAGAGAAAAGGAGAGAAGCAAGCAACATTTAGCAGCAAAAAAAATAGCAGTTCCACCCAATTTTGGAAGAAGAAGAAGAATTAGAAGAAGGAAAAAACTATTGTTTGATCTGTACTGATGTTTGTAGAAAGACAGGGGAATGGAGCAGTGTACTAAATACAAATTGTTGTCTCATTGCTCATGTGCAAATAATGATCAATAATTCTACGTGTGTGCAGACTGTGGACACAATGAAGATACTTCTGTCATGCCAGATATTTCAAACTGAGTAGGCTCTTTTCAGCAAAATTTTAGTATGTTGCAACATGTGCCATTGGTTGGATAAACTGAAACTCGTGTCAGCCTTTTCTCTATGTTCTATTGTAGACATTATAATTGTCTAATCGGACATTTTATTTTTGATTTCTGTATGTAAAAGTATGTAGTTACACACTACCATTTTCAAATTTAAAGAGTTTCTAATAAAAAAATAATAAAAATTAATAACTGTTTTTTGCTACAACGTGCCCCGTATCTCCCCATACTCTAACAAATGTTTGGATTGGCAAAGACTACATATTTTCTGAATACATATGGTATATAAGTATATATATACTGTATAAAGGGGAAACGTTGTTAACACAAGTCTCGTTAGATCTTGATTAATTTACTTCAGGTTTTTACACGATACTCTAATAAACCTTTGGATGGATATGGGCTACATATACCTGTAGTTTATACATTGTATAAGTACACATACACTGTGGCAGAGCAAACGTTACTAGCAAAATTCTCGAAAGAGAGTTGACCGATATACATCTAATTTTAACATGAAACTTGCAGATGGACATAGGCTAGGTATTTTTAAAGTATGAAATGGCGAAAAAATTTTCATTAAAGTATGATTTAAAAATTTGAAAAATATGAATGAAGAACTATTCGAAATATTGACAACAACGTTCCTCTTTATATATTACATATATATTTCTGTACTGTATGTATTTAAAAATATGTATCCTGTCTATATATATATATATATATATTATTTTTATACAATAATTCAACAAACATTCGGACAGACATAGGCTATATATTTTTATTATGCAGTATATAAATATTTATGTGACATTTTAAAGGGAAATGTTGTTGCCAAAAAGTTCTTGATCGATTTACTCAAAACTTTTACATGATACTCTGATGAAGGCATTGGCTACATATTTTTAAATGCATACAGTAGAGAAATATATATGTAATATATAAAGGGGAACGTTGTTTACAAAATTTCGAAAAGTTCTTCATTCATATTCGTCAATTTTAAATCATACCTTAATGAACATTTGGATCGGCATAGGATATATATATATATATATATATATATATATATATATATATATATATATATATATATATATGGGATATATAAACAAGAAGCATTGATACCAATAATCTCGAAAGGTTCTTGACCGATTTACTTCAAATTTATCTTGTCCATAAGTTTATTAAACGCAACAGATACATGTAAAAGAGACTTTAACCATCAATAACATATTCTCCTTCACTATTTACAACCGTCTTCCAATGCTAAGGTAACTTTTGGATTCCGCGACTGTAGGAATCACGTTTTTTTGAGACGAAGAACTCGTCGAACCATATCCAGAGCGCATTTTCATCTGGAAAGGAAGTTCCTTTTGAGGTCAAAAATTCCGTGATGGATGTGGCTTTGTGAAGTGGAGCCTTATCATGCTGCAGCATCCACCTGTCTACATTGTGTGGTCTCACTCGATTCGCTCTTTTCCTGAGCCTTTTAAGGACATCTTTATAAAAAACTTGGTTGACAGCTTGCGCTGGCGGAACAAATTCTTTATGCACGATAACCCTACTGTCAAAAAAGTAAGTCAGCATAGTTTTGATTTGCTCATTCGTGTATTCTTTGGTCGAGGAGAGGATTCATGGACGCTGTGGTTGAGCGCTTCTAGGCGCTTCAGTCCGGAACCACGAGGCTGCTATAGTCACAGGTTCGAATCCTGCCTCGGGCATGGATGTGTGTGGTGTCCTTAGGTTGGTTAGGTTTAAGTAGTTCTAAGTCTAGGAGACTGATGACCTCAGATGTTAAGTCCCATAGTGCTTAGAGCCATTGGAACCATTTGAAGGGGATTCAGTGTGTCACATTTCACTTTGCCGCTTTGGCTCAGGATCGTGTTCAAAACACCAGGATTCATCACATGTGATCACACAACTAAACCATTCCTGGTCATTTGCGATCGTCTCGAGAAAATCAACGCACACGTTTCTTCGATTGTCTTTCTGCTCAGTTGTGACGTTTTTTAGTCAAAATTTGACCTACAATGTAAGTGTTTTAAGTTTAACTGATCACCCACCCTCCTTATTGTTAAACTTCGCTCTGATCTCACAACAGCAAGCACACTTCGAAGCTATCGTCGGTTTTGGAAGCTGAAGGTCTCCCTGACCAAGGTTCATTTTCAACGTTTTCTCGGCCTTCCAAAAACAATTTGTGCTAGCGTAAAACTTGTGCTCTTGATGAGGAATGTTCCCCATAGGACTGTTTCAACTTTTCAAGCGTCCCATTCGCGGATTAACGCTGCTCTAAATTCCGCTGTTCCATTTTCACTACACACAACAAAAACACAGGCTAACTGATTGCCCTATCAAAAATCATGTGATGGCTGTACAGAGCTGAAACTCGGACTGACTGTTAGGGAGGAATCCCATCACTGAGGCTTCACCCTTCACATATCCAGTTCAGTGTCAGAGAGAGGAGAGGAGGTGATGGACAGAGAGGGGGAGAGGAAGTGGATATAGTACGGGGCAGAAGGCGTAGACAGAGATAGGAGGGAGGAAGAGATGGACAGGGAGAGGCGGAAGGAGTCGATGAACAGAGAAAGGAAGGGGAGCAGTAAATGGGCGAAGAGAGGGGGTGGAGGGATGGGCAGATAGAGGGAGGGGGGAAGGAGTGTAGGATGTGCGTCCAATTCCCATAAAAAATTTAGCAATTACAAAGATTTGCCGGGTCTGATTGTTTAGTATAAAAATAGCAATCAAATATTGTGACCTCTGTTTATTAATACTGTGGGCCTTCAAGGGCTATTAATGAGATCATTTACAAGCCAAGAACAGTTCGCAACGAGTGGTTGCAGAGGACAGACTGATTAAACCAACGCAAGTTGCCTTTCATCAAAGCCTATACACTACTTAACACAGCCTTAGTGGTATTCTGGTTCAGAAAGACATCATTCCCACCAGGTTTTTAAGTTAAAAAAAGTAGCACTACTGGTCATTTTCGAGCCTTGCACCTTCAGGCATAATAACACACAAAAATTGAATGGAATTCAAAAATGTATTTTTACTTCTATTTAATTTTGATGTTTTATTATGTTTTTAAGTGCATCTGCAAATGGATCAAAGCTCGAAAAGGCAACTAGTGCTTAATACAGAACCTATTTTAACGTAACATACCGATGGAAAAGACCAAGGCTGCTCTGCCCATCCTGTAGAACTTAATACTAAAATGTTCATCCATGCTGCGAATCCTGTTCAGGATGTAATCGGCGTCTCTCGACACGCTCGACTAAACGAGGCGATATCTGCCAGTCACTTCAGTGTCCTGGCAAATGCATTGAATATTGGAGGGCATATCATCTCCGACCAAGCACTGTGTCACGTTTAATGACGACGATGAGTCCAGACCTCTTTTTCTCAACCTGCACAGTCACTATATTGTTTCACTGCGAGTTGCAACGTTAATGGAAGTTTCACGTCTCATGAATGGGGTGATTGCTTACTGGAACCGAAACATAACTTTCCTGGCGCATGATACAGCTCAGAATTTCTTTCTGGTATTGAGTTAGGGTACATGCAACTCAGCAAAGTACACTTCGATTCGGACGCGAATTCACAAAGCCATATTTCGTGCTAGGCATAGGTCTTCGAAGCATATGATCTCCCTTATTGTTATAACCCTGCAGGTAGGTTAAATAAACTGCCTTGCTTTGACTTTTCTTTTCATCAGTTGTCATTATCTATAATGACTACACTATGAAGTTCTGATAGCCCAGCATGTAACACATACTATACGAACGTCTTAACACTTCTGTAATATTACACATTCACTCATTTGTTTTTCTTCACAAGGTTTTTGACACGTCGGACATCATTCGATGTGTTGGATGTTTGAGGTCCCCAGAGTTTCTACGAACCTCTAGTTAATCTCATGAATCTGCGAACACTTCAAGAACCATTTCCCACGCAAGAGGGTTTGATATTTAATGCATTGTAGCCGGCCGCGGTGGTCTCACGGTTAAGGCGCTCAGTCCGGAACCGCGCGACTGCTACGGTCGCAGGTTCGAATCCTGCCTCAGGCATGGATGTGTGTGATGTCCTTAGGTTAGTTAGGTTTAAGTAGTTCTAACTTCTAGGGGACTGATGACCACAGATGTTAAGTCCCATAGTGCTCAAAGCCATTTGAACCATTTTTTTGAGCATCTTGTAACCAATCAGTTCAAGATATAATTGCATGTCCTAATGCATTTACCTTTCACATAGACATGCCATATTGAAAAGTCTTATTATCGAACTTAAACTGGTAGGTGATTCCTTGTCAGCCCTCCCTCTAATGACCTCAGGTACTACCCTTTCGCTATCTATTTCCAGGAGTTTAGTGTAGCGACTGTTCACATAGCTGTTACGATTAATGGTGTGTTTCCGAGTGTTTAGCCGAATTGTTGTTTCCGCTTTATGTACAATATTTCAACAACTGATCCAGTCGTCTTCTTCAGTTACGAGTTGTGCTGTTATGCGTAAGTAGTCGTGAAGAGCAGTTTCTACCGCGCTGATTACGACCCTTACGTAACAAACCTTCACCTGCCACTTTCAAGCCCCCCCCCCCCCCAGCTTCCACCTCTTCACCAACCATGACATGCGTCAAGGTCATCCCTACAACTGCACACGTCAGGGTCATCCATCTCACTCCCTGCCATAAGGGGTCCATTGTTTTCTTAAGTAAACATACTGCTCACTTGTGATCTTGACAGATGTTTGCTTAAGACCAGGATCTTTATTTATGTCTCCTTTCAAAATGCCACTTCCCGCTGCCCCCTCTGAGTAGCCTTCTTATGCTCTTACAGTGTCACTCAGAAGTACTTTGTAGTTGAACCACTAGGTTGGTTGGCGTGTCTATCTATATGCATAATCAAAACCAGTTGTTCAGACAGAAGACTGGTTAACCTCGTTGCAGTTACATGTGTTGATTGCTTGTTGCAGGTAAACGTGTATTTTAGCTATAAACAGCGTTTCCAGGAGGTTCATCAGTATTTTGTAAAATGGGAAGAATGCCAAGGCCAAACTCAGTCCTTCATTGCAAAGGTGATTGGGATCCAACAACAGCCTGTGTGCATTTGGGCCCAGCTTCAGAAAAAGAGCAGGACAGCCTGTGCGCATTTGGGCCCAGCTTCAGAAAAAGAGCAGGACGATAGAGAACAATGCACAAAATGGTTAACCCCGAAAAACCGCTCAATAAGAAAATAGGATCATACAAAGGCAATCGATGGCCAAAATATCTGCCAGGGCAATATATGAAGCAGGTCAAAGTTAACTTTAGGACTCTGTATCACAAAATGAACAAAAATGGACTTGTACCACTATTGAAATAAGCCCTTCACATGATGAAACACAGGGTAAAGGTCCATGTTCCGACAGTTACACATCGATTAGTAGCTATAGATTCAAATGGAACTGTCCAGGCATCTCGGAGTGAACCTAAGAGATGTTGTTCGGACATGGAGGAGATACAGAGAGACAGGAACTGTCGGTGACATGCCTCACTCAGGCCGCTCAAGGGCTACTACTGCAGTGGATAACCGTTACCTACGGATTATGGCTCTGAGAAACCCTGACAGGAAAGCCACCGTGATGAATAATGCTATTCGTGCAGCCATAGGGCGTCGTGTTACGACGTAAACTGTGCGCAATAGGCTGCATGTAGCGCAACTTCACTCCCAACATCCATGGCGAGCACCATCTTTGCAACCACGACAGCATGCAGTGCGGTACAGATGGGCCCAACAACATGCCGAATGGACCACTCAGGCTTGGCATCATGTTCTCTTTACCGATGAGTGTCGCATATGCCTTCATCAAGACAATCGTCGGAGACGTGTTTTGAGGCAACCTGAGTCAGGCTGAACGCCTTAGACACACTGCCCATCGAGTGCACCAAGGTGGACGTTCCCTGCTGTTTTGGGATGGCATTATGTGGAGCTGACGTACGCCGCTGGTGGTCATGGAAGGCGCCGGAACGGCTGTACAATATGTGAATGCCATCCTCCAACTGATAGTGAAACCATATCGGCAGCATATTGGCGAGGCATTCGTCTTCATGGACGACAATTCACGCCATCATCTTGCACATCTTGTGAATGACTTCCTTCAGGATAATGACATCCCTCGACTAGAGTGGCCAGCATGTTCTTCAGACATGAACCCAACCGAACATGTCTGGAATAGATTGAAAAAGGCTGTTTATGGACGACGTGACCCACCAACCACTCTGAAGGATCTACACCGAATCGTCTTTGAGGAGTGGTACAATCTGGGCCAACACTGCCTTATTGAACTTGTGGGTAGCATGCCACGACGAATACAGGCATGCATCAATGTAAGAGGACGTGCTAGTGGATGTTAGAGGTATCGGTGTGTACAGCAATCTGGTTCACTACCTCTGAAGGTCTCGCTATATGGTGGTATAACATACAATGTGTGGTTTTCATGGGCAATAAAAAGTGCAGAAATGAGGTTTATGTTGATCTCTATTCCAATTTTCTGTACTCATCGGTGAAGAGAACGTAATGACAATCCTGAGCGGTCCATTCGATATGTTTCTGGGCCCATCTGTACAGGCTGCATGGTACCGTGATTGCAAAGGTGGACCTCACCATAGACGTCGGAAGTGAAATTGCGCTATATGCAACCTAATGCGCACATTTTGAGTCGTAACACGACGTCCTGTGGCTGCACGAGAAGCATTATTTAACATGGTGCCGTTGCTGTCAGGGTTCCTCCGAACAATAATCCGTAGGTAGCGGTCATCCACCGAAGCAGTAGCAGTTGAGCTGCCTAAGCGAGGCATGTCATCGCCAGTTCCTGTCTCTCTGTATCTCCTCCATGTCCGAATAACATCGCTCTGGTTCACTCAGAGACGCCTGGATATTTCCCTCGTTGAGAGCACTTTCTGGCACAAAGTAACAATGCGGACGCGATCGAACCGCGGTACTGAGCGTCTAGGCATGGTTGTACTACAGAAACACTAGCCGTGTACCTCCTTCGTGATGGAATAACTGGAATCATTGAAATATTGGTGAATGTGAGGAAACAAATAATTTTACAGCAAGATGATGTTCTTGTCACAGTTTCCTCCGCAAGAACGAAAGATCCATAAAGTTTGCCAACAGGAATGGCACAAACACATTCAGTTTCGGTGAGCCACTTCCACGTTCTAGAACGACGCCAGAATTTTGTGAACTCCAAATTTTTATATTATGGCTGTTTAATTTAAGCGACAGATAAAACGCTGATTCGCCCTAAAAGATGAGTCGTTAAGAAAATGTGCCCTCTTCCGTATCCTGGAGAAGTCAAATGCAAAATTCGTACCTTCTGTTACGGCCGCTGAGACACGGATACCACAGTGTTAGCAACTCGTTAGTATTTATATGTAGACGTCGTTTCAGAACGCATCCCGCCGTTTATTTTGGGAAGCTGAAGCTCCTGGCCTGCCTGTGTTGTGGACTTCCGAGAGCTCTGTGTGAACGTATCTCTGACCTGCTCGATGTTTTCATCAGACGTGAGTGGCCGGCCAGTGCCCTTCTCTCGGCATACGCAACCATCTTCCACGAATTTTGTATGCCAGTCATAAATCTACTTGTGCAGAGGCGGCTTCTTTCTAAATCGACGGCGGAATCCACGCTGCACTCGAACTTCACGCAAATTTCAACAAATAAAATAATTTCTCTGGCGGTGTAGTTGCCAAGTTGCTACAAGCAAACAACAATGTAGGTGTGTCTAAGCATTGAATCTTCCTCTTTCCAGGGAAGTGGTAATGTGTTACTGCCCTTGTAGTTCGTGTCTAATAAACAACTGAGATCTGGTCTTTCTTTTTCAGTCACCAGACACCACATTCTATTCTTCAGAGAATGTTAAAATTTTTCTCGCAGTCACATTATTGACTTTACTGTATCAATATAGCTGTAAAACCGTGGCGTTCTGAAAGCGGAATATTAATACAACACCAAATCTTTTGAGTTTCTGTGTGAACATAACGTTGTCGAAACATGTTCAATTACGACATTACGTTGCTATATCTAATGAAAGACGGCATTTATCATAATTGACCATGTACATAGCGATAGGAACCTTGTTACATTTACGTGACAATACATTTTGAGTTCCGTTACAATTAATGATGCCCAGATTGTTTAATAGAGTTTCAACAAATCCACAACGAGTCAAACCCATATAACTTTGTAAATATGCCATATTAATAACTAATTGTTTCACAGAAGCTTTTTGTTGGTAGTAGTATATTTTACCGGACTACTTTCGGGTGCTGCCCGTCATCAGCGGTATCTACATTATAGAAAAGATGTTTCTCACAATACGTTTCTTAGACTGTGTGTAGTAGTGTTTTATGCAGTTGTGAGTTTTTAATTCCTTGTAACGTGACATGCCTTATACGTACACTGAGGTGACGTAAGACAAGGGACAGCGATATGTACAGTTATGCTAAAAAGTATCCGAACGACCTGAATTGCATTTCGCCTGATTCGCATGCAACCCGCATAACGCAGCTGTCTAGCAGGTCCTCTAATCGCTCCCCAGTACAGTCGTTTGAGTATTGAAAATGGTTCCAACAAGTCACCACTAGAAAACACTGCTCTGTATCGCAATAACTCAAGATGTAAAGTTATACCACGATACTACAAATATCAGGGAACACCTTATCACAGGTAAGACTGTCCTTAAGGCAGAAAGCTCACATTTATTACAATAAATAACATACCTGAAATGTTACCACTCTCATTATTACGTCAGATAGGTAATGCACGTAGTAGGTTCGTAGTATTCATGACTTCCTCTTCAAAGTAACATACCGTACTTTTTATTTAACACAAAATGACATTAAAAATTTCAGTTATTGACGAGCATCTAGTTGAGAATATGTATGAACTTCAAATGACGAACCGTCTCGTTCTGCATATGGATTCAAACCCTGGTCATGCATACTAAGCAAAGATTTCGTGACTGACAAAAACTAACACTCATTCCTGACTAGGCATACAGAGAGTGATATACCTTGATTTTAGACAGTATCAGTTAGCAAACATCAACTTTAAATTACATAACGTAAACATTTTTAACGGACGCGAATTCCTACCCAGTATATATTGCCCCTGTTAACGAACTACGAGAGATGTTAAATATTGCTTCTTCACAAGTAACTTACTTGAAATGCCGTGAGGTAAAGCTTTTTGTTGGATAGGGATTCGAACCCAGAACCTAGTCAGATTGTTATCGAAGTACAATCAACTGTGACAGACGTCCTCGGTGGTCTAGCGGTTCTAGGCGCTCAGTCCGGAACCGCGCGACTGCTACGATCGCAGGTTCGAATCTTCCCTCGGGCATGGATGTGTGTGATGTCCTTAGATTAGTTAGATTTAAGTAGTTCTAAGTTCTAGGGGACTGATGACAACAGATGTTAAGTCCCACAGTGCTTAGAGCCATTTGAACCAACTGTGACATATCGCATTTTCTCGGCAGTAGCTAGATGTTTTAACTAAAATTACGCGACGAAACATTAATTTTTTCCTTCCCAGGACTCCAACCCGACACCTATCGCTGTTATATTCTCGAGAAATATGGGTTAAATATGGGTTTGTTACACCAGCAGCGAGATGTGAGCATGTTTGATCTAGAAATAATATGACGAAGAATTCAGTGCTGACTGGTAATCGAACCCCACACATGTCGTTGTTGACTACACAAAAAGAGACTTCAGATACCGAATTTTTCTCCACGATCAGCTCGGAATAACATCCTTGAACTTACAGTGACCTCGTTAATAGTTCTGTGTCTCACTGGGAGTCAAAAACGTCAGATATCGTTAAGTGTTGACAACGAATGAAAATACATTAAAAATCAAAATTATTATCCACTAGCAGATAGGTGTTCTCATGCCAGTGCTTGATAATACATAATTAAAACTTTAGTGCCGGGCCAGCGCAGTATGTGGAGATGTTGAGGAATCTGCAGTTTTGAACAAACAACAAATTGTAGACGAGCTGTATTGTCAGGAAGGAGCCAAATACCGCGTTAAGGGCGGTCTGAGTTGCATTCCCAGTTCAGAACCAATTTTATCGACATACAGAAGCCCAAATAAAAGTTGGAACAAGTGTCCTGTGACCCTACATAGCAATTGTTTCGTCACTAGAAATAATTAACTAGTATAAGAAAGGTTACTGGTGATAGAGTTTCTACATGTCACCACTGCTGACTTTATTGTGGTTCTACCTAACGTCTACTTGGTAGAGAACGAATATCATGTTTAATCTGAATTTCAGACCACAATGCCATTATACCTTCTTCGCTTCGCGTTGCCAGGCGAGAATCTATTCCTATCAAAAATCATCAGTAGAATTTGGAATCTAACCCAGAGCACAAGTATACGAACCTATCATCAGTCCAACAGACCACCAAATCCTGTTTCTGTGACTCATTTTTCTATCTTAAGGCCGTTGCGCCACACTGGATGAGAATTCTAACACACAGGCTCCCTGTACTGGTTTGCAGCATCTTCAGTACATTGATTTACTGGGTTGACCGAATCGCCATGAACTAGCCGCCTCGGCTAACATTCGACTCTATTTTGTAATCACCGAAATAAAATCACATAACTGGCGCCTACACAGAACTGCCAACACTATGGGAAGCAGAAATTTAAATAGGAAGGATTCCTTTCTACTTGAGCTACTCTATTGCGTTATCTGTTTGTTGAAAATGTCGTGCAGAGCAAAAGAAAATCTGTAACTTTCTGTCATTCAGAAGTCTAGATCCTGCCATATGCATTATCTCACAGCAATGTGGAATGCAGAAGTTCTGGAGAAATTGTTATTGACTTCTGGAGGTACTGTAGTTACGTGTGAGCTAGTAGCATAATGATAAGCGTTGCGCACATTAGATAAGATGTCGCGAGTTTGAGTACTTTCAGCCGGCCGCGGTGGTCTCGCGGTTCTAGGCGCGCAGTCCGGAACCGCGGGACTGCTACGGTCGCAGGTTCGAATCCTGCCTCGGGAATGGATGTGTGTGATGTCCTTAGGTTAGTTAGGTTTAAGTAGTTCTAAGTTCTAGGGGACTGATGACCTAACAATTTAAGTCCCACAGTGCTCAGAGCCATTTGAACTATTTGAACCCAACATAGATACTGATGACGAAAAATATTTTGAAACTCACCCTAAATCCCACACCCCAGAACCGAACGTTGGGTCCGTGCTACGGCAGCCCATATCGGGCGATAGCAACTGAGTACGGCGGTGAGATGAGCTAACTGTGGAATGTGGGCCGACAGTTCTTACGGTGCGGAGCGAAGTCGAGCGGATCTGGCGGTGGCTGGACGCGGTTACATCCTGCTCCGGGACGCAGATGCCGCCGTTTCTTTCTCCTCTCTTCTTGCCGCAGTAGAAAGTTCGATACATTGCAGGCTACTTCCAAGTAAAAAACGAGCCCAGTCTGCAGCTATTGTCCAGTCCCGAACAGTCTGTAAAATGTTTCTCAGCTCTCACATAACGCTGCTGCGACTAGGTCTTTCAACTGCAAATGTACTTGTAATTACTACGGAAGAGAGAGAGCCCTTCGTGAATTATTCTGGTAGAAAATAGCGAATATTATGAGTTGTTTTTTTTTAAGTTGACGGTGCTGTATAAATTTAGAAAGAAGCGACAGGTAAAAAAACCTAGAAGACTTTTATGGGAGCAATCGACTGTGAATCCAACCTTCTGGACCTTGTATTTAGGTTTTACAAACTTTTCCAGTCTGTATGTGGATTATTGCAGTGACAGAACCCCGGGACAGCACTGGCTAAGTGATCTTGAGGGACAGTCCTGCGACGTTAATTGCAAAATTTTCCCCAGTCAGCGCATGATAGCGGCTTTGCAGATTGTAAGATTTATCTTTGGGTAACAGTTCACTGTGATTGCGTGAACAGTGTAACTCTATGTATTGTGTTGATGGTGGTAAGTCTGCGAGACGTTAAGGGTGACCATCTTGCAGGTTCATAGTCTATCTCTATCAGAAAAGTACATGAACAGCTGACAAATATAGCGTTGTCATCCGTGAAGGATTCTCAAACAACCCTTTAGTATTCTCACCATAAAACCCTACGGAAATATTAGATTGTGAACCACATTTGACGATTAGAAAATGTAATCTATCACTTCCTGTCACTTTCACAGTTAACTTCCGGTGATGAAATTGATATACGTTCAAGGATTATAACCGTGTATCTTCAGACTGTGTAGTAGTGCGTAGTCACAATTTACAGGCCTTGACCGCGAGGAATGGTACGACTGACAATACACAGTAAATAAACAGATTGAGAGATACTGTTTCTAGGCGCTTCAGTCTGGAACCGCGCGACCACTACGGTCGCAGGTTCGAATCCTGCCTCGGGTATGGATGTGTGTGACGTCCTTGGGTTAGCTAGGTTTAAGTAGTTCTAAGTTATAGGGGACTGATGACCTCTGATGTTAGGTCCCATAGTGCTCAGAGCCATTTGGGCCATTTGAGCCACCCACAGCTTTTATTGCTGGCTCATTTGTGGCGTGAAGTGGTGGACAAAAACATTATCGTGAAGTGGTGGAGAAATATATCACATGTAGTGCCAAATTGGTTCAAACACCAGAATGAGATTTTCACTCTGCAGCGGAGAGTGCGCTGATATGAAACTTCCTGACAGATTAAAACTGTGTGCCGGACCGAGACTCGAACTCGGGATCTTTGCCTACAACACCTTTTAAACACCTTCGCCAACTGCGATAGGCACTTCAAGACAAAGAATGTTTGTGACAATATGATGAGCCAGTTTATTCGTCTGAATGGAACATGCACATTACTAGCACTTTAAAACGCTCTACAATCAAAATTATTCCACGGACAGAGTTGCACTTATCTCACGTTATTGAGACCCATGAAACATCATTACAAATTGCGACCTTCCACCTTGCTCTCTTAATAACAGTACGACTGGTTCACGCAAGACAAATTTTACACAAGTAGTCGAAATTGTGTTTGCAATTCTGCTACAGCTTCAGATAAATCTTACAAGTACATCGGATTTAGTTCATAATTACCAACAGGGTGACAAGTGATTCAAACATGCGCCTCTCAGCGCATTACATAAACTTTAACGTCTAATTTTTGAATTAAAAGACAATTTCCAACTCAAATAGTAACAATAATAATAAAACATGATTATAAATATACCTTTACTACTATATAAAGATAAGTCGTTGTTTGACGTTCTCAACAAAAATTTCGAAAAGTGGTTCACCAATTTACTTCAAATTTGTACACGATACTCTGATAAACGTTCGGACTGACGTAGACTACATATTTTTAATATACAGGGTGGTCCATTGGCAGTGACCGGGCCAAATATCTGGCGAAATAAGCATCAAACGAAAAAACTGAAAAGAACAAAATTGGTCTAGCTTGAAGGGGGAAACCAGATGGGCTATGGTTGTCCCGCTAGATGGCGCTGCCATAGGTCGAACAGATATCAAATGGGTTTTTTAAAATAGGAACCCCCATTTACATATTCGTGTAGTATGTAAAGAAATATGAATGCTTTGGTTGGACCACCTCTTTCTCTATGTAATAGATGGCTCTGTAATAATCACAAACGTATAAGTACATGGTACCACGTAACATTTCGCCAGTGCGGACGGTATTTGCTTCGTGGCACATTACCGTGTTAAATAATGGTTCAAATGGCTCTGAGCACTATGGGACTTAGCTTTTGAGGTCATCAGTCCCCTAGAACGTAGAACAACTTAAACCTAACTAACCTAAGGACATCACACACATCCATGGCCGAGGCAGGATTCGAACCAGCGGCCGTAGCAGTTGCGCGGTTCCGGACTGTAGCGCCTACAACCTCTCGGCCACTAACGCAGGCACCCGTGTTAAAATGGACCGTTTACCAATTGCGGAAAAGGTCGATATCGTGTTGATGTATGGTTATTGTGATCAAAATGCCCAAGGGGCGTGTGCTATGTATGCTTCTCGGTATCCTGGACGACAACATCCAAGTTTCCGGACCGTTCGCCGCATAGTTACATTATTTAAGGAAACAGGAAGTGTTCAGCCACATGTGAAAAGTCAGTCACGACCTGCAACAAATGATGATGCCCAAGTAGGTGTTTTAGCTGCTGTCGCGGCTAATCCGCACATCAGTAGCACTCAAATTGCGAAAGAATTTGGACTCTCAAAAACGTCGCTATTGAGAATGCTACATCAACATCGACTGCACCCGTACCATATTTCTATGCACCACGAATTGCATGGCGACGACTTTGAACGTCATGTACAGTTCTGTCACTAGGCACAAGAGAAACTACGGGCCGATGACAGATTTTTTGCACGCGTTCTATTTAGAGACGAAGCGTCATTCACCAACAGCAGTAACGTAAACCGGCATAATATGCACTAATGCGCAACGGAAAATCCACGATGGCTGCGACAAGTGGAACATCAGCGACCTTGGCGGGTTAATGTATGGTGCGGCATTATGGGAAGTTGACGGACATCATTTTGAGCAGTTATTGCATTAATGTGCTATTTACAGGTAATCAAGTTGTAACAGCATGCGTTCTCAGAAATGATAAGTTCACAAAGGTACATGTATCACATCGGAACAACCGAAATAAAATGTTCAAACGTACCTACGTTCTGTATTTTAATTTAAAGAACCTACCGTTACCAACTGTTGGTCTAAAATTGTGAGCCATATGTTTGTGACTATTACAGCTCTATCTACCACAAACCGAAAATGTGGTCCAACTAAAGCATTCATATTTCTTTATGTACTACACGTATCTGTAATAAAAAATCGGGGTTCCTATTTTTAAAAACGCAGTTGATATCCGTTTGACCTATGGCAGCGCCCTCTACCGGGCCTACCATAGCGCCATCTGGTTTCCCCCTTCAAGCTAGACTAGTAGACAAGTTTCGTTCTTGGTATTTTTTTCTTTTGACTCTTATTTCGTGAGATACTTGACCCGGTCACGATCAATGGACCACCCTGTATATACAGGTCTTTTGAGGAGTGATGGTTAGTATACAGGGATATAAAAGGAATGGTCATTCGAAATAAAAAACTCTAGTAAACATGGGCTCTGAAACACATATCTTAAGAGCTATAAGTAATTCTCGATCTTCGATACTCTGAAGTAATCTCTTCTACAACAAGCTATTTGCGTTCAATATTTTGAGAAGTGGCAGAATGGACCAAAACAAGAAAAAAATATTCTGTAAACATGTGCTCTAAAATACATACCTTAAAAGTTATGAGCACTTGTTCATTAGAAGAGTTGTGTTTCAAAGTAGCGAAGATGAACAAGTGCTCATAGCTCTAAGATATGCATTATAGAGCACACTTTCACTGGAAATTTTTTTCGTATTTTGGTCCGTACGATGACTTCCCAAAAATGGAAAGTAAAGAGCTTACAGTAGATGAAGTTTATTACACAGTATCTAAGATCAAGAAATGCTCATAGCTCTTAAAGTACGCGTTTTAGAGCCCATGTTTACTTGACATTTATTCCTGTCATATCCCTGAATACTGACCATCACTTGTGAACCACCCTGCATATATACACTGTAAAAGGGGCAATGTTGTTAGCAAATATTTCGATGAGTTTTTGACTGATCTACTTCAAACTTTTACAGAATACTCTAATAAACATTCAGACGGGCACAGGCTACATTTTTTAGCAGGCATATTATATGAATATATACTTAAAATCTATAATATTTTATAATGACAAGTCGATGTTTCACGTTGTTACCATAAATCTCAAAAAGTTCTTGACCGATTTACTTCCAATTTTCGCGCATTAGAGGAGAGAGGAGCAAGTTGCGACAGGGGTAAATTGCAACATCTCCATTTTTTCATGCAGTATTCCATCAGTTACTGCCATCGTATGGAGGCACTTTTAGCTGTGTGGTATTCTCATTGTGATGGTCAGAGTCGGCGCGAGAAGATTTTTTTGTGTTCTCTTTCTTTGATCGAAATCGTCATCCGTCAGTAACCGTTTATAGTATATATAATAACACGTTCTGTGACAGACATTAGATTTCAAACGTGATAAATATTTATGTTTTGTAGTTTAACAATGTAATAACTGATTTTAGTTTTAAGTCATTGTCATGCTGTTTATTTGTGATTTATATGGTGATGCGAAGCGGGGCATGTTGTAACACGGTGTGGCAACTTACCCTGCTCTTGATTAGGTCGGATTTTTATGACTCTTGATAGTGTAATGCTTTTATTTTACTTACTCTTTTGTTTTACTTTTACTCAGTTTAATTTTTACTTTCAGGTAAGGAAAATGAGTTATTATAAACGCAAAATAGAAAATATTCAGGGATCATATCGTGAGATCCAGCGAAATTGCGTTCAACCAAAGAGGAAATCCGAAAACTGGGGTATCTTTGTGCAAAATATTTTAACTTGAAAATTCCATCATCTTGGGCACAAAAGGAAATAGATGGTGCCAACTGGCTTTCAGGAAAATTTGGATATTTGTGGTAAGATCTTATGGGACCAAACTGCTGAGGTCATCGGTCCCTAAACTTACGCACTATTAACCTAGCTTAAACTAACTTTCGCTAAGGACAACACTCACACACACCCATGCCCGAGTGAGGACTCGAACCTTCGATGGAGGGAGTCACGCGGACCGTGACAAGACGCCCTGGACCGCGCAGCTACCCCGCGTCGCTGGCTTTCAGGAGTTTTGGACGGAAACAATGATTTTTCCATCAGACAACCTGAAAGCACAAGTCTGGGAAGAATGACAGTATTTAATAGAAAAAATGTTGGGGAGTTTTTCCAAAAGTTAGGAGATGTTTATTCTCGGCACCCTCTTCCCCCCTTCCAGAATTTGGAACACGGATGAAATGAGTGTAACTACAGCGTTGAAGCCAAACAGAATAGTTGCGCACAAGAGTGTGAAACAAATTGGAACTGCGAGCTCTGCTGAACAGGGAGAATAGATAATAGTAGCAGTTGCTATATATGCACGAGAGACATTCATTACACCCATTATTATTTTTCCAAGAAAAAATTTCAAGGCTCATGTTATCCGCGACAGGCCCTTTGGATGCAGTAGTGCTGCCACAGATTCTGGGTGGATGGTGGGACTATCTTTTATAACATTTCTCCACTGTTTTATTGGGCAAACAAAACCAACAAAAGAAGCTCCTGTCAGACTAGTGCTGGACAACTATGCGTCCCATCTCAGTATAGAAGCTTTTAATAAACACAAGAACAGTGGTGTAGTGCTTCTATCATTTCCTCCCCGCTGTCCTCACAAATTACAGCCCCTTGATGTAAGTGTTTATGGTCCTTTCAAGAAGATGTGCTCCAGGGGAATCGATGCCTCGTTGAAAACAAATCCAGGAAAGAAACCAACAATTTGTGATTGGCATTGCATTATAAACAAAGAACTTCTCAGCACTTTCACACCAGCAAACATCACTCCAGGATTCTCAGCAACAGGTATATTCATATTTGACCCAAACAGATTCTAAGAAAGTGATTTTTCTTCATCTTCTGTGACCGATATGCCCGTTCCAGAAGAAGAAGTTCCAGGTTCTCTGGCTAACTCCGAGAATGTGGCGAATGCTGTTAATTCTTTTCCAGGTCATTCAGCAGGGAAAAACTTTTCCCCTTAACACATTCGTCCTTTCCCTAAAGCTAGACCAAGGAAAGAGACCAACCGTGGAAGAAAGAAAAGGAAATGTGCTACCTTAACAGACACATCAGAAAAACAGGATCTATAAAAAGAAAGGGAGAAGAGAAATCACAAGTTGGCACCCAAGAATGGAAAGAGAGAAAAGGAGAGAAGCAAGCAACATTTAGCAGCAAAAAAAATAGCAGTTCCACCCAATTTTGGAAGAAGAAGAAGAATTAGAAGAAGGAAAAAACTATTGTTTGATCTGTACTGATGTTTGTAGAAAGACAGGGGAATGGAGCAGTGTACTAAATACAAATTGTTGTCTCATTGCTCATGTGCAAATAATGATCAATAATTCTACGTGTGTGCAGACTGTGGACACAATGAAGATACTTCTGTCATGCCAGATATTTCAAACTGAGTAGGCTCTTTTCAGCAAAATTTTAGTATGTTGCAACATGTGCCATTGGTTGGATAAACTGAAACTCGTGTCAGCCTTTTCTCTATGTTCTATTGTAGACATTATAATTGTCTAATCGGACATTTTATTTTTGATTTCTGTATGTAAAAGTATGTAGTTACACACTACCATTTTCAAATTTAAAGAGTTTCTAATAAAAAAATAATAAAAATTAATAACTGTTTTTTGCTACAACGTGCCCCGTATCTCCCCATACTCTAACAAATGTTTGGATTGGCAAAGACTACATATTTTCTGAATACATATGGTATATAAGTATATATATACTGTATAAAGGGGAAACGTTGTTAACACAAGTCTCGTTAGATCTTGATTAATTTACTTCAGGTTTTTACACGATACTCTAATAAACCTTTGGATGGATATGGGCTACATATACCTGTAGTTTATACATTGTATAAGTACACATACACTGTGGCAGAGCAAACGTTACTAGCAAAATTCTCGAAAGAGAGTTGACCGATATACATCTAATTTTAACATGAAACTTGCAGATGGACATAGGCTAGGTATTTTTAAAGTATGAAATGGCGAAAAAATTTTCATTAAAGTATGATTTAAAAATTTGAAAAATATGAATGAAGAACTATTCGAAATATTGACAACAACGTTCCTCTTTATATATTACATATATATTTCTGTACTGTATGTATTTAAAAATATGTATCCTGTCTATATATATATATATATATATATTATTTTTATACAATAATTCAACAAACATTCGGACAGACATAGGCTATATATTTTTATTATGCAGTATATAAATATTTATGTGACATTTTAAAGGGAAATGTTGTTGCCAAAAAGTTCTTGATCGATTTACTCAAAACTTTTACATGATACTCTGATGAAGGCATTGGCTACATATTTTTAAATGCATACAGTAGAGAAATATATATGTAATATATAAAGGGGAACGTTGTTTACAAAATTTCGAAAAGTTCTTCATTCATATTCGTCAATTTTAAATCATACCTTAATGAACATTTGGATCGGCATAGGATATATATATATATATATATATATATATATATATATATATATATATATATATATATATATATGGGATATATAAACAAGAAGCATTGATACCAATAATCTCGAAAGGTTCTTGACCGATTTACTTCAAATTTATCTTGTCCATAAGTTTATTAAACGCAACAGATACATGTAAAAGAGACTTTAACCATCAATAACATATTCTCCTTCACTATTTACAACCGTCTTCCAATGCTAAGGTAACTTTTGGATTCCGCGACTGTAGGAATCACGTTTTTTTGAGACGAAGAACTCGTCGAACCATATCCAGAGCGCATTTTCATCTGGAAAGGAAGTTCCTTTTGAGGTCAAAAATTCCGTGATGGATGTGGCTTTGTGAAGTGGAGCCTTATCATGCTGCAGCATCCACCTGTCTACATTGTGTGGTCTCACTCGATTCGCTCTTTTCCTGAGCCTTTTAAGGACATCTTTATAAAACACTTGGTTGACAGCTTGCGCTGGCGGAACAAATTCTTTATGCACGATAACCCTACTGTCAAAAAAGTAAGTCAGCATAGTTTTGATTTGCTCATTCGTGTATTCTTTGGTCGAGGAGAGGATTCATGGACGCTGTGGTTGAGCGCTTCTAGGCGCTTCAGTCCGGAACCACGAGGCTGCTATAGTCACAGGTTCGAATCCTGCCTCGGGCATGGATGTGTGTGGTGTCCTTAGGTTGGTTAGGTTTAAGTAGTTCTAAGTCTAGGAGACTGATGACCTCAGATGTTAAGTCCCATAGTGCTTAGAGCCATTGGAACCATTTGAAGGGGATTCAGTGTGTCACATTTCACTTTGCCGCTTTGGCTCAGGATCGTGTTCAAAACACCAGGATTCATCACATGTGATCACACAACTAAACCATTCCTGGTCATTTGCGATCGTCTCGAGAAAATCAACGCACACGTTTCTTCGATTGTCTTTCTGCTCAGTTGTGACGTTTTTTAGTCAAAATTTGACCTACAATGTAAGTGTTTTAAGTTTAACTGATCACCCACCCTCCTTATTGTTAAACTTCGCTCTGATCTCACAACAGCAAGCACACTTCGAAGCTATCGTCGGTTTTGGAAGCTGAAGGTCTCCCTGACCAAGGTTCATTTTCAACGTTTTCTCGGCCTTCCAAAAACAATTTGTGCTAGCGTAAAACTTGTGCTCTTGATGAGGAATGTTCCCCATAGGACTGTTTCAACTTTTCAAGCGTCCCATTCGCGGATTAACGCTGCTCTAAATTCCGCTGTTCCATTTTCACTACACACAACAAAAACACAGGCTAACTGATTGCCCTATCAAAAATCATGTGATGGCTGTACAGAGCTGAAACTCGGACTGACTGTTAGGGAGGAATCCCATCACTGAGGCTTCACCCTTCACATATCCAGTTCAGTGTCAGAGAGAGGAGAGGAGGTGATGGACAGAGAGGGGGAGAGGAAGTGGATATAGTACGGGGCAGAAGGCGTAGACAGAGATAGGAGGGAGGAAGAGATGGACAGGGAGAGGCGGAAGGAGTCGATGAACAGAGAAAGGAAGGGGAGCAGTAAATGGGCGAAGAGAGGGGGTGGAGGGATGGGCAGATAGAGGGAGGGGGGAAGGAGTGTAGGATGTGCGTCCAATTCCCATAAAAAATTTAGCAATTACAAAGATTTGCCGGGTCTGATTGTTTAGTATAAAAATAGCAATCAAATATTGTGACCTCTGTTTATTAATACTGTGGGCCTTCAAGGGCTATTAATGAGATCATTTACAAGCCAAGAACAGTTCGCAACGAGTGGTTGCAGAGGACAGACTGATTAAACCAACGCAAGTTGCCTTTCATCAAAGCCTATACACTACTTAACACAGCCTTAGTGGTATTCTGGTTCAGAAAGACATCATTCCCACCAGGTTTTTAAGTTAAAAAAAGTAGCACTACTGGTCATTTTCGAGCCTTGCACCTTCAGGCATAATAACACACAAAAATTGAATGGAATTCAAAAATGTATTTTTACTTCTATTTAATTTTGATGTTTTATTATGTTTTTAAGTGCATCTGCAAATGGATCAAAGCTCGAAAAGGCAACTAGTGCTTAATACAGAACCTATTTTAACGTAACATACCGATGGAAAAGACCAAGGCTGCTCTGCCCATCCTGTAGAACTTAATACTAAAATGTTCATCCATGCTGCGAATCCTGTTCAGGATGTAATCGGCGTCTCTCGACACGCTCGACTAAACGAGGCGATATCTGCCAGTCACTTCAGTGTCCTGGCAAATGCATTGAATATTGGAGGGCATATCATCTCCGACCAAGCACTGTGTCACGTTTAATGACGACGATGAGTCCAGACCTCTTTTTCTCAACCTGCACAGTCACTATATTGTTTCACTGCGAGTTGCAACGTTAATGGAAGTTTCACGTCTCATGAATGGGGTGATTGCTTACTGGAACCGAAACATAACTTTCCTGGCGCATGATACAGCTCAGAATTTCTTTCTGGTATTGAGTTAGGGTACATGCAACTCAGCAAAGTACACTTCGATTCGGACGCGAATTCACAAAGCCATATTTCGTGCTAGGCATAGGTCTTCGAAGCATATGATCTCCCTTATTGTTATAACCCTGCAGGTAGGTTAAATAAACTGCCTTGCTTTGACTTTTCTTTTCATCAGTTGTCATTATCTATAATGACTACACTATGAAGTTCTGATAGCCCAGCATGTAACACATACTATACGAACGTCTTAACACTTCTGTAATATTACACATTCACTCATTTGTTTTTCTTCACAAGGTTTTTGACACGTCGGACATCATTCGATGTGTTGGATGTTTGAGGTCCCCAGAGTTTCTACGAACCTCTAGTTAATCTCATGAATCTGCGAACACTTCAAGAACCATTTCCCACGCAAGAGGGTTTGATATTTAATGCATTGTAGCCGGCCGCGGTGGTCTCACGGTTAAGGCGCTCAGTCCGGAACCGCGCGACTGCTACGGTCGCAGGTTCGAATCCTGCCTCAGGCATGGATGTGTGTGATGTCCTTAGGTTAGTTAGGTTTAAGTAGTTCTAACTTCTAGGGGACTGATGACCACAGATGTTAAGTCCCATAGTGCTCAAAGCCATTTGAACCATTTTTTTGAGCATCTTGTAACCAATCAGTTCAAGATATAATTGCATGTCCTAATGCATTTACCTTTCACATAGACATGCCATATTGAAAAGTCTTATTATCGAACTTAAACTGGTAGGTGATTCCTTGTCAGCCCTCCCTCTAATGACCTCAGGTACTACCCTTTCGCTATCTATTTCCAGGAGTTTAGTGTAGCGACTGTTCACATAGCTGTTACGATTAATGGTGTGTTTCCGAGTGTTTAGCCGAATTGTTGTTTCCGCTTTATGTACAATATTTCAACAACTGATCCAGTCGTCTTCTTCAGTTACGAGTTGTGCTGTTATGCGTAAGTAGTCGTGAAGAGCAGTTTCTACCGCGCTGATTACGACCCTTACGTAACAAACCTTCACCTGCCACTTTCAAGCCCCCCCCCCCCCCAGCTTCCACCTCTTCACCAACCATGACATGCGTCAAGGTCATCCCTACAACTGCACACGTCAGGGTCATCCATCTCACTCCCTGCCATAAGGGGTCCATTGTTTTCTTAAGTAAACATACTGCTCACTTGTGATCTTGACAGATGTTTGCTTAAGACCAGGATCTTTATTTATGTCTCCTTTCAAAATGCCACTTCCCGCTGCCCCCTCTGAGTAGCCTTCTTATGCTCTTACAGTGTCACTCAGAAGTACTTTGTAGTTGAACCACTAGGTTGGTTGGCGTGTCTATCTATATGCATAATCAAAACCAGTTGTTCAGACAGAAGACTGGTTAACCTCGTTGCAGTTACATGTGTTGATTGCTTGTTGCAGGTAAACGTGTATTTTAGCTATAAACAGCGTTTCCAGGAGGTTCATCAGTATTTTGTAAAATGGGAAGAATGCCAAGGCCAAACTCAGTCCTTCATTGCAAAGGTGATTGGGATCCAACAACAGCCTGTGTGCATTTGGGCCCAGCTTCAGAAAAAGAGCAGGACAGCCTGTGCGCATTTGGGCCCAGCTTCAGAAAAAGAGCAGGACGATAGAGAACAATGCACAAAATGGTTAACCCCGAAAAACCGCTCAATAAGAAAATAGGATCATACAAAGGCAATCGATGGCCAAAATATCTGCCAGGGCAATATATGAAGCAGGTCAAAGTTAACTTTAGGACTCTGTATCACAAAATGAACAAAAATGGACTTGTACCACTATTGAAATAAGCCCTTCACATGATGAAACACAGGGTAAAGGTCCATGTTCCGACAGTTACACATCGATTAGTAGCTATAGATTCAAATGGAACTGTCCAGGCATCTCGGAGTGAACCTAAGAGATGTTGTTCGGACATGGAGGAGATACAGAGAGACAGGAACTGTCGGTGACATGCCTCACTCAGGCCGCTCAAGGGCTACTACTGCAGTGGATAACCGTTACCTACGGATTATGGCTCTGAGAAACCCTGACAGGAAAGCCACCGTGATGAATAATGCTATTCGTGCAGCCATAGGGCGTCGTGTTACGACGTAAACTGTGCGCAATAGGCTGCATGTAGCGCAACTTCACTCCCAACATCCATGGCGAGCACCATCTTTGCAACCACGACAGCATGCAGTGCGGTACAGATGGGCCCAACAACATGCCGAATGGACCACTCAGGCTTGGCATCATGTTCTCTTTACCGATGAGTGTCGCATATGCCTTCATCAAGACAATCGTCGGAGACGTGTTTTGAGGCAACCTGAGTCAGGCTGAACGCCTTAGACACACTGCCCATCGAGTGCACCAAGGTGGACGTTCCCTGCTGTTTTGGGATGGCATTATGTGGAGCTGACGTACGCCGCTGGTGGTCATGGAAGGCGCCGGAACGGCTGTACAATATGTGAATGCCATCCTCCAACTGATAGTGAAACCATATCGGCAGCATATTGGCGAGGCATTCGTCTTCATGGACGACAATTCACGCCATCATCTTGCACATCTTGTGAATGACTTCCTTCAGGATAATGACATCCCTCGACTAGAGTGGCCAGCATGTTCTTCAGACATGAACCCAACCGAACATGTCTGGAATAGATTGAAAAAGGCTGTTTATGGACGACGTGACCCACCAACCACTCTGAAGGATCTACACCGAATCGTCTTTGAGGAGTGGTACAATCTGGGCCAACACTGCCTTATTGAACTTGTGGGTAGCATGCCACGACGAATACAGGCATGCATCAATGTAAGAGGACGTGCTAGTGGATGTTAGAGGTATCGGTGTGTACAGCAATCTGGTTCACTACCTCTGAAGGTCTCGCTATATGGTGGTATAACATACAATGTGTGGTTTTCATGGGCAATAAAAAGTGCAGAAATGAGGTTTATGTTGATCTCTATTCCAATTTTCTGTACAGGTTCCGGATCTCTCGTAACCGAGGTGATGCAAAACGGTTTTTGATGTGTGTACTATGAAGTCACTGTCAGGTTGCCTACTGAGGAACGACGACCATTTAAAACATAAGTAATTTTTAGCAATGACCACCATTTGGAGTCATTATCAATTGCTCTCAAAATACCGGTAGCCAAAATCTGTTTACAGATTATCTTTTCGCTAAGAGTTTCGTTAACAGTTGAAATCTCAAGGAGCATGAAATAAAATCGACAGGTACATTATGGATACAACAGTGGTCTGTTCACTACTAAAGGGTCTTGAATCGGTCATCTGATTGAATGCTTATTAATCCCTACTGGACTGTTTGTGGCCTTCTGAACCATCCTAGAAATTGTCTCACCATGTGTCTCTCCTGAGAAGGTTTGCTGTCTTACACTGTCATTGTAATTTGTTTAGATATAAGACAATTTTACTTTCAGATTCTTTTGTGCGTTTACAACTGTAAGGGTAACGACAGATGCTTCGACATAATTGATTCTAATTTTTTGCTGTCCTTTTACATACATGAACTATATATATCAGTGCTTTGATATTTTATGTAAAATTCCACTCTCTAAAAAATTTCTTTTATATGCGTAGATTGTGTTTTATTTTCTTTGTGAGCTTTCTATTCGTTTTCATCTATGTTGTTATTTCGTTTTATATTTTGTCCTTTTATTGTGATTTTTTTGTATAAGCCATGGTTTTCTTGTCTTATTTGATCTCATGTGCAGCTACACTGCACGCTTTTAGATTTACGTTTCGTAAAACCTTGTTTTAATTTCTTTTTCATGTGCATGTATGTATTGTAAAAGGAATGTGTAAGAAAGTAAAATTTCTAGGAATGATTGATCCAAGTCTACTGAATGATATTCATGAATTTTTCCATACCATCTAACGCAATTTTTTCCATTTTTCTTGGATCCCACGCCGTACCAGGATTCCTTTTGCCACCCGACTTCAAGGTGTCTTCTTTCAAAAATTCATTCCAAATTTGAAAAAATTTTTTGTGCTGGAATGTAAACTGCTTATGGTATGTATCGATAGTTCGACGTTTGTATTGGATTTATATCCCGGCCCACGATTGGTGACAGTAGCTACATCCCCAAGACAGAGTAAAGGATACTGGCTAGCTCATCATGGCATGGAGCGGAAGGTGAAACCAGAAAAGTTTGGTTGAGTGATAAAAGGCAGTTGTTGGTGCGCCTATGTGCAGATGATGCGGTTAGTGCAGCAATCACGCTGTGTGTGCTGTACACTTACATTCATATACTTACATTCCACACCGTGTTCGCCGAATTAAGTGAATCTCAGTATTACGAATAGACTATCAGTAAACTTGAGGAGTTTGACTGTGAAAGTGATGTAGATTTGTATAAGAGAGTAACCTATAGACAGTGTGACCCTACGAATAAACCATTTCAGCATAGATTTGAATTATACTAGTACTTTGGTGCCTGAATTGGTATAGCGGCACCCTTTCATTTCTTCTGTGTCAAACAATATACATCGTGTAGAAACATTTCAGAACAGCTATAGCAGCAGTGTCATGGAGGAAAGAGCGACTTTTTCTGGAGCGTTAGATGGGCTACCACCATAATCTAAAAAGTCTTCATAAGTCTGTCTGCGACTTTGATCTACCCGGTCTATCTGAACAAAACTCTGAGTTGACGAGCTATTTAAACAAAGACGACGAGTGAAGGAATGAGTTGGCGGACTGACATGCAAAATTGTTTGGCCAACTAGCCCTGCGACTAGAATGAAGTACCTCGTACTTGCCTCTCACTGCCGGAAAGCGCGCACTCCACTCGGCCTAATACGGCCACTGTCGGAGAGGAACAGTTTCAAAGAGGTTTGGCGCTGCTTTTACGCCACTTCCATTAGATGCACTACAAGCCATTAAAACTGCTACACCACGAAGATGAAGTGCTACAGACGCGAAATTTAACCGACAGGACGAAGATGCTGAGATATGCAAATGATTAGCTTTTCAGAGTATTCACACAAGGCTGGCGACGGTGGCGACACCTACAACGTGCTGACATGAGGGAAGTTTCCAACCGATTTCTCATACACAAACAGCAGTTGACCGGCGTTGCCAGGTGAAACGTTGTTGTGATGCCTCGTGTAAGGAGGAGGAATGCGTACCATCACGTTTCCGACTTTGATAAAGGTCGGATTGTATCCTATCGCGATTGCGGTTTATCGTATAGCGACATTGCTGCTCGCGTGGGTCGAGATCCAATGACTGTTAGCAGAATATAGAATCGGTCGGTTCAGGACGGTAATACGGAACGCCGTGCTGGATCCCAACGAGCTCGTATCAGTAGCATCTTATCCGCATGGCTGCAAAGTATCGTGCAGCCACGTCTCGATCCCTGAGTCAACAGATGGGCAGGTTTGCAAGACAACAACCATCTGCACGAACAGTTCGACGACGTTTGCAGCAGCATCGACAATCAGCTCAGAGACCATGGCTGCGGTTACCCTTGATGCTGCATCACAGACAGGAGCGCCTGCGATGGTGTACTCAACGACGAACCTGGATGCACGAACGGCAAAACGTCATTTTCTCTGATGAATCCAGGTTCTGTTTGCAGCATCATGATGGTCGCATCCGTGTTTGGCGACATCGCGATGAACGCACATTGGTAGCGTGTATTCGTCATCGCCATACTGGCGTATCACCCAGCGTGATGGTATAGGGTGCCATTGGTTACACGTCTCGGTCACCTCTTGTTCGCATTGACGAAACTTTGAACAGTGGACGTTACATTTCAGATGTGTTACGACCTGTGGCTCTACCCTTCATTCGATCCCTGCGAAACCCTACATTTCAGCACGATAATGCACGACCGCATATTGCAGGTCCTGTACGAGCATTCCTGGATACAGAAAATGTTCGACCGCTGTCCTGGCCAGCACATTCTCCAAATCTCTTACCAATTTAAAACGTCTTGTCAGTGGTAGCCGAGCAACTGGCTCGTCACAATACGCCTGTCACTACTCTTGATGAACTGTGGCGTCGTGTTGAAGCTGCATGGCAGCTGTACCTGCACAAGCTCTGTTTGACTCAATTCCCAGTCGTATCAAGGCCGTTATTACGGCCAGAGGTGGTTGTTCTGGGTACTGATTTCTCAGGATTTCTCAGGATCTATGCACCCAAATTGCGTGAAAATGTAGTCTCATGTCAGTTCTAGTATAATATATTTGTCCAATGAATACCCATTTAGCATCTGAATTTCTTCTTGGTGCAGCAGTTTTAATGGCCAGTACTGTAGAATCTTCTCAGGTGCAAGAATGAAATGCGGATCCGTTATGACAAGGTAAAGTGAGATGGTTGCTGTAACAATTTTCAACGGCAATAAAAAAAATGGACGTAATGCCTCGCCACAACACAACTACGGCGCCAGGGCTTGGTAGCCGGGGAGAATGCAACGCGGTCTGGAATTTTGCAAAGCTGTTGTCACACGAAGGTGTGTGGTTTGTTTAACATCCTGGGAAACCCAAGCAGCGCTCTGCTTCAGGGCTTCCATGGTCAAAGGACGTAAAATAGAATAGTTTGGCTTTGCGATGAGTAGCGCTGTCATTGTTCAATGCACTTGACGTCACGTGGTGAGCAGTGGTAGGGCGAAGTTCAGTTTTCACGATTTGCACGCACACGTCTCGTACAATTTCTGCACATATGACACACTCGGCTTGCAGCCTCTTCAAATTTTGATTTACGTTAAAACAAAAAAATCTTTTAAACTAGATTCAAAATTTTTCTTCAAGAATTCTAAAATACCGTAAAGATCTGTAGATAGCGTTTTCCGATTTTCAAGTCTAAAATTATTGATGTAGCAAAACTCATATAGTTATGTATGAACTGCATACCGGTACAAAAAACGAAAGTGACCATTCATATTCTTCATCCACGCACTTCTATATTAAAGGGTTGGTCTCTTCTTCCCCGCCGGCCGGTGTGGCCGTGCGGTTTTAGGCGCTTCAGTCTGGAACCGCGTGACCGCTAGGTCGCAGGTTCGAATCCTGCCTCGGGCATGGATGTGCGTGATGTCCTTAGGTTAGTTAGGTTTAAGTAGTTCTATGTTCTAGGGGACTGATGACCACACATGTTAAAGTCCCACAGTGCTCAGAGCCATTTTTTTTCTTCTTCCCCCTGACAGAGAAAGCACGGCCGAATAACTTCCCAGTGTCTTAGAAAACGCTCAAGAGCCGGCAACAAGAGCAAACACGGCACAAGAATATTCCGTAAAATTGTAAATCTCTTGCTCAACGAAGTCAAACGTGTTTTGGAGTTCATGCGTTTTCTCACTAGAAGATGAAAACCCGTTGTAGACCTTAAATGCTACACACTTGATGCTGAATTTAATCATTTTCCATGCATTTTTGGTCATATTATGAATAACATATAGCAGATACAACTAGCTTCAATTACAGTGGGGTGACAAAAGCCATAGGACAGCGACAAGCCCACATACAGATGGGTTTAGTAGTATTGCGTACACAACGTACAAAAGTCAGGGGATTGTTGGAGTTGTCATTTGTACTCAGGTGATTCATGTGAAAAGGTTTCCGATTTGATTGTGGCCGCACGACAGGTACTATCACATTTTGAAAGCGGAATAGTAGTTGGAGCTAGGAGCACGGGACATTCCATTTCGGAAATCCTTAGGTATTTCAATGTCGAGATATACAGTGTCAAGAGTATGACGAGAATACCATATTTCAGGCATTTCCTCTCACTGCGGACAACGCACTGGCCGACAGCATTCACTTAACGATCGAGAGCAGCGGCGTTTTCATTGAGTTGTTAGTGCTAACAGACAACAAACACTTCGTGATCTAGCCGCAGAAATCAATGTTGGACGTAGAACGAGCATATCCGTTAGGACAGTGCGGCGAAATTTGGCGTTAGTGGTCTATGGTAGCAGTGAGTGGCTTTGCTAATAGCACAACATCCCCTGCAGCGCCACCAGTTGGACCCTACACGCCGGCCGCGGTGGTCTCGCGGTTCTAGGCGCGCAGTCCGGAACCGTGGGACTGCTACGGTCGCAGGTTCGAATCCTGCCTCGGGCATGGATGTGTGTGATGTCCTTAGGTTAGTTAGGTTTAAGTAGTTCTAAGTTCTAGGGGACTGATGACCACAGCAGTTGAGTCCCATAGTGCTCAGAGCCATTTGAACCATTTTTTTTTGACCCTACACGACTGTAAAACTGTGGCCTGACCAGCTGAGTCCCTCTTGGTAGGGTTAGAGTGCGGCGCATGGATTCAAATTGTCAACAGGCCACTTCACAAGCTGGCGGAGGCACCATAATGGTGTGGGACAACTGGACCGATCAGTGACTGGAAATGGCTATGTTCGGTTACTTGGAGACCATTTACAGCCATTCAGGGACTTCATGTTCCCATACAATGATGGAGTGTTTATGAATGACAATGTGCCGTGTCACCGGGCCACAATTGTTCGTGATCGGTTTGCAGAACATTCTCGACAGTTCGACAGAATTATTTCGCCACCCAGATCGCCCGACAGAATCTCATCGAACATTTATGGGACACAACCGAGAGAAAAGTTCATGCAAAGAAATACTGAACTGGCAGCGCTTTCGCTGTTATGGTCGACTATAGTGGCAGCAGGGCTCAATATTTCTGCAGAGTATTTCCAATGTTGAGTCCATGCCAGAGCAAGCTTCTTCACTATGCTAGGCAAACAGAGGTCCCACAAGGTATTAGGAGGTATCTCATGACTTTTGTAACCTCAGTGAACACTATCGGTACTATTTAAAGATTTTAAATTTTGAAAAAGTGAGTAATGTCTTCCACATGTTCACTGCTATATTGTCTGCACACAAACCTGATATTTTAGAAACTTCCAAGCTGTATTCATCTAAAACAAACTTAAGTATTCCGAAAATGGCATCAGCTTTTCCATTACCATCGTCACAGAAGGTAAGTAATTTCACCTTCATACCAGATATCTCAGAAGTATGTTTTATCGAGACAGGAATATACCAGCAGCTTACATTATGTACACCCACAGTTAAGTTTTGGACCTAACTTTCGGTCTTTGAAACGTGTACTTCCTAGCATAATAACTATGGTTAAGCCTAACTCCATAGCATACAAGTGACAGTTCGGGTGATGAAATTTCATTGTCATAGAAGAATGTTTAACACTACAAAAATTTGCAATCCATTTACTTTTGGAAGTTGATGCAAGAGAAAATTGATTTTTCTCTCCTAATGAACCCTTTTTCACGTCCCCAATACCCTCACTTTTTATTGAAAAGAAATCAGGATACACTGTACACTTTGCCATCCCTTCATCATCACTCTTAGCAAACCAATTTTTGAATTGTTTGTCCTCTAACAATTTATTAGGAGATGGGCACTTTCATTTCACCTTTTCCTTTCAAGTTTCATTTTGACTGTCTTAACTGTCATCACTACACTCTCTGCCACTACTATTTGTTTTTCCACTTACACAGCTGAGCATTTTATATATGAATCTGGCTTCGGAAGACCATAAAATCACCGTAACATTAATAATGTTTTTCTATAACAGCGAAAGTACGAAACATATGCACTGAAGAGCCAAAGACACTGGTACATCAGCTTAATGTCGTGTAGAGCCCCCGCGAGAACGCAGAAGTGCTGCAACAAGACGTGGCATGGACTCGCCTAGTGTCTGAAGTAGTGCTGGAGGGAACTAACACCAAGAATCCTGCAGGGCTGTCCATAAATCCGTAAGAGTACGAGCGGGTGGAGATCTCTTCTGAACAGCATGTTGCATGGCATCCCAGATATGCTCAATAATGTTCATGTCTGGGGAATTTGGTGACCAGCGGAAGTGTTTAACATCAGAAGAGTGTTCCTGGAAGAACCCTGCAGGAATTCTGGACGTGTGCGGTGTCGGATTGCCTCGATGGAATTGCTCAAGTTCGTCGTAATGCACAATGGAATGAATGGATACAGGTGATCAGGCATGATGCATACGTACGTATCACCTGTCAGAGTTGTTATTAGACATATCAGGGGCCCATATTATCCAAGTGCACACGCCCCAAACCATTACAGAGCCTCCACCAGCTTGAACAGGCCCCTGCTGACACGCAAGGTTCAAGGATTCATGAGGTTGTCTCCATACCCGTACACGTCCATCCACTAGATACAATTTGAGGCAAGACTCATCCAACCAGGCAACATGTTTCCAGTCATCAACAGCCCAATGTCGGTGTTGAGGGGCCCAGGTGAGGGGTAAAGTTTTGTATCGCGCAGTCAGCAAGGGTACACAAATTGGCCTTCGGCTCCGAAAGCCCATATCAATTATGTTTCTTGAATGGTTCGCACACTGACGCTTGTTGATGGCCCAGAACTGAAATCTGCAGAAATTTGCCGAAGGGTTGCCCTTCTGTCACCTTGAATGATTCTCTACAGTCGCCGTTGGTCACGTACTTACCGGATCTTTTTCCGGCCGCAGCGATATCGGAGATCTGATGTTTTACTGTATTTCTGATATTCACGGTACACTCTTGAAATGGTCTTACGGGAAAATCCTCCTTCGTCGCCACCTCGGAGATTCCGTGTCCCATCGCTCGAGCGCCGGCTATTCCACCATGTTCAGGTCACTTAAATCTTGATAACCTGCCATTGTAGAAGCAGTAACCTACCAACAACTGCGCCAGGCATTTGTTGTTTCATACAGGCGTGGCCAACCGTAGCGCAGTAATCTGCCTGTTTACATATCTCTATATTTGAATACGCGTGCCTATACCAGTTTCTTTGGCGCTTCAGTGTAACTACTCCTTCACTTGGTCGCTATAAAAATACTACCTATTCAGTACTATAATGAACACGAGGCGACGAATTATTTTACTTTTAAATGCACTCCTCTTTTGCTCTCTCGTGTGTTTTACACATATTGGTTTTAACTAACAAGAGTAAGATACATTACTGGCCATTAAAATTGCCACACCACGAAGATGATGTGCTACAGACGCGAAATTTAACCGACAGGAAGAAGATGCTATGATATGCAAATCATTAGCTTTTCAGAGCATTCACACAAGGCTGGCGTCGGTGGCGACACCTACAACGTGCTGATATGAGGACAGTTTCCAACCGATTTCTCATACGCAAACAGCAGTTGACCGACGTTTCCCGGTGAAACGTTGTTGTAATGCCTCGTGTAAGGAGGAGAAATGCGTACCATCACGTTTCCGACTATGATAAAGGTCGGATTGTAGCCTATTACGATAGAGGTTTACCGTATCGCGACATTGCTGCTCGCGTTGGTCAAGATCCAATGACTGTTAGCAGAATATGGAATCGATAGGTTCAGAACGGTAATACGGAACGCCGTGCCATATCCCAAAGGCCTCGTATCACTAACAGTAGAGATGACAGCCATCTTCCGCATGGCTGTAACTGATCGTGGAGCCACGTCTCAATCCCTGAGTCAACAGATGGGGACGTTTGCAAGACAACAACCATCTGCACGAACAGTTCGACGAAGTTTGCAGCAGAATGGACTATCAGCTCGGAGACCATGGCTGCGGTTACCCTCGTCGCTGCATCACAGACATGAGCGCCTGCGATGGTGTACTCAACGACGAATCTGGGTGTACGAATGACAAAACGTCATTTTTTCGGATGAATCCAGGTTCTGTTTACAGCATCATTATGGTCTCATCCGTGTTTGGAGACATCGAGGTGAACGCACATTCGAAGCGTATATTCGTCGTCACCCGGCGTGATGGTATAGGGTGCCGTTGATTACACGTCTCGGTCACCTCTTGTTCGCACTGACGGCACTTTGAACAGTGGACGTTACATTTCAGATGTGTTACGACCCGTAACTCCACCATTCATTCATTCGATCCCTGCGAAACCCTACATTTCAGCAGGATAATGCACGACCGCATGTTGCACGTCCTTTATGGGCCTTTCTGGATACGGAAAATGTTCGACTGCTGCCCTGGCCAGCACATTCTCCAGATCTTTCACCAATTGAAAACGTCTTGTCAATGGTGTCCGAGCAACTGGTTCGTCACAATACGCCAGTCACTACTCTTGATGAACTGTGGTATCGTGTTGAAGCTGCATGTGCAGCTGTACCTGTACACGCCATCCAAGCTCTGTTTGACTCAATGCCCAGGCGTATCAAGGCCTTTATTACAGCCAGAGTTGGTTGTTCTGGGTACTGATTTCTTAGGATCTATGCACCCAAATTGTGTGAAAATGTAATCATATGTCAGTTCTAGTATAATATATTTGTCCAATGAATACCCATTTATCATCTGAATTTCTTCCTGGTGTAGCAATTTTAATGGCCAGTAGTGTAATAAATTTAAGAATATGTAGTATGATACAAATATAGTAAAATTGTAAAGTGAAACCAAAAAAGTAAAGTCTTGCGAGTGTCCCGTCATTCACATGTATGGACTCGGGAAAATTATAAAAGCAGGGACGACACCTACAAAATAGGGACATATGGCAACCCTATCACGCAATGTGGTCACATAACCATGTGGAGCGCACGGTATACCTTGTGACTATGAACTGCAATATAAAAATTTCGTCATCTTCTTAGAAAAGACTTAACTTACTATGTTACTTTTAGTACGTCTTTACTCTTCACTTTGACGTAACCTCGTTATTTCCACGTGTCAGTTTTGCCAAGATGATAAGTATAAAGCGAGAAACATGTGTCATGTGTGCGACCTAGGCACGCAGTGAAAACTCCACTCCCCAGGCTAGTAAGCAAAAGGTGACATCTAAAGTACGACAAGCACTATTGGTTTATGTACGTAGCAGCACGGAATTGTGCGTTGTGGCTGGCAGAGTGTGCACAGTGCACAGTGTTTAACAAATCCAACACGAAGTTGTGATAGTCGTTTAAGGTAGTTAATCAGAAAGAATCGTTATCAGGCTGACAAATGTACTAATCAGCGTGACATGTATTAAAAATAATTATCGTCCATGCCCTGTTGACGGAACGAAGAGCTCCTAACATACACTCCTGGAAATGGAAAAAAGAACACATTGACACCGGTTTGTCAGACCCACCATACTTGCTCCGGACACTGCGAGAGGGCTGTACAAGCAATGATCACACGCACGGCACAGCGGACACACCAGGAACCGCAGTGTTGGCCGTCGAATGGCGCTAGCTGCGCAGCATTTGTGCACCGCCGCCGTCAGTGTCAGCCAGTTTGCCGTGGCATACGGAGCTCCATCGCAGTCTTCAACACTGGTAGCATGTCGCGACAGCGTGGACGTGAACTGTATGTGCAGTTGACGGACTTTGAGCGAGGGCGTATAGTGGGCATGCGGGAGGCCGGGTGGACGTACCGCCGAATTGCTCAACACGTGGGGCGTGAGGTCTCCACAGTACATCGATGTTGTCGCCAGTGGTCGGCGGAAGGTGCACGTGCCCGTCAACCTGGGACCGGACCGCAGCGACACACGGATGCACGCCAAGACCGTAGGATCCTACGCAGTGCCATAGGGGACCGCACCGCCACTTCCCAGCAAATTAGTGACACTGTTGCTCCTGGGGTATCGGCGAGGACCATTCGCAACAATCTCCATGAAGCTGGGCTACGGTCCCGCACACCGTTAGGCCGTCTTCCGCTCACGCCCCAACATCGTGCAGCCCGCCTCCAGTGGTGTCGCGACAGGCATGAATGGAGGGACGAATAGAGACGTGTCTTCTTCAGCGATGAGAGTCGCTTCTGCCTTGGTGCCAATGATGGTCGTATACGTGTTTGTCGCCGTGCAGGTGAGCGCCACAATCAGGACTGCATACGACCGAGGCACACAGGGCCAACACCCAGCATCATGGTGTGGGGAGCAATCTCCTACACTGGCCGTACACCTCTGGTGATCGTCGAGGGGACACTGAATAGTGCACAGTACATCCAAACTGTCATCAAACCCATCATTCTACCATTCCTAGACCGGCAAGGGAACTTGCTGTTCCAACAGGACAATGCACGTCCGCATGTATCCCGTGCCACCCAACGTGCTCTAGAAGGTGTAAGTCAACTACCCTGACCAGCAAGATCTCCAGATCTGTCCCCCATTGAGCATGTTTGGGACTGGATGAAGCGTCGTCTCACGTGGTCTGCACATCCAGCACGAATGCTGGTCCAACTGAGGCGCCAGGTGGAAATGGCATGGCAAGCCGTTCCACAGGACTACATCCAGCATCTCTATGATCGTCTCCATGAAAGAATAGCAGCCTGCATTGCTGCGAAAGGTGGATATACACTGTACTAGTGCCAACATTGTGCATGCTCTGTTGCCTGTGTCTATGTGCCTGTGGTTCTGTCAGTGTGATCATGTGATTTATCTGACCCCAGGAATGTGTCAATAAAGTTTTCCCTTCCTGGGACAATGAATTCATGGTGTTCTTATTTCAATTTCCAGGAGTGTAATATAGCCTCACTGGTTTTCCACTTCTCACATCTCATACAATTTGGCTTTAAGTTTCTATTCATCCATCTGATTTTGTTTACGGAGTGTGGCAAGTCGCCCAGTGTGGCGTTGACTGAAATAAGACTTGCACTTGGCAGCCGAACTTTCCTGGATGGGGCCTCCCGGCCAACGACGCCATATGCTCATTTCATTTTAAAATACCGGCACAGTAGCCAGCTGCCCTTTGTATTAAAAAAGCTTAGTTAATGGGTCATTGATGATCTTAAACAAGTGTGATGGGACGTCCACCCTGAACAAACAGAAAGAACAATACCGAACAAAAATTTAATTAAAAAAAAAAGTCCCAGTGCTACATACAGTTTTAATCTGCTATAACATTTCATACCAGTGCACACTCCACAACAGGGTGAATATTTCACTCTGAAAAATCATCTGAAATAGCTTCTTCTGAACAACTCCTTCTATTCTACAATTGAATTTTTAATTGAAGCTACTACTTTACCTTTAAGCATAGTAACATTTGTTGTGTCAAAGACTAAAATGTTTCTTTTCATTAATTTTATGTCATTGTGCTTCTGTAATGTCTAGCATGAACTCACACACACAAATTTTTTTTGTATATATATGTATCTGTAATGGCTAACATGTACCATACACATCAAAAAAATTGTGTAAACATATGTAGCCTGTAAACTGATTCATTCCACATTTTTTACATAGAAAGTGTGCAAATGATCCATGAAACACTGAACTGGGAAAAAAGTGATTGTGCTCTGCTGTTACCAGTGGATGTTAGTTAATTTACTAACCTCAATTCAGATAAATGCTAGTATGGTTTTTAATGGAATGTTGTATTCAACAAAATCAATTCACATTCTGAATATTTGGATGTGTTATGGCGCTAACATTGTAACACATTTTATTTCTTGTGTTTTCTTATTAAATTATGTTTATCTACGTAATTAACTGGAATTCTATCTACTTACCTAACAGATGGAAGAAAACAGAAGCTGCTGTTGATTTAGCAGTGGACAGTGAACATAAGTCATCAAATGAGTATGCTTCATCAGAACACCCTACAATTAAACATAATCTCTCCAAAAGATCAGACACTTCTTTCTGTCTGAGAGAAATAAAGACAAATCATTGTATACTATGTTCCTCAATTTTGAAGCAAGATCAAAACACAGAATTTAAGTGGGGAAGTCTCATGTACAAATTATGATTTACATACAGGCATAGACACATGACAGGATAGGAAAATTATGGTAAGGGAAGTTCTGGTAGAATGTAAATAATTTAGGTGCATAGGAGATCAGTCACTGATGCAAAATAGATCACTCAGTGAATAATACTAGCATAGCGTCCTTGATAGGTAGACAAAAATGAATGAAAAATTGCTACTTTCACATGAATCCTTGAGCAAGCCAGAAAACATGTGCACTCTCTCTCTCTCTTTCTCTCTGTCACACACACACACACCCACCCACACCCACACACACACACACACACACACACTCACCTACGTTGTGCAGGCACAATATAGGTGTGTGTGTGTGTGTGTGTGTGTGTGTGTGTGTGTGTGTGTGTGTGTGTGTGTGTGTGTGTGTGTGTTCTCTTGCTCATTATAGGATTTTTCCATCAGTTCACGTTTTTTACATTATTTTTTGTGTGCTTGTTGATGCCTCAAACCTGTATTATTTGTGAATGGTCTCCTTTACTCCTAAAATATTTAGGAAAGGAAAATTCTTATTTTTGAACAGACACCTCATTACTGAATAAAACATCTGGCATGACAAAATTCATACATAACAAATGGATACGCCATCTGGCTTCAGAATAAATGGCATAATGGAAGATATTTAAACAACTCAAATAAACTGCTTAAAAAGTTTTGCGCTGCCTTAATGGCTTACAATGTCTATAATCCTCTTTCTTGACAGGAAATGACAACACAAAACCACCAAATGTAAAGAAAGTAAAAGGAAACTTGTATTCGCAAGTCCATTTCAGTATAAAGAACTGTGTCTCCAATTGTGAACAGGACAATAAGGCTTGTGTACACTGTTCACTCTGTCTACATGACTTGAAGAATCAAATCAAGCATGGGTCATGTTCACATTGTCATTTTACAGCAGGTTACTGTGGCTGCTGCTGATGAGGTGACTGCAGCTCTCAATAATTGTACCATTTGTCCCTTGAGTGTTGAGCAGAACATCTCTTTTTTAGAAGGCGGCAATCCCTAGTGCATGTAGGTATACACAGTGTAATTTCAAACTACACACTGAATCCACTGCATTAATCATTTGAGCCTTGTTATTAGTGATCCCCAGTAGTAATTAACTGTTCATCATTTTGAGGGTAATGTTTTGCAATTACAAATCAAGACTGAATATGTTAGAGTGGGGTGGAAAGCTAGGGAAGCTCAAGAAAAATTTTCATTATTATTTAAAAATACGGATTACTCTCATAGCATTGGGCGTGAGACTGTTGGTGGTGGTGTGGTGGATCATTTTTCTAAATTACTGAATCCTTTTTAACATTGTTCCAGGGTGCTGAAAACATTTCCATCAACAGTATGATAAGTTTTTTGTGGTTCTCAATAATCTTGGTAAAACAGGTGGCCACTTTTAAGGTTACTTAGGTATAATATGTCAGTTCTTGTATCCATTGTGTTGGGGATCCTTAACTGAGATGACAAGTGTTGTTTTGACTGAACATAGCTCCTTATGCAAGTTGTGTGAGAAAATTTTAAGAGAAAGGTTGATAGCTTATAGGAGCACAGACAGATTGAACATGTACATGAAATACGCATTACAGCCAAAGCCATCAACATTCAGCTTTTGTAATTGGAAGTCATTGCCAACATCTTGTATGGCATGAAATTGAAGAACCGCTTGTGGGTTTTGTACACTGAGAGGCCAATTCCGCATGGTGATTTGGACTGTCTAGGTGCAGTTAGATGGAGGTGTCTGATGAATTAACTGAAGGGGTGATCCACCCAGGAATGTTAGCTTGGGAAAGCGGAGTTTGTATTTCTGTGGCTTGCCGGAACATTTTGCTCATCAGTGTCACACTGAGCAGAAGGAGCCAGTAAGCAACTGAGGCTGTAATAGGGTAGGGTATTACTTTTCTCACGTCTTACCCAGAGCTTGTAATAAGCTTCCCTCTCTTTGAGCCTCTCTTAACAATGAACTGGCTTGTGCCTTGCTATATTTGGAGGCTGTAGTTTCCTAATTAAATTATGACTGGTAATTAAGGCACTGGCCTATGTGTAAGTTTTCTGACTTGTGATCCATTACTCAGGCTTGCAGGACATTCAATGGTCAGCCATTATGCTCAGTTGGTTTATTAAGTGTTTATTGTAAAACTGGTGATTTCTCTTGGCCTCTCAATCTCATTGTAGTCAAAGGTCTGAACACTAATCTGCTGCTGGGCTGTGATTTTGTTCAGAATTAATGTTTAGTCTTGGATTACATGACAGACAATTTCATTTTAAATTCCGTCTGCTGCAAAAATTTATGTTGTTTGAGTACTGAAACTTACCAGGTGCCAAGTATGGAGGGTTTACATCACCAATTAATCAACCGCTGAGGTGCACTCTTGGCTTTGTATTTTGCAGAAACTTCTTGATGTTTTAACAGGCATTTCAAGAGTGACCAATAAGATAAAGTACCACATTCATCTTTCTGATGAGATCCCCATACCGCTGTCACCTTACATATTATCTCCTCTCAAGATGTGGATCCTCTGTCAACTTGTGGAGAATACGTTGGACAATGGAGTGAGTCGGCCATCCAGTTTGCCATACATCTCTCCCATCTTCCTGGTCACTAAGGGGAATGTGTCAGGCTATAGGGCAGCTGAGGACTATCCTCAGGCTATAGAGCAGCTGAGGACTATCATGCTTTACACCACGAGGTCATTTTGCAGTCAGTCCCCCGTCCAATTTAGACCATCATTTTACCTGATTTGTGGGGGCACAGTATTTTACTCTGCGTGATTGCAATCCCACATATTACCAGATCCTGCTTGCAGACCTTGCGAATACAGTGACCGCTTTTTTGACTGACTGGAATTTGTATGAATTTAACAGAATGTCATCTGGGTTATCCCAAACAGCCACTGTTTTCTCCAAGCTCCTAGATTCTATAACTACCTTGATAATGTGGTCATCTATAATAGGTCATTCTCTGAACACTTTGAACACCCGCAGCAACTCTTGACGAGGTTACGTGAGGCTAGACTCACTGTCAAGCCCTCTAAATTTCTTTCTTAGTTCACCTAGTTTCTGCTGTTGGCATTAAGATTGATCACTCACACACCTGCATCATCCATAGTTTCAGAACACCCAAGACTGGGAAGGGAATAGCCCATTTTGTTGGTATGAGCAACTTAGGAAATTTGCTGTTCGCTTGAACAAGCTGCTTCCAATGCCTTGGAGTAAGCATTTGGTAACACCCCTGTCTTGGTGGTTCTTGACTTTGAGTGACTATTCATTGTTGAGACTGCAACCATGGACCAACTGCTGCAGGAGCAGGATGGTGATAATTGCCCAGTCGCATACGCACCGAGGTCCTGACTCCAGCTGAGGCTAGGTATTAATCTACGAGTTGGCTCTTACTGTACTTTTTGCCCTAGACAAATTTTAATTCTATTTGGAACACAAGGAGTTTACATTCAAAATGAAGAATTGATAGCTGGAGTTGCCAACTAAATTGCAGGCCTGGAGTAAAACTATTTTTGAGATGGGATCAAGACACTGGAACATTGTTGGACCAAGGGTATTAATCTACAAGGAGACTACATTGACAAAATAAAAAAAAATGTTTGAGTGATGAAAGTACTTTTTTTCTATGTGAGTTCAGGCTTTCTCAGCGAATTTCATACATGAAGTCTTCACAGGTTGTCAGCCGAGTAGCATCGTCCTCTCGAAGCAACGTTTCGATGGAATCATCTTCAGGCGAAGTGTCGGGATATCGTCGGTCATGAACTGATATCTCTGCTGGATCGCTCTCTGCTTCCTGCTGCCAGCCAATCACATGCCCGTGGAATCACCCGATGCACCTGGAGTGGCCGGTGGTGGGAGGGCAGGCGTGTGTGGGGTTCGTGTCCTGGCGTCCGTCTCTGTCTGCTCTGTCCGTGGCCCTTGGAGGAATGGAAAGTTCTTCTCTGATTTTCCTGATTGCAGGCTAGCAGGCTGCGCTGAGATGGTAGCCACTGTCAGGGTTGATTAGGTTGTCATGTAATCGTATTTCAATGGACTCTTTGACTACTGAGTCCCAAAATCCGTTTGTACTGCATATTTTCTTTGTGTCCTCCAAATCAATGGTAGCTTCTCGTCAATACTATGTTCTGCCACAAGAGATTTGTTGGTCTGACCCAAGCATACATGCCTGATGTGTTCATTGCATCCCACAGCGTCTCAATGAACAAGTCAGGCATGTACGCTTGGGTCAGACCAACAAATCTTTTGTGGCAGAACATAGTATTGACGAGAAGCTACCATTGATTTGGAGGACACAAAGGAAATATGCAGTACAAACGGATTTTTGGTCTCAGTAATCAAAGAGTCCATAGAAATACGGTTACATGACAACCTAATCAACTGCAACAGTAGCTACCATCTCAGCTCAGCCTGGGAACCTGCAATCTGGAAAATCGGAAAAGACATTCCATTCCACCAAGGGCCACAGATGGAGCAGACAGAGATGGATGCTGAGACATGAACCCTGCACACGTGTCACCCCGCCTCCCTCCCCCAGCCCCAGCTTCTCCACGCACATCGGGCAATTCCGCGGGTACGTGATTGGCCGGCGGCAGGAAGCGGAGAGCGGTCTAGCAGCGATATCAGCCCGCGACTGATGATATCCCGACGCTTTGCCTGAAGATGATGGAGACACATTACATCAAAACATTGCTACGAGAAGATGATGCTACTCAGCTGATAACCCATGAAGACTTCATATATATATACTTTTTTTTCTATTCTGTCCCAAGAACTTTTCAAACCACCCTTGTATGTAATACATACTGTGACCTAAGGAGCCATATTTTTTTTTAAAACTGTGGAATAACTGTAAGACAGAAAGCACCTTATGCTAAAAACAATTTCCTCACCTCAATCAAATTTCATTATTGGAAGCCTCCAACCAACATCAGTCCACCACCTGTATCCTTTCACTTCCAATACACCACAACATATAATACATGAAATGTATTCTTAGTTGGTAATATGGATGATTATCAGCTTTATAGTGTAATTTGTTCAGGTCCAGGACTTGAACTCAGATTTCCCACTTATCATGAGCAGCTGCTTTACCATCACACTCGAACCTGGATTTTCTGCTTATTGGAAACAGTTGTGTTAACATTAGGCTATTCAAGCATGCCTCATGGCCTGACTCAAACTTCCATATGTCATCAACCATGTGTCTACAGTCTGCACTATGCATCCATAATATATATATTCCCATTCTGGGGAGACAGTTTAATTGAAAGTTGCTTGCCCAGCATCGGTAGATAAATGCAATATTGCTATGCTTGTGTTGTTCAAAAGTACAATGCAATGATCCTTCAAACATGCATGCATGCTTTGTACTTCACAACTTCAGATATGTGTCATGTATTTCATAGTGGCTGTAGTCACCACAATGCCTATTCCTTTTGACATGCATGCATGTCCAAAGGAATATTGTATTGTACTTCTGAACAACACAGGCACTGCAATATCAAATTTATCCACTGACAGTGGGTAAATGACTTTCAGTTAAAATGTATGTCCTGTACAGGAATATACATAATGGATATACCAGTGCAGGTTGCAGACATATGGCTGACATTGTATCAAAAGTCAGTCTGGCCATGAAGCATGTTTGGATAGCCTAATGTTAGAGTTACTGCTCATGATAAGCAGGAAATCTGGGTTCAAGGCCTGGTCTGGCAAATGTTCATTGTCGTCATTCCATCATACAGTTATCCTTATCACAACTGCAAATACATTTCATGTATTTTATAAATGGCTGTAATTGCCACAGTGCCTGTTCCTTCTGATATGTATGCATTTCCTAAGGAAAATCGCATTGTACTTCTGACCAACACAGGTACTGCTATATCATACAAAATATAAGGACAGAAGTTACCACAGACACATACAGAAAGAAAATGACAGACCAACACATCTTCCATATGCTGCTGATCCGCTAAATCTAGGCTCCAGGCATGTCTCACTTTGTTAACATGAACAACGTCTATGGAAGAAAGCCAGAAAAAAGAGAGCTGAAAATCAACAACCCAGAGTCTGGTTGCCACCTGTCTTTTCCTTTACTCTGAATTGAGTACTGGAGTCTTGGAGTGCAAGTTGAATCTAGAAAAATGGTAAATGCTATCTGAAGCAGGAAATATCATATGCTGTGTGAAGAACAATGAAACATGCAACACTAGCTGATGTGAAGAAAAAAATGGATTAACCTTTCATAAACAAAGATCTATGGGTAACAAATGATAAGGCAGTTAATGTCAACAAATGATGTGCAGACATAACACAACCGAGACACAGAAAAAGAAAATGACCATACAAATTAAAATCAAAACCAGATTAAATCTACTATGAAAGCTACTGTTCTTTCTTAAATTAAAAAAAAATTGAATTTCATGTCTTGAGGCAAGTAAAGATCTTCCAAATGCAATGTTCATTTATTTACACTTATTCCTTATGAGGTCATTAAATTATGACTTTTTTAAACATTGTATTAATGTACAAAGTTCAATACTTATTACTGTTTATATAAATACAGCTATTTTGACCAATTACAGCCTGCATGATAAGGTAATTGTGTTAATGCTCAGTGACAAATGTTAATACCATCCTCTAACTTACGGTTTCTGCTATCTAAAACCAGTTACTTCATATGCTACTGTTACTGTTTTTTTAAAAGAACTTACATCTTATTAGCTGGGACTATAACATTCTTAGAATTCTTTCAGTATATACAGACATTTATTTATAAGCAATGATTTTAATTCTGCTCTAAAAGAGCCCAAAGTATATGATCTTAGGGATTCTGGTATTTTGTTGTAGAACACTGAGACATTAATACATGGACTGGGGTCTATCACTTTAAGTTTGGTTCTCTGCTTGAAATAACTATGCTTATTTCTTATGTTTCACATGTAGTAACCCACTGGTTTCTACACATACTGCCCACAGCAGACATAAGTTGGGGCACTATGGCAACCATAGTGGACACTGACATTCAAACAATGCACCCACAACTACCTGAGATGGCCACAAGGGGACAGCTGAAAATGTGTGCCCCGATGGGGGCTCAAACCCGGGATCTCCTGCTTACATGGCAGACACTCTCCATCTGAGCCACCAAGGGCACAGATTTTAGTGCAACTGCAGGGACTTATCCCTTGCATGCTCTCCGTAAGACCCACATTCCCAACTTAATATCCACACACTGCATTCGTAGTGCCCCTGCCCATTACACTCATTATTCGCGGCAAACAATCTTACCAAGTCACTGATGGTATCTGTTCTTTTGGACATGTCCAGATTAAATCTACTTCACATGTCCGAAAAAACGGATAATATCTTCATATAGTTAAGGCTTAACATCATTGAGAGTGGTTAGACTGAATTTTTCTTAGCGACACAATGAAGCTGTCCAGTCAGATTTGGCACTGTGGCGACTTGAAGGTCACTATTAATGCACATGCAGTCATAGTCACTTATCCCCTGCCTCACCTGGAAGAGTTGCTCATAAAATTGGCCGAAGGCCAATTCTTTTTGAAAACTTACTTTGCCAAATTCTACATTCAGATTCAACTGGCATCAAAACAGTTGCTTCTATCTGCCTCTATCAGTATCAATGGGTAATGTTTTGGGTTGCTGGAGCGCCTGCAATCTTTCAATGTGTTTCAAAACAGGTTACGATGGATCTCTCTAATTGCATTAAATATCTTGATGATACTGTCATGACAGGTGCTACAGAGGAGAATCACCCACATAACCTCCTTTCTTTGTTTATTATTCTGAAGGATGCAGGCCTAGAACGTAATCTCAGTCTCATTTTTTCCAGCCTTACATTGTTTATTTGGGTCACGAAATTTCCTGGCAAGGCATGCACTGCTTGGAACAAAATATCGTCAACATTATAGCTTTGCCCCATCCACCTGGTCTACAAGAACTTCAGGCATTCTTTGCCACAGTGACACACTATCACATTCCCAGAGCAGCTACTATCACCCATCCCTTCCACCTGTTGCATTGGAAAAGTGCTCCTGTTGTTTTGTCAGCAACCTGCGACCATGCTTTTGTGCAGCTTAAGGATTGTCTTCACTCTGCATCCTATTTTGCAATATTTCAACCCAGCAAGCATCTGGTCCTGGCCACAGACACACGTGTGTAGAAGGTGGGGTGGTCCTGGTCTGTTGCCATTCAGATGGCTCCACATAGTCTACTGCTTTTGCATCAAAAGCATTCAACTTGGCTCAGCAACATTATTCTCAATTGTAAAAACAACCTCTTGCTTTTGTCCATGTCTCAAAAAATTTTCATGTGTTCTCGTATGGCACAAAATTTAATTACTGACCATAAGCCCTTGGTTTTCTTGTTTAGCCTATTGAATCCTTACTAGCCAAAGCCAATCATCATCGTCAGTGTTGGACTCTGTTCTTGTCCCAGTACAACCCATGCCACAACATGCTAATGCAGATACTCTGTACCAGCTATCCATGGGTCCTGACCTCTCGTTCAATAAGGAGAAACTGCTTTGCTTTCAACTGAATAGAGAGGCGAGGTGGATGGCTTCCCTATCGTCAGATCCTGTATTGCCTCTGCTGTGGCAGCAGACCTGGTGCTCCAGCAGGCCATGCACACGATGCAACATGGCTGGCACAACTGTCTGTTGTGCCAGCCATCAGAACTGCTTTGAATTTTTATGCACTGTGTCACTGCCTCTCCCTCTTGGACAGGGATATTCCACTGTCAACAGAAGGAATTACACCCTGTGTTGTGGTTCCAGTGGCTCTGTAGCAGAAGCTACTCTGCTTATTACATCAGTCACTGGGGATCTCTTGCATTAAACTGTTGGTGTTCTGCCATGTGTTTTGGCTGGGCATCAATTGGAAGGCAGAACACCTTGTCGCAGCATGCTACACTCTTTATTCACCATGGTCGGCCCCTACACACCCTTGGGAAAGAGTACACACTGATTTTGCTGGTCCTTTTTTGGACACTTGCTGATTATTGGTAATTAATGCTTTCTCTCATTTTCCTTATATAATGTATTGTCCGTCTATGACAGCAGATGTAATTGTCAAGTCCGTGTCAAAGATATTCTCCACAGAAGGCTTACCTTGCACCCTGGTTCTGAACAATGGACTTTTGTACACACAGTGGCATTTGTCATGTCACAGTGCTTCCCTTGCATCTTCAGTTGAACAGTGAGGTGTAGTGGCCTGTAAGAATGTTTCAAACACAGGTGTGCAAGTACATAGAAGATTTCCCAGTTAAGGAGGCTCTCATACTAAATAAATCTCCTACAGAACAATCCCAACTGGAGCCAAGAGTCCCACCAAGCTTCTGTACAGCCATCAGCCACAGACACTGTCCAACCTCTTGCTGCTGGGCAGCTTCCACTACTGGCACAGGTTTTGTCAACATTCACACCCAGCACCTCAGTCTGGGCCAGGACGTTTGGACATGGTCCTCATTGGATCGCTGCAATTGTACTCAGCCAGTATGGTCACTGTGTCTTTATGATTTGCACCAAAGATCAACACATAGCATGCCAGGGAACCAGTTGCATCTCAGAAAGGGCACAGGACTCCTCCTCGGGCTGTGGGCCAAATGCCTCATTCTTCATTGGCCCCGGCCACTCCACAGGTTGAACAGGCCTAGGTTACAAAATTTATTTATTTATTTTTGCCGGACATATCTGCACCTCTGGTATACATTGCAATTGTGTGCAGTACCATAGCACACCACTAGAAGAGTTACAAGAAAATGGATCAGCACATAAATAAATTAAAGTATCACGTAGGAATTCATTTTTGGCAGCAACGAATATGTTACAGCAGTGTCAGGTCAATACAAATACTTATTTTGGCTTATCACTTTATTTCAAGTAGTGTATATATTATTTTAATATCAAACACTACTGCACTTAAAAACTTCAGGTATCTTACGTACATAATGAGTGCTTAGCAATTAAAAACTGTGTGATCCTGGTGGGAGAATTTGCAAAGCTATTAATCTTTACTTTCAAGAAACATATTCTGTCATACTTGGTACCTTTCTGTAAAATGTGGTACATCAACAACAGCCTTCATTTCCATACCCTCAGCTTTTTCTTCCTGTAAATCCCCCGTAGGTCTTACATCTGCGTCATCTGGTTTTCCTGCAACTTCAAAATAAATATTTGCTGCAAAGATTACATTACTGGAACACACACGCACACACACACACACACACACACACACACACACACACACACACACACACGCACACACAGAGTGAGAGAGAGAGAGAGAGAGAGAGAGAGAGAGAGAGAGAGAGAGAGAGAGAGAGAGAGAGAGAGAATGCCAGTTGCAATATTTCACTAACATAGATATTTAAGAACATAACTTCAAATTGAAATGCTTCCAGATTTTATGTAACAAACCAAGATTATAACAAAGAAGTGTACAAGCACAAGTTACTACCCCAATACCTATTACACAATGAAAACTATGAACAATTTTTACCTGGGTCTGGTTCATCATAGGTGATTGGCACCTGAAGTGATTTTTCTTCCCTGTCACAAAAAAAAAAGACTGTTAACAAAATATGACACTGGTTGATGATATAATAATACAGGGAACTTAAATGAGACATTGAAGCTGAAGGCGGCCTGGAAAAAAGCTTACACTCCAGTTTTCAATAGGAACTGCTCTATCATATGATCCACCCATGCATGTCTCATAAATCATAGCATAAAACTGATCTGCTTCTCTCCTAGTTTCCAAAACCCTAGATGACACCTGCTAATTTCTGCATCACTGAATAACATGGAAAGAAGGACATGGTCATAGCTTGTTTAATATCTTTTTTATATGTTAATTGGTTCATTATGATTAGTGTTTTACTTTACTTTTTAATATATCATTTCTCACTAGGCTTTTTTTTTAAAAATCGGCACTTTCATGTAAAAAGTGTGTGTGTGTGTGTGTGTGTGTAAATAATTAAATTTTTTCAAGCTAAGCCTATATGAACTCAGCAGTTTGGCATGTACTAAAATGAGACTCAAGACAACAGCAACAGCATGGAACTTATACTGACTCTGAGAGTCACTGAAGTTATTAGAGACTGAGCACTAGCTCAATTGGAGAAAGATGGGAGAAGAACCATTGTGGCTTCATCTTAAGTGATTTACAGAAATCACAGAAAAACCTAAATCAAGCTGGCTGTACTACTGCAATTTTAACTTTCCTCCTCCCAAAAGTAAATCTACTTCCTTCACATCACTCAATTATCTACCTTTTTCAAAAGCATTCAACCATTCTATCCCTCCAGGTATGTGTCATATGCATAATTAAAGCTTAATCCTTCAGTACACGTAGGTGATCAGTCAGCCGAAGGAGATTATTTTCACATTAATGTAATGTCTGAAACTTGTTTCCAAGAAGCTCTCCGTAGCTCGTGGTCTTGCGGTAGTGTTCTTGCTTCCTGCTCAAGGAGTCCCGGGTTCGATTGCTGGCAGGGTCAGGGATTTTCTCTGCCTCGTGATGACTGGGTGTTGTGTGTGTCTTTCATCGTCATTTCATCAACATTGACTAGCAAGAAAAAAAAGAAAAGAAAAAGAAAAAAAAAAGGGCTTGCAAAACGGCGGCCAAACTTCCCCACATGGGGCCGCCCAGCCAACAATGCCATGCGATCATTTGGTTTCATTTCCAAGAAGCTATCTTCCCAGTACCTTTAAGTGAGTGTAATAGGAGTTGTTTGGTGTGATGTATCTGATATTTCAACAATAGCACTTCCGGTTAGCTCACAATAAAGACGTCTAGGGTCTCACAGGCCAGCCGTGTGCACTGGCATCAGTTTACTGTTAGCTCCGCCAAGGTTATTCACAAGCGCGCATATTTGTGGCATCTGCTTACTTTAGTGGTAGAACCGATTTTTTCGTGCTTTGTACCTTGTTTTAGTGTGTTGTACGTGTTGTAACTGCATCATGGCTTAGTCTTACGAGGCACAGGAGAAGAGAAACAGGAACTTGATTGAAGAAGTAATGGTTGAAAGTGACGCTGGTGATTCTGAAGATGGAGAAATTGACTTTGAAGAAATCCAGGACCCAGAGTGGAAAAGTGATTCCAGCACCAAACAAAAAATGTCGAGTCATGGATCAGAAGACAGTGATTGTGATGCTGACAGTGATGTGTTTGTCGGTAAAGACGCAACAGTATGGATTTCATGTGCTCCACCAAAGAACTCCCCCACACATTGTCATAACATCATAACTCATTTACCAAGTGTGAAAGGTGCTGCGAAAAGTGCTACAAATCCTCTACAGTGCTGGGAACTGTTTTCTGATGAAAACATTATACACATACACATTGACTGTACTAATAGGTACATTCAAAGTATCCAGGGAAACTTTTCAAGGGAAAGAGATGCACAACAAACTAATAAAGCTGAAATAAAGGCCTTATTGGGATTATTGTACTATGCTCATGTAATGCGTGCCCATCGACTAAGTCTACAAGATTTGTGGCAAACAGAGGCACAGGAGTTGAAATATTTCATCTCACAATGGGCATAAACAGATTTCGTTTTCTCCTTCGATGCCTCAGATTCGACGATAAACAAACGAGAATGGAAAGGGAGAAAACAGATCACATGGCAGCAATAAGACAGATGTTCAGTCTAATTGTTGAAAACTTTCAGAAGGCTAATACAGTTTCTGAATACGTGACAGTTGACGAAAAACCAGAAGCACTCTGTGGAAGATGCAGATTCCGACTGTACATGCCAAATAAGTCAAACAAGTATGGAGTAAAGATTTTTGCAACATTGGATGCCAGAATGTTTTACACATTCAACATGGAGATGTATGTTGGGCAACAGCCTGAAGGCCCTTGCAGACATGACAACAGACCAGTTGAAGTTGTTCAGAGACTTTGTCAACCTATCCTGCATACAGGCAGCAACATAACTTGCGAGAATTATTTTACAAGTTATGAGCTTGCTAACACATTGATTACGAAGAAGATGACCATTGTTGTTACCCTGAGGAAGAACCATAGATAAATCCCAAGGGGATTTATTAACACTAAAAACTGATAAGAAAAGTCATCTATGTTTGGGTTTCAGAAAAATTGAACCTTAGTCTCTTATGTGCCAAAATGAAATAGAGTGGTATTACTACTGTCAATGATGCACCACAATGGAAATATTGACAAAAATACAGGAAATGATAAAGAAACAGAAATTATCACTTTATATAACCTAACTAAGGGTGGAGTTGACTTTGTAGACGGAATGAGTGCAACATATAATGTAGCTAGAAAGACAAGAAGATGGCCAATGGTTGTTTTTTTACAGCATCATGAACACAGCTGCGATAAATGCTGCTATTATTTTCAACTCAAATCAGACAGAACAACTGTGAAGAGGAGAGTTTTTGAGGCAGCTTTCTTTTGCACTTCTGCATGGTCATCTTCAGCAAACAGTAATGTCAAAAATATTGCCAAGGAAGATAACTGAGAGGAGAGCTTTGCAGTATGAAAATTTCTTAAGTGGAATCAACTGCGACTTCATGAGGACAGTGTGTGGACTGCAGAAGCAAAAACAGAAAAACAAGATATATTTGTAAGAACTGCAAGAAATACATTTGCCGTGAACATTCTGTTACTGTGTACCAAGACTGTATCGACAAAATATCTGATTGAATACATGCATTATTTTGATAACAACTAAATTTTATGTATCTCCATATGTGTAAATATTTTTGACGAAAATAATAAATTTATCATTTGGCTTGCGTCTGTATATGTATGGATGGATATGTGTGTGTGTGTGTGTGTGTGTGTGTGTGTGTGTGTGTGTGTGTGCGAGTATATACCTATCCTTTATTACCCCAAAGGTAAGTCTTTCCACTCCCGGGATTGGAATGACTCCTTACCCTCTCCCTTAAAACCTACATCCTTTCATCTTTCCTTTCCCTTCCCTCTTTCCTGACGAAGCAACCGCTGGTTGCGAAAGCTCGTAATTTTGTGTGTGTGTGTTTGTGTGTTATTTTATTGTGCCTGTCTACCGGCGCTTTCCCGCTTGGTAAGTCTTGGAATCTTTGTTTTCAATATATTTTTCCAATGTGGAAGTTTCTTTCTATTAAATTTATCACTTAAATATATTTATTAAACTGATATTTAATGATATTACTTCATTTAATAATGCCTCCCTCCATAATATACATCTAAATGAAAATTCAGAAAGATAGAAACTGCAATGGTCTGTGAGACCAGCTGCATGTACTGCTGACCTATTTCCAGGTGCATGCACTGCCGATTTAAACCTGCCACTGCCTGTACCATACTTTCCCAATTTCTACAAAGGATCTCTTCCTGATCTCTGTTAGCCCAGCCAACCTTCAAGAAAGCTTACAAAGGAAAGTGTTTCAGTCATAATCAGATGCAGTTTCAAAATAAAATCTCTCAGTTCAATAGTGGAGTGTGCACTGGCATAATAATTACATTTCAGACAAAAACTGAATGCTGAAGTGTGATACAGCAGTCAGCTGTAGAGGCAGACTTCAAGAATATGATGCTGGTAGTAGCAGACTTAAACTCTGGCTTGTTCCACAGGACAATGTTGGATAGCCAAGATCATAGACCACTGTAAACAAATTGCCAATGTTAGTATTAAAGTCCAGAGTCTTGCTTTCAGTCTTATTTTGGCAAAGAGCTACATTCAGCATAGATATCAGCCCTGTTGACAGAACATTTTGGGTATGTGTTCAATCCTAGTATTCAGACAAACCATTTTAATAATACTTCCCACTGTGGTTAGTCCTATCGAATCTAGCAACATGCCTCCACTAGAACTGCAAAAGTAATAAATTATTTTGCAACAGTTTAAAATTTTAAAGCCAGAGTGTTAGCCAATGACAAGACATAACCGTCTCACTCCCCTTTAAAATTACATCAGATTTATGTTCTTATGTACTTCTCACACTGTTTGTTTCCAAAAGCCATTTGTACTTCTGTTTGAATCATCTTGTAAATTATTGCCACCTCCCTCTTGCATTTTATTCTTCTGCACTGCAGCAACAACATAGCTTATATATTTTTTGTTGGTGACATTATAATATGGTCCCTAAAAAGCATTCCATATTTGCCATACACATCCAACATAGGCTCATTTCACACATCTGTTCATATTATTTTACCTTAACTTTGTCCCATGTGAACTTAGTTTGTTGATAATTCTTATGCATTTCCATCACACAATTATTAATTGCTGAAGAATAATCTAATACATTTCCACCACACAATTACTAATTGTTGAAGAGTAAGTAACACCTTAATGGTGAACTGCAGCCACAATTTATGCTTCTGCATTCTCCAGTAATTTTCCCTCACAATGTTCTGTCAACTTTTACTCAAAGTTCCTTAGGTTAACAGTGTATGTCCCTCACTTGTCTCCCATGAACCATGGACCTTGCCAAGGTGAGGTGGCTTCCATGCCTCAATGATACAGATAGCCAAACTCTAGGTGCAACCACAATGGAGAGGCATCTGTGCAGAGGCCACACCAAACAACATTTCCTACAGAGGGGCAGCAGCCTTTTTAGTAGTTGCTGATGAATGACTGATCTAGCCTTGTAACATGGCCTTGCTGTACTGATATTGCAAATGGCCAAAAGCATGGGAAAGCTACAGCTTTTCATGAAAGCATGCAGTTCTTTTACATAGTCAAATGAAGATGCCATCTTCTTGGATAAAAACATTACAGCAGTAAAATACACTCCTGGAAATGGAAAAAAGAACACATTAACACCGGTGTGTCAGATCCACCATACTTGCTCCGGACACTGCGAAAGGGCTGTACAAGCAATGATCACACGCACGGCACAGCGGACACACCAGGAACCGCGGTGTTGGCCGTCGAATGGCGCTAGCTGCGCAGCATTTGTGCACCGCCGCCGTCAGTGTCAGCCAGTTTGCCGTGGCATACGGAGCTCCATCGCAGTCTTTAACACTGGTAGCATGCCGTGACAGCGTGGACGTGAACCGTATGTGCAGTTGACGGACTTTGAGCGAGGGTGTATAGTGGGCATGCGGGAGGCCGGGTGGACGTACCGCCGAATTGCTCAACACGTGGGGCGTGAGGTCTCCACAGTACATCGATGTTGTCGCCGGTGGTCGGCGGAAGGTGCTCGTGCCCGTCGACCTGGGACCGGACCGCAGCAATGCACGGATGCACGCCAAGACCGTAGGATCCTACGCAGTGCCGTAGGGGACCGCACCGCCACTTCCCAGCAAATTAGGGACACTGTTGCTCCTGGGGTATCAGCGAGGACCATTCGCAACCGTCTCCATGAAGCTGGGCTACGGTCCCACACACCGTTAGGCCGTCTTCCGCTCATGCCCCAACATCGTGCAGCCCACCTCCAGTGGTGTCGCGACAGGCATGAATGGAGGGACGAATGGAGACGTGTCGTCTTCAGCGATGAGAGTCGATTCTGCCTTGGTGCCAATGATGGTTGTATGCGTGTTTGGCGCCGTGCAGGTGAGCGCAACAATCAGGACTGCATACGACCGAGGCACACAGGGCCAACACCCAGCATCATGGTGTGGGGAGCGATCTCCTACACTGGCCGTACACCTCTGGTGATCGTCGAGGGGACACTGAATAGTGCACGGTACATCCAAACCGTCATCGAACCCATCGTTCTACCATTCCTAGACCAGCAAGGGAACTTGCTGTTCCAACAGGACAATGCACGTCCGCATGTATCCCATGCCACCCAACGTGCTGTAGAAGGTGTAAGTCAACTACCCTGGCCAGCAAGACCTCCGGATCTGTCCCCCATTGAGCATGTTTGGGACTGGATGAAGCGTCGTCTCACGCGGTCTGCACGTCCAGCACGAACGCTGGTCCAACTGAGGCGCCAGGTGGAAATGGCATGGCAAGCCGTTCCACAGGACTACATCCAGCATCTCTACGATCGTCTCCATGGGAGAATAGCAGCCTGCATTGCTGCGAAAGGTGGATATACACTGTACTAGTGCCGACATTGTGCATGCTCTGTTGCCTGTGTCTATGTGCCTGTGGTTCTGTCAGTGTGATCATGTGATGTATCTGACCCCAGGAATGTGTCAATAAAGTTTTCCCTTCCTGGGACAATGAATTCACGGTGTTCTTATTTTAATTTCCAGGAGTGTAGTTCACCACTCGAATCTACTGGTGGGAAGTATTCAGGAAAATGTTGTCATAAGACAAACCAAAACTAACATTCTGAAGGATAGAAAGTGGAATGTTAGAGACTGTAACTGGATAAGTAGGTCAGAAAATTTAAAGAGGGGAAATGGATATGTGGAAATTAGTTATAGTGGGCAATAATGAGGTACGATGGCATGAAGAAACGGACTTCTGGTCAGGTGAGTAAAAGATTGTAAATACAAACTTACATAGGGGCAATGAATAAGAAAATAGAAATACTGATAAGCTATTGTGAACAGCATAGTGAACAAATTATCATAGCCAAAACAGACATGAAGCTAACTCCCACCACAGTAGTACAAGTTTATATGCCAACTAGCTTTGTCAATGATAAAAAAGTTGATACAATGTATGATGAGAAGATAGAAATTGTCTGATAGTTAAAAGAGATTAAAATGTAATTGCAGTGGGGGACTGGAAATCAACAGAAGGAAAAGAAGGAGAAGGAAAAACAGTGGGAGAACCTGGACTGGGTGGAACGAATGAAAGCAGAAGCTGCCTGGTAAAATTCTGCACAGAGCATAATTTAATCAGTGCTCGCAACTTGTTTCACAAACAAATATGAGTGTTGCATAAAGTAAGAGTGCTGGAGAATCTGGAAGGTTTTTGACTGATTATAGTTGTAACACAGAAAATTCAAAATCAGAGTTTATACTGTGAGACATTTCCAGGGGCAGATTTAGACTCTGGGCATAATTTATTAATCATGAGCTGCAGATTAAAACTAAAACAATTGTAAAAAAGGTGGAAATTAACGAGATTGGACCTAGATAAAGTGAAGGAACCACTTGTTGTTGATAGCTTTAGAGGCACCATTAGGCAACATTGGACTGAAACATGGAAGAGGAATACAATAAGGGAGTAATGGATAGCTTTGAGATATGAAATAGTGAAGTCAGCAGAGGGTCATATAGGTACAAAGACATGGTCTGGTAGAAATCCCTGGTCAACACAGGAGAACACTAGATCGCGTGTTGAATAGAAGACACTGTAAAAATGCAACAAATGAAAAAGGTGAAAATGAGATTGATAGAAAGTGCAAAAAGGCAAAGCACGAATGGCAAGATTGCAGAAGCACACATAACTGTGGGAAAAAGAGATGCTGCTTATAGGAAAACTAAAGAGACCTTTCGAGAAAAGAGTAGCATCTGCATGATGATCACGAGATCATTTGGCAAGCCAGTATTATGCAAAGTGGGGAAAGCTGAAAGGTGGAAGGAATATTTAGAAAGACAATATAATACAAAGAGGAAGTAAATGAGGATGAGATGGCTGATATGATACTGTGAGAACAATTTGACAGAACACTGAATGATCTAAGGCAAAGAAAGCATCTGGAATACACATCTCCTCAAGATTATTGATATCCTTGAGTAAGTCAGCTATCATAAAACTATTCCACTTTGTGTGCAAGACTTATGAGACAGGTGAAATACCCTCAGATTTCAAAAAGACTTTAATAATTCCAGTTCCATGGAGGGCAAGTGCAGATATTTGAGAATACTACCAAATCATTAGTTTAATAAGTCATCATTGCAAAAAACTGGCCCAAATTATATATTCAGGGATGCCACAAGTTTCCCCAAGTGAAATTCTCTGATATTTCCCTGATTTTCAGACAAGTTTTAGCATTTTTCCCTGACAAATTCTGAGATCTCAAGGGTAAGTAAAGGCATAAGCTGACAAAAAAATGTAACGTCTTCTGTATTTGTGGTGTCACAGCTAGACACCACACCTGCTAGGTGGTAGCCTTTAAATCGGCCACGGTCCGGTAGTATATGTTGGACCTGCATGTCGCCACTATCAGTGATTGCAGACCGAGTGCCGCCACACGGCAGGTCTAGAGAGACTTCCTAGCACTCGCCCCAGTTTTACAGCCGACTTTGATAGTGATGGTTCACTGACAAAATACGCTCTCATTTGCCGAGACGATAGTTAGCATGGCCTTCAGCTACGTTATTTGCTACGACCTAGCAAGGCGCCAGTATCGGTACTATTGATATTGTGAATCATGTACCATAAAGAGCGACGTTCTTCATTAATGGATTAAAGTTAAGTATTCCACCAGCTATGTCCGCTTTTCTCAATTCTAATTCCCTTGTCATGTTCCAGGCCTCACGCCAGCCTTCGTGAGCTAAAAGGCATGCATTTCAGCCTCCTTCAGTATTACGTTGTTGGCTCTCCTGCCAACCACCACAGTATTTCTCCCCCACGTGAGCAAAAATCTTAAGTACTAACATCAACATCTTTTGTAATAAATTGTTTTTAGATGGAGATGGCAAGCAAAATGGTATATGTGTTTCATTAAAAACACTGTTGTTATTTTATTACAATAAAACAAAATACATTTGGTGACAAAAATACGCATTTCCTTTGAGTCACAAGATAGATTTAAAAAGCTTCACTGATTTCTGAAATAACCTCAGAAAAAGTTCAGTCTCTCGAAAGAAGTGAAAAAGGCAGGGAAGAGTTGTGTAAACCAACACTATAGGTGATCACAAATAAAATGTTGGGTCTAAAACTTTCTAATATGAAAACCATTTTCAGATTGCCAAAATGTACTAGAATAAATAAAATGTCTATAAAATGCTGCACTGTACAATGTAATTGCAGTGAGACAGTCACAATTCCTGAAATCCATTGCCTGTGGCCCCTGGCCTGCCAAGGGGAACTGCAGTCCTGGGTCGTTGGATAAAGCACAAAAATCCACCAAATTATGTCACATACAGAGTCAGGTCCAGACCATGGGCAGATTGGTGAGTGTAGATACAACAGGCAGGTCTTGCACATTAGTGGGAAATGGTGGGCTTCATATTGGCAGGCCCAAGCCATTAGAGACACCCACAGAAATGGTTTGCGGTTTTGGCCCATCAGGGAAGTCCACTCTTGTGACCAGTTATTCATGTGTCACAGACACCATGTTGATGAAATGAGACTGTGGTGATCGATCCATGCAACAGATAACTTGCACAAATACTCTGAGAATCAATACTAAAGAGGATACATAGCAACTCACTGTAAAAACGGTCAGTGAGCTGCAAACAGTCATGTAGAAAAGACAATCACACGATCACAACTACATTTTTGGCCAGTGTCCTTGTCAGAAAATGAGAGCACACACACACACATTCACACAATCACTCAGATACAACTGATGCACACATGACCTCCATCTCCAGCCACTGCATCAACAGCCTCTGAGAATCAGATCCAAACAAACCTCTCCTCACACATCCCTGCCTCTCGTCAGCAGTTGCTAGGCTAGTGGCAAGAAGTGGTGGCAGCACTGACTGCTGGCAGAGGAAAGTGGTAGAAAGGGGAGTAGGGAAGCGGTGCACGTACTCAGCTGCACCCAGCCAGCGACAATGCATGGCATCTCAGTAAACAAACCATTTGATCTACGGAGACAAACACAAGATTTTTTTAGTGTTTTTTTTTTTTTTTTTTCAAATTTGCCTGATATTCCCGTGACTTCCCTATCACATTTGAAATTCCCTGATTTCCAGAGCTTGTGGTAACCCTGTTATTGAATAATGTGAAAATCAATAAAAGCCAACAGTGGGAAGAATCAGTTTGGGTTCTAACAAAATGAAGGAACATGTGGCGTAATACTGACCTTTCAGCTTATTCTAGACAGATTAAAGAAAGGCAAACCTACATTTATGGCATTTGTAAATTTACACAAAGCTTATGACAATGCTCGCTTGAATACAGTCTTTGAAATTCTGAATGTAGCAAGGATAAAATACAGGAAGTGATTGGTTATTTTACAGAAAGTAGACAACAGTTATAAGATCTGAAAAAATGAAAGGGAAACCATAGTTAAGAAGGGAGTGTGATGGGGTTGTAGCCTATCTCCAATGTTAACCAGTCATTTCAACAAGCAAGAAAATAAGGAAGTTGAAGAGAAATTTGGAAAGGGAATTAAAATTCAGGGAGAAGAACTCTGAGCTTTGTTGATGGCACTATTAGTCTGTTAGAGACTGCAAATGATTTGGAAGAGCAATTAAATGGAAAGATACTGTTTGAAAAGAGGTTATAGGATATACATCAACAAAATTAAAACAAGGTAATAGAATGTAGCTGAATACAATCAGGCAATGCTGATGGAATTAGCTAAGGAAATGAGGAGATTTGCTATTTCGGCACAAAATAACTAATGATGGCTGAATTAGAGAAGGTATAAAATGTAGATTGGTTATAGCAAGAAAAGTATTTCTAAAAAACAGAAATCTGATAACGTTTCATCTAAATTTAAGCATTAGGAAGTCTGTTCTGAAGACATTTATCTGGAGTTTATATTTGTATAGAAATGAAATGGTTCAGACAAGAAAGGAGCAGAAGCTTTTGAAATGAGGTGCTACAGAAGACTGCTCAAGATTATATGGGTATTTCAAGCAGATAATTAATAAAAATTAAATTTATGACACAACTTGACTAAAAAAAGAAGGGATCAGCTGATATGACACATCCTGAAGCATCAAGGAACTGTCATTTTGGTAATGGAGGGACCTGGGTAGTGGAAGAGGGGGAGGGAGAGGGATAGGGAGAGGGAGAGGGAGGAGTAAGAATTGCTGAGGGAGACCAAGGCTTTAATACAGCAAGCAGGTTCAAATGGATGCATGTTGCACTAGTTATTCAGTGTTGTGGCTTGCACAGGATAGATTAGCGTCGAGAGCTGCATCAAACCAGTCTTTGGACTGAAGGCCACTACAGCAACCATGTCATACTTAAGTAAAAATATAATGTATTCAGTCTCAGGATTCCAACAACTTCCTGCATTTTTTTCCTCCAGCTTGAATGAAAACCAAATACGTGGCTATGGCTGTTTGCAGGAAGCCAGCAGATACTGACCTGTACCTTATTGCACAAAGCTTTCATCATCCAGCCCAAAACAAGCAGTTTTAAACATGCTGATACACAGAGCTGTAACTGTTTGTCACAAAGATTACTGAGGTCAGGTATATAAGAAGGGTATTATGGAAGAATAGCTATAGTGATCAAGATGTTAAGTTAGCCATCTTATACAAATGAAAACACAGAGAAACTGAACCATCAGAAGGTGTCTTCAGCCTATAGCACTCGTCCTTTTTTCTGAACTGCAACAAATAAAATAGGGTCTTTCTTGGGCAGACATGGCATTCAATCCTTTTTCTGACTACCCACAAAAATTAAAGAGGTGCTGCACCCAGTAAAAAACAGTCTTTGTCTCTGTGTACCTGGAATTTATAAAATATCTTGTGAATGTGGTAACAAGCCAATTCGAAAGATTTTAGAATGAGAGCACTGACACCACATTAAACATTGACTTAAACAAATCTGCTGTTGTCGAACACAGTCTCATGAACAAACATGATCATCAAAGAAGCCATTGAAATTAAGATATTGGGACAGCAGCTACATCCATAGTGGTCCATGGAAATGGGCACTTGATGCTGAAAGGCATTGAATCATTCATGAAATCGGCATTACTACAAATGTTCTGCAGTCATAGACATTGACATAACCTCTAGTAGTATATGAAGTCATGACATCTAAATGGCATAATGGCACAATTTGGCCAGCTGAATAAAGTATTTAACAGCATACTGAAATTTGATGATGATAATGGAGGAAATTGACAAAAGCCTAAGACTGAATACAAATCAGGTGCGGCAAGAACTCCGTGAAGCATTTATTCATAATTCTTGGTTTCTTTTAACTGGGTGGTTGGTTGATTCGGGGGAGGGGATCAAACAGCGAAGTCATCAGTCCCATCGAATTAGAGAAGAAAGTCGGCCATGCCCTTTCATAGGAAGCTTCCCGTCATTTACCTGAAGCGACTTAGGGAAATCACGGAAAACCTAAATCAGGATGGCTGGACATAGTTTGAACTGTCATCCTCCCAAATATGAGTCCAGTGTGCTAGTCACTGTGCCACATCACTCAGTTTTTACCGACACTGAAAAATACATCATGGTAGGAACATGATTATTGCATCATTACAAAAGGAGTATGAGCTTATTTTAGTAAAAATATTTCCGACAAGTGGTATAATTAGTACAAAAAATACAATTGAGAAGAAAAAAGTTTTATGTGTGCTCTCTCTCTCTCTCTCTCTCGAGTAGTACAGTTATTATTTTTTCTTAATTCACAAAAAATTATAGGAATATTTACAACTGAATACCTCAAAATGAGAATATCTTCTATGAGTGTGGTATAATTATTTTGGTATGGTAATCCTAGAGACACTAAGAGACACCAAGGCCAACATCACAGTCCTCGCACCACCTGCTATTTTTTTTTTCCTTCAAAATGGTTCAGATGGCTCCAAGCACTATGAGACTTAACATCTGAGGTCATCAGTCCCCTAGACTTAGAACTACTTCCACCTAACAAACCTAAGGACATCACACGCATCCATGCCCGAGGCAGAATTCGAACCCGCGACTGTAGCAGCAATGCGGTTCCAGACTGAAGCACCTGGAACTCCTCGGCCACAGCGGCCGGCTACTTTTCTTCCTGACGCATTTATCTGTCTTCTTTTTCACCTCCATCTGAACCAACTTTGCAGTAGCGAACTTTCATTGATCTCATTTGCAATAGCTCACACAGATGGAAATAATACTGAAAAGCCAGTAACTTTCATGTATCAGCATTGCCACTGCAGACCCCTTACACCATATAGCAATCTGTTTTAACAAATTATAAGATAGTTGCTTACCAGTACTTAACTTAGGGAGATAAAATGTTTAATCAACTGCAAGTTGATACAGAGTGCAGAATTAGTTAAATTTTAGGTAATTTTGTGCAAATTGTGTATAATCGAAAGAATATTTTGCAATAGGGATCTATCGAATGAGGCAGTATAGTTGTTAAGACACTGACATATTCAGGAGGATTGAGTTTTCTCTGTCTGGCCTTGTGATTTAGGTTTCCCAAATCACTTCAGGCAAATGCCGCAACAGTTTCTTTACCAAGGCCACTGCTGACCACCTGTCTATCCTTGTAAAACCACCCACATATATTCTATGTGTATGTACATTTCAGCTATTAATTTTCATTGTATTATGATCACAAATCCTGTATCATTGTAAGATAATCCATGGATGAATAAATAAATACCTTGACCCATTCCAAAATAATGCAAGTTCTACTTTCTCATCAAGGTCAGCAGAACACGATCGATGAATGAGATGAAAATAGCTTTTCAAAGTATTATTTAGGAGTAAAGGAGACAAATCACCAAAAGGCAGAAGTGCTGCATCATCGTTAACCATACAAACAAATGGTATGGAGCCTGGCTAGCTTTCAGAATACACTTCCTTTCTCTAGCTTGGCTCACCCTACCACACACCCTCGATTTTACCCCAGAACATTCACCATGGGCCAGTGAAGAGCTGGCAGTCAACTGACCACAATGTAGGGAGACAGGTGTGTGCATGTGAGTGTGTGTTTTTCCTACAGCTAGAAAATGGAAGCACATTCTGAAAGCTAGCCAAGCTCCATACTTTCTTTTTGTGTGCTTATTGATGATGCAGCGCTTCTGTCTTTCGGTGAGTCATCTCCTTTATTTCTAAATAATTCATAATTTTCAAACAGAAATTTCCACAGATTATTTTTCCAAGTCTTAGCTGAGAATAATGATAAACTGAAAGCTATTTTACACACACACACACACACACACACACACACACACACACACACACAGACATACACACACACAAGTATCTCAAGTACAAGAATACATTTCTTGGACATCTGATCTCTATGTTCCCTATCACATGCAGTTTTAGCTCTATGTATTAGAACATTTAAAATTTCTTTCTTGTGGGTTGCATGATGAAAAAGCTTTGTGCACTGAGATATAGGTCAATATGTCTTGGCTTCCACTAAACACAGTGCTCTAGCAGTCCAACCGATTTTCCTGCAAACAGCACATCTACAAATGGTAATTTTCCTTCTCTATCCATCTCAGTTGTGGTTTCAATATTTTGGTGCAGTTTATTCATATGATCAATGAACAGGTTAGCATATGGAAGACCCATGAATTTGTGGAGTCTCCATGGTGTAATTTGGCTAACTAAATAAAGTACTTATGGGCTACTGAAATCTCCTGACGATGGCAATGCAGAAAGTTGCTGAAGGCCTGAGACTGAATACAAATCTGACATGGTAAGAAATAGAGGAAGCATGTATTCAAGACATTCATTGCAAAAAACTTTGTTATCAACCCAGGATTATGGCAGTTTGCACCTAAGTACCGAGCTTCTGGACAGTGTTCAAAGTATTGCAACCAAACTTGACAGAAGTGAATCAAAGTGTCTCATGTTTATTTTGTGTTAGTCGGGGTCTTTCTTTGACTGAGTCATTTTGAGTGAAATCCTTCATAGTTTGAATGGTCTATATGTACAACTCTGATAAAGGCAAATATAATAGTGATGGAGACGTTTGAATATTTTAATCCATAATGCGGTCACACAGCAAAGACAATTTAAGTAAGACTGTCACATTTAATAATAAAACCCAACAACTGAAGAACACATAGTGAGGTTTTGGAAATGTAATGAAGATAATGTTATAATCAAGAACCTCAATAAATTACAAAAATGCTAAGACAAAATAATATATCTTGATACAAATACAATGAAATATGAGTAAAAAAGTAGCAATACTAATGGTATCATTAGGCAATGAACACAGTGCCTGAAATTTCATAGGGAACTGGAAGAGCATTCCGAAAGGTGTTTTAAATACAACCTCTAAAGTAAGCAAATATCACTAGAGGAAGAGCTTGGTAATCTGATGATGATCTAGTTTAACTCCCAACTATATCTGAGTGAAATACAGGTCTTCCTCTACTTTTCCTTTTGTCTTTATCCTATACCTATATGAGGTCAGCATGGTTATTATTGAATTTGGCAATTTATTATTTAACACAACATGACATTAAAAATTTAAGTTATTCACGGGCAGCTAGTTGAGAATATGTATGAACTTCGAATGACGAATCGTCTCATTCTGCATATGGATTCAAACCCAGGTCATGCAGACTAAGCAAACATTTTGTGACTGACAGAAACTAACACTCATTCCTGACTAGGCATACAGAGAGTGATATACCTCGATTTTAGACAGTATCAGTTGGCAAACATCAATTTTAAATTACATAACGTTAACATTTTTAACGCACACGAATTCCTACCCAGCATCTATTGCCCCTGTTAATGAACTACGAGAGATGCTAAATATTGCTTCTTCACAAGTAACTTACTTGAAATGCCGTGAAGTAAAGCTTTGTCGTGCAGAGATACATCGACAGAGAGCATCCCAGACGTGCTCGATGGGGTTTAGGTCTGGAGAGCAGGTGGGCTACTCCATTCGTCTGATATCTTCTGTTTCAAGGTACTCCTCCACGATAGCAACTCGATGGGGCCGTGTGTTATCATCCATCAGGAGGAAGGTGGGACCCACTGGACCCCTGAAAAGACGGACATACTGGTGCAAAATGATGTCCCGATACACCTGACCTGTTACAGTTCCTCCGTCAAAGATATGCAGGAGTGTACTTGCACCAATCATAACCCCACCCCACACAATCAAACCACGACCTCCATATTGGTCCCTTTCAAGGACATTAAGGGGTTGGTATCTAGTTCCTGGTTCACTCCAGATGAAAACACGGCGAGAATCACTGTTCAGACTATACCTGGACTCTCGTCTGTGAACATAACTTTGGACCACTGTTCCAATGACCACGTACTGTGTTCTTGACACCAGGTTTTACGGGCTCTCCTGTGACCAGGGTTCAGTGGAATGCACCTTGCAGGTCTCCGGGCGAATAAACCATGACTGTTACAGCAAGAAAGGATGAATGAATTGATTGTTGGTGTTAATAGAGATCATCCTCCTTTACATCCTCTGCATTACTGCAGATGACGTGTCACCGAGCACATTTGTTCTGAGCATGCAGTACATGTGATCACGCTGTGGCCAAATCCTTAATCTCACATAATACACCGAAGACGGCTATCAGAGAATAGAAGTTACTGGGATCACATTCCTGGATCTCAGTTCCGCATATGACACAGTTAACCATAAGTTGCTTACCCAGAAAGTGTATAATGTCACTAAGGACTACACCCTTTCTATGTTCGTGCAATTCATGCTACAGAACAGATGCAACTATGAAACGTTACAACCTAAAAACAGCTGATCGAGGACACAGAAAAATGGACTTGCACAGAGGAGTGTCTTGGCTCCAATATTATTTAACATCTATAAGAATGACTTTCCCGTCAGCCACCAGACACGAATGTTCATTTATGCCAATGATGCAGCAGTGGCCACACAGGATAAAAACTTTGAACAAGTGCAGTCTAGGCATGGTTGAACTACAGACAACACGAGCCATGTAGCTCTTTCGTGATGGAATGACTGGAATCATTGAAATATTGGTGAAGGTGAGGAAACAAATAATTTTACACCATGTCCAAGATGATATTCCTGTCGGAGTTTTCTCCCCAAGAACGAAAGGTCCATAAACTTTGGAAACAGGAATGGCACACAACATATTCAGCTTCGGTGAGCCACTTCCACGTTCTGGAACGACGCCAGAATTTTGTGATCTCAAATTTTTGAATTATGGCTGTTTACTTTACCCGATAGAAAAAACGCCGATTCACCCCAAAAGATGAGTCGTTAAGAAAATGTGTCCTCTTCCATATCCTGGAGAAGTCAAATGCAAAATTCGTGCTTTCTGTTGCGGCCGCTGGGACACAGATACCACAGTAATAGCAACTCGTTAGGCTTTACATGTAAGCGTCGTTTGAGAACAGATCCCGCCGTAGTTTGGGGAAGCTGAAGCCGAGGGCTCCGTGTGAACGTATCTCTGATATGCTGATGTTTTCATCAGACGTGAGTGGCCGGCCAGTGCCGAAAAAATGGCTCTGAGCACTATGGGACTTAACTACTGAGGTCACCAGTCCCCTAGAACTTAGAACTAATTAAACCTAACTAACTTAATGACATCACATACATCCATGCTCGAGGCAAGATTCGAACCGGTGACGGTAGTGGTCGCACGGTTCCAGACAGTAACGCTTAGAACCGCTCGGCCACCCCGGCCGCCCGGCCAGTGCCCTTCCCTCGGCATATGCAACCATCTTCCACGAATTTTGTATGCCAATCATAAATCTACCTCTGCAGAGGCGGCTTTTCTAAATCGACGGCGGAATCCACGCTGCACTCGAACTTCACACAAGTTTCGACGAATAAAATAATTTCTCTGGCGGCATAGTTGCCAAGTTGCTACAAACAAACAACAGCGCATGGTGGGTCTAAACTTTGAATCTTCCTTTATTCAGGGACGTGAGTAATGTGTTACTGCCTTTGTAGTTCGTCTGTAATAAACAACTGAGATCTGGTCTTTCTTTTTGAATCACCAGATACCACATTCTATTCTTCAGCGAATGTTAAAATGTTTCTCGCAGTCACATTATTGACTTTACTGTATCAATAACGCTGTAAAACCGTGGCGTTCTGAAAGAGGAATATTAAATCAACTCCAACTTCTTTGAGTTTCTCTGTGAACGTAATGTTGTCGAAACATGTTCAGTTACAACATTACGTTGAAATATCTAATGAAAGACGGCATTTATCATAATTGACTATGTACATAGCGATAGGAACCTCGTTACAGCTATGTGACAATACATTTTCAGTTCAGTTACTATTAATGATGCCCAGATTGTTAAATATAGTTTAAACACGGTCACAACTTGTCAAACGCTTATAGCTTTGTAAATAAGCTATTGTTGTGGACTTCAGTCTAGAGACTGGTTTGATGCAGCTCTCCATGCTACTCTATCCTGTGCAAGCTTTTTCATCATGCAGTACTTACTGCAACCTACATCCTTTTGAATCTGCTTAGTGTATTCATCTCTTGGTGTCCCTGGACGATTTTTACCCTCCACGATGCCCTCCAATACAAAATTGGTGATCACTTGATGCATCAGAACATGTCCTACCAACCGGTCCCTTCTTCTTGTCAAGTTGTGCCACAAATTCCTCGTCTCCACAATTCTATTCAATACCTCCTCATTAATTACGTGATCTACCCAGCTAATCTTCAGCATTCTTCTGTAGCGCCACATTTCGAAAGCTTCTATTCTCTTCTTGCCGAAAATATTTATCGTCCATGTTTCACTTCCATACATGGCTACACTTCATACAAATAATTTCAGAAACGGCTTCCTGACACATAAATCTATACTCGATGTTAACAAATTTCTCTTCTTCAGAAACGCTTTCCTTGCCATTGCCAGTCTACATTTTATATCCTCTCTACTTCGACCATCATCAGTTATTTTGCTCCCTAAACAGCAAAACTCCTTTACTACTTTGAGTGTCTGATTTCCTAATCTAATTCCCTCAGCATCATCCGACTTAATTCGACTACATTTTATTATCCTCCTTTTTCTTTTGTTGATGTTCATCTTATATCCTCCTTTCAAGACACTGTCCATTCCGTTCAACTGCTCTTCCAAGTCCTTTGCTGTCTCTGACAGAATTACAAAAAATGGTTCAAATGGCTCTGAGCACTATGCGACTTAACTTCTAAGGTCATCAGTCCCCTAGGATTTAGAACTACTTAAACCTAACTAACCTAAGGACATCACACACAGCCATGCCCGAGGGAGGATTCGAACCTGCGACTGTAGTGGCCACGCGGTTCCAGACTGTAGCGCCTAGAACCGCACGGCCACAAAGAGCGGCTACAGAATTACAATGTCATCGGTGAACCTCAAAGTTCTTATTTCTTGTCCATGGATTTTAATACCTACTCCGAATTTTTCTTTTGTTTCCTTTATATACAGATTGAATAACATCAGGGAGAGGCTACAACCCTGTCTCACTCCCTTCCCAACCTCTGCTTCCCTTTCATGTTCCTTGACTCTTATAACTGCCATCTGGTTTCTGTACATATTGTAAATAGCTTTTCGTTCCCTGTATTTTACCCCTGCCACCTTTAGAATTTGAAAGAGAGTATTTCAGTCAACATTGTCAAAAGCTTTCTCTAAGTCTACAAATGCTAGAAACGTAGGTTTGCCTTTCCTTAGTCTACTTTCTAAGATAAGTCGTAGGGTCAGTATTGCCTCACGTGTTCTAACATTTCTACGGAATCCAAACTGATCTTCCCCGAGGTCGGCTTCTGCTAGTTTTTCCATTCGCCTGTAGTAAATAATTCACGTTACTATTTTGCAGCTGTGATTTATTTTTAATTTTCACATCTGTCAACACCTGCTTTCTTTGGGATTGGAATTACTATATTCTTCTTGAAGTCAGAGGGTATTTCGCTGTCTCATACTTCTTGCTCACCATATGGTAGTGTTTTGTCAGGACTGGCTCTCCCAAGGCCGTCAGTAGTTCCAGTTTGTCTACTCCCGGGACCTTGTTTCGACTCAGGTCTTTCAGTGCTCTATCAAACGCTTCACACAGTATCGTATCTCCTATTCCATCTTCATCTACATTATCTTCCATTTCTATAACATTGTCCTCAAGAACATCGCCCTTGCATAGACCCCCTATATACTCCTTCCACCTTCTGCTTTCCCTTCTTTGCTTAGAACTGGATTTTCATCTAAGCTCTTGATATTCATACATGTGGCTCTCTTTTCTCCAAAGGTGTCTTTAATTTCCCTCTAGGCATTTTGAACTTCCTGTCGATCTCATTTTTGAAACGTTTGTATTCCCTTCTGCCTGCTTCATTTACTGCGTTTTTATATTTTCTCCTTTCATCAGATAAATTCAATATTTCTTCTGTTACTCAAGGATTTCTACTAGCCCTCGTATTTTTACGTACTTGATCCTCTGCTGCCTTCACCACTTCATCCCTCTCTCCCCCATTCTTGTCAATTGTCCCTTTATGCTCTCCCTGAAAATCTGTACAACCTCTGGTTTAGTCTGTTTATCCAGGTCCCATTTCCTTAAATTCTCACCTTTTCGCAGTTTCTTCAGTTTTAACCAACAGTTCATAACCAATAGATTGTGGTCAGAGTCCACATCTGCCCCTGGAAATGTCTTACAATTTAAAATCTGGTTCCTAAATCTCTGTCTTACCATTATATAATCTATCTGATACCTTCTAGTATCTCCAGGATTCTTCCATGTATACAACCTTCTTTTATGATTCTTGAACCAAATGTTAGCTATGATTAAGTTATACTCCTTGCAAAATTCCACCAGACGGCTTCCTCTTTCATTTCTTACGCCCAATCGATATTCACCTACTATGTTTCCTTCTCCCCCTATTCCTACTCTCGAATTCCAGTCCCCGATGACTATTATATTTTAGTCTCCCTTCACTGTCTGAATAATTTCTTTTATCTCATCATACATTTCGCCAACATCTTCATCATCTGCAGAGCTAGTTGGCATATAAACTTGTACTACTGTAGTAGGCATGGGCTTCGTGTCTATCTTGGCCACAATAATGCGTTCACTAAGCTGCTTGTAGTAGCTTACCCGCTCTCCTATGTTTTTATTCATTATTAAACCTACTCTTGCATTACACCTATTTGATTTTGTATTTATAACCGTGTATTCACCTGACCAGAAGTCTTGTTCCTCCTGCCACCGAACTTCACTAATTCCCACTGTATCTAACTTTAACCTATCCATTTCCCTTTTTAAATTTTCTAACCTACCTGCCCCATTAAGGGATCTGACATTCCTATCCGTAGAACGCCAGTTTTCTTTCTCCTGATAACGACGTCCTTTTGAGTAGTCCATGCCCGGAGATCCGAATGGGAGACTACTTTACCCCAGGAATATTTTACCCAAGAGGATGCCATCATCATTTAACCATACAGCAAAGCTGCTTGCCCTCTCCCCTTGCTTTCAGTCGTTCGCAGTACCAGCACAGCTAGGCAGTTCTGGTTAGTGTTTCAAGGCCAGATCAGTTAATCATCCAGGCATTTACCCCTGCAACTACTGAAAAGGCTGCTGCCCCCCTTCAGGAACCACACGTTTGTCTGGCCTCTCAACAGATACCCCACCGTTGTAGTTACACCTACGGTATGGCCACCTGTATCGCTGAGGCACGCAAGTCTCCCCGCCAACGGCAAGGTTCATGGTTCATGGGGGCAAATATGCCATATTAATAACTAATTGTTTCACATAATCTGTCTTTTGGTAGTAGTTTATTTTACCGGACTACTTTCGCGTGCTGCCCATCATCACCGGTATCTACATTATAGAAAAGATATTTCTCACAATACGTTACTTAGTCTGTATGTAGTAGTTCAAATGGTACAAATGGCTCGGAGCACTATGGGAACTAACATCTATGGTCATCAGTCCCCTAGAACTTAAAACTAATTACACCTATTTAACCTAAGGGCATCACACAACACCCAGTCATCACGAGGCAGAGAAAATTCCTGACCCCGCCCGGTAATCGAACCCAGGAACCCGGACGTGGGAAGTGAGAACGCAACCGCGTGACTATGTAGTAGTGTTTTATGCATTTGTGTGTCCCTCGTTACGTGACATGCCTTATACGTACACTAAGGTGACGTTAGACAAGGGACAGCGATATGTACAGTCATACTAAAAAGTATCCGAACGACCTGAATTGCATTTCACCTGATTCGCATGCAACCCGCATAACGCAGCTGTCTAGCAGGTCCTCTAATCGCTCCTTGGTACAGTCGTTTGGCTATTGAAAATGGTTCCAACAAGTCACCACTAGAAAACACCGCTCTGTATGGCAATAACTCAAGATGTAAAGTAATACCACAATACTAAAAATATGAGGGAACACCTTATCACAGATAAGACTGTCCTTAACGCTTGTAAGCTCACATTTTTTACAATAAATAACATACCTGAAATGTTACCACTCTCATTATTGCGTCAGATAGGTAATGCACGTAGTAAGTTCGTCGTATTCATGATTTCCTCTTCAAAGTAACATACCGTACTTATTATTTAACACAAAATGACATTAAAAATTTAAGTTATTCACGAGCAGCTAGTTGAGAATATGTATGAACTTCAAATGACGAACCGTCTCGTTCTGCATATGGATTCAAACTCAGGTCATGCAGACTAAGCGAAGATTTCGTGACTGACAGAAACTAACACTCATTGCTGACTAGGCATTCAGAGAGTGATAAACCTCGATTTTAGACAGTATCAGTTTGCAAACATCAATTTTAAATTACATAACGTAAACATTTATAACGGACGCGAATTCCTACCCATCATCTATTGCCCTCGTTAACGAACTACGAGAGATGTTAAATGTTGCTTCTTCACAAGTAACTTACTTGAAATGCAGTGAGGTAAAGCTTCGTGTTGGATAGGGATTCGAACCCAGAACCTGATAGGATTGTTGTCGAAGCAGAATCAACTGTGACATATCGGATTTTCTCTTCAGTAGCTAGATGTTCTAACTAAAATGATGAGATGAAACATTAATTTTTTCCTTCCCAGGACTCCAACCAGCACCTATAGCTGTTATATTCTAGAGAAAAGAACGTTAAATATGGGTTTGTTACACCAACAGCGAGATGTGAGCATGTTTGAACTAGAAATAATATGACGAGGAGTTCAGTACTGACTGGTAATCGAACTCCACACATATCGTTGTTGACTACACACAAAGAGACGTCAGTTACCGCATCTTTCTCCACTAGCAGCTCGGAATAACATTATTGAACTTACAGTGACCTCGTAACTAGTTCTGTTTTTCACTGGGAGTCAAAATGGTTCAAATGGCTCTGAGCACTATGGGACTCAACTGCTGTGGTCATCAGTCCCCTAGAACTTAGAACTACTTAAACCCAACTAACCTAAGAACATCACACACATCCATGCCCGAGACAGTTTTCGAACCTGCGACGTAGCAGTCGCACGGTTCAGGACTGCGCGCCTAGAACTGCGAGACCACCGCGGCCGGCTCACTGAGAGTCAAAACGTCATATATCGTTAAGTGTTGACAATGAATGAAAATACATTAAAAATCAAAATTATTATCCACCAGTAGATAGATGTTCTCATCCTAGGGCTTGATAATACATAATGAAATCTTTAGGGCCGGGCCAGGATTCAAACCCATTCAAGCGCAGTATGTGGAGATGTTGAGGAATCTGCAGTTTTGAACAAACAACAAATTGTGGTCGAGCTGTATTGTCCTGAAGGAGTCAAATTCCGCGTTTAGGATGGTCTGAGTTGCATTCCCAGTTCAGAACCAATTTTATCGACATACAAAAGCTCAAATAAAAGCTCGAACAAGTGTCTACATAGCATTCGTTTCGTCGATTACAGCACGCTGTTTCTCACGCACCAACATACACTCATGCTCATTAATTAAAGATAATTGCAGAATGTGGTGCCACACAACGTGGCACTACACAAAACTGGCGCTTATATAATAGGGGCATAGGGACCACACACGACACAGATCTGTAAGTCCACGGTATTGGTGATATGTTAAGAAAACCGTCACGAAACACATGTGCTACAAAACGCCACTGTTTCCTGCGCATGTACCCAGACTTCAATATGGGTTATGATCCCCATGCACACGTACACAGGCCGCACAACGGCTTGGCATGTTCTGGATCAGGTGGTCGAGCAGCTGCTGGGGTATGGCCTCCCATTCTTGCACCGGCACCTGTCCGAGCTTCTGAAGTGTCGTAGGGGTTTGAAGACGTGCAGTGGTACGTTGACCGAGAGCATCCCAGACGTGCTCGATGGGGTTTAGGCATGGAGAACAGGCCGACCACTCCATTCGCTTGATATCTTCTGTTTCAAGGTACTCCTCCACGATGGCAACTCGGTGGGGCCAACCTTATCATCCATCAGGAGGAAGGTGGGACCCACTGCACCCCTGAAAAGACGGACATACTGGTGCAAAATGACGTCCCGATACACCTTACCTGTTACAGTTCCTCCGTCAAAGATATGCAGGGGAGTACGTGCACCAATCATAATCCCACCCCACACCATCAAACCACGACCTCCATATAGGTCCCTTTCAAGGACTCTAAGCGTTTGATGTCTGGTTCCTGGTTCACTCCAGATGATAACCCGGCGAGAATCACTGTTCAGACTATACCTGGACTCGTCCGTGAACATAACCTGTTACCACTCTTCCAATGACCATTTACTGTGTTCTTGACACCAGGCTTCACGGGCTCTCCTGTGACCAGGGTGCAGTGGAATGCACCCTGCAGGACTCCGGGCGAATAAACCATGACTGTTACGGCAAGAAATGAAGAATGAATTGATTGTTGGTGCTAATAACGATCATCCTCCTTTATCTCCTCTGCATTACTGCAGATGACGTGTGACTGAGCACATTTGTTCTGTGCATGCAGTACATGTGATCACGCTGTGGCCAAATCCTTAATCTCACAGCTATCAGAGAGAAGTATCTGGGGTCGCATTCCTGGATCTCAGTGCCGCATATGACACAGTTAACCATAAGTTGCTTACCCAGAAAGTGTATAATGTCACTAAGGACTACACCCTTTCTATGTTCATGCAATTCATGATACAGAACAGACGCTACTATGTAACGTTATAATCTAAAAACAGCCGATGGAGGACACAGAAAAATGGACTTGCACAGGGTAGTGTCTTGGCTCCATTATTATTTAACATCTATACGAATGACCTTCCCATCAGCAACCAGACACGAATGTTCATTTATACCGAAGATGCAGCAGTGGCCACACAGGATAAAACCTTTGAACAAGTGGAGGAGAATCTCACAGGAGCCTTAACAGAACTTGCTGCCTATTACAAAGGCAATAATCTCAAACCAAACCGTAGTAAATCTCAAGTATCCGCCTTCCATCTTAGGAACAAACAAACCAAGCGGAAAATCCGAGTCATGTGGCAAGGGGTAGAGCTGAAGCACACAAACAGCCCAAAATTCCTGGGAGTAACATTGGACAGAGCGCTTACTTTTAAGCAGCACTGTCACAACACTGAAAAGAAGGTCTGTGCCAGGGACAACATACTGCGGAAGCTAACAGGTTCATCGTGGGGAGCTCAACCATACGTTTTGCGCACCACAGGTCTGGCGCTGAGTATCTCAGCAGCGGAATACGAGCCGCCAGGTTGGAGGAACTCTGCTCACACTAAGCAAGTTGACGTCGCCGTAATCGAAACTGTACGTATTGCCACAGCATGCCTCAAACCAACTCCCAAAGAAAAAATTTATCCCATCATAGGCATAGCACCACCCACTATCCGCAGACAAGTAGCGACCGAGATTGAATGATCAAAACAAAAAAATGACCCCGACACTCGATGCATATGCACCGAAAACAACGTGTCCGGCTGAAATCCCGCAGCAGTTTCATCGAAACTACTGAAAAGTTCGCCACCAAGCCCGTCGCAAGGCGCCTATCTCTTTGGGACGGAATGGTGCCACACTCCACAATGGAACTACTTAAGGAGGGATCTGCAGGATTTCATCTACGTTTTACTACTTGGAGGTCATTAAACCGGCTGCGTACTGGAGTAACTGGGTGCAAATCAAACCTATTTAAATGGGGCTACAGTGATAGCGATAGGTGTGAATGCGGAGCAATACAGGACTTGGACCACCTGTTGATTTTCCTAGATATGTCTATAACATGCACTGAAGACGATATTTTGAAAGTCAGTGACAAAGCAACCTACGCTGCTAATTACTGGGAAGGGAAGATATAACTGGTGCATCCGGATACGGAAGAAGAAGAAGACGTCAGGCGCCTAGTTGTTTCCAGTGCACTGTGTGGAATACGAAGGTTCTGTTATAGTTCGCTAACCTGCTGTCTTCAAGTTGATGTCCCCAGGGCAGGGTTCTGTTCTGAAATAATGTATCACTTCTTTGCGATGCCACTCGCGTATTTTAATATAGCCACACGAGAAGACTACATGATCTTAGTACAACACCTTCTGATACAGCAAAGTGCATAATCAACCACAATGTTTACGAAAATGTATCTTTACACTTTTTGTGGCACGTGTCTGTGCCCCATGACTACCGGAGTGAATCTATTAATACTGAATACTGACAAACACATCCTACGACAGACAACATGTCTGTTATTCTCGACTGCCTAATCCAGAGTGACGAACAGACTGAGGCACTTCGCGCACCATACCATTGAGATTGGGGGCGGTGGGGGGGGGGGGGGGGCGGCGATGCAAAATTTTTACATGGAACGATAGTAAGCATCGAATCCGAGATAACTGTTAAGCGATCTCTTGCGCCATCATCTACTCTGTGAGAAACTGACATTAATTTATTTAACAGGCTGTTTGTATTTGCATGCCCAACGACCTGATTGGCTAATTTCAATGCTAATTAAATCAGAAACTGCAGAACGTATCGAATTTTTTCTTAACAATTATCTCACAGCATAACCTATCCTGCAACAACTTTAAAAACTTTTCACACTGTTTCTGATGCCGCTGTATGAGTTGCTCACTACTGAGTGAGGTTTCTCAGCTGTGAGTTTATTCGATTTTGTGATGTCTGTCTCATGAAAAAGTGAAGGAAAAATTGCTACTAGTACAATTCGGTTGAGTTTTGGCGAAGCCTGCGATGTGAACGTGATATCTTAACTGCGGTGGCACACCGACATATACCGTGCCCCAAGGACTGGTTTATGCTGAAAGGGATAGTTCGATGTGAGTGGCAAAGCGGTATCGAAGTCGTCAGTTAGTTTCATTTATATTCTTAATTATGGAAAATATGTTCAAAAATATGGTGACACAGTGTATAACAGAATCATAGTAACAAAGAGCTAATTTACTTGTTTATATGCCCATTTATTGACTACCTGTCAATCACTTATCAGATTCTAACGTACAAGCGACTAAACAACTATATCATGGTCATAATTACGCAGTTTCCGTAATGACTCTGAGCTCCGATGTATACTCATCAGTTTTCTGATTAAGCTGATTACCTCGGCCAAAGTACGTGCTACAAAACCGCCTGTCATACGACTAATCATTCGTAGTCGTATTAATTAGATTTATCATCTCTTGTCTGTTGCCTTCGATCAAATCTATAGCTGTACTACGGATCATTCTGTCGTCACGCCGAGATTTATCACACTCGAATTTTGTTTCTTAACGTATTTCTGTTACGCATAGCCAAAGCTCCACGCTGCACTCTATTGGGTATTGGTAGCTTTTATAACTATTTACAAAGCCTTGGCCTGCATCTCGTGATCGTGCGGTAGCGAGCTCGCTTCCCACGCCCGGGTTCCCGGGTTCGATTCCCGGCGGGGTCAGGGATTTTCGCTTCCTCGTGATGGCTGGGTGTTGTGTGATGTCCTAAGGTTAGTTAGGTTTAAGTAGTTCTAAGTTCCAGGGGACAGATGACCATAGATGTTAAGTCCCATAGTGCTCAGAGCCATTTTTTTACAAAGCCTTGACCAACCGACAATTGAATTCACAAGTACCAAGAGACAAGTTACGGAGGTATGGCCCGGATGGCTTTTGTTACATACTCAAATGTCTTCCTTATGACGTCATGAACGCTAGCCAATAAGCACACCATACTGATGTACAGCCTGACAGCAGCCAGACACAGCTAACGGTCTTCCCTGCACCGCAGGCAATCCTGTCCCACGAAGTGACACTGTATTGTATCTTGCTGTAATGCTCGATCAGCTTCTAACTTGCAGCCAACACATCCGAGGCGTCAGGAATAAAATCAACGGTCGGCTCAGCAGTTGTACTCATTGCAGAATCTATCTTCCACCCTAAAGCCGCAGTTTGGTATCGCATTGGATAGAGTGCTGCTCATCCCTATACTGGAATGTGCAACTCTCATGGAACTTCCGACACTCATGTGAGGTCCTCCATAACTGCGCAGTACGGTTGGCTCTGCAACGACCGAGGACCTTTCTGCAAGCTCTGCTGTATCAAATAGCTAAACTCTCACGTCTAAGGGACCGTCTCAGATCGGCTACACGCATCTTCTGCGAGAAAATGCGACAGTCACACAACACGATAATTTGAAATCTTTCAAAGAAACAGAGTAAACAAGAAAAATAAATCTTGAAGCTAGAAGTTTTTTTTAGTATGTAATGCTCTTGAAGATACATCAATTAAATATGTGCCACAAACATTTTCATTAACGGCATAAATGGCCAATTTTCTAAGCCTCATAGTCTTCTAAGTGGCCACACACACAACTGTTAAAAACAAATGAGCTGGTGCTACATGTCAAGGCGACGTTTCACTGTAAGGAACTTGTCCCTTTATTATTAGTGTGCTACAAACAATGGACTTCAAACTATGACGTCGCTCTCAGTGCACCTCAGAGGAGTCGGACTATTATATTATAGTAGACTTGTAAATAACGGCGAGTACTCAAAAATATCCAAGAAGGACTGTTTATACAGACAGTACATCGCTAAATTACGCTAATATCTCACACTTGTGCCGCCACCACCACTAGCATAGGACAGGAACACTAATACATCTTTATTATAAACAAGTAAAAAAGCAGCGAGAGTATCTTCCATGGTCACCGATGTGCATTCTAAGTGCTCAGTGCCACACCATGACTGGCTGCTGCCACCCAGACTGTAATCTTTCCACAAGAAGCACTACTACTCGTACAAGACTGGCAGGGCAGTGCGCGGCCGTCATAGGCCACTGCCAGTGTACACATAATAACACAAGCAAATATCAGCCGAGCCAACTGTAGGGAACAACTAGTCCATATATCTGTCCAGTCTTACAGCCAATGATTCTGAGATGCCTCCATCCGCATTATCAAGATTAAACGAGTAATGATCGCACTGTGGTAGTGCACTGCACGCAGCCAGGGGTGTTCTGGCTGCAATCACCGCAAAGTTAATTTATCTTTTCTCAACACACTTAATATTCAAGATCCCTAGCCGCGCTGGGTAGCCGTACGGCCTAAGGCGTCTTGTCACGGTTCGCGCGGCTCCTCCCGTCGGTGGTTCGAGTCCTCCTTCGGGCATGGGCGAGTGTGTTTGTCCTTAGCGAAAGTTAGATTAAGTAGTGCGTAAGCCTAGGGAGCCCGCCCGGTTAGGTGTGCGGTCTAACGCACTCCTTTGCGGGCGGGAGGGCATGCGGGTCCCCGGCACGAATCCGCCCGCCGGATTGGTGTCGAGGTCCGCTGTGCCGGCCAGTCTGTGGATGGTTCTTAAGGCGGTTTTCCATCTGCCTCTGCCTAGGCGAATGCGGGCTGGTTCCCTTTATTCCGCCTCAGATACACTTTGTCGGCGATTGCTGCTCAAACACTTTCTTTACGTACACGTACACGATAATTACTTTACCACGCAAACTTTGGGGTTACACACGTCTGGTGTGAGACGTCCCCGGTGGTTCCACTGGGGGCCAAACCATACAATGGCTCTGAGCACTATGGGACCTAATATCTATATTCATCAGTCCCCTAGAACTGCTTAAAGTTAACTAACCTAAGGATCTATGCCCGACAAAGGATTCGAACCTGCGACCGTAGCAGTCGCGCGGGTCCGGACTGAGCGCCTAGAACCGCGAGACCACCGCGGCCGGCAAAACCATACAATAACCCTGGGTTCGTTATCAGGCGTCGGTGGTGTGAGTGGACTGCTGCACCCTGTTGTGGGGTTGTGTACCATTTACATCTACATCCACATCTACATCCACATCTACATCCATACTCCGTAAGTCACCTGACGGTGTGTAGTGGAGGGTACTCTGAGTACCTCTATCGGTTCTCCCTTCTATTCCATTCTCGTATTGTTCGTGGAAAGAAAGATTGTCGGTATGCCTCTGTGTGGGTTCTAACCTCTCTGATTTTATCGTCATGGTCTCTTCGCGAGATATACGTAGGAGGGAGCAATATACTGCTTGACTCCTCCGTGAAGGTATGTTCTCAAAACTTTTAACAAAAGTCCGTAACGAGCTTCTGAGCGTCTCTCCTGCACAGTCTTCCACTGGAGTTTATCTATCATTTCCGTAACGCTTTCGCGATTAATAATGATCCTGTAACGAAGCGCGCTGCTCTCCGTTGGATCTTCTCTATCTCTTGTATCAACCCTATCTGGTACGGATCCCACACTGGTGAGCAATATTCAAGCAGTGGGCGAACAAGTGTACTGTAACCTACTTCCTTTGTTTCCGAATTGTACTTCCTTAAGATTCTTCCAATGAATCTCAATCTGGCTTGTGCTTTACCGACGATCAACTTTATATGATCATTCCATTTTAAATCACTCCTAATGCCTACTCCCAGATAATTTGTGGAATTAACTGCTTCCAGTTGCTGACCTGCTATATTGTATCTAAATGATAAGGGATCTTTCTTGCTATGGATTCGCAGCACATAACACTTGTCTACATTGAAATTCAGTTGCCATTCCCTGCACCATGCGGCAGTTCGTTGCAGATCGTCCTGCATTTCAGTACAATTTTCCATTGTTACAACCTCTCGATATTCCACGGCATCATCCGCAAAAAGCCTCAGTGAACTTCCGATGGCATCCACAAGGTCATTTATGTATATTGTGAATAGCAACGGTCCTACGACACTCCCCTGCGGCACATCTGAAAACACTCTTACTTCGGAAAACTTCGCTCCATTGAGAATGACATGCAGCGTTCTGTTATCTAGGAACTCGTCGTTCCAATCCGCAGCTCGTAGATTTCCGGTAGCGTTCTCGCTTCTTTTGCACGGGGTCCCGAGTTCGATTCCCGGCGGGGTCAGGGATTTTCTCTACCTCGTGATGACAGGGTGTTGTATGTTCTTCATCATCATTGACTCGAAAGTTGCCGAAGTGGCGTCAACTAAGAAGGACTTGCCATGCGGCGGCCGAACTTACCGTATGGGGCCTCCCGGCCAACAAAGTCATACGATCACTTCATTTTCTCTTCAATCCAATCACACAGTTGGTCTGATAGTCCATATGCTCTTACTTTGTTCATTAAACGACTGTGGGGAAGTCAAGAAACACGACATCTACCTGGGAACGCTTGTCTATGGCCCTCTGATTCTCGTGGAATCTGCGGGCTATGGCAGGGACGAAGCCTCTCCTTCGTTTCTAGGTCCCCAGTTGAATACAATACAAAACCTAGGGACTGATGACATCAGCAGTTTGGTCCCATAGTCGTTACCACAAATTTCCAATTTTTCCAAGATCCCTAATTTTAAATAAGTGAATTTCTAAATAACATCTGCACAAATACAGAAAAAAGGGACACCATAACCCAATTACCACACACAACAGTGAGAAGGTCGCGTGGAACATATAGGAGATGCATCAGATTTAAATTGGAACAAATCGTCGACATTATGCCTGTCAGTCCCCTTTTAGTGTTTTGATTCTCGTCTTTAACAAATGCTCCATTATAACTACTGTCTTTGCGATACAGAGCACCTTTCGTCTTCCAAAGTTTGAAATGCACTTTGCTTGCACTTCTATTTCTGTAATTGTAAAACAAAAGTTCGGAAATCGTCGCTTTTTACATTCTGCATACATTGTCTGTTCAAAAGTATTGCACATCTACTATTAGACGTTAATGTGAGGTGCATCTACCAGTTGAATCACATCCTGTATTTAAAATAAGGACTGGCAAGGCTGGAACACGTAATGTATATTAAGAAGTTCGTTTCGAAGTTTTGCAGCATTATATTCTCGTGAAATCCGACAGATTCAGCCAAATGTCGTCATCATCCCTTGCAAAAATGTTTAAATTGCGAGAAAACGTGAGCCGAAGACTGCTAAACAATTAGAAGGATAAGGAGGCGGAGCAGGAAGTGGCTAAGAGATCACCTGCACTACACCCATCATCCTCCTTTCCTAGAGTACTGCTGTACTGTACTGACTCTCCGTATATTGTTACTTTAACAAATGTTCCATTAAAACTACAGCCTTCGTGATATACAGCATGTGACAACACTCATAAGTCGCACATCCTCTAAGAAAGGATGAAAATGGTTTGCATGTGACCTATTATTTACTATTTAACAATATGGAATACCGCATCTTCCTCTTTTCCGTAGATTTTATCTACATCTACCCATATACTCCACAAGCCACCAAGTAGTGTGTGGCGGTGGACACTATTCGCGCCAAACTCATATTTCCCCCCTCTGTTCCACTCGCGGATCGTGCAAGGGAAAAACGACTGTCTGAACGCCTCAGTACGAGCTCTAATTTCCCTTATCTTTGAATGGTGGACATTGCGCGATATGAAAGTTGGTGGTAATAATGTATGCTCTACATCCTCGTCGAAGAACGGATTTTGGAATTTAGTGAGCAGCCCCTTCCGTTTAGCGCGTCGTCTACCTGCAAGTGTGTCCTACTTCATACTTTCTATAATATTTCTAACGCTCTCGCGATAGCTAAATGTACCAGTCACTAATCTTACAGCTCTTCTTTGGACCTTCTCAATCTCTTGACTCAGACCCAACTGGTAAGGGTTCCATACTGACGAACAGTACTCTAAGACTGTACGAACTAAAGTATTGTAAGCAATTATCTTTGTTGAAGGACTGCATCGCTTCCGGATTCTACCAATAAACCACAATCTATAGTTCGCCTTGCCCGTTACGTGTGTATTCTGATCGTTCCATTTGAAATCATTTCGAATAGTCACACCATGATACTTGACAGATGTAACCTCTTCCTAAGGCTGAGCATTTAAATTGTACTCGTATGTTAATGGGGATTTTCGCTTTGTTATACGCAGTAGGTTACACTAACTAATATTGAGAGACAACTGCCAGTCATTACACCACGAATTTGTTTTCTGCAAATCCTCATTGATTTGTTCTCAACTTTCGTGTCATATGACTTTCCTGTAGCTTACAACATCATCGGCAAACAGTCTAATGCCGCTGTCAATACGTAATCGTCTTATCCCATCTAGCACAGGGTCCGATTTTCAGGATTTGGCAAATTTTGTTTTATTATTTAAGTTTGTGGACAGATGACCCTCCTATGTCACTGACGCCAGCATGTCCTAGGTGAGGGAAGTCATGTGCGAAACTTCTCTCTGAGTGATATGAACTTCATGTGTGTCATCTATTTTAACTGTGTATTTGCCTGGGTTCGATTCGAAGCTGAGTCGGATATTTTCTCAGCTCAGGGACTAGGTGTTGTGTTGTCCTAATCATCATCCACGCACAAGTCGCCGAAGTGGCGTCAAATCGCAAGACTTGCACACGGCGAACGGTGTACCTTACTTGAGGCCCTCGTAACAAAAAATGGTTCAAATGGCTCTGAGCACTATGGGACCCAACTGCTGTGGTCATCAGTCCCCTAGAACTTAGAACTACTTAAACCTAACTAACCTAAGGTCATCACACACATCCATGCCCGAGGCAGGATTCGAACCTGCGACCGTAGCAGTCGCACGGTTCCGGACTGCGCGCCTAGAACCGCGAGACCACCGCGGCCGGCGACCTCGTCACATGACATTTACAATTGTACTGTGTGTGTGTCCTATTCTCTCAATTTGGGGACCAGCCCAGCACTTGCCTAAACGAGCGTGGTAAACCGCCTAAAAACCACACTCGGACTGGCTAGTGTACCAGACCACAATCGTTAATCCGTCGTTTGGATTTGATCTGGATGTGAATCACCTCGACGACTCGTGAGCTAGGGCGCTGCATGTTACGCGACACAAGCAAATCAGCAGGTTGAAATACCACTACTTTAATAATTACCCGTGCAAAATAACGAAGAACATGTGTTATAGCTCTGATTACTTGTGAGATAATGCTGGAAATACTAGCATCAGACATCCAGAACATGAACATCAATTAAGGATATTTTCACCTGCAGCTAAATATCTCAGTCACTAACAATCTCACATCAGCCAGTACTGCCTCGCGATAGTTGATGTCTGACTTTCTTATCATTGGCACGATCTTGTCCAGCAAGTGCCTATAACCTTCTCAGCTCATACGTATAAAAATGTTTAACGAAGCTTCACCGCCACTCATCAGCTTCCAAGAAAATCATTCCGAGATTCTTGACCTCCAACAAATAACTCTCCACCATCTTGGTTTTCTTCTTTTCTTTTCTTTCTGTTACTCAAGGTTGTGACCAAGAAGGTAACTGCTGCAACCGTTTGCGAAGGCTGCAGTATTCCAATGTTACTTCAATAGAGTTGTGTGTGCCAGGGACCTAGAAACGACGGAGAGGGTTCCTCCCGACATATCCTTTAGTGGTTTACAACCCCACAACAGGCTATAGCTGCAGTTAACAGCTGTGAGATTTCATAATGGCTTCGGTGATAGAACCTACAGACGAGTCCAGAAACTATTTACAAAAATTTAGGAGAAAGAAACGCCGCCCTGAACTGTGGAAGTGATATGTGATTAAACAAAACAACGTCTTGGGTTTGGAGAATAACAAATGGAAAAGAAAAATTGTATCTAAAAGGGGAAAAGGTGCAGATTGCAGGTAAATTGTCATACAGTGTTCATTGTTTGTATTCTTTGTACATAATATAAAAGTAAAAGCAAGCTGTGTAGAAACGTTATACTAACATGTGATTGTAATCTGGGCTGTTACTCAAAACAAAATAATTGAGTACACCGTTCAGTTAAAACGTTTCTCTTCTTCACCCAATGGCACTGTAATTGTGTAATAATTATCTATTCTCGTTAGGACGCTAATAGTTCCTCATTTTCATACTGTGCCGAGAGCATAAATGGACGTCATTTCTCTGAAACCTGGGACACTACAGGATGTTTCACTCATGACTGACTTTATCCCTTTGCAGTTTTGTGAGTATTTTGATAATATTCTAAAGAAATGTGCCGTTTAGAATGTGACTGGTGGAGAGGAAGACAATGATCTGAAACTGAAGTTTGGGACAGTGATCAAGAATGACAAGTTCATGAACGTGGGTGTCTGTCAGAATAAACAGGATTGTTTAATAAGCAAAAAATGTGGAATTAACTGTCTCATGCTACAAGCCAAAAAACTAAAAAGCATATTGATTTCCATTATATTTGCCTATTTTGAAATGTATTCTTAATTGTGAATGGCACAAACAACATAAATGTGTATGGACATGTGATTATAAAATATATTTTGCTTGAAAATTTACTATTTTTTAGGTATACCGTATTTTTGATAAAATCAGTGTTGATTAAATCAAAAAGTCTACTTGTCAGTATTTTCTATTAGCATTTTCTATTACTTGTTTTTATTCCATGATTAAAAATTTTGGTATGCACGTGAGAGTAACCGTAAGGTTTGGAAATAATGCAACTGAAGATTGTATAGTTTTTTCAAAATATTTCAAACCTGCCGTTGAGTGACATGTCCCCCTTTTTGATTTCAACGCCTCAGTCACGGAAAGGAAAGTTCATTTTGAGTCAAGAAATGGACTGGGACGAGAGTATTGGAACTAGAAAGAGGGACGATTTAAAGAAGCAGTAAGACTGAAACAATTCTCTGAAGATCACCGTAAGAGTAATGAAGAAACTTCCTCAGACCAGAGACTCATCATGACATCGTTGCATCGGTGTTTTACTAGTAATTGCAATTTTAGTAAGAGCTTTTACGTACACAGATTTTTCAAGCATGAGGGATCTGAACAATGCAGAAGACCAGGAGAAGAACATAACTTATCAATAGAGAGCAAACACAGAAGACCATCAGAAACCAATATTTCTGCGTTATATCGTTGACTGCGTTTACATAAACATATTGACTATTTTTTGGGTTCATTAACATTTTATTTTATCGATTATTACTTTTATGTTGTAATTTCATGCACTGACGTGTTTCATGACCTTGGAGATTTGGACCTCAATTTGGTCCTACGGAGCTGACCTTTATTATATAGAAAGGTCTGGGCGCACGGAAAAGTGGCACGCTCTGCGTATGCAGAAGATAATGGGTGTCTTTTGATCGTGAGGAGGAATTAACCAGCGAGCAAAAGCGATAGCGAACGGTACAAAAGAAAGTGACTGTTGAGCTCTCTCTTGTGCTACGGAAAAATACTTGGAACGCTGTATCAGTTGTCAAATTCGTTTACTGTGAAGGCCAACACTGATTTAGTTCATAAGATAAACTTTAAATAAACTGACGCCACGCCAGCTAAACAAAATTTGTGTGGGCTGTCACTGTCACCTCCAATAACTCTGTATATACACACATCAAAAAAAGTTTTGCTTCACCTCGGTTCCGAGAGTTCCGGAACCTGTACAGAAAATTGGAATAGAGTTCAACATAAACCTCATTTCCGTCATTTATATTGCTCATGAAAACCACACATTGCATGTTGTACTTCAGACGTGGTGTTCCAGATTGCTGTACACACCGGTACCTCTAATACCCAGTAGCACGTCCTCTTGCATTGATGCATTCCTGTATTCGTTGCGTCATACTATCCACAAGTTCATCAAGGCACTGTTGGTCCTGATTGTTCCATTCCTCAACAGCCATTCGGCGTAGATCCTTCATAGTGGTTGGTGGGCTAGGTCTTCCATAAAAATCCCTTTTCAATTCATCCCAAGAATGTTTGATTGGGTTCATATCTGGAGAACATGTTGGCCACTCTATTCGAGCGATGTCCTTATCCTAAAGGAAGTCGTTCACAAGATGTGCACGATGGGGGCTCGAATTGCCGTCCATGAACACGAATGCCTCGCCAATATACGGCAGATATGGTTGCACTATCGGCCGGAGGATGGCATTCACGTATCGTACAGCCGTAACGGCGCCTTCCATGACCCAACCCCACATAATGCCATCCCAAAACAGCAGGGAACCTCCACCTTGCTGCGCTTAACTGGACAGTGTGTCTAAGGCTTTCAGCCTGACCAGGTTGCCTCTAAACACGTCTCCGACGACTGTTTGGTTGAAGGCATATGCGACACTCATCGGCCGGCCGCGGTGGTCTAGCCGTTCTAGGCGCTCAGTCCGGAACCGCGCGACTGCTACGGTCGCAGGTTCGAATCCAGCCTCGGGCATGGATGTGTGTGATGTCCTTAGGTTAGTTAGGTTTAAGTAGTTCTAAGTTCTAGGCGACTGATGACCACAGATGTTAAGTCCCATAGTGCTCAGAGTCATTTGAACCATTTGACACTCATCGCTGAAGAGAACGTGATGACAATCCTGAGCGGTCCATTCGGCATGTTGCTGGACCTATCTGTATAGCGCTGCGTGATGTCGTGGTTGCAAAGGTGAACCTCGCCATGGACGTCGGGAGTGAAGTTGCGCTGCATGCAGCCTATTGCGCAGTTTGAGTCGTAACACGACGTCCTGTGGCTTCACGAAAAGCATCATTCAACATGGCAACATGGTGGCGTTGCTGTCAGGGTTCCTCCGAACCATAATCCGTAGGTAGCTGTCATCCACCGGAGCAGTTGCTCTTTTTTGGCCTAAGCGAGGCATGTCATCGCCAGTTGCTGTCTCTTTGTATCTCCTCCACAACCGAACAACATCGCTTTGGTTTACTCGGAGACGCCTGGATATTTCCCTCGTTGAGAGCGCTTTCTGGCACAAAGTAACAATGCGGACGCCATGGAACCGCGGTATTGACCGTCTAGGAATGGTTGAACTACAGACAACACGAGCCGTGTACCTCCTTCGTGATGGTATGACTGGAATCATTGAAATATCCGTGAAGGTGAGGAAAAAAATAATTTTACAGCATGTCCAAGATGATATTCCTGTCACAGTTTTCTCTGCAAGAACGAAAGGTCCATAAACTTTGCAAAAAGGAATGGCACAAAACACATTCAGTTCGGTGAGTCTCTTCCACGTTCTAGAACGACACCAGAATTCGTGATCTCGAAATTTTTATATTAGGGCTGTTTACTTTACCCGATAGATAAAACGCCGACTCCCCCGAAAAGATAAGTCGTTAAGAAAATGTGTCCTCTGCCATATCCTGGAAAAGTCAAATGCAAAATTCATACCTTCTGTTACGGCCGCTGGGACACGGATACCACAGTGATAGCAACTCGTTAGGCTTTATATGTAGGCGTCGTTTCAGAACGCACCACGCCGTTGTTTGGGGAATCTGCAGCTCCTTGCCTGCCTATGTTGTGGACATCCGAGGGCTCCGTGTGAACGTATCGCTGATCTGCTCGATGATTTTATCAGACGTGAGTGGCCGGCCAGTGACCTTCCCTTTGCATATGCAACGATCTTTCACGAATTTTATATGCCAGTCATAAATATACTTGTGTAGAGGCGGCTTCTTTCTAAATCGACGGGGGAATCCACGCTGCACTCGAACTTCACTTAAATTTCAACAAATAAAATAATTTCTTTGGCGCTGTAGTCGCAAAGTTGCTACAAACAAACAACAACGCAGGTGTGTCTAAACTTTGAAGCTTCCTCTATGCAGGGACGTGTGTAATGTGTTACTACCTTTGTAGTTCGTCCGTAATAAACAACTGAGATCTGGTCTTTCTTTTTGAATCACCACACACCACAATTTATTCTTCAGAGAATGTTAAAATCTTTCTCGCAGTCACATCATTGACTTTACTGTATCAATAAAGCCGTAAAACCGCGGCATTCTGAATGAGGAATATTAAATCAACTCCAACTTCTTTGAGTTTCTCTGTGAACATAACGTTTTCGAAACATGTTCAATTACACATTACGTTGAAATACCTACTTAAAGACTGCATTTATCATAATTGACTATGTACATACCGATAGGAACCTTCTTGCAGCTATGTGACAATACATTTTCAGTTCAGTTACAATTAATGATGCCCGGATTGTTTAATAGAGTTTCAACAGATACACAACTAGTCAAGCGCTTATAACTTTGTAAATATGCCATTGTTGTGTTCTTCAGTCCTGAGATTGGTTTGATGCAGCTCTCCATGCTACTTTATCCTGTGCAAGCTTCTTCATCTCGCAGTACTTACTGCAACCTATATCCTTTTGAATCTGCTTAGTGTATTCATCTCTCGGTGTCCCACTACGATATTTACTCTTCACGCTGCCCTCCAATGCTAAATTTGTGATCACTTGATGCCTCAGAACATGTCCTACCAACCGGTCCCTTCTTCTTGTCAAGTTGTGCCCCAAACTCCTCTTCTCCCCAATCCTATTCAATACCTCCTCATTAGTTAAGTGAGCTACCCATCTAATCTTCAGCATTCTTCTGTAGCACCACATTTCGAAAGCTTCTATTCTCTTCTTGTCCAAGCCATGTATCGTCCATATTTCACTTCCATACATGGATACACTCCATACAAATATTTTTCAGAAATGACATCCTGACACATAAATCAATTCTCGATGTTAACATATTTCTCTTCTTCAAAAACGCTATCCTTTCTATTCCCAGTCTGCATTTTATATCCACTCTACTTCGACCCTCTTCAGTTATTTTGCTCCCCAAATAGCGAAACTCCTTTACTATTTTAAATGTTTTATTACCTATTCTAATTCCCTCAGTATCATCTGACTTAATTCGACTACATCTCATTATCCCCGTTTTGCTTTTGTTGATGTTCATCTCATATCCTCCTTTCAAGACACTGTCCATTCCGTTCAACTGCTCTCCCAGGTCCTTTGCTGTCTCTCAGAGAATTACAGTGTCATCGGCGAACCTCCATGGATTTTAATACCTACTCCGAATGTTTCTTTTGTTTCCTTTACTGTTTACTCAATATACAGATTGAATATTGTCAGGGAGAGGCTACAACCCTGTCTCACTCCTTTCTGATCCACTGCTTTCCTTTCATGCCCCTCGACTCTTATAGCTGCCATCTCGTTTCTGTACATATTGTAAATAGGTTTTCGTTCCCTGTATTTTACCACTGCCACGTTTAGAAATTGAAAGAGAGTATTCCAGCCAAGATCGTCAAAAGCTTTCTCTAAGTGTAGAAATTCTAGAAACGTAGGTTTGCCTTTCCTTAATCTAATTTTGAAGATGAGTCGTAGGGTCAGTGTAGCCTCACGTGTTACAACATTTCTAAGGAATCCAAATTGATCATCCCCAAGGTCGATCCCTACCATTTGTTTGCATTCGTCTGTAATGAATTCGTGTTAGTATTTTGCAGCCGTGGCTTGTTAAACTGATAGTTCGGTAATTTTCACATCTGTCACCACCAGCTTTCTTAGGGATTGTAATTATTATAGGTCGCTTATGTCAGTGGATATCCCCATTTGCAACTCGTATCTTCGCTAAGGTGAATCTCTATCCGTGTCTGTTCCGCTTACATACTTCTGTTAGCGCGTCACGTGCCTGCATCGCCAGAGGCGGCATCCAACGTCACGGCCGGCAGTGGTCATAAGGTTTTGGTTTATCAGTATAATTACGAAATAAACTTCTTTGGTCGTGTTTAAAGTAATCTGAATTAGTGAACCCAAGTCGTGGTACGCAGAACACATAGAAAAGATCACCGAATCACCTCCAACCTGAACTGCTAGCGACACAATGTGTGTTAAACATCTTATGTCATTTGGAAAGCGGCAAAACGACGACTCGTCGGACCACACTACGTGCCTTCAGCCAGCTGTTGTCCAGTTTCTGTTATTTCTGGAACACTGCAGCCGTGCAGCTCTACACGGAGGTGACAAACGTCATGGGATACCTCCTAACATATTAAGATGGATACCATTGGTGATGTTACAGCTCTCGAAGAATGACATTACAATGAAATCCAGACCATTAGCTGTTTACAGGAGTTGGTATATATCAACGGGGGCAGTTGCATATGTGGAAATGTGGGTCTCACGGGGAGCATGCCAGAGATAGGTGCCTACAGTCACACTACCATGTGAGTCCGCGATAGCTCAGTCGGATAGAGAATCTGCCATGTAAGCAGGAGATCCCGGCTTCGCGTTCCGGTGGGGACACTCATTTTCAGCTTTTCCCGTAGATATTTATCAACGCCTGTAAGTAGCTAATAGTCTGGATTTCACTGTATTTTCAACCTCCTATTATCGTGTCCGATCTCGTTTACCCCGGCGTAGCGCGGCAGCTCAACGTGGGATGGACTCAACAGGTCGCTGGAAGTCCCCTGCAGAAATACTGAGCCATGCTGTTTCAACAGCCGTCCATAATAGCGAAAGTGTTGCCAGGGCACGATTTTGTACACGAACTGACCTATCGATTACGTCCCGTAAGTGTTCGATGGGATTCGTGTCGGGAGATCTTGGCAGCCGTATCATTCGCTCAAATTGTCCTGAATGTTCTTGAAACCAATCGCCAACAGTTGTAGCCAGATGACATGATGCACTGTCATCCATAAAAATTACACCATTGTTTGGGAACATGATGTCCATGGATGGCGCAAATGGTCCCCAGACAGCCGAACACGATCATTTTCAGTCAATGATCGGTCCAGTTGGACCAGGGGGCACAATCCAGTCCATGTAAACACAGCCCACATCACTATGGAGCCACCAACAGCTTGCACAGTGCCTTGTTGAAAACTTGGGCCCATGGCTTCGTGAGGTCTGCACCACTCTCTAACCCTACTATCAGCTCTTACCAACCGATATCGGGACTCATCTAACCATGCCACCGTTCTCCAGTCGTCTAGGGTCCTGCCGCAGGAGAGACGCTGCTGCCATAGCCCATTAACACAAATTTCACAGCGCTGTGCTACGGGATACGTTCATCGTACGTTCCACATCGATTTCAAGTCTTGCTTGTCTGTTAGCACTGACAACACCACGCAAACGCCACTGCTCTCGGTCGTTAAGTGAAGGCTGTCGGGTACTGTGTTGTCCGCATTGAGAGGTTGGTTGGTTGGTTGTGGTCTTCAGTCCTGAGACTGGTTTGATGCAGCTCTCCATGCTACTCTATCCTGTGCAAGCCTCTTCATCTCCCTGTACCTACTGTAGCCTACATCCTTCTGAATCTGCTAAGTGTATTCATCTCTTGGTCTCCCTCTACGATTTTTTCCCTCCACGCTGCCCTCCTATACTAAATTGGTGATCCCTTGATGCCTCAGAATATGTCCTACCAACCGATCTCATTTTCTAATCTAACTCCCTCAATATCACCCGACTTAATTCGACTACATTCCATTATCCTCGTTTTGCTGTATATCGCTAAATTTCGCTAATATCTCACACTTGTGAAGCCACCACCACTAGCATAGGATAGGAACACTAAGACATCTTTATTATAAACAAGAGAAAATGCAGCGAGAGTATCTTCCATGGTCCCCGATGTGCATTCTAAGTGCTCAGTGCCACACCATGACTGGCTGCTGCCGCCCAGACTGTAATCTTTCCACAAGAAGCACTACTGCTCGTACAAGACTGGCAGCGCAAGTGCGCAGCAGTCATAGGCCACTGCCAGTGGACACATGATAACACAAACAAATATCAGCCGAGCCAACTGTAGGGAACAACTAGTCCATAGATCTGTCCAGTCTTACAGCCATTGATTCTGAGATGCCTCCATCCACATTATCATGATTAAACGAGTAATGATCGCACTGTGGTTGTGCACTGCACGCAGCCAGGGGTGTTCTGGCTTCAATCACCGTAAAGTGTAATTTATCTTTTCTCAACACGCTTAATATTCAAGATCCCTAGCCGCGGTGGGTAGCCGTACGGCCTGAGGCGTCTTGTCACAGTTCGCGCGGCTCCTCCCGTCGGTGGTTCGAGTCCTGTGTGTTAGTCCTTAGCGTAAGTTAGATTAAGTAGTGCGTAAGCCTAGGGAGCGTGCCCGGTTAGCTGTGCGGTCTAACGCACTGCTCTGCGAGAGGGAAGGCGTGCGGGTCCGCGGCACGGATGGTTTTTAAGGCTGTTTTCTTCTGCTTCTGCCTAGGCGAATGTGGGCTGGTTCCAATTATTCCGCCTCAGTTACACTATGTCGGCGATTGGTGCGCAAGCCGGCCGATGTGGCAGAGCGGTTCTAGGAGCTACAGTCAGGTTAGAATCGTGCATCAGGCATGGATGTGTGTGATGTCCTTAGGTTAGTTAGGTTTAAGTAGTTCTAAGTTCTAGGGGACTGATGACCTCAACAGTTGAGTCCCATAGCGGTCAGAGCCATTTTTTTCCACGTACGTGTACACCATAGTTACTCTACCACGTAAACATTGGAGTTACACTCGTCTGGTGTGAGACGTTCCCGAGGTGGGAGGGGAAGGGGTAGGTGGCGGTCGACTGGGGGCAGAACCACATAATAACCCTGGGTTCGGTGTGGGGCGGTTCAAATGGCTCTGAGCACTATGGGACTTAACATCTGTGGTCATCAGTCCCGTAGAACTTAGAACGACTTAAATCTAACTAACCTAAGGACATCACACACATCCATACTCGAGGCAGGATTCGAACCTACGACCGTAGCTGTCACGCGGTTCCAGACTGAAGCGCCTCGAACCGCACGGCCACATCTGCCGGCGGTGTGTGGCAGTGGTGGGGTGAGTGGACTGCTGTAGCCTGTTGTGGGGTTGTGAACCTCTCCGTCGTTTCTACGTACCCAGCTGAATACAAAACAAAGCCTAGGGACTGAAGACTTTAGCAGTTTGGTCCCATAGTCGTTACAACAAATTTCCAATTTTTTCCAGGATCCCTACGTTTAAATAAGTAATTGAATTTCTAAATAACATCCGCACAAATACAGAAAAATTGGACACTATAACCCAATTACCGCACACAACAGTGCGAATGTTGCATGGAACATATAGGAGATGCATCACATTTAAATTGAAACAAATCGTCCACATTATACCTGTCAGTCCTCTTTTAGTGTTTTGATTCTCGCCGTTAACAAATGCTCCATTATAACTACTGTCTTTGCGATATACCGCACCTTACGTCTTCCAAATTTTCAAACGCAATTTGCTTGCACTTCTATTTCTCTAATTGTTTAATCACAGTTCGGAAATCACCGCTATTTACATTCTGCATACACTGTCTGATCAAACGTATTGCACATCTACTATTGGACGCTATTGTGAGGTGCATCTAACAGTTGAATCATATCCTGTATTTAAAATAAGGACTGGCAAGGCTGGAACACGTAATGTGTATTAAGCAGTTCGTTTCGAAATTTTGTAGCATTATATTCTCGTGAAATCTGACAGATTCAACAAAATATCTTCATCATCCCCAGCAAAAATGTTTAAATTGCGAGAAAACGTGACCCGAAGACTGTTAAACAATTAGAAGGATAAGGAGAGCGAGCAGAAGTGGCTGAGAGATCACCTGCACTACACCCATCATCCTCCTTTCCTAGAGTACTGCTGTAGCCCCTACTGTACTGATTTTCCGTATATTGTTATATTAACAAATGTTCCATTAAAACTACAGCCTTCGTGATATACAGCATGTGACAACACTCCTTCGCTAATGTAAAGAACTTCATCTGTTAAACAAAAGTCGCACATCCTCTAAGAAAGGATGAAAATGGTTTGCATGTAAACTACTATTTACTATCCAACAATGTGGAATACCACTTCTTCCTCTTTTCCATAGCTTAAATCTACATCTACATCTACACTACTGGCCATTACAATTGCTACACCACGAAGATGACGTGCTACAGACGCGAAATTTAACCAACAGGAAGAAGAGGCTGTGATATGCAAATGATTAGTTTTTCAGAGCATTCACACAAGGTTGCCGCCGGTGACGATACCTATAACGTTCTGACATGAGGAAAGTTTCCAACCGATTTCTCATACACAATCAGCAGTTGACCGGCGTTGCCAGGTGCAACGTTGTTGTGATGCCTCGTGTAAAGTGGAGAAATGCGCACCATCACGTTTCCGACTTTGATGAAGGTCGGATTGTAGCCTATCGCGATTCCGGAGACATCGCTTAGCCACAATCTGGGGGATGTTGCCAGAATGCGATTTTCACTAGCAGAGTGAAAATCTCATTCTGAAAACATCCCCTACGCTGTTGCTAAGCCATGTCTCTGCAATATCCCTTCTTTCAGGAGTGCTAGTTCTGCAAGGTTTGCAGGAGAGTTTCTGTAAAGTTTGGAAAGTAGGTGACGAGGTACTGGCAGACGTAAGGCTGTGAGGAAGGGGCGTGAGTCGTGCTTGGTTAGCTCAGTTGGTAGAGCACTTGCCCGTGAAACGCAAAGTTACCGAGTTCGAGTCTAGGTCCGGCACGCAGTTTTAATCTGCCAGGAAGTTTCAGGGTTGTTTAATAAGCTAAATGTGGGTTTAACATTCTCATGCTACAAGCCAAAGCACTAAAAAGCATATTGATTTCCTATTATATTGCCTATTTTTATATGTCCCCCCCCCCCCCCCCCCCATAAACCATGGACCTTTTCCTTGGAGGGGAGGCTTGCGTGCCTCAACGATACAGATAGCCGTACAATAGGTGCAACCACAACGGAGGGGTATCTGTTGAGAGGCCAGACAAACGTGTGGTTCCTGAAGAGGGGCAGCAGCCTTTTCAGTAGTTGCAGGGGCAACAGTCTGGATGATTGACTGATCTGGTCTTGTAACACTAACCAAAACAGCCTTGCTGTGCTGGTACTGCGAACGGCTGAAAGCAAGGGGAAACTACAGCCGAAATTTTTCCCGAGGGCATGCAGCTTTACTGTATGATTGAATGATGATGATGTCCTCTTGGTTAAAGTATTCCGGAAGTAAAATACTCCCATTCGGATCTCCGGGCGGGGAATACTCAAGAGGACGTCGTTATCAGGAGAAAGAAAACGTGTTCTACGGATCGGAGCATGCAATGTCAGATCCCTTAATCGGGCAGCTAGGTTAGAAAATATGAAAAGGGAAACGGATAGATTAAAGTTAGATATAGTGGGAATTAGTGACGTTCGGTGGCAGGAGGAACAAGACTTTTGGTCAGGTGAATACAGGGTTATAAATACAAAATCAAATAGGTGTAATGCAGGAGTAGGTTTAATAATGAATAAAAAATAGGAGTACGGGTAAGCTACTACAAACAACATAGTGAACGCATTATTGTGGCCAAGATAGACACGAAGCCCACGCCTACTACAGTAGTACAAATTTATATGCCAACTAGCTCTACAGATGATGAAGATGTTGGTGAAATGTATGATGAGATAAAAGAAATTATTCAGACAGTGAAGGGAAATGAAAATTTAATAGTCGTCGGGGACTGGAATTCGAGAGTAGGAAAATGGAGAGAAGGAAACATAGTAGGTGAATATGGATTGGGGGTAAGAAATGAAAGAGGAAGCCGTCTGGTGGAATTTTGCACAGAGCATAGCTTAATCATAGCTAACACTTTGTTCAAGAATCATAAATGTATCAGGTTGTATACATGGAAGAAGCCTGGAGACACTAGAAGGTATCACATAGATTATATAATGGTAAGGCAGAGATTTAGGAACCAGATTTTAAATTGTAAGACATTTCCAGGGGCAGATGTGGACTCTGACCACAATCTATTGGATATGAACTGTAGATTAAAACTGAAGAAACTACGAAAATGTGGGAATTTAAGGAGATGGAACCTGGATAAACTGAAAGAACCGGAGGTTGTACATAGTTTCGGGGAGCGCATAAGGGAACAATTGACAGGAATGGGGGAAAGAAATACAGTAGAAGAGGAATGGGTAGCTTTGAGAAATGAAATAGTGAAGGCAGCGGAGGATGAAATAGGTAAAAAGACGAGGGCTGGTAGAAACCCTTGGGTAACAGAAGAAATATTGAATTTAATTGATGAAAGGAGAAAATATAAAAAAAGAAGTAAATGAAGCAGGCAGAAAGAAATACAAACGTCTAAAAATGAGATCAAAAGGAAGTGGAAAATGGCTAAGCATGCATGGCTAGAGGACAAATGTAAGGATGTAGAGGCTTATCTCACTAGGGATAAGATAGATACTGCCTACAGGAAAATTAAAGAGACCTTTGGAGAAAGGAGAACCACTTGCATGAATATCAAGAGCTTTGATGGAAACCCAGTTCTAAGCAAAGAAGGGAAAGCAGAAAGGTGGAAGCAGTATATAGAGGGTCTATACAAGGGTGATGTACTTGAAGACAGTATTATGGAAATGGAAGAGGATGTAGATGAAGATGAAATGGGAGACACGATACTGTGTGACGAGTTTGACAGAGCAGTGAAAGACCTAAGTCGAAACAAGGCCCCGGGAGTAGACAACATTACATTAGAACTACTGGTGGCCTTGGGAGAGCCTGTCCTGACAAAACTTTTCCATCTGGTGAGCAAGATGTATGAGTCAGGCGAAATACCCTCAGACTTCAAGAAGAATGTAATAATTCCAATCCCAAAGAGAGTAGGTGTTGAAAGATGTGAAAATTACCGAACTATCAGTTTAATAAGTCACAGCTGCAAAATACTAACGCGGATCATTTACAGCATTTTCTATTACTTGCTTTTATTGCATGTAAGAGTAACCGTAAGGTTTGCAAATAATGCTGATGATTGTATAGTTTTTCCAAAATATTTCAAACCAGCTGTTGAATGACATGTCCCACTTTTTGATTTCAACGCCTGAGTCACGGAATGGAGAGTTCATTTTGAGACAAGAAAGGGACAGGGACAAGAGGATTGGAACCAGAAAGAGGGACGATTTAAAGAAGCAGTTAGACTGAAACAATCCTCTGAAGGTCTTCGTAAGAGTAATGAAGAACCTTCCAGAGACCAGAGACTCATCATGACATCGTTACATCGTTGTAATAAGATCTTTTACGTACGCAGATTATTTCTAGAATGAAGGAGCTGAACAAGGCAGAAAATCGGGAGAGGAACATATCATATCGATATAGAGCAAACGCAGAAGACCATCAGAATCGAGGAAATAAACATTTCTGTGTTATATTGTTGATTGCTTTTACATACACATATTGACTGTCATTTTTTGGGTTCATAAACATTTTATTTTATCTGTTATTACCTTTATGTTGTAATTTCTTGTACTGACAAGTTCCATGACCTTGGAGATTTGCTCCTCAATTTGGTCCTACGGAGCTGACCTTTATTCTTTAAAAAGGTCTGGGGGCACGGAAAAGTGGCACGGTCTGCGTATGCAGACGATAATGGCTGTGTTTTGATTGTGAGGAGGAATTATACAGTGAGAAAGCTAGATAGCGGACGGTACAAAAGAAAGTGACTGTTGAGCTCTCTCTTCTGCTACGGAAAAATACTTAAAACGGTGTATCAATTGTCAAAATCATTTACTGTGAGGGACAACACTGATTTAGTTCATAAGATAACCTTTAAATAAACTGACGCCGCGCCAGCTAAATAAAATTTGCGTGGGCGGCCACTGCCACCTCCAATAACTTCTATATACACACATCAAACAAACTTTTGCATCACCTCGGTTTCGAGAGTTCCGGAATCGGTACAGAAAATTGGAATAGAGATCAACATAAACCTCATTTCCGTCCTTTATATTGCTCATGAAAACCACACATTGCATGTTGTACTTCAGACGTGGTGTTTCAGATTTCTGTACACACCGGTACCTCTAATACCCAGTCTCACGTCCTATTGCATTGATGCATTCCTGTATTCGTCGCAGCATACTATCCACAAGTTCATCAAGGCACTGTTGGTCCTGATTGTTCCACTCCTCAACAGTCATTTGGCATAGGTCCCACAGAGTGGTTGGTGGGTCACGTCGTCCATAAACAGCCCTTTTCAATTCATCCCAGGAATATTTGATAGGGTTCATATCTGGAGAACATTTTGGCCACTCTAGTCGAGCGATATCGTTATCCTGAAGGAAGCCATTCACAAGATGTGCACGATGGGGGCTCGAATTGCCGTCCATGAACACGAATGCCTCGCCAATATGCTGCCGATATGGTTGCACTATCGGTCGGAGGATGGCATTCACGTATCGTACAGACGTTACGGCGCCTTCCATGACCACCAGCGGCGTACGTCGGGCTTTCATGATACCTCTCCAAAACACTATGGAATGTTCACCTTGCTGCACTCACTGGACGGTGTGTCTAAAGCGTTCAGCCTGACCCGGTTGCTTCCAAACACGTCTCCGACGATTGTCTGGTTGAAGGCATATGCGACACTCGTCGGTGGAGAGAACGTGGTGCCAGTCCTGAGCGGTCTATTCGGCATGTTGCTGAGCCCATCTGTACAGCGCTGCATAGTATCGTGGTTGCAAAGATGGACCTCGCCATGGACGTCGGGAGTGAAGTTGCGCTACATGCAGCCTATTGCGCACAGTTGGAGTCGTAACACGACGTCCTGTGGCTGCACGAAAAGCATTATTCAACATGGTGGCGTTGGTGTCAGGGTTCCTCCGAACCATAATCCGTAGGTAGGTGTCATCCACCGCAGCAGTAGCCCTTGAGCAGCCTAAGCGAAGCATCTCATCGCCAATTCCTCTCTCTCTGTATCTCCTCCATGTCTGAACAATATCACTTAGGTTCACTTGGAGACGCCTTGATATTTCCCTCGTTGAGAGCCCTTTCAGGCACAAAGTAACAATGCAGACACGATCGAACCGCGGTATTGACCGTCTAGGTGTGGTTGAACTACAGGCAACACGAGCCGTGTACCTCATTCGAGATGGAATAACTGGAATCACTGAAATATTGGTGAAGGTGAGGAAACAAATAATTTTACAGCATCCCCAAGATGATATTCCAGTCACCGTTTTCTCCGCAAGAACGACAGGCCCATAAACTTCGCAAACAGGAATGGCACAAAACACATTCAGTATCGTTGAGTCACTTCCACGTTCTGGAACGACGCCAAAATTTTGTGACCTCCAAATTTTTATATAATGGCTGCTTAATTTACCCGATAGATAAAACGCCGATTCGCCCGAAAAGATGAGTCGTTAAGAAAATGTGTCCTCTTGCATATCCTGGAGAAGTGAAATGCAAAATTCGTACCTTCTGTTACAGCCGTTGAGACACAGATACCACAGTAATAGCAACTCGTTAGGCTTTACATGTAAGCGTCGTTTGAAAACGCATCCCGCCGTTGTTTGGGGAAGCTGAGCCTCCTATCCTGCCTATGTTGTGGACTTCCGAGGGCTCCGTGTGAACGTATCTCTGATATGCTGATGTTTTCATCAGACGTGAGTTGCCGGCCAGTGCCAAAAAAATGGCTCTGAGCACTATGGGACTTATCTTCTGAGGTCATCACTCGAACTTCACGCAAATTTCAACAAATAAAATAATTTCTGTGGCGGTGTAGTCGCCAAGTTGCAACAAACAAACAACAACGCATGTGTGTCTAAACTTTGAATCTTCCTCTAGCCAGGGACGTGCGTAAGGTGTTACTGCCTTTGTAGTTCGTCTGTAATAAACAACTGAGGTCTGGTCTTTCTTTCTGAAACACCAGGTACAACATTCTATTCTTCAGAGACTGTTAAAATGTTTCTCGCAGTCACATCACTGGCTTTACTGTATCAATAAAGATGTAAAACTGCGACGTTCTGAAAGAGGAATATTAAATCAACTCCAACTTTTTTGAGTTTCTCTGTGAACATAACGTTGTCGAAACATGTTCAGTAACAACATCACGTTGAAATTTCTAATGAAAGTCGGCATTTATCATAATTGACTATGTACATAGCGACAGGAAACTTTTTACAGTTATGTGACAATACATTTTCAGTTCAGTTACAATTAACGATGCCCAGATTGTTTAATAGAGTTTCAACACATTCAAAACTAATCAAACACTTATAACATTGTAAATATGCCATTGTTGTGGTCTTCAATACAGAGACTGGTTTTATGCAGCTCTCCATGCTACTCTATCCTGTGCAAGCTTCTTCATCTCCCAGTACTTACTGCAACCTACATCCTTTTGAATCTGCTTAGTGTATTCATCTCTTGGTCTCCCTCTACAATTTTTACCCACCACGCTGCCCTCCTATACTAAATTGGTGATCCCTTGATGCCTCAGAACATGTCCTACCAACCGATCCCTTCTTCTTGTCAAGTTGTGTCACAAACTCCTCTTCTCCCCAATCCTATTCAATACTTCCGCATTAGTTATGTGATCTACCCATCTTATCTTCAGCATTCTTCTGTAACACCACATTTCGAAAGCTTCTATTCTCTTCTTGTCCAAACTATTTATCGTCCATGTTTCACTTCCATACATAGCTACACTGCATACAAATAATTTCAGAAACGACTTTCTGACACATAAATCTATACTCGATGTTAACAAATTTCTCTTCTTCAGAAACGCTTTCCTTGCGATTGCCAGTCTACATTTTATATCCTCTCTACTTCGACCATCATCAGTTATTTTGCTCCACAAATAGCAAAACTCCTTTATTACTTTAAGTGTTTTATTTCCTAATCTAATTCCCTCAGCATCATCCGACTTATTTCGACTACATTCCATTAACCTCGTTTTGCTTTTGTTGATGTTCATCTTATATCCTCCTTTCAAGACACTGTCCATTCCGTTCAACTGCTCTTCCAAGTCCATTGCTGTCTCTGACAAAATTACAAAAAATGGTTCAAATGGCTCTGAGCAATATGGGACTTAACTTGTAAGGTCATTAGTCCCCTAGAACTTAGAACTACTTAAACCTAACTAACCTAAGGACATCACACACATCCATGCCCGAGGCAGGATTCGAACCTGCGAACGTAGCGGTCACACGGTTCCAGACTGAAGCGCCTAGAACCGCACAGCCACACTGGCCGGCTACAGAATTGCAATGTCATCGGCGAACCTCAAACTTCTTTACCTTGTCTATAGATTTTAATACCTACTCCGAATTCTTTTACTGCCTGCTCAATATACAGATTGAATAACATCGGGGAGAGGGTACAAACCTGTCTGACTCCCTTCCCAACCACTGCTTGCCTTTCATGCACCTCGACTCTTATAACTGCCATCTGGTTTCTGTACATATTGTAAACAGCCTTTCGCTCCCTGTATTTTACCCCTGCCACCCTTAGAATTTGAAAGAGAGTATTCCAGTCAACATTGTCAAAAGCTTTCTCTAAGTCTACAAATGCTAGAAACATAGGTTTGCCTTTCCTTAATCTGTTTTCTAAGATAAGCCGTAGGATCAGTATTGCCTCACGTGTTCCAGCATTTCTATGGAATCCAAACTGATCTTCCCCGAGGTCGGCTCCTGCTAGTTTTTCCATTCGTCTGTAAATAATTCGCGTTACTATTTTGCTGCTGTGACTTATTAAACTGATAGTTCGGTAATTTTCACAACTGTCAACACCTGCTTTCTTTGGGATATTCTTCTTGAAGTCTGAGGGTATTTCGGCTGTCTCATACATCTTGCTCACCAGATGGTAGAGTTTTGTCACGACTGGCTCTCCCAAGGCCGTCAGTAGTTCCAGTTTGTCTGCTCTCAGGGCCTTGTTTCGACTCAGGTCTTTCAGCGCTCTGTGAAACCCTTCACGCAGTATCGTATCTCCTATTTCAACTTCATCTACATTCTCTTCCATTTCTATAATATTGTCCTCAAGAACATCGCCCTTGTATAGACCCCCTATATACTCCTTCCACCTTTCTGCTTTCCCTTATTTGTTTAGAACTGGGTTTCCATCAAAGCTCTTGATATTCATACAAGTGGTTCTCCTTTCTCCAAAGGTCTCTTTAATTTTCCTGTAGGCAGTATCTATCTTACCCCTAGTGAGATAAGCCTCTACATCCTTACATTTGTCCTCTAGCCATCGCTGTTTAGCCATTTTGCACTTCTTGTCGATCTTATTTTTGAAACGTTTGTATTCCTTTCTGTCTGCTTCATTTACTGCGTTTTTGTATTTTCTCCTTTCATCATTTGAATTCAATATTTCTTCTGTTACCCAAGGATTTCTACTAGCCCTTCTCTTTTTACCTACTTGATCCTCTGCTGCCTTCACTACTTCATCCCTCAGAGCCACCCATTTTTGTTCTACTGCATTTCTTTCCCCCATTCCCGTCAATAGTTCCTTTATGCTCTCCCTGAAATTCTGTACAACCTCTGGTTTAGTCAGTTTATCCAGGTCCCATCTCCTTATATTCCCACCTTTTCGCAAGTTTCTTCAGTTTTAATCTACAGTTCATAACTAATAGATTGTGGTCAGAGTCCACATCTGCCCCTGGAAATGTCTTACAATTTAAAATCTGGTTCCTAAATCTCTGTCTTACCATTATATAATCTATCTGATAGCTTCTAGTATCTCCAGGATTCTTTCATGTATACAACCTTCTTTTATGATTCTTGAACCAAGTGTTAGCTATGAGTAAGTTATACTCCGTGCAAAATTCCACCAGGCGGCTTCCTCTTTCATTTCTTAGCCCCAATCCATATTCACCTACTATGTTTCCTTCCCTCCCTTTTCCTACTCTCGAATTCCAGTCCCCGATGACTATTAAATTTTCGTCTCCCTTCACTGTCTGAATAGTTTCTTTTATCTCAACATACATTTCATCAACATCTTAATCATCTCCAGAGCTTATTGGCACATAAACTTGTACTGCTGTAGTAGGCATGGGATTCGTGTCTATCTTGGCCACAATAATGCGTTCACTATGCTGTTTGTAGTAGGTTACCCGCACTCCTATTTTTTTTATTCATTATTAAACCTACTCCTGCATTACCCCTATTTGATTTCGTATTTATAACCCTGTATTCACCTGACCAGAAGCCTTGTTCCTCCTGACACCGAACTTCACTAATTCCCGCTATATCTAACTTTAACCTATCCATTTCCCTTTTTAAATTTTATAACTTACCTGCCCCATTATGGGATCTCCGTAGAACGCCAGTTTTCTTTGTCCTGATGACGACGCCCTTTGAGTAGTCCATCCCCGGAGATCTGGATGAGGGTCTATTTTACCTCCGGAATATTTTACCCAAGAGGATGCCATCATCATTTAATCATACAGTAAAGCTGCAGGCCCTCGGGAAAAATTGCTGCTGTAGTTTTCCCTTGCTTTCAGTCGTTCGCAGTGCCAGCACAACAAGGCTGTTTTGGTTAGTGTTTTAAGCCCAGATCAATCATGCAGACTGTTGCCCTTGCAACTACTGAAAAGGCTGCTGCCCCTCTTCAGGAACCACACGTTTGTCTGGCCTCTCAACAGATACCCCTCCGTTGCGGTTGCACCTACGGTATGGCCATCTGTAGCGCTGAGGCACTCAAGCCTACCCGCCAACGGCAGGATCCATGGTTCACAGGGGGGGGGGGGGGGGGGGGGAATATGCCATATTAATAGCTAATTGTTTCACAGAAGCTGTTTGTTGGTAGTAGTTTATTTTACCGTACTACTTTCGGGTGCTGCCCGTCATAGCGGTATCTACATTATAGAAAAGATATATCTTACAATACGTTGCTTTGTATGTAGTAGTGTTTTATGCATTTGTGAGTTTTTAATTCCTCGTAACGTGACATGCCTTATACGTACACTAAGTCGACGTAAGACAAGGGACAGCGATATGTACAGTCATGCTAAAAAGTATCCGAACGACCTGAATTGCATTTCGAATGATTCGCGTGCAACCCGCATAACGCAGCTGTCTAGCAGGTCCTCTAATCGCTCCTCAGTACAGTCGTTTGACTATTGAAAATGGTTCCATCTGATCTGTATTGCAATAACTCAAGACGTAAAGTTATACCACGATACTACAAATATCAGGGAACACCTTATCACAGATAAGACTGTCCTTAAGGCTTCTAAGCTCACATTTATTACAATAAATGGCATACCTGAAATGTTACCACTCTCATTATTGCGTCAGATAGGAAATGAACCTAGTATGTTCGTCGTATTGATGATTTCCTCTTCAAAGTAACATACCGTACTTATTGTTTAACACAAAATGACATTAAAAATTTCAGTTATTGATGAGCAGCTAGTTGAGAATATGTATGAAATTCAAATGACGAACCGTCTCGTTCTGCATATGGATTCAAACCCAGGTCATGCAGACTAAGCAAAGATTTCGTGACTGGCAGAAACTAACACTCATTGATGACTAGGCATATAGAGAGTGATATACCTCGATTTTAGACAGTATCAGTTAGGAAACATCAGTTTTAAATTACATAACGTAAACATTTTTAACGGACGAGAATTCCTACCCAGCATCTATTGACCCTGTCAACGAACTACGAGAGATGTTAAATACTGCTTCTTCACAAGTAACTTACTTGAAATGCCGTGAGGTAAAGCTTTGTGTTGGATAGGTATTCGAACCCAGAACCTAATAGAATTGTTATCGAATCACAGTCAACTATGACATATCGGATTTTCTCGGCAGTAGCTAGATGTTTTAACTAAAATGATGAAAAGAAACATTAATTTTTTCCTTCTCAGGACTCCAACCCGGCACCTATAGCTGTTATATTCTAGAGAAAACGAACGTTAAATATGCGTTTGTTACACCAGCAGCGAGATGTGATCATATTTGAACAAGAAATAATATGACGAGGAATTCAGTACTGGCTGATAATCGAACTCCACACATATCGTTGTTGACTAAACACAAAGAGACGTCAGTTACCGAATCTTTCCTCACCAGCAGCTTGGAATAACATCCTTAAACTTACAGTGACCTCGTAAATAGTTCTGTGTGTCAGTGGGAGTCAAAAACGTCAGATATCGTTAAGTGTTGACAATGAATGAAAATACATTAAAAATCAAAATTATTATCCACCAGTAGATAGGTGTTCTCATGCCAGGGCTTGATAATACATAATTAAAACTTTAGTGCCGGGCCAGGATTAGAACCCATTTAAGCGCAGTATGTGGAGATGTTGAGGAATTTGCAGTTTTGAACAAACAACAAATTTTAGTCGAGCTATATTGTCAGGAAGGAGTCAAATTCCGCGTTAAGGGCGGTCTGAGTTGCATTCCCAGTTCAGAACCAATTTTATCGACATACAGAAGCTCAAATAAAAGCTGGAATAAGTGTCTACATAACATTGGTTTCGTCTATTACAGCACGCTGTTTCTCACGCACCAACATACACTCATGCTCATAAATTAAAGATAATTGCAGAATTTGGTGCCACACAACGTGACAGTACACACAAGTGCCGCTTATATCATAGGGGCATAGGGACCACACACGACACAGATCTGTAAGTCCACGGTATGTGCTACAAAACGCCACTGTTTCCTGCGCATGTACCCAGACTTCAATATGGATTATGATCCCCACGCACACGTACACAGGCCGCACAACGGGTTGGCATGTTCTGGATCAGGTGGTCGAGCAGCTGCTGGGGTATGGCCTCCCATTCTTGCACCAGCACCTGTCCGAGCTCATGAAGTGTCCTAGGGGTTTGAAGACGTGCTGTGGTACGTCGACCGAGAGCATCCCAGACGTGCTCGATGGGGTTTAGGCATGGAGAACAGGCCGGCCACTCCATTGGCTTGATATCTTCTGTTTCAAGGTACTCCTCCACGATGGCAACTCGGTGGGGCCGACCTTATCATCCATCAGGTGGAAGGTGGGACCCACTGCACCCCTGAAAAGACGGACGTACTGGTGCAAAATGACGTCCCGATACACCTGACCTGTTACAATTCCTCCGTCAAAGATATGCAGGGGTGTACGAGCACCAATCATAATCCCACCCCATACCATCAAACCACGACCTCCATATAGGTCCCTTTCAAGGACTCTAAGCGGTTGATATCAGGTTCCTGGTTCACTCCAGATGATAACCCGGCGAGAATCACTGTTCAGACTATACCTGGACTCGTCCGTGAACATAACCTGTTACCACTCTTCCAATGACCATTTACTGTGTTCTTGACACCAGGCTTTACGGGCACTCCTGTGACCAGGGGCAGTGGAATGCACCTTGCAGGTCTCCGGGGAATAAACCATGACTGTTACGGCAAGAAAGGAAGATTGAATTGATTGTTGGTGTTAATAACGATCATCCTCCTTTACCTCCTCTGCATTACAGCAGATGACGTGTCACTGAGCGCATTTGTTCTGAGCATGCAGTACATGTGATCATGCTGTGGCCATATCCTTAATCTCACCGAGTACACCGAACACGGCTATCAGAGAGGAGAAGACTCTGGGGTCGCATTCCTGGATCTCAGTGCCGCATATGACGCAATTAACCGTAAGTTGCTTACCCAGAAAGTGTATAATGTCACTAGGGACTACACCCTTTCTATGATCGTGCAATTCATGCTACAGAACAGACGCTGCTATGTAACTTTACAATCTAAAAACAGCCGATGGAGGACACAGAAAATTGGACTTGCACAGGGTAGTGTCTTGGCTCCAATATTATTTAACATCTGTACGAATGACCTTCCCATTAGCCACCAGACACGAATGTTCATTTATACCGATGATGCAGCAGTGGGCACACAGGATAAAACCTTTGAACAAGTGGAGGAGAATCTCACAGGAGCCTTAACAGAACTTGCTGCCTATTACGAAGGCAATAATCTCAAAACAAACCCTAGTAAATCTCAACTATCCGCCTTACATCTTAGGAACAAACAAACCAAACGGAAACTCCGAGTCATGTGCCAAGGGGTAAAACTGAAGCATACAAACAGTTCAAAACATCTGGGAGTAATATTGTACAGAGCGCTTACTTTTAAGCAGCACTGTCACAACACTAAAAAAAAAGGTCTGTGCCAGGAACAACATACTGCGGAAGCTAACAGGTTCATCGCGGGGAGCTCAACCACACGTTTTGCGCGCCACGGGTCTGGCTTTGAGTATCTCAGCAGCAGAATACGTGCCGCCAGTTTGGAGGAACTCTGCTCACACTAAGCAAGTTGACGTCGCCGTAATCGAAACTCTACGTATTGCCACAGGATGCCTCAAACCAACTCCCAAAGACAAAATTTATCCCATAATAGGCATAGCACCACCCACTATCCGCATACAAGTAACCGCCGAGATCGAAAAATCAAAACAAAATAATGATCCCAGACACCCGATGCATATGCACCGAAAAGAACGTGTCCGGCTGAAATCCTGCAGGAGTTTCATTGAAACTTCTAAAGAGCTCGCCAACAAGCCCGTCGCAAGGCGGCTATCTCTTTGGGACAAAATGGTGCCACACTCCACAATGCAACTACTTAAGGAGGGATCTACAGGATTTCCACTGCCTTTTACAACTTGGAGGTCATTAAATCGGCTGCGCGCTGGAGTAACTGGGTGCAAATCAAACCTATTTAAATGGGGTTACAGTGATAGCGATAGGTGTGAATGAGGAGCAATACAGGACTTGGACCACCTATTGATTTGCCCAGATATGTCTATAACACGCACTAAAGACGATATTTTGAAAGTCAATGACAAAGAAACCTACGTTGCTAATTACTGGGAAGGGAAGATATAACTGGTGCATCCGGATACGGAAGAAGAAGAAGACGTGAGGCGCCAAGTTGTTTTCACTGCACTGTGTTGAATACGAGGATTCTGTTATAGTTCACTAACCTGCTGTCTTCAAGTTGATGTCCCCAGCGCAGAAAACTGCACGCAGGTCGTAGGTTCTGTATCTTGAGGCTGAAACTGACTTTTAGCGAGGTTCTGTTCTGAAATAATGTATCACTTCTTTGGGATGCCACTCGCTTATTCTAATACAGCCACACGAGAAGACTACATGATCTTAATACAACACCTTCTGATACAGCAAAGTACATAATCAAACACAATGTTTACGAAAATGTATTTTTACACTTTTTGTGACACGTGTCTGTGCCTCATGACCGGAGTGAATCTTTTAATACTGAATACTGGCAAACACATCCTACGACAGACAACATGTCTGTTCTTCTCGACTGCCTAATCCAGAGTGAACGAACAGCAACTTAAATAAAAATTGGAAACACATCCTACGACAGACAACATGTCTGTTCTTCTCGACTGCCTAAGTGAAGTCATTCCAATGAGTAGTTTAACTAATATTAATAACTATACTTTAACGTTTTGGCGGCCTTGCTCCGAACACAGCAGCCAATCACAGGGCAGTAGCATTATGCAGGCGGTCTTTCTCACGGGAATGGTACCGAATCTAACATCTGTCACAGGTACCTCACACCACATTTTGTCATCTATATACTTCTTGCATCTCCACTGCTCTGGGAACAACGTCTTGTAGCCTAATATGATGGCTGACCTAGCCAGGAATATTACACTGTTCTGTCGTCTGTAGGCTATGTGTCTGGAGACAACTGTTCCAGTGGCTGCGGTAAGGTCCCGAGCAAGGCTACCTACTGTACTCTGTGGCCGTCTACGGGCACTGATGGTGAGATATCGGTCTTCTTGTGGTGTTGTACACTGTGTACGTCCCGTACTGTAACGTCTGGACACGTTTCCTGTTTGCTGGAATCGTTGCCATAATCGTGAGTTCACACTTTGTGGCACACGGAGGGCCCGTGCAACTACCTACTCTGTTTGACCAGACTCCAGTCGATCTAGTATTATACCCCTCATAACTTCATCAATACGTGTTCTTTGAGCCCCGAGATGATTTAAACCCGCAAACCACCAGAGCGTTGTTTCACCATGTATCAGCATTATCCTTAATTTATGAGCATGAGTGTAGTTAAGTCACACACCGACATGTTACACGCAACAATATGGCAACATATAGCGGATGACGGTGGCAACTTGCGTCAGCGAAACGGGAAAGTCGAGTGAGTAATATGCATGACATGTAATGCTTCAACCGATATTGAAAATAGAATAAAAACTTCAGAGGTATTACTTTTCAGCCCGTCCTCGTATCATTTTTGTCATCTTCATGTTTGTAACAGTCCTGGAACTTTCTTATTAATGCAATACAAACATGTCTGCAATATTCTATGTTATTTATATACAGTGTTGTCAGAAACAGTCTGGAAAGCTTGTTAGCGTGTTGCAGGTTATGTTATACTGAGAAACAGTTGTTAAGTAAAAATTCGATATATTGCGCCATTTCCGATTTAATTAGCATTGAAGTTAGTCCATCAGGACGCTGCACTCGAAAATCCTAGAAGCCTGACAGAGACACTGCTGCCAGACATGTTCTTCGTATGGTTTCCTAAAACCCACAAGAGAGCGATGCAAAAATTGGACATGGAACGATAGCTAACGGCTAGGCGATCTCGTGCGCCATCATCTACTGAGTGAGCAGTGAGTTTATTCGATTTTGTGATGTCTGTCTCATGAAAAAGTGAAGGATGAAATTGCTGCGAGTACAATTTGGTTGAGTTTTGGCGAAGCCTGCGATGTGAACGAGGTATCTTACCTGTAGTGGCACACCGACATATAGCGTGCCCCGAGGCCTAGTTCAGGCTGAAAGGGATAGTTCGATGTGGATGGCAAAGCGGTATCGAATTCTTCAGTTAGTTTCATTTATATTCTTAATTATGGAAAATATGTTCAAAAATATGCTGACATAGTCTATAATAGAATCATAGTAGCAAAGAGCTAATTTACTTGATTATATAACCATTTATTGACTACCTTTCAGTCACTAATCAGATTCTAAGGTACAAACGCCTAAACAACTATATCATGGTCATAATTAGGCAGTTTCCGTAATGACTCTGAGCTCCGATGTATACTCATCTGTTTTCTGATTAAGCTGATTACCTCGACCAGAGTACGTGTTATAAATCAGCATGTCATACGACTAATAATTCGTAGTCATATTGATTTGATTCACCATCTCTTGACTGTTGCCTTCGGTTCAAATCTATAGCTGTACTACGAATCATTCTGTCATCACGCCAAGATTTATCACACTCGAATTTTGATTCTTAACGTATTTCTGTTACGCATAGCCAAAGCTCCACGCTGCACTCTGTTGGGTATTGCTAGGTTTTATAACTATTTACAAAGCCTTGGCCAACTGACAAGTGACTTCACTTGTGCCAAAAGACAAGTTACGGAGGTATGGCACCGGATGGATTTTGTTACAGACTCAAGTGTCTTCCTTATGACGTCATGAACGTTACCCAATAAGCACACAATACCGATGTACAGCCTGACAGCAGCCAGACTCAACTAACGGTCTTCATTCCACCGCTGCTACCTATCAACTTCGCAGGCAGTCCTGTCGCACGCAGTGACACGGTGCTCTTGGTGTAATGCTAGATCACCGTCTAACTTGCAGCCAACATATCCGAGACGTCAGGAATAAAATCAACGGTCGGCTCAGCAGTTGTACACATTGCTGAATCTATCTTCCACCCTAATGCCACAGTTGGGTATCGCATCGGATAGAGTGCTGCTCCGACCTATACGGGAATGTGCACCTCTCATCTCCATCTACATCTACATCTACATTTATACTCCGCAAGCCACCCAACGGTGTGTGGTGAAGGGCACTTTACGTTACTGTCATTACCTCCCTTTCCTGTTAAAGTCGCGTATGGTTCGCGGGAAGAACGACTGCCGGAAAGCCTCAGTGCGCCCTCGAATCTCTCTAATTTTACATTCGTGATCTCCTCGGGAGGTATAAGTAGAGGGAAGCAATATATTCGATACATCATAGGGAAACGCAAGCTCTCGAAAGCTTGACAGCAAAGTACACTGCGATGCATAGCGCCTCTCTTGCAGAGTCTGCCACTTGAGTTTGCTAAACATTTCCGTAACGCTATGGCCAGTTTTCTAAGCCTGATATTCTTATAAGTGGCCACTCACAAAAGTGTTAAAAACAAATGCGTTAGTGCTACATGTCAAGCAGAAGTTTTACTGTAAGGAGCTTGTCTCTGTATTATTAGTGTATTAAAAACAATGGCCTTCAAACTATGATGTCACTCTCAGTGCACCTGAGAGGAATCGGACTGTAATATTATAGCAGACTTGTAAATAACGGCGAGAAATCAAAAACATCCAAGAAGGAATGTTTCTACAGATAGTTGTTGTTGTTGATGTTGTTGTTGTGGTCTTCAGTCCTGAGACTGGTTTGATGCAGCTCTCCATGCTACTCTATCCTGTGCAAGCTTTTTCATCTCGCAGTACGTACTGCAGCCTACATCCTTCTGAATATGCTTAGAGTATTCATCTCTTGGTCTCCCTCTACGATTTTTACCCTCCACGCTGCCCTCCAATAGTAAATTGGTGAGCCCTTGATGCCTCAGAACATGTCCTACCTACCGATCCCTTCTTCTAATCAAGTTTTGCCACAAACTCCTCTTCTCCCCAATCCTATTCAGTACCTCCACATTAGTTATATGATCTACTCATCTAATCTCCAGCATTATTCTGTGGCACCACATTTCGAAAGCTTCTATCCTCTTCTTGTCCAAACTATTTATCGTCCATGTTTCACTTCCATACATGGCTACACTCCATACAAATACTTTCAGAAACGACATCCTGACTCTTAAATCTATACTCGATGTTAACATATTTCTCTTCTTCAGAAACGGTTTCCTTGCCATTGCCAGTCTACATTTTATATCCTCTCTACTTCGACCATCATCAGTTATTTTGCTTCCCAAATACCAAAATTCCTTTACTACTTTAAGTGTCTCATTTCCTAATCTAATTCCCTCAGGATCACCCGACTTAATTCGACTACATTCCATTATCCTCGTTTTGCTGTACATCGCTAAATTACGCTAATGTCTCACACATGTGCAGCCATCACTACTAGCATTGGACAGGAACACTAAGAAATCTTTATTAGAAACAAGTAAAAGTGCAGCGTGAGTATCTTCCATGGTCCCCGATGTGAATTCTAAGTGCTCAGTGCCACACCGTGACTCGCTGCTGCTGCTGACGCCCAGACTATAATCTTTCCAAAAGAAGCACTACTACTCGTACAAGACTGGCAGGGCAGTGCGCGGCCGTCATAGGCCACTGCCAGTGGACACATTATAACACAAACAAATATCCGCCGAGCCAACTGTAGGGAGCAACTAGTCCATAGATCTGTCCACTCTCACACCCATTGATTCTGAGATGCCTCCATCCGCATTATCAAGATTAAACGAGTAATGATCGCATTGTGGTAGTGCACTGCACGCAGCCAGAGGTGTTCTGGCTTCAATCACCGTTATGTGTAATTTATCTTTTCTCAACACACTTAATATTCAAGATCCCTAGCGGCCCTCTGTAGCCGTGCGGTATTAGGCGTCTTGTCACGGTTCGCGCGGCTCCTCTCGTCGGTGGTTCGAGTCCTCCCTGGGCCATGGGCGTGTGTGTTTGTCCTTAGCGTAAATTAGATTAAGTAGTGCGTAAGCCTAGGGAGCCCGCCCGGTTAGCTGTGCGGTCTAACGCACTGCTTTGCGGACGGGAAGGCGTGCCGGTCACGAGTCCGCCCGGCGGATTAGTGGCGAGGTCCGGTCTGCCGGCCAGTTTCTGGTTGGTTTTTAAGGCGGTTTTCCATCTGCCTCTGCCTAGGCGAATGCGGGCTGGTTCCCATTATTGCGCCTCAGTTACACTACGTCGGCGACTGCTGCGCATACACTTTCACCACGTACGCGTACACCATAATTAATCTACCACGCAAACTTCGGAGTTACACACGTCTGGTGTGAAACGCTCTCGGGCGGTCCACTGGGGGGCCGCACCGCACAATGACCCTGGGTTCGGTGTGAGGCGCGGTGGGGTGGGTGGACTGCTGTAGCCTTTTGTGCGGCTGTGTACCACTGCATGCTACGGCAGGGAAGAAGCCCTCCGTCGTTTCTAGGTCCCCAGTTCCATACAATACAAAGCCTAGAGAATGATTACTTCAGCAGTTTGGTCCCACAGTCCTTACAACAATTTTCAATTTTTTCCAAGATCCCTAATTTTAAATAAGTAATTGAGTTTATAAATAACCTCCGCACAAATACAGGAAAATGGGACACCATATCCCAATTACCACACACAACAGTGCGAAGGTCGCGTGGGACATATAGGAGATGCATCAGATTTAAGTTGAAACAAATCGTCTACATTATGCCTGTCAGTCCCCTTTTGGTGTTTTGATTCTCGCCGTTAACCAATGCTCCATTATAACTACTGTCTTTGCAATACACAGCACCTTTCGTTTTCCAAATTTTGAAATGCAATTTGCTTGCACTTCTATTTCTGTAATTGTTATACCACAGTTCGGCAATTGTCCCTTTTTACATTTTGCATACATTGTCTGATCAAAAGTATTGCGTATCTACTATTGGACGTCAATGTGATGTGCATCTACCAGTTGACCCACACGCCGAATTTAAAATAAGGACTGGCAAGGATGGAACACGTAATGCATATTAAACAGTTCGTTTCGATGTTTTGTAGCATTATATTCTCCTGAAATTCGACAGATTCAAAAAAATATCGTCATCATCCCTTGCAAAAATGTTTAAATTGTGAGAAAACGTGGGCCGATGACTGGTAAACATTTAGAAGGAGGAAAATAAGGAGGGGGAGCAGAAGTGCCTGAGAGATCACCTGCACTACACCCATCATCCTTCTTTCCTAGAGTACTGCTGTACTGTTGTACTGTACTGACTCTCCGTACATTGTTACATTAACAATTGTTCCATTAAAACTACAGCCTTCGAGTTATACAGAATATGACAACACTCCTTTGGTAAAGTAAAGAACTTCATCTGCTAAAGAAAAGTCGCACATCCTCTAACAAAGGATGAAATTTGTTTGCATGTGACCTATTATTTACTATTCAACAATTAGGAATACCACTTCTTGATCTTTTCCATAGCTTTTATCTACATCTACACTCCTGGCCATTAAAACTGCTATACCACGGAGATGACATGCTACAGACGCGAAATTTAACCGACAGGAACGCAATGCTGTGATATGCAAATGATTAGCTTTTCAGAGCATTCACACAAGTTTTCCGCCGATGGCGACACCTATAACGTGCTCACATGAAGAAAGTTTCCAACCGATTTCTCATACACAAACAGCACTTGACCGCCGTTGCCTGGTGAAACGTTGTTGTGATCTCTCGTGTAAGGAGGAGAAATGCGCACCATCACGTTTTCAGCTTTGATGATGGTCGGATTGTAACCTATCGCGATTGCGGTTTATCGTATCGTGACATTGCTGCTCGCGTTGGACGAGATTCAATGACTGTTAGCAGAATATGGAATCGGTGGGTTCAGGAGGGTAATACGGAACGCCGTGCTGGATCCCAACGGCCTCGTATCACTAGCAGTCGAGATGACAGGCATCTTATCCGCATGGCTGTAACGGATCGTGCAGCCACGTCTCGATCCCTGAGTCAACAGATGGGGACGTTTACAAGACAACAAGCAGATGCGCGAACAGTTCAACGACGTTTGCAGCAGCATGGACTATCAACTCGGAGACCATAGCTGCGGTTCCCCTTGACGCTGCATCACAGACAAGTGTACTTAAAGACGAACCTGGGTGCACGAATGGCAAAACGTCATTTTTTCGGATGAATCCACGTTCTGTGTACAGCGTCATGCTGGTCGCATCCGTGTTTGGCGACATCTCTGTGAACGCACATTGGAAGCGTGTATTCGTCATCACCATACTTTCGTATCACCCGGCGTGATGCTATGGGGTGCCATTGATTACACGCCTCGATCACTTCTTGTTTGCAATGACAGCACTTTGAACAGTGGACGTTATGTTTGAGATGTGTTACGACCCGTGGCTCCACCCTTCATTCGATCCCTGCGAAACCCTACCTTTCAGCAGGATAATGCACGACCGCATGGTTGCAGATCCTATACGGGCCTTTCTGGATACAGAAAATGTTCGACTGCTGCCCTGGCCAGAACATTCTCCAGATCTCTCACCAATTGTAATGGTCTGGTCAATGGTGGCCGAGCAACTAGCTCGTCACAATACGTCAGTCATTACTGTTGATGAACTGTGGTATCGTGTTGAAGCTGTATGGGCAGCTGTACCTTTACGCGCCATCCAAACTCTGTTTGACTCAATGCCGAGGCGTATCAAGGCCGTTATTATGGCCAGAAGTGTTTGTTGTGGGTACTGTTTTCTCAGGATCTAAGCACCCAAATTGTGTGAAAATGTAATCACATGTCAGTTCTAGTATAATATATTTGTCCAATGAATACCCGTTTAACATCTGGATTTCTTCTTGGTGCAGCAATCTTAATGGCCACTAGTGTACATCTACATATATCCTCCGCTATCCACCAATCGGTGTGTGGCGGAGGGCACTATTCGCGCCAAAGTCATATTTCCCCCTTCAGTTCCACTTGCGGATCACGCGAGGGAAAAACGACTGTCTGAACGCCTTAGTACGAGCTCTAATTTCCCTTATCTTTGAATGGTGGACATTGCGCGATATGAAAGTTGGTGGTAATAATGTATGCTCTACATCCTCGGCAAAGATCGGATTATGGAATTTAGTGAGCAGCCCCTTCCGTTTAGCGCGTCGTCTATCTACAAGTGTGTCCCACTTCATACTTTCTATAAGATTTGTAACGCTCTCGCGATAGCTAAATGTACCAGTCACGAATCTTGCAGCTCTTCGTTGGACCTTATCAATCTCTTGACCCAGACCCAACTGGTAAGGGCGTCATACAAACGTACAATACTCTAAGACTGGAAGAACTAAAGTATTGTAAGCAATTATCTTTGTTGAAGAACTGCATCGCTTCAGGATTCTACCAATAAACCGCAATCTAGTGTTCGCCTTGCCCGTTACTTGTGTAATCTGATCGTTCCATTTCAGATCATTTGGAATAGTCTCACCTGGATACTTGACAGATGTTACCGCTTCCAAAGACTGGGCATTTATATTCTACTAGTATGTTAATGGGGATTTTCGCTTTGTTATACGCAGTAGTTTACACTTACTAATATTGAGAGATAACTGCCAGTCATTACACCACGCATTTATTTTCTGCAAATCCTCATTGATTTGTTCCCAACTTTCGTGTGATACTACTTTCCTGTAGATTAAGGATCATCGGCAAACAGTCTAATGCCGCTGTAAATACCATCAACCAGATCGTTTATGCAAATCGTATTATCGCATCTAGCACAGAGTCCGTTTTTCAGGATTTGGCAAATTTTGTTTTATTATTGAACTTTGTGGACAGATGACCCTCCCATGTCACTGTCGCCAGCATAGCCTAAGTGAGGGAAGTCATGTTCGCCACTTGTCTGTGAGTGATGTGAACTTCATTCTGTGTGTTATCTATGTTATCTGTGTATGTGCCCGGGTTCGATTCCCGGCAGGGTCGGAGATTTTCACCGTTCAGTGACTGGGTGTTCTGTTGTCCTAATCATCATCATTTAATCCCCATCGACGCACAAGTCACCGAAGTGGCGTCAAATTGAAAGACTTGCACCTGGCGAACGGTGTATCTGACGGGAGGCCCTCGTCACACGACATTTACATTTTTACTGTGCGTGTCCTATTCTCTGAATTTGGGAACCAGCCCAGCACATGCCCTAGACGAGCGTGGTAAACCGCCTAAAAACCACACTCGGACTGGCTAGTGTACCAGACCACAATCGTTAATCCGTCGTTTGGAATTAATCTGGATGTGAATCACGTCGACGACTGTTGAGCTAGGGCGCTGCACGTTGCGCTACGCAAATCAGCAGATTGGAATGCCACTACTTTCCTAATTACCCGTGCAAAATAACGAAGAACATGTGTTATAGCTCTGCATACTTGTAAGAAAATTCTCGAAATAGTAGCATCAGACATCCAGAACATGAATATCAATTAAGAATATTGTCACCTGCAGCTAAATATCTCAAAGTCACTAACAATCTCACATCAGCCAGTACTGCCTCACGATAGTCGATGTCTGAATTTCTTATCATTGGCACGATCTTGTCCAACAAGTACCTAAAACCTTCTCAGCTCATATGTGTAAAAATGTTTAACGAAGCTTCGCCGCCACTCATCAGATCCAAGAAAATCATTCCAAGATTCTCGAACTCCAACAAATAACTCTCCACCATCTTGGTTTTCTTCTTTTCTTTTCTTTCTGTTACTCAAAGTTGTGACCAAGAAGGTAACTGCTGCAACCGTTTACAAAGGCTGCATTATTCCGATGTTACTTCAATGGAGTTTGTGTATTGTGTGTTAAGCCAGGGACCTAGAAACGACGCAGAGGCTTCATCCCGCCGTATCCCTCAGTGGTTCACAACCCCACAACAGGCCACAGCTGCAGTTAACAGCTGTGAGAATTCAAAATGGCTTCGCTGATGGAACCTTAACACGAGTCCAGAAACGATTTACATGAATTTAGGAGAAAGAAACGCCGCCTTGAACGGTGGCAGAGAAATGTGATTAAACAAAAGAAGGTCGTGGGTTTGGAGCCTAACAAATGGAAAGGGAAAATTGTCCCTAAAAGGGGAACAAGTGCAAATTGTAGTAAATTGCCATACAATGTTCATTGTTTGTATGCTTTGTGCGCAATATAAAAGTAAAAGCAAGCTGTGTGGAAACATTATACTAACATGTGATTGTAAATTGGGCTGTTACTCAATACAAAATAATTGAGTACACAGTTCAGTTAAAACTTATCTCTTCTTCACCGAACAGCATTGCAATGTGAAATAAGCATCTATTCTAGTTAGGACGCTAATAGTTCCTCACTTTCATAATGTGCCGAGAGCATAAATGGACGTCATTTCTCTGAAACCTGGGACACTACAGGATGTTTCACTCATGACTGACGTTATCCCTTTACAGTTTCGTGAGTATTTTGATAATATTCTAAAGAAATGTGCCGTTAATAGAGTGACTGGTGGAAAAGAAGACAATGATCTGAAACTGAGGTTTAGGACAGTGATCAAGAATGACAAGTTCATGAACTTGGGTGTCTGTCAGAATAGACAGGGTTGTTTAATAAGCTAAAAATGTGGAATTAACTCTCTCATGCAACAAGCCAAAGCACTAAAAAGGATATTGATTTCCATTATATTGCCTATTTTGATATGTATTCTTAATTGTGCATGGCACAAACAACAGGAATGGTTATGGACATGTTGAAGTAACTAAGAAATATATTTGCTTGTAAATTTACTGTTTGTAGGTATATCGTATTTTTGATAAAATCAATGCTGATTAAACCAAAAAGGCTATATGTCAGTATTCTTCATTATCGTTTTCTGTTACTTACTTTAATTCATGATTAAACGTTTTGGTATGCACGTAAGAGTAACCGTAAGGTTGGGAAATAATGCAACTGAAGATTGTATAGTTTTTTCAAAATATTTCAAACCTGCTGTTCTGTGACATATCCCCTTTTTTGTCTCAACGCCTCTGTCACGGAAAGGAAAGTTCATTTTGAGTCAAGAAATGGACTCGGACGAGAGTAATAGAACCAGAAAGAGGGACGATTTAAAGAAGCAGTTAGACTGAAACAATTCTCTGAAGATCACCGTAATGAAGAAACTTCCAGAGACAAGAGACTCATCATGACATCGTTGCATCGTTGTTTTACTAGTAATTGCAGTTTTAATAAGAGCATTTAAGTATGCAGATTTTTCAAGCATGAGGGAGCTGAACGAGGCAGAAGACCGGGAGAAGAACATAACTTATCAATAGAGAGCAAACGCAGAACACCATCAGAATCGAAGAAATAAAGATTTCTGTGTTATATTGTTGATTGCGTTTACATAAACATATTGACTATATTTTTTGGGTTCATTAACAATTTATTTTATCTGTTATTACTTTTATGTTGTAATTTCATGTACTGACACGTTTCATTACCTTGGAGATTTGCTCCTCAATTTGGTCCTACGGAGCTGACCTTTACTCTATTGAAAGGTCTGGGCGCACGGAAAAGTGGCACGGTCTCCGTATGCAGAAGATAATGGCTGTGTTTTGATCGTGAGGAGGAATTAGCTAGTGAGCAATAGCGATAGCGGACGGTACAAAAGAAAGAGACTGTTCAGCTCTCTCTTGTGCTACGGAAAAATACTTGAAACGGTGTATCAGTTCTCAAAATCATTTACTGTGAAGGCCAGCACTGATTTAGTTCATAAGATAAACTTTAAATAAACTGACGCCATACCAGGTAAATAAAATTTGTGTAGGCGGCCACTGTCACCTCCAATAACTCTGTATATACACACATCAAACCAAGTTTTGCATCACCTCGGTTCCGAGAGTTCCGTAACCTGTACAGAAAATTGGAATAGAGATCAACATAAACCTCATCTTCGTCTTTTATATTGCTCATGAAAACCACACATTGCATGTTGTACTACCATACAGCGAGACATTCAGACGTGGTGTCCCAGATTGCTGTACACACCGGTACCTCTAATACCCAGTAGCACGTCCTCTTGCATTGATGCATTCCTTTATTCGTCGCGGCATACTATCCACAAGTTCATCAAGGCATTGTTGGTCCTGATTGTTCCACTCCTCAATAGCCATTCGGCGTAGGTTCCTCAGAGTGGTTGGTGGGTCACGTCGTCCATAAACAGCCCTTTTCAATTCATCCCAGGAATGTTCGATAGTGTTCATATCTGGAGAACATGCTGGCCACTCTAGTCGAGCGATGTCGTTATCCTGAAGGAAGTCATTCACAAGATGTGCACGATGGGGGCGCGAATTGTCGTCCATGAACACGAATGCCTCGCCAATATGCTGCCGATATGGTTGCACCATCCGTCGGGGGATGGCATTCACGTATCGTACAGCCGTTGCGGAGCCTTCCATGACCACCAGCGGCGTACGTCGGGTTCTCACAATACCACCCCAGAACAGCACGGAATCTCCACCTTGCTGCACTCACTGGACAGTGTGTCTAAAGCGTTCAGCCTGAACGGGTTGCCTTCAAACACGTCTCCGACGATTGTCTGGTTGAAGCATATGCGACACTCATCGGTGAAGAGAACGTAATGACAATCCTGAGCGGTCCATTCGGTATGTTTCTGGGCCCATCTGTACAGGCTGCATGGTACCGTGGTTGCAAAGTTGGACCTCACCATGGACGTCGGGAGTGAAATTGCGCTATATGCAACCTAATGCGCACATTTTGAGTCGTAACACGACGTCCTGTGGCTGCACGAGAAGCATTATTTAACATGGTGGCGTTGCTGTCAGGGCTCCACCGAACCATATTCCGTAGGTAGCGGTCATCCACCGAAGCAGTAGCAGTTTGGCTGCCTAAGCTAGGCATGTCATCGCCAGTTCCTGTCTCCCTGTATCTCCTCCATGTCCGAATAACATCGCTCTGGTTCACTCAGAGACGCCTGGATATTTCCCTCGTTGAGAGCACTTTCTGGCACAAAGTAACAATGCGGACGCCATCGAACCGCGGTACTGAGCGCCTAGGCATGGTTGTACTACAGAAACACTAGCCGTGTACCTCCTTCGTGATGGAATAACTGGAATCATTGAAATATTGGTGAATGTGAGGAAACAAATAATTTTACAGCATGTCCAAGATGATGTTCTTGTCACAGTTTCCTCCGCAAGAACGAAAGATCCATAAACTTTACAAAAAGGAATGGCACAAACACATTCAGTTTCGGTGAGCCACTTCCACGTTCTGGAACGACGCCAGAATTTTGTGAACTCCAAATTTTTATATTATGGCTGTTTACTTTACCCGACAGATAAAACGCCGATTCGCCCGAAAAGATGAGTCGTTAAGAAAATGTGTCCTCTTCCATACCCTGGAAAAGTCAAATGCAAAATTCATACCTTCTGTTACGGCCGCTGAGACACGGATACCACAGTGATAGCAACTCGTTAGTATTTATTCGTAGAAGTCGTTTCAGAACGCATCCCGCCTTTATTTTGGGAAGCTGAAGCTCCTGGCCTGCCTGTGTTGTGGACTTCCGAGAGCTCTGTGTGAACGTATCTCTGATCTGCTTGATGTTTTGATCAGACGTGAGTGGCCGGCCAGTGCCCTTACCTCGGCATACGCAACCATCTTCCACGAATTTTGTATGCCAGTCATAAATCTACTTGTGCAGAGGCGGCTTCTTTCTAAATCGACGGCGGAATCCACGCTGCACTCGAACTTCACGCAAATTTCAACAAATAAAATAATTTCTCTGGCGGTGAAGTCGCCGGGTGTAGTCGCCAAGTTGCTAAAATCTAACAACAATCTAGGTGTGTCTAAGCATTGAATCTTCCTCTTCCCAGGGAAGTGGGTAATGTGTTACTGCCCTTGTAGTTCGTGTCTAATAAACAACTGAGATCTGGTCTTTCTTTTTCAGTCACCAGACACCACATTCTATTCTTCAGAGAATGTTAAAATTTTTCTCGCAGTCACATCATTGACTTTACTGTATCAATATAGCTGTAAAACCGTGGCGTTCTGAAAGCGGAATATTAATACAACACCAAATCTTTTGAGTTTCTGTGTGAACATAACGTTGTCGAACCATGTTCAATTACGACATTACGTTGCTATATCTAATGAAAGACGGCATTTATCATAACTGACCATGTACATAGCGATAGGAACCTTGTTACATCCATGTGACAATACATTTTGAGTTCCGTTACAATTAATGATGCCCAGATTGTTTAATAGAGTTTCAACAAATTCACAACGAGTCAAACCCATATAACTTTGTAAATATGCCATATTAATAACTAATTGTTTCACAGAAGCTGTTTGTTGGTAGTAGTTTATTTTACCGGACTACTTTCGGGTGCTGCCCATCATCAGCGGTATCTACATTATAGAAAAGATATTTCTCACAATACGTTACTTAGACTGTGTGTAGTAGTCTTTTATGCAGTTGTGAGTTTTTAATTCCTTATAACGTGACATATACGTACACTGAGGTGACGTAAGACAAGGGACAGCGATATGTACAGTAATGCTCAAAAGTATCCGAACGACCTGAATTGCATTTCGCCTGATTCGCATGCAACCCGCATAACGCAGCTGTCTAGCAGGTCCTCTAATCGCTCCCCAGTACAGTCGTTTAAGTATTGAAAATGGTTCCAACAAGTCACCACTAGAAAACACTGCTCTGTATCGCAATAACTCAAGATGTAAAGTTATACCACGATACTACAAATATCAGGGAACACCTTATCACAGGTAAGACTGTCCTTAAATCTTGTACGCTCACATTTATTACAATAAATGACACACCTGAAATGTTACCACTCTCATTATTACGTCAGATAGGTAATGCACGTAGTAAGTTGGTCGTATTCATGATTTCCTCTTCAAAAGAACATACCGTACTTATTATTTAACACAAAATGACATTAATAATTAAGTCATTCATGAGCAGCTAGTTGAGAATATGTATGAACTTCAAATGACACGACGAACCGTCTCGTTCTGCATATGGATTCAAACCCAGGTCATGTATACTAAGCAAAGATTTCGTGACTGACAAAAACTAACACTCATTCCTGACTAGGCATACAGAGAGTGATATACCTTGATTTTAGACAGTATCAGTTAGCAAACATCAACTTTAAATTACATAACGTAGACATTTTTAACGGACACGAATTCCTACCCAGCATCTATTGCCCCTGTTAACGAACTACGAGAGATGTTAAATATTGCTTCTTCACAAGTAGCTTACTTGAAATGCCGTGAGGTAAAGCTTTTTGTTGGATAGGGATTCGAACCCAGAACCTAGTCAGATTGTTATCGAAGTACAATCAACTGTGACAGACGTCCGCGGTGGTCTAGCGGTTCTAGGCGCTCAGTCCGGAACCGCGCGACTTCTACGATCGCAGGTTCGAATTCTCCCTCGGGCATGGATGTGTGTGATGTCCTTAGATTAGTTAGATTTAAGTAGTTCTTAGTTCTAGGGGACTGATGACCACAGATGTTAAGTCCCACAGTGCTCAGAGCCATTTGAACCAACTGTGACATATCGCATTTTCTCGGCAGTAGCTAGATGTTTTTACTGAAATTACGGGAAGAAACATTAATTTTTTCCTTCCCAGGACTCCAACCCGACACCTATCGCTGTTATATTCTCGAGAAAACGAACGTTAAATATGGGTTTGTTACACCAGCAGCGAGATGTGAGCATGTTTGAACTAGAAATAATATGACGAAGAATTCAGTGCTGACTGGTAATCGAACCCCACACATGTCGTGGTTGACTACACAAAAAGAGACTTCAGATACCGAATTTTTCTCTACGATCAGCTCGGAATAACATCCTTGAACTTACAGTGACCTCGTTAATAGTTCTGTGTCTCACTGGGAGTCAAAAACGTCAGATATCGTTAAGTGTTGACAACAAATGAAAATACATTAAAAATCAAAATTATTATCCACTAGCAGATAAGTGTTCTCATGCCAGGGCTTGATAATACATAATTAAAACTTTAGTGCCGGGCCAGCGCAGTATGTGGAGATGTTGAGGAATCTGCAGTTTTGAACAAACAACAAATTGTAGTCGAGCTGTATTGTCAGGAAGGAGCCAAATTCCGCGTTAAGGGCGGTCTGAGTTGCATTCTCAGTTCAGAACCAATTTTATCGACATACAGAAGCCCAAATAAAAGTTGGAACAAGTGTCCTGTGACCCTACATAGCAATTGTTTCGTCACTAGAAATAATTAACTAGTATAAGAAAGGTTACTAGAGTTTCTACATGTCACCACTGCTGACTTTAGTGTGGTTCTACCTAACGTCTACTTGGTAGAGAACGAATATCATGTTTAATCTGAATTTCAGACCACAATGCCATTATACCTTCTTCTCTTGGCGTTGCCAGGCGAGAATCTATTCCTATCAAAAATCATCAGCAGAATTTGGAATCTAACCCAGAGCACAAGTATACGAACCTATCATCAGTCCAACAGACCACCAAATCCTGTTTCTGTGACTCATTTTTCTATCGTAAGGCCGTTGCGCCACACTGGATGAGAATTCTAACACACAGGCTCCCTGTACTGGTTTGCAGCATGTTCAGTACATTGATTTACTGGGTTAACCGAATCGCCATGAACTAGCCGCCACGGCTAACATTCGACTCTATTTTGTAATCACCGAAATAAAATCACGTAACTGGCGCCTACACAGAACTACCAACAGTATGGAAAGCAGAAATTTAAATAGGAAGGGTTCCCTTCTACTTGAGCTACTCTATTGCGTTATCTGTTTGTTGAAAATGTCGTGCAGTGCAAAAGAAAATCTGTAACTGTCTGTCATTCAGAAGTCTAGATCCTGCCATATGCATTATCTCACAGCACTGTGGAATGCAGAAGTTCTGGAGAAATTGTTATTGACTTCTGGAGGTACTGTAGTTACGTGTGAGCTAGTAGCATAATGATAAGCGTTGCGCACATTAGATAAGATGTCGCGAGTTTGAGTACTTTCAGCCGGCCGCGGTGGTCTCGCGGTTCTAGGCGCGCAGTCCGGAACCGCGGGACTGCTACGGTCGCAGGTTCGAATCCTGCCTCGGGCATGGATGTGTGTGATGTCCTTAGGTTAGTTAGGTTTAAGTAGTTCTAAGTTCTAGGGGACAGATGACCTCAGATGTTGAGTGCCATAGTGCTCAGAGCCATTTAAGCGAAAGATACTGTTTCCCAAATGAGGTCGTTTCAGTAGGCTCAATCCGCAGCCCGTGGTATTGCGGTAGCGTACTCGCTTCCTGCGCACGGGGTCCCGGGTTCGATTCCCGACAGGGTCAGGGATTTTCTCTGCCTCGTGATGAATGGGTGTTGTGTGTTCTTCATCATCATTGACTCGCAAGTCGCCGAAGTGGCGTCAACTAAAAAGGACTTGCAATACGGCGGCCGAACTTCCTCGTATGGGGCCTCCCGGCCAACAGTGCCATACGATCATTTCATTTCAGTAGGCTCTTTATTGAACAGTTAGTGTGAAAAAATTACCCACCTATATTAGCCGCAAAATAAACTGAAACAACTGTCAAGAGCTTAGTATGCATATCGAACACGATGTTGACGGCGGTGTTGCACCAGTGACTGTTGTATACACCATGAGGTCCTACGAAAGACAGCGTACTATTAGGCCACAGACGTACACAATTTTCGACTTAGTCTTCTTTTAGGTCAAAGAACTAAACTTAGCGTTTTCCTCGGACAATACATTCCATCATTGCACTAAGATTGTAACATCCACGAGATAAATTTTAGCTACAGTGAGACGAGAGGAAATTATTCCTGTAACAGTTATAAACATTATCTATTCGACATATGAAAAATACTGAATTAATTATTTATATAATATTCTATGATATAACTGGACATATCGATGTGTATCATACAAAGACAATGATAATTGTAAATTGCTTTTATGGTCTGCGTTTGTATTCCTTTGTTTTTACCTTTTGTTTGATGGCTTTTGTAGGTTCAGCACGCAAGACGCTTATCAAACTGAGGTCTGTTAAGAAATTGTAATTATTTGTTAATTATTATTTGAAAAAAGAGTTCATTATTATTATAAATATGAGTGAATAAATATTTGTAACTTTAATTCCTCTCTCAGTAAGCATAATCTATGTTAATTATTTCTTTCCGCTGCAACGAGCGCAGCCATTGATAATAGCGATTTGTATCGCGTGTTTGTCTGTGTTATCCTTAGAAACAAATCAAATGTTTGCTTGATGAAGTCTAAATAGTGCACAATACGAAATTAAAGTTTCTGTAAAGTTTAATAAGCAGTTAAAATACTTATTTGGTCTAACAATATAAAGTCTCTATCAATTGTCTACCGCCATCTTAACAATTGTCTCAGCGGCAAATTCAAAGTACGCAACTCTGCAGACACAAATGCCGAACGTAATACAAATGTGTAAAAAATAAATGTGCACCGGTGGTCCCGAACTCATATTAATGAAAATAATTCGAATCAGATTGGTTCTGTAAAAACAGTGCTCATAGCACGATCGTTATAACAAACTCTTCTAGCTGATGTATGGAGCCGAAATTAATTACGCACGAGTTGCGAAGAATATTGTTTTTGGTAACATACGTCAGTGTTGTGCGCGGCTAATATTCTGTGGTTTTAATGATCATTTTTCTGAAGATAACTGATTCCATCATAATCCATAGTTGTATAGAATCTGTTGCGTGAACTGTGATTAGTGACACTTACACAACTTACAGACAACACTTTAACACGACGTTAACTTCGAGTTCTTTAGCAACTTGACCAATTCTTTAGCCGGGAGAATATTTATTTAGTAATTACTCAATGTAATAAAATAAGATTATCATTTTAATTTACAAATTACTTAAATACCAGACCACTGAATAACACAGCAAACGCCACACGATCCCGAAAGATCTAAAAATACGCATCTATGGATGCAATAATCTCTTCATTGTACTAACTAACGTTTGCCAGCCACAAATGTATTTAGACGGTGAAATAGGTACACATCAAAGGGTGCCAAATCTGGAGAAGAAGGTGACTGTTATAGCATTTCGTACTTCAGATTCCTCGGTTGCTCCGTTACTGCAGAATTTTGGTGGATAGGTGCATTGTCCTGCCATTTTTCTTCTGCAATGTAGGCCTCTTCTCACGTGTTATTTTCAACATTTTCCCTCAAATTACCTCCACAGTATTCGCTAGTTTTGGTTTTACCCATGACAAGATATTCAAAAATAAAAATCTTAGGAACGAATAGCTGTGCAAGTACACTGGTTTCCACCCACAGCGCCAGCCGCGGTGGCCGAGCGGTTCTAGGCGCTTCAGTCCGGAACCGCGCGACTGCTACGGTCGCATGTTTGAATCCTGCCTCGGGCATGGATGTGTGTGACGTCCTTAGGTTAGCTAGGTTTAAGTAGTTCTAAGTTATAAGGGACTGATGACCTCTGATGTTAGGTCCCATAGTGCTCAGAGCCATTTGGGCCATTTGAGCCACCCACAGCTTTTATTACTGGCTCATTTATGGCGTGAAGTGGTGGACAAAAACATTATCGTGAAGTGGTGGAGAAATATATCACATGTAGTGCCAAATTGGTTCAAACACCAGAATGAGATTTTCACTCTGCAGCGGAGAGTGCGCTGATATGAAACTTCCTGACAGATTAAAACTGTGTGCCGGACCGAGACTCGAACTCGGGATCTTTGCCTACAACACCTTTCAAACACCTCCGCCAACTGCGATAGGCACTTGATGACAAAGAATGTTTGTGACAATATGATGAGCCAGTTTATTCGTCTGAATGGAACATGCACATTACTAGTACTTTAAAACGCTCTACAATCAAAATTATTCCACAGACGGAGTTGCACTTATCTCACGTTATTGAGACCCATGAAACATTATTACAAACTGCGACCTTCCACCTTGCTCTCTTAATAACAGTACGACTGGTTCACGCAAGACAAATTTTACACAGGTAGTCGAAATTGTGTTTGCAATTCTGCTACAGCTTCAGATAATTCTTACAAGTACATCGGATTTAGTTCATAATTACCAACAGGGCGACAAGTGATTCAAACATGCGCCCCTCAGCGCATTACATAAACTTTAACGTCTAATTTTTGAATTAAAAGACAATTTCCATCTCAAATAGTAACAATAATAATAAAACATGATTATAAAAATACCTTTACTACTATATAAAGATAAGTCATTGTTTGACGTTCTCAACAAAAATTTCGAAAAGTGGTTCACCAATTTACTTCAAATTTGCACACGATACTCTGATAAACGTTCGGACTGACATAGACTACATATTTTTAATATACAGGGTGGTCCATTAACAGTGACTAGGCCAAATATCTCACGAAATAAGTGGTACATGGTACCACGTAACATTTCGCCAGTGCGGACGGTATTTGCTTCGTGGCACATTACCGTGTTAAATAATGGTTCAAATGGCTCTGAGCACTATGGGACTTAACTTTTTAGGTCATCAGTCCCCTAGAACGTAGAACAACTTAAACCTAACTAACCTAAGGACATCACACACATCCATGACCGTGGCAGGATTCGAACCAGCGGCCGTAGCAGTTGCGCGGTTCCGGACTGTAGCGCCTACAACCCCTCGGCCACTCACGCAGGCACCCGTGTTAAAATGGACCGTTTACCAATTGCGGAAAAGGTCGATATCGTGTTGATGTATGGTTATTGTGATCAAAATGCCCAAGGGGCCTGTGCTATGTATGCTTCTCGGTATCCTGGACGACAACATCCAAGTTTCCGGACCGTTCGCCGCATAGTCACATTATTTAAGGAAACAGGAAGTGTGCAGCCACATGTGAAAAGTCAGTCACGACCTGCAACAAATGATGATGCCCAAGTAGGTGTTTTAGCTGCTGTCCGGCTAATCCGCACATCAGTAGCACTCAAATTACGCAAGAATTGGGACTCTCAAAAACGTCGCTATTGAGAATGCTACATCAACATCGATTGCACCCGTACCATATTTCTATGCACCACGAATTGCATGGCGACGACTTTGAACGTCATGTACAGTTCTGTCACTAGGCACAAGAGAAACTACGGGCCGATGACAGATTTTTTGCACGCGTTCTATTTAGAGACGAAGCGTCATTCACCAACAGCAGTAACGTAAACCGGCATAATATGCACTAATGCGGAACGGAAAATCCACGATGGCTGCGACAAGTGGAACATTAGCGACCTTGGCGGGTTAATGTATGGTGCGGCATTATGGGAGGTTGACGGACATCATTTTGAGCAGTTATTGCATTAATGTGCTATTTACAGGTAATCAAGCTGTAACAGCATGCGTTCTCAGAAATTATAAGTTCACAAAGGTACATGTATCACATCGGAACTACCGAAATAAAATGTTCAAACGTACCTACGTTCTGTATTTTAATTTAAAAAACCTACCGTTACCGACTGTTCGTCTAAAATTGTGAGCCATATGTTTGTGACTATTACAGCTCCATCTACCACAAACCGAAAATGTGGTCCAACTAAAGCATTCATATTTCTTTACGTACTACACGTATCTGTAATAAAAAATCGGGGTTCCTATTTTTAAAAACGCAGTTGATATCCGTTTGACCTACGGCAGCGCCATCTACCGGGCCTACCATAGCGCCATCTGGTTTCCCCCTTCAAGCTAGACTCGTAGACAAGTTTCGTTCTTGGTATTTTTTTCTTTTGACGCTTATTTCGTGAGATACTTGACCCGGTCACGATCAATGGACCACCCTGTATATACAGGTTGTTTCAGAAGTTATGGTCAGTATTCAGGGATATGAAAGGAATGGTCATTCGAAATAAAAAAGTCAAGTAAACATGGGCTCTGAGACACATATCTTAAGAGCTATCAGTAATTCTTGATCTTCGATACTCTGAAGTAATCTCTTCTACAACAAGCTATTTGCGTTCAATATTTTGAGAAGTGGCAGAATGGACCAAAACAAGAAAAAAAGATCCCGTAAACATGTGCTCTAAAATACATACCTTAAAAGTTATGAGCACTTGTTCATTAGAAGAGTTGTGTTTCAAAGTAGCGAAGATGAACACTTGTTCATAGCTCTAAGATATGCATTATAGAGCACACTTTCACTGGAAATTTTTTTCGCATTTTGGTCCGTACGATGACTTCCCAAAAAATGGAAAGTAAAGAGCTTACAGTAGATGAGGTTTATTACACAGTATCTAAGAACAAGAAATGCTCATAGCTCTTAAAGTACGCGTTTTAGAGCCCATGTTTACTTGACATTTATTCCTGTCATATCCCTGAATACTGACCATCACTTGTGAACCACCCTGCATATATACACTGTAAAAGAGGCAATGTTGTTAGCAAATATTTCGATGAGTTTTCGACTGATCTACTTCAAACTTTTACAGAATACTCTAATAAACATTCAGACGGGCACAGGTTACATATTTTTAGCATGCATATTATATGAATATATACTTAAAATCTATAATATTTTATAATAAGTCGATGTTTCACGTCGTTACCATAAATCTCAAAAAGTTCTTGACCGATTTACTTCCAATTTTCGCACATTAGAGGAGAGAGGAGCATGTTGCGACACGGGTAAATTGCAACATCTCCATTTTTTCATGCAGTATTCCATCAGTTACTGCCATCGTATGGAGGCACTTTTAGCTGTGTGGTATTCTCATTGTGATGGTCAGAGTCGGCGCGAGAAGATTTTTTTGTGTTCTCTTTCTTTGATCGAAATCGTCATCGGTCAGTAACCGTTTATAGTATATATAATAACACGTTCTGTGACAGACATTAGATTTCAAACGTGATAAATATTTATGTTTTGTAGTTTAACAATGTAATAATTGATTTTAGTTTAAAGTCATTGTCATGCTGTTTATTTGTGATTTATATGGTGATGCGAAGCGGGGCATGTTGTAACACGGTGTTGCAACTTACCCTGCTCTTGATTAGGTCGAATTTTTATGACTCTTGAATAGTGTAATGCTTTTATTTTACTTGCTCTTTTGTTTTACCTTTACTCAGTTTAATTTTTACTTTCAGGTAAGAAAAATGAGTTATTACAAACGCAAAATAGAAAATATTCAGGGATCATATCGTGAGATCCAACCAAAGAGGAAATCCGAAAACTGGGGTATCTTTGTGCAAAATATTTTAACTTGAAAATTCCATCACCTTGGGCACAAAAGGAAATAGCTGGTGCCAACTGGCTTTCAGGAAAATTTGGATATTTGTGGTAAGGTCTTATGGGACCAAACTGCTGAGGTCATCGTTCCCTAAACTTACGCACTACTTAACGTAGCTTAAACTAACTTTCGCTAAGGACAACACTCACACACACCCATGCCCGAGTGAGGACTCGAACCTCCGATGGAGGGAGTCACGCGGACCGTGACAAGACGCCCTGGACCGCGCAGCTACCCCGCGTCGCTGTCTTTCAGGAGTTTTGGACAGAAACAATGATTTTTCCATCAGACAACCTGAAAGCACAAGTCTGGGAAGAATGTCAGTATTTAATAGAAAAAATGTTGGGGAGTTTTTCCAAAAGTTAGGAGATGTTTATTCTCGGCACCCTCTTCCCCCCTTCCAGAATTTGGAATACGGATGAAATGAGTGTAACTACAGCGTTGAAGCCAAACAGAATTGTTGCGCACAAGAGTGTAAAACAAACTGGAACTGCGAGCTCTGCTGAACAGGGAGAATAGATAATAGTAGCAGCTGCTATATATGCACGAGAGACATTCATTACACCCATTATTATTTTTCCAAGAAAAAATTTTAAGGCTCATGTTATCCGCGACAGGCCCTTTGGATGCAGTAGTGCTGCCACAGATTCTGGGTGGATGGTGGGACTATCTTTTATAACATTTCTCGACTGTTTTATTGGGCAAACAAAACCAACAAAAAAAGCTCCTGTCCGACTAGTGCAGGACAACTATGCGTTCATCTCAGTATAGAAGCTTTTAATAAACACAAAAACAGTGGTGTAGTGCTTCTATCATTTCCTCCCCGCTGTCCTCACAAATTACAGCCCCTTGATATAAGTGTTTATGGTCCTTTCAAGAAGATGTGCTCCAGGGGAATCGATGCCTCGTTGAAAACAAATCCAGGAAAGACACCAACAATTTGTGATTGGCATTGCATTATAAACAAAGAACTTCTCAGCATTTTCACACCAGCAAACATCACTTCAGGATTCTCAGCAACAGACATATTCATATTTGACCCAAACAGATTATAAGAAAGTGATTTTTCTTCATCTTCTGTGACCGACATGTCCGTTCCAGAAGAAGAAGTTTCAGGTTCTCTGGCTAACTCCGAGAATGTGGCGAATGCTGTTAATTCTGTTCCAGGTCATTCAGCAGGGAAAAACTTTTCCCCTAAAGCTAGACCAAGGAAAGAGACCAACCGTGGAAGAAAGAAAAGGAAATGTGCTACCTTAACAGACACACCAGAAAAACAGGATCTATAAAAAGAAATGGAGAAGAGAAATCACAAGTTGGCACCGAAGAATGGAAAGAGAGAAAAGGAGAGAAGCAAGCAACAATTAGCAGCAAAAGAAAATTGCAGTTCCACCCAATTTTCGAAGAAGAAGAATTAGAAGAAGGAAAAAACTATTGTTTGATCTGTACTGATGTTTGTAGAAAGACAGGGGAATGGAGCTGTGTACTAAATACAGATTGTTGTCTCATTGCTCATGTGCAAATAATGATCAATAATTCTACGTGTGTGCAGACTGTGGACACAATGAAGATACTTCTGTCATGCCAGATATTTCAAACTGAGTAGGCTCTTTTCAGCAAAATTTTAGTATGTTGCAACATGTGCCATTGGTTGGATAAACTGAAACTCGTGTCAGCCTTTTCTCTATGTTCTATTGTAGACATTATAATTGTCTAATCGGACATTTTATTTTTGATTTCTATATGTAAAAGTATGTAGTTACACACTACCATTTTCAAATTTAAAGAGTTTCTAATAAAAAATAATAAAAATTAGTAACTGTTTTTTGCTACAACGTGCCCCGTATCTCCCCATACTCTAACAAATGTTTGGATTGGCAAAGACTACATATTTTCTGAATACATATGGTATATAAGTATATATATACTGTATAAAGGGGAAACGTTGTTAACACAAGTCTCGTTAGATCTTGATTAATTTACTTCAGGTTTTTACACGATACTCTAATAAACCTTTGGGTGGATATAGGCTACATATACCTGTAGTTTATACAGTGTATAAGTACACATACACTGTGGCAGAGCAAACGTTACTAGCAAAATTCTCGAAAGAGAGTTGACCGATATACATCTAATTTTAACATTAAACTTGCAGACGGACATAGGCTAGGTATTTTTAAAGTATGAAATGGCGAAAAAATGTTCATTAAAGTATGACTTAAAAATTTGAAAAATATGAATGAAGAACTTTTCGAAATATTGACAACAACGTTCCTCTTTATATATTACATATACATTTCTGTACTGTATATATTTAAAAATATGTATCCTATATATATATATATATATATATATATATATATATATATATATATATGATTTTTAGACAATAATTCAACAAACATTCGGACAGACATAGGCTATATATTTTTATTATGCAGTATATAAATATTGATGTGACATTTTAAAGGGAAATGTTGTTGCCAAAAAGTTCTTGATCGATTTACTCAAAACTTTTACATGATACTCTGATGAAGGCATTGGCTACATATTTTTAAATGCATACAGTAGAGAAATATATATGTAGTATATAAAGGGGAACGTTGTTTACAAAATTTCGAAAAGTTCTTCATTCATATTCGTCAACTTTAAATCATACCTTAATGAACATTTGGATCGGCATAGGCTATATATATATATATATATATATATATATATATATATATGTATATATATATATATATAAACAAGAAGCATTGATACCAATAATCTCGAAAGGTTCTTGACCGATTTACTTCAAATTTATCTTGTCCATAAGTTTATTAAACGCAACAGATACCTGTAAAAGAGACTTTAACCACCAATAACATATTCTCCTTCACTATTTACAACCGTCTTCCAATGCTAAGGTAACTTTTGGATTCCGCGACTGTAGGAATCACGTTTTTTTGAGACGAAGAACTCGTCGAACCATATTCAGAGCGCATTTTCATCTGGAAAGGAAGTTCCTTTTGAGGTCAAAAATTCCGTGATGGATGTGGCTTTGTGAAGTGGAGCCTTATCATGCTGCAGCATCCACCTGTCTACAGTGTGTGGTCTAACTCGATTCGCTCTTTTCCTGAGCCTTTTAAGGACATCTTTATAAAACACTTGGTTGACAGCTTGCGCTGGAGGAACAAATTCTTTATGCACGATAACCCTACTGTCAGAACAAATTCTTTATGCACGTTAACCCTACTGTCAAAAAAAGTAAGTCAGCATAGTTTTGATTTGCTCATTCGTGTATTCTTTGGTCGAGGAGAGGATTCATGGACGCTGTGGTTGAGCGCTTCTAGGCGCTTCAGTCCGGAACCACGAGGCTGCTACAGTCACAGGTTCGAATCCTGCCTCGGGCATGGATGTGTGTGGTGTCCTTAGGTTGGTTAGGTTTAAGTAGTTCTAAGTCTAGGGGACTGATGACCTCAGATGTTAAGTCCCGTAGTGCTTAGAGCCATTGCAACCATTTGAAGGGGATTCAGTGTGTCACATTTCACTTTGCCGCTTTGGCTCAGGATCGTGTTCAAAACACCAGGATTCAACACATGTGATCACACAACTAAACCATTCCTGGTCATTTGCGATCGTCTCGAGAAAATCAACGCACACGTTTCTTCGATTGTCTTTCTGCTCAGTTGTGATGTTTTTTAGTCAAAATTTGACCTACAATGAAAGTGTTTTAAGTTTAACTGATCACCCACCGTCCTTATTGTTAAACTTCGCTCTGATCTCACAACAGCAAGCACACTTCGAAGTTATCGTCGGTTTTGGAAGCTGAAGGTCTCCCTGACCAAGGTTCATTTTCAACGTTTTCTCGGCCTTCCAAAAACAATTTGTGCTAGCGTAAAACTTGTGCTCTTGATGAGGAATGTTCCCCATAGGCCTGTTTCAACTTTTCAAGCGTCCCATTCGCGGATTAACGCTGCTCTAAATTCCGCTGTTCCATTTTCACTACACACAACAAAAACACAGGCTAACTGATTGCCCTATCAAAAATCATGTGATGGCTGTACAGAGCTGAAACTCGGACTGCCTGTTAGGGAGGAATCCCGTCACTGAGGCTTCTACCTTCACATATCCAGTTCAGTGTCAGAGAGAGGAGAGGAGGTGATGGACAGAGAGGGGGAGAGGAAATGGATATAGAACGGGGCAGAAGGCGTAGACAGAGATAGGAGGGAGGAAGAGATGGACAGGGAGAGGCGGAAGGAGTCGATGAACAGAGAAAGGAAGGGGAGCAGGAAATGGGCGAAGAGAGGGGGTGGAGGGATGGGCAGATAGAGGGAGGGGGGAAGGAGTGTAGGATGTGCGTCCAATTCCCATAAAAAATTTAGCAATTACAAAGATTTGCCGGGTCTGATTGTTTAGTATAAAAATAGCAATCAAATATTGTTACCTCTGTTTATTAATACTGTGGGCCTTCAAGGGCTATTAATGAGATCATTTACAAGCCAAGAACGGTTCGCAACGAGTGGTTGCAGAGGACAGACTGATTAAACCAACGCAAGTTGCCTTTCATCAAAGCCTATACACTACTTAACACAGCCTTACGTGGTATTCTGGTTCAGAAAGACATCATTCCCACCAGGTTTTTAAGTTAAAAAAAGTAGCACTACTGGTCATTTTCGAGCCTTGCACCTTCAGGCATAATAACACACAAAAATTGAATGGAATTCAAAAATGTATTTTTACTTCTATTTAATTTTGATGTTTTATTATGTTTTTAAGTGCATCTGCAAATGGATCAAAGCTCGAAAAGGCAACTAGTGCTTAATACAGAACCTATTTTAACCTAACATACCGATGGAAAAGACCAAGGCTGCTCTGCCCATCCTGAAGAACTTAATACTAAAATGTTCATCCATGCTGCGAATCCTGTTCAGGATGTAATCGGCGTCTCTCGACACGCTCGACTAAACGAGGCGATATCTGCCAGTCACTTCAGTGTCCTGGCAAATGCATTGAATATTGGAGGGCATATCACCTCCGACCAAGCACTGTGTCACGTTTAAGGACGACGATGAGTCCAGACCTCTTTTTCTCAACCTGCACAGTCACTATATTGTTTCACTGCGAGTTGCAACGTTAATGGAAGTTTCACGTCTCATGAATGGGGTGATTGCTTACTGGAACCGAAACATAACTTTCCTGGCGCATGATACAGCTCAGAATTTCTTTCTGGTATTGAGTTAGAGTACATGCAACCCAGCAAAGTACACTTCGATTCGGACGCGAATTCACAAAGCCATATTTCGTGCTATCCATAGGTCTTCGAAGCATATGATCTCCCTTATTGTTATAACCCTGCAGGTAGGTTAAATAAACTGCCTTGCTTTGACTTTTCTTATCATCAGTTGTCATTATATGTAATGACTACGCTATGAAGTTCTGATAGCCCAGCATGTAACACATACTATACGAACGTCTTAACACTTCTGTAATATTACACATTCACTCATTTGTCTTTCTTCACAAGGTTTTTGACACGTCAGACATCATTCGATGTGTTGGATGTTTGAGGTCCCCAGAGTTTCTACGAACCTTTAGTTAATCTCATGAATCTGTGAACACTTCAAGAACCCTTTCCCACGCAATAGGGTTTGATAGTTAATGCATTGTAGCCGGCCGCGGTGGTCTCACGGTTAAGGCGCTCAGTCCGGAACCGCGCGACTGCTACGGTCGCAGGTTCGAATCCTGCCTCAGGCATGGATGTGTGTGATGTCCTTAGGTTAGTTAGGTTTAAGTAGTTCTAACTTCTAGGGGACTGATGACCACAGATGTTAAGTCCCATAGTGCTCAAAGCCATTTGAACCATTTTTTTGAGCATCTCGTAACCAATCAGTTCAAGATATAATTGCATGTCCTAATGCATTTACCTTTCACATGGACATGCCATATTGAAAAGTCTTGTTATCGAACTTATACTGGTAGCTGATTCCTTGTCAGCCCTCCCTCTAATGACCTCAGGTACTACCTTTTCGCTATCTATTTCCACGAGTTTAGTGTAGCGACTGTTCACATAGCTGTTACGATTAATGGTGTGTTTCCGAGTGTTTAGCCGAATTGTTGTTTCCGCTTTATGTACAATATTTCAACAACTGATCCAGTCGTCTTCTTCAGTTACGAGTTGTGCTGTTATGCGTAAGTAGTCGTGCAGAGCAGTTTCTACCGCGCTGATTACGACCCTTACGTAACAAACCTTCACCTGCCACTTTCAACCCCCCCCCCCCCCCCCCCCGCCAGCTTCCACCTCTTCACCAACCATGACATGCGTCAAGGTCATCCCTACAACTGCACACGTCAGGGTCATCCATCTCACTCCCTGCCACAAGGGGTCCATTGTTTTCTTAAGTAATCATACTGCTCACTTGTGATCTTAACAGATGTTTGCTTAAGACCAGGATCTTTATTTATGTCTCCTTTCAAGGTGCCACTTCCCGCTGCCCCCTCTGAGTAGCCTTCTTATGCTCTTACAGTGTCACTCAGAAGTACTTTGTAGTTGAACCACTAGGTTGGTTGGCGTGTCTATCTATATGCATAATCAAAACCAGTTGTTCAGACAGAAGACTGGTTAACCTCGTTGCAGTTACATGTGCTGATTGCTTGTTGCAGGTAAACGTGTATTTTAGCTATAAACAGCGTTTCCAGGAGGTTCATCAGTATTTTGTAAAATGGGAAGAATGCAAAAAACCTAACTACATAAAGTGAGTCAGTTTCTCGTTTTTTTATTTACTTACATCAATGTCTAAAACAAAAGACTATTCAGTAGATTTCAGAAAAACTGTCTTAATGGCACTGAGTCAAGGCCAAACTCAGTCCTTCATTGCAAAGATGATTGGGATCCAACAACAGCCTGTGCGCATTTGGGCCCAGCTTCAGAAAAAGAGCAGGACGATAGAGAACAATGCACAAAATGGTTAACCCCGAAAAACCTCTCAATAAGAAAATAGGATCATACAAAGGCAATCGATGGCTGATCCCAAAAAATCTGCCAGGGCAATATATGAAGCAGGTCAAAGTTAACTTTAGGACTCTGTATCACAAAATGAACAAAAATGGACTTGTACCAGTATTGAAATAAGCCCTTCACATGATGAAACACAGGGTAAAGGTCCATGTTCCGACAGTTACAAATCGCTTAGTAGCTATAGATTCAAATGGAACTGTCCAGGCGTCTCGGAGTGAACCTAAGAGATGTTGTTCGGACATGGAGGAGATACAGAGAGACAGGAACTGTCGGTGACATGCCTCACTCAGGCCGCTCAAGGGCTACTACTGCAGTGGATAACCGTTACCTACGGATTATGGCTCTGAGAAACCCTGACAGGGAAGCCACCGTGATGAATAATGCTATTCATGCAGCCATAGGGCGTCGTGTTACGACGTAAACTGTGCGCAATAGGCTGCATGTAGCGCAACTTCACTCCCAACATCCATGGCCAACACCATCTTTGCAACCACGACACCATGCAGTGCGGTACAGATCGGCCCAACAACATGCCGAATGGACCACTCAGGCTTGGCATCATGTTCTCTTTACCGATGAGTGTCGCATATGCCTTCATCCAGACAATCGTCGGAGACCTGTTTTGAGCCAACCTGAGTCAGGCTGAACGCTTTAGACACACTGTCCGTCGAGTGCACCAAGATGGACGTTCCCTGCTGTTTGGGATGGCATTATGTGGAGCTGACGTACGCCGCTGGTGGTCATGGAAGGCGCCGTAACGGCTGTACGATATGTGAATGCCATCCTCCAACTGATAGTGAAACCATATCGCAGCATATTGGCGAGGCATTCGTCTTCATGGACGACAATTCGCGCCCCCATCGTGCACATCTTGTGAATGACTTCCTTCAGGATAACGACATCGCTCGACTAGAGTGGCCAGCATGTTCTCCAGATATGAACACTATCGAACATTCCTGGGATGAATTGAAAAGGGCTGTTTATGGACGACGTGACCCACCAACCACTCTGAGGAACCTACGCCGAATGGCTTATTGAGGAGTGGAACAATCAGGACCAACAATGCCTTGATGAACTTGTGGATAGTATGCCGCGACGAATACAGGAATGCATCAATGCAAGAGGACGTACTACTGGGTATTAGAGGTACCGGTGTGTACAGCAATCTGGGACACCACGTCTGAATGTCTCGCTGTATGGTGGTATAACATACAATGTGTGGTTTTCATGGGCAATAAAAAGTGCAGAAATGAGGTTTATGTTGATCTCTATTCCAATTTTCTGTACAGGTTCCGGAACTCTCGTAACCGAGGTGATGCAAAACGTTTTTGATGTGTGTACTATGAAGTCACTGTCAGGTTGCCTACTGAGGAAGGACGACCATTTAAAACATAAGTAATTTTTAGCAATGACCACCATTTGGAGTCATTATCAATTGCTCTCAAAATAACGGTAGCCAAAATCTGTTTACAGATTATCTTTTCGCTAAGAGTTTCGTTAACAGTTGAAATCTCAAGGAGCTTGAAATAAAATTGACAGGTACATTGTGGATACAACAGTGGTCTGTTCACTACTAAAGGGTCTTGAATCGGTCATCTGATTGAATGCTTATTAATCCCTACTGGACTGTTTGTGGCCTTCTGAACCATCCTAGCAATTGTCTCACCATGTGTCTCTCCTGAGAAGGTTTGCTGTCTTACACTGTCATTGTAATTTGTTTAGATATAAGACAATTTTACTTTCAGATTCTTTTGTGCGTTTACAACTGTAAGGGTAACGACAGATGTTTCGACATAATTGATTCTAATTTTTTGCTGTCCTTTTACATACATGAACTATATATGTCAGTGCTTTGATATTTTATGTAAAATTCCACTCTCTAAAAAATTTCTTTTATATGCGTAGATTGTGTTTTATTTTCTTTGTGAGCTTTCTATTCGTTTTCATCTATGTTGTTATTTCGTTTTATATTTTGTCCTTTTATTGTGATTTTTTTGTATAAGCCATGGTTTTCTTGTCTTATTTGATCTCATGTGCAGCTACACTGCACGCTTTGAGATTTACGTTTCGTAAAACCTTGTTTTAATTTCTTTTTCATGTGTATGTATGTATTGTAAAAGGAACATATAAGAAAGTAAAATTTCTAGGAATGATTGATCCAAGTCTACTGAGTGATGTTCATGAATTTTTCTATACCATCTAACGCAATTTTTTCCATTTTTCTTGGCTCCCACGCCATACCAGGATTCCTTTTGCTACCCGACTTCAATGTGTCTTCTTTCCAAAATTCATTCCAAATTTGAAAACATTTTTTGTGCTGGAATGTAAACTGCTTATGGTATGTATCGATAGTTCGACTTTTGTATTGGATTTATATCCCGGCCCACGATTGGTGACAATAGCTACATCCCCAAGACAGAGTAAGGGATACTGGCTAGCTCATCATGGCATGGAGCGGAATGTGAAACCAGAAAAGTTTGGTTGAGTGATAAAATGCAGTTGTTGGTGCGCCTATGTGCAGATGATGCGGTTAGTGCAGCAATCACGCTGAATTGTGTGTGCTGTAAACTTACATTCATCTACTTACATTCCACACCGTGTTCACCGAATTAAGTAAATCACAGTATTACGAATAGGCTATCAGTAAACTTGAGGAGTTTGACTGTGAAAGTGATGTAGATTTGTATAAGACAGTAACCTATAGACAGTGTGACCCTAAGAATAAACCATTTCAGCATAGATTTGAATTATACTAGTAGTTTGGTGCCTGAATTGGTATAGCGGCACCCTTTCATTTCTTCTGTGTCAAACAATATACATCGTATAGAAACATTTCAGAACAGCTATAGCACCAGTGTCATGGAGGAAAGAGCGACTTCTTCTGGAGCGTTAGATGGGCTACCACCATAATCTAAAAAGTCTTCATAAGTCTGTCTGCGACTTTGATCTACCCGGTCTATCTGAACAAAACTCTGAGTTGACGAGCTATTTAAACAAAGACGACGAGTGAAGGAATGAGTTTGCGGACTGACATGCAAAATTGTTTGGCCAACTAGCCCTGCGACTAGAATGAAGTACCTCGTACTTGCCTCTCACTGCCGGAAAGCGCGCACTCCACTCGGCCTAATACGGCCACTGTCGGAGAGGAATAGTTTCAAAGAGGTTTGGCGCTGCTTTTACGCCATTTCCATTAGATGCACTACTGGCCATTAAAATTGCTACACCACGAAGATGAATTGCTACAGACGCGAAATTTAACCGACAGGACGAAGATGCTGAGATATGCAAATGATTAGCTTTACAGAGTATTCACACAAGGCTGGCGACGGTGGCGTCACCTACAACGTGCTGACATGAGGAAAGTTTCCAACCTATTTCTCATACACAAACAGCAGTTGATCGGCGTTGCCAGGTGAAACGTTGTTGTGCTGGCTCGTGTAAGGAGGAGGAATGCGTACCATCACGTTTCCGACTTTGATAAAGGTCGGACTGTATCCTATCGCGATTGCGGTTTATCGTATCGCGACATTGCTGCTCGCGTGGATCGAGATCCAATGACTGTTAGCAGAATATAGAATCGGTCGGTTCAGGAGGGTAATACGGAACGCCGTGCTGGATCCCAACGAGCTCGTATCAGTAGCATCTTATCCGCATGGCTGCAAAGTATCGTGCAGCCACGTCTCGATCCCTGAGTCAACAGATGGTGAGGTTTGCAAGATAACAACCATCTGCACGAACAGTTCGACGACGTTTGCAGCAGCATCGACAATCAGCTCAGAGACCATGGCTGCCGTTACCCTTGACGCTGCATCACAGACAGGAGCGCCTGCGATGGTGTACTCAACGCCGAACCTGGATGCACGAACGGCAAAACGTCATTTTCTCTGATGAATCCAGGTTCTGTTTGCTGCATCATGATGGTCGCATCCAGGTTTGGCGACATCGCGATGAACGCGCATTGGTAGCGTGTATTCGTCATCGCCATACTGGCGTATCACCCAGCGTGATTGTATGGGGTGCCATTGGTTACACGTCTCGGTCACCTCTTCTTCGCATTGACGAGACTTTGAACAGTGGACGTTACATTTCAGATGTGTTACGACCTGTGGCTCTACCCTTCATTCGATCCCTGCGAAACCCTACATTTCAGCACGATAATGCACGACCGCATATTGCAGGTCCTGTACGAGCCTTTCTGGATACAGAAAATGTTCGACCGCTGTCCTGGCCAGCACATTCTCCAAATCTCTCACCAGATTAAAACGTCTTGTCAATGGTGGCTGAGCAATTGGTTCGTCACAATACTCCGGTCACTACTCTTGATGAACTGTGGCGTCGTGTTGTAGCTGCATGGCAGCTGTACCTGCACACCCCGTCCAAGCTCTTTTTGACTCAATTCCCAGTCGTATCAAGGCCGTTATTACGGCCAGAGGTGGTTGTTCTGGGTACTGATTTTTAGGATCTATGCACCCAAATTGCGTGAAAATGTAGTCTCATGTCAGTTCTAGTGTAATATATTTGTCCAATGAATACCCATTTATCATCTGAATTTCCTCTTTGTGCAGCAGTTTTAATGGCCAGTACTGTAGAATCTTCTCAGGTGCAAGAATGAAATGCGGATCCGTTATGACAACGTAAAGTGAGATGGTTGCTGTAACAGTTTTCAACGGCAATAAAAAAATGGACGTAATGCCTCGCCACAACACAACTACGGCGCCAGGGCTTGGTAGCCGGGGAGAATGCAACGCGGTCTGGAATTTTGCAAAGCTGTTGTCACACTAAGGTATGTGGTTTGTTTAACATCCTGGGAAACCCAAGCAGCGCTCTGCCTCAGGGCTTCCATGATCAAAGGACGTAAAATAGAATAGTTTGGCTTTGCGATGGGTAGTGCTGTCATTGTTCAATGCACTTGACGTCACGTGGTGAGCAGTGGTAGGGCGAAGTTCAGTTTTCACGATTTGCACGCACACGTCTCGTACAATTTCTGCACATATGACACACTCGGCTTGCAGCCTCTTCAAATTTTGATTTACGTTAAAACAAAAAAATCTTTTAAACTAGATTCAAGATTTTTCTTCAAGAATTCTAAAATACCGTAAAGATCTGCAGATAGCGTTTTCCGATTTTCAAGTCTAAAATTATTGATGTAGCAAAACTCATATAGTTATGTATGAACTGCATACCGGTACAAAGAACGAAAGTGACCATTCATATTCATCATCCACGCACTTCCATATTAAAGGGTTGGTCTCTTCTTCCCCGCCGGCCGGTGTGGCCGTGCGGTTTTTGGCGCTTCAGTCTGGAACCGCGTGACCGCCAGGTCGCAGGTTCGAATCCTGCCTCGGGCATGGATGTGCGTGATGTCCTTAGGTTAGTTAGGTTTAAGTAGTTCTATGTTCTAGGGGACTGATGACCACAGATGTTAAGTCCCATAGTGCTCAGAGCCATTTTTTTTCTTCTTCCCCCTGACAGAGAAAGCACGGCCGAATAACTTCCCAGTGTCTTAGAAAACGCTCAAGAATATTCCGTAAAATTGTTAATTCTCTTGCTCAACGAAGTCAAACATGTTTTGGAGTTCATGCGTTTTCTCACTAGAAGATGAAAACTCGTTGTAGACCTTAAATGCTACACACTTGATGCTGAATTTAATCATTTTCCATGTATTTTTGGTCATATTATGAATAACATATAGCAGATACAACTAGCTTCAATTACAGTGGGGTGACAAAAGCCATGGGACAGCGATATGCCCACATACAGATGGGTTTAGTAGTATTGCGTACACAACGTACAAAAGTCAGGGGATTGTTGGAGTTGTCATTTGTACTCAGGTGATTCATGTGAAAAGGTTTCCGATTTGATTGTGGCCGCACGACAGGTACTATCACATTTTGAAAGCGGAATAGTAGTCGGAAATCCTTAGGTATTTCAATGTCGAGATATACAGTGTCAAGAGTATGCCGAGAATACCAAATTTCAGGCATTTCCTCTCACTGCGGACAACGCACTGGCCGACAGCATTCACTTAACGATCGAGAGCAGCGGCGTTTGCATTGAGTTGTTAGTGCTAACAGGCAAGAAACACTTCGTGATCTAGCCGCAGAAATTAATTTTGGACGTAGAACGAACATATCCGTTAGGACAGTGCGGCGAAATTTGGCGTTAGTGGTCTATGGTAGCAGTGAGTGGCTTTGCTAATAGCACAACATCCCCTGCAGCACAACCAGTTGGACCCTACACGACTGTAAAACTGTGGCCTGACCAGCTGAGTCCCTGTTGGTAGGGTTAGAGTACGGCGCAGACCCACGGACTCACATTGTCAACAGGCCACTTCAGAAGCTGGCGGAGGCACCATAATGGTGTGGGACAACTGGACCGATCAGTGACTGGAAATGGCTATGTTCGGTTACTTGGAGACCATTTACAGCCATTCAGGGACTTCATGTTCCCAAACAATGATGGAGTGTTTATGAATGACAATGTGCCATGTCACCGGGCCACAATTGTTCGTGATCGGTTTGCAGAACATTCTGGACAGTTCGACAGAATTATTTCGCCACCCAGATCGCCCGACAGAATCTCATCGAACATTTATGGGACACAACCGAGAGAAAAGTTCATGCAAAAAAATACTGAACTGGCAGCGCTTTCGCAGTTATGGTCGACTATAGAGGCAGCAGGGCTCAATATTTCTGCAGAATATTTCCAATGTTGAGTTCATGCCACAGCAAGCTGCTTCACTATGCTAGGCAAAAGGAGGTCCCACAAGGTATTAGGAGGTATCTCATGACTTTTGTAACCTCAGTGAACACTATCGGTACTATTTAAAGATTTAAAATTTTGAAAAAGTGAGTAATGTCTTCCACATGTTCACTGCTATATTGTCTGCACACAAACCTGATATTTTAGAAACTTCCAAGCTGTATTCATCTAAAACAAACTTAAGTATTCCGAAAATGGCATCAGCTTTTCCATTACCATCGTCACAGAAGGTAAGTAATTTCACCTTCATACCAGATATCTCAGAAGTATGTTTTATCGAGACAGGAATATACCAGCAGCTCACATTATGTACACCCACAGTTAAGTTTTGGACCTAACTATCGGTCTTTGAAACGTGTACTTCCTAGCATAATAACTATGGTTATGCCTAACTCCATGGCATACAAGTGACAGTTCGGGTGATGAAATTTCATTGTCATAGAAGAATGTTTAACACTACAAAAATTTGCAATCCATTTACTTTTGGAAGTTGATGCAAGAGAAAATTGATGTTTCTCTCCTAATGAACCCTTTTTCACGGCCCCAATACCCTCACTTTTTATTGAAAAGAAATCAGGACACACTGTACACTTTGCCATCCCTTCATCATCACTCTTAGCAAACCAATTTTTGAATTGTTTGTCCTCTAACAATTTATTAGGAAATGGGCACTTTCATTTCACCTTTTTCTTTCAAGTTTCATTTTGACTGTCTTGACTGTCATCACTACACTCACTGCCACTACTATTTGTTCTTCCAGTTACACAGCTGAGCATTTTACATATGAATCTGGCTTCGGAAGACCATAAAATCATGGTAACATTAATAATGTTTTTCTATAACAGCGAAAGTACGAAACATATACACTGAAGAGCCAAAGACACTGGTACATCAGCTTAATGTCGTGTAGAGCCCCCACGAGGACGCAGAAGTGCTGCAACAAGACGTGGCATGGACTCGCCTAGTGTCTGAAGTAGTGCTGGAGGGAACTAACACCAAGAATCCTGCAGGGCTGTCCATAAATCCGTAAGAGTACGAGCGGGTGGAGATCTCTTCTGAACAGCATGTTGCAAGGCATCCCAGATATGCTCAATAATGTTCATGTCTGGGGAATTTGGTGACCAGCGGAAGTGTTTAACATCAGAAGAGTGTTCCTGGAAGAACCCTGCAGGAATTCTGGACGTGTGCGGTGTCGGATTGCCTCGATGGAATTGCTCAAGTTCGTCGTAATGCACAATGGAATGAATGGATGCAGGTGATCAGGCACGATGCATACGTACGTATCACCTGTCAGAGTTGTTATTAGACATATCAGGGGCCCATATTATCCAAGTGCACACGCCCCACACCATTACAGAGCCTCCACCAGCTTGAACAGGCCCCTGCTGACACGCAAGGTTCAAGGATTCATGAGGTTGTCTCCATACCCGTACACCTCCATCCACTAGATACAATTTGAGGCAAGACTCATCCAACCAGGCAACATGTTTCCAGTCATCAACAGCCCAATGTCGGTGTTGAGGGGCCCAGGTGAGGGGTAAAGTTTTGTATCGCGCAGTCAGCAAGGGTATACAAATTGGCCTTCGGCTCCGAAAGCCCATATCAATTATGTTTCTTGAATGGTTCGTACACTGACGCTTGTTGATGGCCCAGAACTGAAATCTGCAGCAATTTGCCGAAGGGTTGCCCTTCTGTCACCTTGAATGATTCTCTACAGTCGCCGTTGGTCACGTACTTACCGGATCTTTTTACTGTATTCCTGATATTCACGGTACACTCGTGAAACGGTCTTACGGGAAAATCCTCCTTCGTCGCCACCTCGGAGATTCCGTGTCCCATCGCTCGAGCGCCGGCTATTACACCATGTTCAGGTCACTTAAATCTTGATAACCTGCCATTGTAGAAGCAGTAACCTACCTAACAACTGCGCCAGGCATTTGTTGTTTCATACAGGCGTGGCCAACCGTAGCGCAGTAATCTGCCTGTTTACATATCTCTGTATTTGAATACGCGTGCCTATACTAGTTTCTTTGGCGCTTCAGTGTATCTACTCCTTCACTTGGTCGCTATAAAAATACAACTACCTATTCAGTACTATAATGAACACGAGGCGACGAATTATTTTACTTTTAAATGCACTCCTTTTTTGCTCTCTCGTGTATTTTACACATGTTGGATTTAACTAACACGAGTAAGATACATTACTGGCCATTAAAATTGCCACACCACGAAGATGATGTGCTACAGACGCGAAATTTAACCGACAGGAAGAAGATGCTATGATATGCAAATCATTAGCTTTTCAGGGGATTCACACAAGGCTAGCGTCGGTGGCGACACCTACAACGTGCTGATATGAGGACCGTTTCCAACCGATTTCTCATACGCAAACAGCAGTTGACCGGCGTTGCCTGGTGAAACGTTGTTGTAATGCCTCGTGTAAGGAGGAGAAATGCGTACCATCACGTTTCCGACTATGATAAAGGTCGGATTATAGCCTATTACGATAGAGGTTTACCGTATCGCGACATTGCTGCTCGCGTTGGTCAAGATCCAATGACTGTTAGCAGAATATGGAATCGGTGGGTTCAGAACGGTAATACGGAACGCCGTGCCGTATCCCAAAGGCCTCGTATCACTAACAGTCGAGATGACAGCCATCTTCCGCATGGTTGTAACTGATCGTGGAGCCACGTCTCGACCCCTGAGTCAACAGATGGGGACGTTTGCAAGACAACAACCATCTGTACGAACAGTTCGACGACGTTTGCAGCAGAATGGACTATCAGCTCGGAGACCATGGCTGCGGTTACCCTCGACGCTGCATCACAAACATGAGCGCCTGCGATGGTGTACTCAACGACGAATCTGGGTGTACGAATGACAAAACGTCATTTTTTCGGATGAATCCAGGTTCTGCTTACAGCATCATTATGGTCTCATCCGTGTTTGGAGACATCGCGGTGAACACACGTTGAAAGCGTATATTCGTCATCACCCGGCGTGATGGTATGGGGTGCCATTGATTACACGTCTCGGTCACCTCTTCTTCGCACTGACTGCACTTTGAACAGTGGACGTTACATTTCAGATGTGTTACGACCCGTAACTCCACCATTCATTCATTCGATCCCTGCGAAACCCTACATTTCAGCAGGGTAATGCACGTCCGCATGTTGCACGTCCTGTACTGGCCTTTCTGGATTCGGAAAATGTTCGACTGCTGCCCTGGCCAGATCTTTCACCAATTGAAAACGTCTTGTCAATGGTGTCCGAGCAACTGGCTCGTCACAATACGCCAGTCACTACTCTTGATGAACTGTGGTATCGTGTTGAAGCTGCATGGGCAGCTGTACCTGTACACGCCATCCAAGCTCTGTTTGACTCAATGCCCAGGCGTATCAAGGCCGTTATTACAGCCAGAGTTGGTTGTTCTGGGTACTGATTTCTCCGGATCTATGCACCCACATTGTGTGAAAATGTAATCACATGTCAGTTCTAGTATAATATATTTGTCCAATGAATACCCATTTATCATCTGAATTTCTTCTTGGTGTAGCAATTTTAATGGCCAGTAGTGTAATAAATTTAAGAATAAATAGTATGATACAGAAATAGTAAAATTGCAAAGTGAAACCAAAAAAGTAAAGTCTTGCGAGTGTCCCGTCATTCACATGTATGGACTCGGGAAAATTATAAAAGCAGGGACGACACCTACAAAATAGGGACATATGGCAACCCTATCACGCAATGTGGTCGCATAACCATGTGGAGCGCACGGTATACCTTGTGACTATGAACTGCAATACAAAAATTTTGTCATATTCTTAGAAAAGACTTAACTTACTATGTTACTTTTAGTACGTCTTTACTCTTCACTTTGACGTAACCTCGTTATTTCCACGTGTCAGTTTTGCCAAGATGATAAGTATAAAGCGGGAAACATGTGTCATGTGTGCGACCTAGGCACGGACTGAAAACTCCACTCCCCAGGCTAGTAAGCAAAAGGTGTCATCTAAAGTACGACAAACACTATTGGTTTATGTACGTAGCAGCACGGTATTAAGAGTTGTGGCTGGCAGAGTGTGCACAGTGCACAGTGTTTAACAAATCCAACACGAAGTTGTGATAGTCGTTTAAAGTAGTTAATCAGAAAGAATCGTCATCAGGCTGACAAATGTACTAATCAGCCTGACATGTATTAAAAAAAAATTATCGTCCATGCCCTGTTGACGGAACGAAGAGCTCGTAACATATACACTCCTGGAAATGGAAAAAAGAACACATTGACACCGGTGTGTCAGACCCACCATACTTGCTCCGGACACTGCGAGAGGGCTGTACAAGCAATGATCACACGCACGGCACAGCGGACACACCAGGAACCGCGGTGTTGGCCGTCGAATGGCGCTAGCTGCGCAGAATTTGTGCACCGCCGCCGTCACTGTCAGCCAGTTTGCCGTGGCATACGGAGCTCCATCACAGTCTTTAACACTGGTAGCATGCCGCGACAGCGTGGACGTGAACCGTATGTGCAGTTGACGGCCTTTGAGCGAGGGCGTATAGTGTGCATGCGGGAAGCCGGGTGGACGTACCGCCGAATTTCTCAACACGTGGGGCGTGAGGTCTCCACAGTACATCGATGTTGTCGCCAGTGGTCGGCGGAAGATGCACGTGCCCGTCGACCTGGGACCGGACCAGAGCGACGCTTGGATGCACGCCAAGACCGTAGGATGCTACGCAGTGCCGTAGGGGACCGCACCGCCACTTCCCAGCAAATTAGGGTCACTGTTGCTCCTGGGGTATCGCCGAGGACCATTCGCTACCGTCTCCATGAAGCTGGGCTACGGTCCCGCACACCGTTAGGCCGTCTTCCGCTCACGCCCCAACATCGTGCAGCCCGCCCCCAGTGGTGTCGCGACAGGCGTGAATGGAGGGACGAATGGAGACGTGTCGTCTTCAGCGATGAGAGTCGCTTCTGCCTTGGTGCCAATGATGGTCGTATGCGTGTTTGGCGCCGTGCAGGTGAGCGCCACAATCAGGACTGCATACGACCGAGGCACACAGGGCCAAAACCTGGCATCATGGTGTGCGGAGCGAACTCCTACACTGGCCGTACACCTCTGGTGATCGTCGAGGGGTACTGAATAGTGCACGGTACATCCAAACCGCCATCGAACCCAGCGTTCTACCATTCCTAGACCGGCAAGGGAACTTGCTGTACCAACAGGACAATGCACGTCCGCATGTATCCCGTGCCACCCAATGTGCTCTAGAAGGTGTAAGTCAACTACCCTGGCCAGCAAGATCTCCGGATCTGTCCCCCATTGAGCATGTTTGGGACTGGATGAAGCGTCGTCTCACGCGGTCTGCACGTCCAGCACGAACGCTGGTCCAACTGAGGCGCCAGGTGGAAATGGCATGGCAAGCTGTTCCACAGGACTACATCCAGCATCTCTACGATCGTCTCCATAGGAAAATAGCAGCCAGCATTGCTGCGGAATGTGGATATACACTGTACTAGTGCCGACATTGTGCATGCTCTGTTGCCTGTGTCTATGTGCCTGTGGTTCTGTCAGTGTGATCATGTGATGTATCTGACGCCAGGAATGTGTCAATAAAGTTTCCCCTTCCTGGGACAATGAATTCACGGTGTTCTTATTTGAATTTCCAGGAGTGTATTACTAGACGTAAGGTTGAGGGAAACAGACGTACCTATTTTCAGAATTGTTATGGTTCAGATGGCTCTGAGCACTGTGGGTCTTAAGTGCTGTGATTATTAGTTGGGTTGGGTTGGGGTTGGGTTGGGCTATTTGGGGGAAGAGACCAAACAGCGAGGTCATCGGTCTCATTGGGTTAGGTAAGGATGGTGAAGAAAGTCGGCAGTGCCCTTTCAAAGGAACCAACCCGGCATTTGCCTGGAGCGATTTAGGGAAATCACGGAAAAACTAAATCAGGATGGCCGACGCGCGAGATTGAACCGTCGTCCTCCCGAACGCGAGTCCAGTGTGCTAACCACTGCGCCACCTCGCTCGGTGTGGTTATCATTCCCCTAGAACTTAGAACTACTTAAACCTAACTAAGCTAACGACATCACACACATCCATGCCCCAGGCAGAATTCGTACCTGCGACCGTAGCGGTCGCGCGGTTCCAGACTGTAGGGCCTAGAACCGCTCGTCTACTCAGCCGGCCCAGAATTGGTATATTTGATACAGAACGGTCCAGTCACTTTGATGTGACCACCACCTATGTTCGGCGCCAACGTGGAGTAACCACTCACAGACGGCAGGTAGCAGTACTAATAGAGGAGGGTATATAAAGCGTGTCGGGGGGACATGGGAAAACAGTGCAGTCATTGTCGTAATGAGGAAACGGAACGATTTATCTGGCGCCCAAACGGGCATGATCATTGACTTTCAGACCACGGACGGAAGCATTTCCGAAACGGCTAAGCCTGTAAACTGTTTGCGTGCCGCCATGGTTAAAGTGTACCGTGCATGGCAAAATGGTGCTATCCAAAACCTGCCCCCAGCAATAGTGGGGTAGCACGAGGCAGAGATGACAGGGATGATGACAGCTGCGGACAGTGTATGGGCAAACAGACATACAACAGTTGAGCAACCGAGCGCCTACATGTACTAAGCGGCTACTAACAGTGTGCCTCCTCAGCAACCGTTCCGCAAATACTGCTGCGTATGGGCCTCCGCCGCAGGCGGTAGGTTCACGCTTCCATTATGATTGTTGTTCATCGACGATGTAGGCTGAAACTTGCACGCCAATACCGCAACTGCACTGAACGTTAACACCCTGTGAGCACGAGAGGGGATATGTTTTCGTGGCATTCATTGAGTGATTTCGTCTTTCTGGAACGCTCAGTGGATCAACACAAGTATGCATCTATCCTTGGTGACCATGTCCATCCCTACATGCAGTTATTTTTTATTATTTTAAAATTTTCCCCCTTGGCACGACTGCATCTACCAGTAGAACAATGCAACGTGACTCACAGCCCACAGTGTACGTGTGTGGTTTGTAGAGCACCAGGATGAGTTTACAATACTCCCCTGGCCATCGAACTCTCCGGATTGATCAAAAATATCCGGACACCTGGTCGAAAATTGTAGCTTCGGTGCATCAACGTTTACAGACATGAAAGTTCGCGAGAAATTTGTGAAAGTTGAACAGGGCAAATCACAGGATTCAAGTGGCAGGGAATTCATAAATAACTGTATTAGCGATTACACTAAGTATCAGTTATTAAAACATTCCTGGGTTCCGCCAGAGTCTTATGAGTTGCCATATTCCATAAAGACGGCGCGGGATGAGAGACGCGTCAACACTTGAAGCATTCCCACTTAGAACTGTGAGAATGGGTCGTCTATTCGCATTTGGTAGGCTATTTTGTAAGTTGTGTCCATGGTTCGTAGTACGTCTTGTTGGCGGTATCCACAAAAGAGTGACTTTAATAAATCCCGTCACACAGCCCTGATACCTTTTTTAAAAATTAACAGGGATGGATGGAGCTCTTTCAGTCCGTGATAAGAATCAGTACCACAGACGAGTTGTTCAGGTAGGACAAGATTTCCTGCACAATCATGAAAATCCAGGGGAAGACATAATTTCCTAAATGCTCCAGAAGCTTGCGTCAGAAATAATAAAAATAGAGAGACTTAAACATTTGTTGATAGCATCACTTCTAGGCCATCCAAATCTAGTTAGAGGCCCCGAATACATTGTAGGCGCCGTGTTTCAATCATAAGTTGAATGATTCCCTATCTTCATCCCAAAGCGTTGAATTCTGCTACTGTTAAAGTTAGATATTTCTCTGAAGTTTGTGTGTGAACTCAGGTGGATAGAGCGTCATCAAACTGTGTATCAGTTCGCTAGCGGCTTAAATTTATCGATGTACGTGTTAGACTATATAGCGACATGGGAAAAACTAAAGACAGACAGCAAAGTAGCCTGCGTAGGTTGTTTCAAGGAAAGTCAACAAATGATCTGAAAAATGGTTCAAATGGCTGTGAGCCCTATGGGACTTAACTTCTGAGGTCATCAGTCCCCTAGAACTTAGAACTACTTAAACCTAACTAACCTAAGGACACCATACACATCCATGCCCGAGGCAGGATTCGAACCTGCGACCGTAGCAGTCGCGCGGTTCCGTACTGAAGCGCCTAGAATCGCTCAGCCACCGCGACCGGCAGTGATCTGAAGCACACTTCGAGAGCCACACTGTCTCTCATCTCAGTTCTGACTAATAAATGTGAAAATGCAAAAATTTCTTTCCAACGCGTCTGGAACAGAGTAGGAAGGAAGGTTTCTAGTCTCGGAACTATTGTCACTGCTCCTTATCACTGCAATCATCAGAGCTAGAGGTCTAAGAATCCGGCTACTTCGAATGCTAAATATTTCAGAATATCTTTATACGTAGCTCTCCTTGACATTATGGTGCATGGCACTGTGTGCAGACTTCCCTATGCAGTTTACCAAGTGTACAACCTTCCGTCTCTTGTACCAGACGCAATCGTTGTGTTGTCCGAAGAGGAGCTACGCTCCGTTAAGGGACGCTCATCAACCTTCTCGTTTCGGAATCCTTGCTTCAGGCTGAAGCCACCATGTGGCGACAGAAATGGGTTGACTGGATGAATAGTCACCCCAGCGAGAAACTTACAGCCGCCCCATTGTGACCGAGCGGTTCCCAGGCGCTTCAGTCCGGAACCGCGCTGCTGCTATGGTCGCAGATTCGAATCCTTCCTCGGGCATGGATGTATGTGATGTCCTTAGGTTAGTTAGGTTTAAGTAGTTCTAAGTCTAGGGGACTGATGACCTCAGATGTTAAGTCCCATAGTGCTTAGAGCCACTTGAACCATTTGGAGTAACTTCCGTCACCAGCTATTGATGCGCTGCAGTCCTGCTGCAAAAAACATTTTTCTTCTCACCTTCGGCTAAAGATTTATATAAGGGAAAATATGGGCCACGGCCGATTGACATGCTTAGCTTTGACATACATTCACAGAGATATCAGTGTTAAGAGGGACAATCTAATTGAGGGATTCCCCAAAGTAGAAAAGAGAATGCCCCGCATTGACCTGTAAGACCACCGCTGTTCTTCTAGAATTTAAGCAAGAAAAATTTCCAGTTTGTATTCAATACGCTTTAGCCAACATTCTCAAAAAAATAATCTTTTACCTAGCTTGGCGGTTTTATTTGATGTAAAATCAGAAATATACACGCATTTAATGAACAATTTTTTAAATTGTTGCTTCTGTTTCATTCAAGGTTGGACTCGGGAGGAAGGGGGGGGGGGGATGGGGGAGGGTGGTGTCGGGGAAGAAAGGAAAAATTTTCGAATGATCTGAAGCTGTTTTACATCACTCCTTAATTAAACTGTTAGTGGCGCTTTCAGTTGCCAATAACCAGATGTAAGATATTTAGGGCTCTTGGGAAAATCGAAAAAAGTACTTCACTGTTACTAATAAAAATTTTAATTTCAGAAATAATCATTCTTCGAGTAGTGGGAGACGAGGACTAAAACTAATGACGAAATAACAAAGATTTCATGGGTGGTCTAAGCGGTAATACTCGTAAATCAGTATCGCACGAAAATGAAGAAGACACTCGGGACTATACAACAGAAGTCAGTAATACTGAAAGCTGAAACTGAAGAATCATGTAGTCCCACTCCGCACAACCCAAAACCAACAGGCTCTTCTCAGTATGTTGCACCAAAACAGTTGGTAGCAAACGCTACTCCCCCTCAAACTGCCACTGCTAATGTAATGGAGCATACCATTAAAAAAATGAAAGTATGAAATGTTCTTCACGGTGTTTTTCTCAACAAGTCTCACATACTCAAACTAACAAATAAACCAGATTTTTATTTCTTGGCGGTTCTAGGCGCTACAGTCTGGAGCCGCGCGACCGCTACGGTCGCAGGTTCGAATCCTGCCTTGGGCATGGATGTGTGTGATGTCCTTAGGTTAGTGTGGTTTAAGTAGTTCTAAGTTCTAGGGGACTGATGACCTGTCAAGTGCCATAGTGCTCAGAGCCATTTGAACCATTTTTTTTATTTCTTGCGTACGCTTACTTACAGGTGTTGTTGTTGTGGTCTTCAGTCCTGAGACTGGTTTGGTGCAGCTCATGTAAATATATTTCATTTGTTATACGTGTGGTTTAATTAACAATGATGGATGGCTGCTGATCTCAGATATTTAACTACCAATAAACTGTCAAAGTTTAGTGTTATTCTAAATGGTTCAAATGGCTCTGAGCACTATGGGACTTAACATCCCCTAGAACTTAGAACTACTTAAACCTAACTAACCTAAGGACATCACACACACCGATGCCCGAGGCAGGATTCGAACCGTAGCGGTCGCGCGGTTCCAGACTGTAGCGCCTAGAACCGCTCGGCCACTCCGGCCGGCTTAGTGTTATTCATGTGTGTGTTAATTACTTTATATGCTAACTAAACTCAAGCAAGTTCATCTCTGTAGCCGAGTGCTTAGTGTTCATGGCTGCCAGGTGGAAAACCAGGGTTCAGCTCCTGGTATTCTCAAGGATTTTTCCTTGGTGCGTGGACTGTTACGGGGTGCACAGCCTCGCGATGCCAGTTGAGCTATTTGGCCGAGTAGTAGCGGTTCCACGGTCTGAAAGTATGCAAAACAGCCAGAAAAGTGGTGTGGCCATACCACACCCACATGACACTGCAAAGCAGAGGATGACACCGCGGCCGGTAGATATTGCTTAGGCCTTCATGACTTGGCGAGACGCTCTCTTGGTGTGATCGCATTTCTCCAAGGTCTGTGTCGCTTTTTCAGATGAACTTCCAATTTGTTCAATAGTAAGCTGAATGAATTTTCTGACATTCTGAAATATTCATAAAAATTAGCTCCACTGACCATCAGTTCACTGTACAAAAGGCCAACTTCTCTTCTGTTCCTTTATTTTTCCACACCTGACAGACACACTTCTGTTTTTCCTCTTCTTCATCCAAAATCACAGTAATCAGCAACAGATCAGCGTCTGAGGACTTCAGCATCCCCGTCACAGAGGTGCAGTGCCACATACCACAAGAAACACTGTCCACTGAGAATTGGCATCACAGCCAGTTCGAGCACGAGCCAGTACGGCACTGTCACGTCACTGATGTATGTGAATCTACCTTCAATCTGCATATTTTCCAAATACACAAATATAACTTTATAATGCTCCAAATATGAAATGTAAACATACAACACGACCACAGAGGGTGGTAATGGTGAAACACGACAGAGATTAAACATGGTCAGATACACAAGTATAGCTGCAAATTCCTAAACGCAAATTAAAATTCAAACGTTGAACCAAAATATAATTGTAGTATTTCTCAAAATTTGAAAAGATTTTCAGCTCAAAACACACATGGCACTGCTGTTGTAGATTAATCGTTCTATAAGATTTTAAAGATATATGCGTGGACTGCATAGTGGCAGTACTGATAAAATTTATAGGGTGAGCAACACTTTTTGACGAGCAAAGTTTTGATTGTTGTACCACACTTTGTTTGCAAGCACAATGGGCCTTCAAATTGAATATTTTCACATCTAAATTGTCTGTATAACTGATTAAAATAAACATGACTCGCTTATTGCACTACTGAAATAAATTATAGGTTAGTGAACAAAGTGTAGTTCGATTTTCTAATTTACAGCTTAAAGAGCACCTGTCGATGAGAATTACCCTAGTAAACCATGTTATTCTCATGTCCAAATTCATCAAAGATACGACCCTAAAACTGATATCGACGTCACCCAAACATTACAGCAACTCCATGAAAGGGTATTAACTTTGTCTTCCAGCACAAAACGTTTGTCATCTCCGCCTAGTAAAGCCAACATGTGCTGTTTGTAACACCATTAAATTCTTCAAAATATATAAAAATTGGTACTGTCACACTGCAAAATTCACACTGGCACTACTGCTGATCTAACTCTATCTTAAAGTGCACTTGCCGATGAGAATTACCAAATTGAGCAATGTGATTCTCGCACCTTGGGCATTTACGACATCTTATGCACACAAAAAGCAGTCTGTTAGTTCACCACTCATCCATGCAAGGAGTGCATTTAGTATAGCAGTACGATCAGAATGCACCAGCAAATGCTTTTTGTTAATATCTTGGTTCAATCAACAACTTAGCAAGGATATAGATCAAAAGAAGTAGGTCCATCGTTATTCATCTAAGTACTTTATTCCTACCCTGTATAAGTTAAGACTTCAGCGGAACAGCGCACTAAACAGTAGTAATAAACATTCATGTAGGTAAGAAATGAGGGTCTCTATGCTTTCCGTCCCCCCCCCCCCCAAAAAAAAACAGATATGTATCGCCTGTTGAAAGAAATAGTTTCCAGCTACTTCACTGACTTCTTCACCGGCCACCTGACCAAATGACACAACATGGCAATCTCACATTCCATCTTTCAAACAAAATCAACTAATTGTTCACCACTGGCTCGGGCCACCATACATGTGCCAACAATATATATTCCTTTTAAAATATTTTTAATTGTTATCTACTAATTCTTGATGGATCTATACTACCGCAAAGTGCTCTCAGGTCCCCTACTGATCACTAAAACTGGAACAGCGGTAGGATGGCAAATCACGAAATTTTACTTATTGTGCATATAAAGTATAGTAGGAAGAATACATGATTAAATTTATAAGTGATTTGGGGGTTTACAGTGTGTGAAATTCAGTACATGTAACTGACATCTCTGGTAGCAACAATGGCTGCAATCTGGCTGAGCACTGAACTGAATTTAGATGACTCGTACGTCATTCAGAGCTGCTGCAGCTCGGGGTCAGACTTCATCAGTCATTGTGCTGGTGAGTGATGGCAAGCGAAACTCTCATCCCACGACCAGATAATTTCTAAGGGTGAATGGTTTGAAGAATGTGCTGGGCACGGCAACAATCGAAAAACCTCTGTATCAAAGGTGGTAAGGGCGGTATGAGCAACTTGTGATCCTGCATTAGCCTGCTGAAAGATAATGTCACGGAGGCCTCGAGGACAGGCCACAGTCGCCAGCCTCAACACATCAGAAATGTAATGGCTGCTGTCCAAATTATCAATTATGCGAACAAAACACAATTCTGTTGTACCCAACGGCACACTATCCATCGCATTAGATGCTAGGCCCACATGGCGGTGATACATTCTTTCTCCACAAAGCCTCTACACATGGATACCCTCATCATGATGCTGTACACTGAACCAAGAATCCTCTGAAAAGGTGACATGGTCCAGCATTGCCAATGGGTACAACATTGTTGACATGGCTGTCTTTGTAGCCAAGTCAAAGGAAGCTGCAACAATGGCCATCTTGATGAGAAGCCAAGTGAACAATGTCTGTTCTCTATGGGTCCCAGAGCACACAGCTGCCAAGATCCTGCAGGTTACTGATTATGGCCCTCCTGATCTATCAATTCCATATTTGCACCATAGTCATGAGATCCTGATCAACATGAGAAGCAATATTGCAGAATGATAAACCATGGTCTCAATATCTGATGATTGTACTGTTGTCGAATTGTGACATACGCTGGCAGACGTTTCTCTTTCTTCCACACAGCATAAAATGATCTCACAAACAACAAAAATTCAAATTCCGTTTCTGACAGAGAAACCCTTTGCATATTTCTTCCGTGCATGCAGACTATAGATAATGTTCTCCTACATACTTCGCAGGGTTGAGCTGAAAAGTTATTCATTTCCCTATTGAAGCATGAAGCACACTTTCTCCCAATTTGACACTTGTTGCATGCCGTCTTTATGGTGATGAAATTTTAATGGCCAGCAGTGTATATCATTTAACACATTCTTATAGCTGTCCATACAGAAAGGGAGTATGTTTTTGACATACAGCTGTGTATCATGTTAACTTCATTTCAAATCATTCATATAAATAAAACTGAAATTTCTCCCACAACTATGTCTAGCTAACACCAACCATCTCAACCACCCTACACCCTGTGACTAGTGTTGCCAACTTAGTGGATTTTCCACTATAAATGGTAGTTTCTACCCTCCTTTTAGTGGCGCAATATTGTTTCTATTGGCTGGTGCATTTTATAGTGGTTTTCTAGAGTTCAGCTTCAGTTACTGAAAATGCGATCTCTCAAGCACTATCCTATTTATATGTTTCGAAATGTGCCTAGTTATAGTTCACTTCACGAGCGATGGCGGCTTGCGCAGGTGCAGGGAGTGCAGTAACCGGTTTCAAACAATGGGTAATCAGTTATTTCATTGTCGCTCCGAATAACCACTTAGCGCTTGTTGGCTCACGCAGGGTGCCTCACATCAGATGCGCAGAAAAAGTAACTGGACTGTCGTCGTTCGTGGTGTGCACTATACAATTGTGATTCTCAGTGTATGGTATTATTTCACGACTTCGTAGGTGTGTAACTATGCTGTAACCACAATATACGCAAAAGTTTCTGGCTTCTTGGCTTCAATACCCACATTTAAAAGATTAACTTCAAGTTATTGAAAGTAATACGGATGAGGTAGCGAAGTTCAAATTGTGTGGTACAGTTTTAAGGAGTCACTATGGAGATTTGAAGTCTCATGGGATATCAAAGAAGCATATACAAAATAAAAAGGTCAACAACCTTTTTTTTAAATTGATTAATCATTCATTGATCGGTTTTACAGCTTCGGCTACCTCTTGGGCTCCCTCTACGATTTTTACCGTCCACGCTGCCTTCCGATACTAAATTTGTGATCCCTTGATGCACCAGGACATGTCCTACCAGCCGATCCCTTCTTCTAGTCTAGTTGTGCCACAAACTTCTATTCTCCCCAATGTTATTCAATAAACCTACTCATTAGTTACGTGATCTACCCACCTAATCTTCAACATTCTTCTGTAGCACCACATTTCGAAAGCTTTTATTCTCTTCTTGTCCAAACTATTTATTATCCATGTTTCACTTCCATACATGGCTACACTCCATACAAATACTTTCAGAAACGACTTCCCGTCACTTAAATCTATACTCGATGTTAACAAACTTCTCTTCTTCAGAAACGCTTTCCTTGCCATTGCCAGTCTACGTTTTGTATCCTCTCTACTTCGACCATCATCAGTTATTTTGCTCCCCAAATAGCAAAACTCCTTTACTACTATAAGTTTCTCATTTCCTAATCTAATACGCTCAGCATCATCAGACTTACTTCGACTACCTTCCATTATCCTTGTTTTGCTTTTGTTGATGTTCATCTTATATCCTCCTTTCAAGACGCTGTCCATTCAATTCAACTGCTGTTCCAAGTCCTTTGCTGCCTCTGACAGAATTACAATGTCATCGGCGAACCTCAAAGTTTTTATTTCTTCTCCATGGATTTTAATACCTACTCCGAATTTTTACTTTGTTTCCTTTACTGCTTGCTCAATATACAGATTGAATAACCTCGGGGAGAGGCTACAACCCTGTATCACTCCCTTCCCAACCACAGCTTCCCTTTTATGCCCCTCGACTCTTATAACTGCCATCTGTTTTCTGTACAAATTGTAAATAGCCTTTCGCTATCTGTATTTTACTCCTACCACCTTTAGAATTTGAAAGAGAATATTCCAGTCAACATTGTCGAAAGCTTTCTCTAAGTCTACAAATGCTAGAAACGTAGGTTTGCCTCCCCTTAATCTTTCTTCTAAGTTAAGTAGTAAGGTCAGTATTGCCTCATGTGTTCCAACATTTCTAGAGAATCCAAACTGATCTTCCCCGAGGTCGGCTTCTATTCGACTGTAAATAATTCGCCTTAGTATTTTGCAGCTGTGACTTATTAAACTGATAGTTCGGTAATTTTCACATATGTCAGCACCTGCTTTCTTTGGGATTGGAATTACTATACTCTTCTTGAAGTCTGAAGGAATGTCGCCTGTCTCGTACATCTTTCTCACCAGATGGAAAAGTTTTGTCAGGACTGGCTCTCCCAAAGCCATCAGTAGTTCTAATGGAATGTTGTCTACTCCCGGGGCCTTGTTTTGACTCAGGTCTTTCAGTGCTCTGTCAAACTCTTCACGCAGTATGGTATCTCTCATTTCATCTTCATCTACATCGTCTTCCATTTCCATAATATTGTGCTCAAGTATATCGCCCTTGTATAGACCCTCTATATACTCCTTCCACCTTTCTGCTTTTCCCTCTTTGCTTAGAACCGGGTTTTCATCTGAGCTCTTGATATTCATACAAGTGGCTCTCTTTTCTCCAAAGGTCTCTTTAATTTTCCTGTAGGCTGTATCTATCTTACCCCTAGTGAGATAAGCCTCCACATCCTTACATTTATCCTCTAGCCATGCCTGCTTAGTCATTTTGCACTTCCTGTCGATCTCATTTCTGAGACGTTTGTATTCCTTTTTGCCTGCTTCATTTACTGCATTTTTATATTTTCTCCTTTCATCAATTAAATTCAATATTTCTTCTGTTACCCAAGGATTTCTACTAGCCCTCGTCTTTTTACCTACTTAATCCTCTGCTGCCTTCACTACTTCATCCCTCAGAGCTACCCATTCGTCTCCTACTACATTTCTTTCCCCCATTCCTGTCAATTGTTCCCTTATGCTCTCCCTGAGACTCTACACAACCTCTGGTTCTTTCAGTTTATCCAGGTCCCATCTCCTTAAATTCCCACCTTTTCGCAGTTTCTTCAGTTTTAATCTACAGTTCATAACCAATAGATTGTGGTCAGAGTCCACATCTGCCCCTGGAAATGTCCTACAATTTAAAACCTGATTCCTAAATCTCTGTCTTACCATTATATTATCTATCTGTTACCTTTTAATATCTCCGGGATTATTCCATGTATACAACCTTCTTTTATGATTCTTGAACCAAGTGTTAGATATGATTAAGTTATGCTCTGTGCAAAATTCTACCAGGTGGCTTCCTCTTTCATTTCTTAGCCCCAATCCATATTCACTTACTATGTTTCCTTCTCTCCCTTTTCCTACTGTCGAATTCCAATCACCCATGACTATTAAATTTTCGTCTCCCTTCACTACCTGAATAGTTTCTTTTATCTCATCATACATTTCTTCAATTTCTTCGTCATCCGCAGAGCTAGTTGGCATATAAACTTGTACTACTGTAGTGGGCATGGGCTTCGTGTCTATCTTGGCCACTATAATACGTTCACTATGCCGTTTGTAGTAGCTTACCCGCATTCCTATTTTGTTATTCATTATTAAACCTACTCCTGCATTACCCCTATTTGATATTGTATTTATAACCATGTATTCACCTGACCAGAAGTCTTGTTGCTCCTGCCACCGAACGTCACTAATTCCCACTATATCTAACTTTAACCTATCCATTCCCCTTTTTAAATTTTCTTACCTACCTGCCCGATTAAGGGATCTGACATTCCACGCTCCGATCCGTAGAATGCCAGTTTTCTTTCTCCCGATAACGACGTCCTCTTGAGTAGTCCCCGCCCTGAGATCCGAATGGGGGACTATTTTACCTTCGGAGTATTTTACCCAAGAGAACGCCATCATCATTTAACCATACAGTAAAGCTGCATGCCCTCGAGAAAAATTACGGGTGCAGTTTCCCCTTGCTTTCAGTCGTTCGCAGTACCAGCACAGCAAGGCTGTTTTGTTAATGTTTCAAGGCCAGATTAGTGAATCATCCAGACTGTTGCCCCTGCAACTACTGAAAAGGCTGCTGCCCCTCTTCAGGAACCACACGTTTGTCTGGCCTCTCAACAGATACCCCTCCGTTGTGGTTGCACCTACGGTACGGCTGTCTGTATCGTTGAGCCACGCAAGCCTCCCCACCAGCGGAAAGGTCCATGGTTCATGGGGGCAGGAGGTTGTAACTATGCAGCATAAAATTGCTTTTAAGTCAAAGCCCACTGGCAATTAAAAAGAAAAAAAAAGGAAGAAGCAAGACTTGCATTTTCACAGCCATGCATACTAGTATACGTGTAGTCGACCATATTGGAGAGGTAATTAACCACAGTCATGAAAAGGATATCGGAAAAGTTCAGCTGCATCGAACTAAGTGCACCTCAGTTATAAAAAACGTATTAGCACCGCATTACACTGACGTTATAAAACAAGATTGCAAAGATCAACCATTTAGCTTATTAATTGATGGATTTACTGATACTGCTGTACATAAATACTCGGGTTTGATTATGGTTTATTACAGTAAATTACACCAAACCTTAGTATCTACATACCTTGACACTGCTGCACTGCATGAGTGTAATGCTGAAGCCATTGTCTCTGCTACGAAGAAGACACTTCAATGATCCGATTAGCTACTTGAAAATTTAATGGGCATTGGTGTAAATAACATAGTATTTACGAAATTGGAAGAAGAGCTACCGCACCCGATTTTAGTATGTTGCTTGTGCCACTGGCTGTTTCAGCTGCTGCAAAGAATTTTTACCGAGAAATTTGGAGTTTTTAATTAAAGTGGCCATCTCTTTATAAGAAGCTATCCAAAATCATCAACGACGGAAAGAAACTGTTAAAAACAGTTCAAGCGTGCCAGACAACGTGGTTATCAAAAGAATCCGCTGTATCAAGAATATACACGCAATGGTCAGAGCTAAAAACCCATTTTCCGTATCTAAAGTGCGCAAAAGGTGTCATATGGCAGAGTAATTACACGCTACGTATGCGAACGATATTAAACGCATATACACACATCAAACGAAGTTTTGCATCACCTCGATTCCGAGAGTCCCAGATCCTGCAGAGAAAATTGTAATGTAGATCAACATAAACATCATTTCCGCCCCTTTTATTGCTCATGAAAACCACACATTGCGTGTTGTATCACCTTACAGCGAGACCTTCAGAGGTGGTGGTCCAGATTGCTGAACACACCGATACCTCTAACATCCAGCAGCACGTCCTCTTGCAATTATGCATGCCTGTATTCGTCGTGGCATACTATCCACAAGTTTAATAAGGCACTGTTGGTCCAGATTGTCCCACTCCTCAAAGACGATTCGGCGTAGATCCTTCAGAGTGGTTGGTGGGTCACATCGCGCGCAAAAAGCCCTTTTCAATTCATCTCAGGCATGTGTGATAGGGTTCATGTCTGGAGAACATGCTGGCCACTCTAGTCGAGCTATGGTATCCTGAAGGAAGTCATTCACAAGATGTGCATGATGGGGGCACGAACTGTCGTTCATGAAGACGAATCCTCGTCAATATACTGCCTATATGATTCCACTATCGATCGGAGGATGGTATTCACGTGTGGTACAGCCTTTCCATGACCACCAGCGGCGTACGTCAGCCCCACGTAATGCCATCCCAAAACTGTAGGGAACGTCCACCTTACTGCACTCAACTGGATAGTGTTTAAGGCGTTCAGCCTGACCAGGTTGCCTCAAAACACGTCTCTAACCATTGTCTGGTTGAAGGTATATGCGACACTCATAAGTGAAGAGAATGTGATGCCAATCCTTAGTGGTCCATTTGGCATGTTGTTGGGCCCATCTGTACCGCACTGCATGGTGTCGTGGTTGCGAAGATGGACTTCGCCATGGATGTCGGGAGTGAAGTTGCATATCATGCAGCCTATTGCGCACAGTTTGAGTTGTAACACGACGTCCTGTGGCTGCACGAAAAGCATTATTCAACATGGTGGCGTTGCTGTCAGTGTTCCTCCGAGACATAATCCGCAGTTAGCGGTCATCCACTGCAGTAGTAGCCCTTGAGCGGCCTGAGCGACCGTTCTTGTCTCTCTGTATCTCCTCTATGTCCGAACAACATCGCTTTAGTTCGCTCCGAGACGCCTGGACACTTCCCTTGTTGAGAGCCCTTCTTGGCACAAAGTAACAATGCGCAGTATTGACGGTCTAGGCATGGTTCAACTACAGACAACACGAGCTGTGTATCTCCTTCCTGGAGGAATGACTGGAACTGATCGGTGTCGCCCCCCTTGGTCCAATAGGCGCTGCTCATGCATGGCTGTTTACATACTTGGGCCGGTTTAGTGACATCTCTGAAAAGTCAGAGGGACTGTGTCTGGGATACAATATCCACAGTCAACGTCTATCTTCAGGACTTCTGGGAACGGGGGTGATGAAAAACTTTTTTTTTTTTTAATGTGTGTACCCAACATCAACTGAAATATGCAGAGTCAACACAATGTTCGAGTCGAGAGATACGGGCCGGCCGCGGTGGTCTCGCGGTTCTAGGCGCGCAGTCCGGAACCGTGCGACTGCTACGGTCGCAGGTTCGAATCCTGCCTCGGGCATGGATGTGTGTGATGTCCTTAGGTTGGTTAGGTTTAAGTAGTTCTAAGATCTAGGGGACTAATGACCACAGCAGTTGAGTCCCATAGTGCTCAGAGCCATTTGAACCATTTTTCGAAAGATATGTATCACACCAAACTCTTGGATGAGTTGGCCAACCTGATCGATACGCTTGACAGCAAAGTTACGTTACCTGCAAGTAAAGTTAATATTTTTATTGAAAATATTCGTGATTTCGTCGATCGTATGAATGTAATAAAAACAAGCAGACGAATAGAATGATGTTAAATCTTTTAACTGCTATATTAATATACGCTGTGGTTTGAGGTTGGAAGGAAAATGCTGCAACGAATATGAAATTCCAATAAACGATGTAAATCAAATCGGTAGCGAAGAATCGTATCAATCTGAAACCGACAATGATGATGATGCAGACAAAAATGAAGAAGAATTCATACATATAATTAGCTGTTGTTATATAACTTTTTGTATGTTCCTGACCTTGGCTTGATGATTTATTTATTGTACGTTGATTTAATTATTGTGAATATTTTGCTACCTAATAATAAAGGAAACTGATTATTAATATACATATTGTTTTCTTTCATAATAATTTTAAAAAAAAATTGTGGAAATTTTAGCGATTGTGAGAGTAGGGCCATTTTTGTTAGTGGTTTTTGTACATGAAACTGGTGGGGAGCTAGCTTGAACTGTTGGCAACACTGCCTGTGACTCCCTCACCTACGTTCACCAGACCTTCTCTATGTATGCTATAGCCACCAATATGAACACCCATGCCTTCCTGTCAAACTTTACATTGGTGATGGTTTACTAAGACCTTACAAGGTGACCCGGTTCTTTTGACCCAACATAAATATGACCCAGTTACAGCTCCGTCTCATGACTTCATCCAAACTTTATCTAGACACCTTGGGCACATTGCTGCAAATGTCCTCAATCCAATTTGAAGTGATCCCTGCCCAACCCAACACCACAGCCAACAGACACAATCCATCACACAACTTCCTCCTCAAATTCATAACAGACTATTACCATACTAACTGGAATGCTTAACAAGGCTCCTTCTGTACACAAATTGGAAGCCACTGAATTATCCTGCAAAACCCAGATGACACCTTCCTACAACATACCTTGTTTTACTCCTAAGTGAATCCCACTGATTTTATTAACCCTTTCTTCACACCTGAGACCAGGACCTTCTGTCACATTATCAATGTCATCAGCAATTATAGAGCCACCTCTCTAGTGCCATGTAGGGAATAAAAAACCGCAGGACTGGTGACAGGCATGTACAAAAATTATCATCACACTACTCATAAACGCTGTGTAGTATGCGAGAGGTTCAACTGTGTCACTGGTGCAAATCATATACCACATTATCCTCTCCTCCACAACAACCAGCGATTACCATCTAACTTGAGTAAAGCATCTTCTTGCCTCATATTCTGAAGATTTTGTGACTGCTTCCTATGATCTCAACCTCAACCAGTACACAGGGCCCTATGTCCACCAGTGTACCAACACAAACGTTCACCCCTTCCTCCCAGTTTTCAGTACTTTCACACAATGCTACAAGCTGAATTTAATGGAACAATTAATCACAAGATGTTAAAACGACACTTTCTAGGAAGTACAATACTGCATCTAGTCGTGACACCATTGCCTACCAGCAACTTAGAGAATGTCCCTTCTTCTTCCTATAAGCTCCAGCAATGCTGTATTGTTCCATACTGTATAATAGTTTCCATCCCAAAGTGTGAGATATCTGTAAGGTACTCTTGTTGTTTTGTTCTTTAAATTTTTCAAAGTTCCTATTGAAGCTTCTTCTTAACGACTAACAGCCTTGCTCCCATCTTCAGCAAGGTACGTCAATCCCTGCTAACTCAGTGCATTCACAAACATTTAGAAACAGCCTCAACCTTCCCCAACAGCTAGTGTGGCTTCCTAAACAAATGTGATTCCGCCATCTTAGACTCCCTTGACCATGAAAATGTATTTCACTATGTACACCATTCTGGTCTCATTTTCAAAGTACAAATGTATACACCTCCAATGAATTATGTCCAACTTATAGGTTTTTTTTCTAACACACCACCTCTCTTTGCTACTTTCAATCATATCCAACCATAGCACTTTGTTTCCAAACTGTGTCTGAAAGGCAGTTTAAAAAGACGTAATGTAAATATACAAATTAATAGGATATTGCCAACAGTAGGGATTAATTGGTGGCATGTAATGAACTTTTTTATTTGAAATAATTAATTAAAAAGTCTTATCCTTAGAGTGCCAAATGTCAATTGGACAATTGAACATAATTGTAGTGAACTGTCTACAGATAGTCACTTTAAGTCTTTGCCCTATGAAGTGTGATAGCAGTGGCACATTTATTTAAGCCAACAGCAATGTAGGAAATATGTGCAGGAAAACAGTTTCGATAGTCAGAGTTGGAGAGAAAGGCACCCATTTGGCTGTTAAGTGGGCAACTATATGATTTGATAAGGGCCTGGGGCCAAGAATACAACACAAGGTGTATTCATCGGTTTTAGAAATATGTTGCCACATCTTACCTACTGTGGTGGGTGCTTTCCTTTGGCTTGTGCAAAGTAACAGTCGGGGATGGTTTCTTCAGGTCATCCCCATTTGTGTTGATAGCCAGAACCAGATGGAGGGAAACCCAGTCAGCACTGAAATCCATGTAGGAAATTATAAAGTCTGTTAAAATTGTCGCTGCCATTGGAAGTTCATGGACAGCTGTGCCAACATGTTAACAGCTTTTCCATATGAGATGAGCCCAGGCCATCATTGCTTTCCTTCTTGCATACACCACCCTCTCAATTCTGATTATAGTATACTATTAGAATGAAATTTTCACTCTACAGTGGAGTGTGCGCTGATGTGAAACTTCCTGGCAGATGAAAACTGTGTGCCGGACCGAGACTCGAACTCGGGAGCTTTGCCTTTCACGGGCAAGTGCTCTACCGACTGAGCTACCTAAGCACGACTCACGCCCCATCCTCACAGCTTTAATTCCGCCAGTACCTCGTCTCCCACCTTCCAAACTTTACAGAAGCTCTCCTGCGAACAGTGCAGAACTAGCACTTCTGAAAGAAAGGATATTGCGGAGACGTGGCTTAGCCACAGCCTGGGGGTTGTTCTACAATGAAATTTTCACTCTACAGCGGAGTGTGCGCCGATATGAAACTTCCTGGCAGATTAAAACTGTGTGCTGGACCAGGACTCGAACTTGAGACCTACTCTCTGCTCTACCAAGAGCACTTGCCCGCAAAAGGCAAAGATCCCAAGTTCGAGTCTCGGTCCGGCACACAGTTTTAATCTGCCAGGAAGTTTCATAGTATATTATTCCTTGGACTGACTATCTGTCAAAGAGCACAGTGTTCTTTCTGAGTTTTCTGTGTGTGCTTCTACAAATTATTTTGTTTAAATCTGTGGGCATCCTTCTCCCACAGCTGGGCAGTATCTGTAATATAATCTTCATGTGGCAAGACTGGAAACTTGAACTGAAGCTGGTGACCAGCATTTTGAAAACTATCCTTGAAGGCCAATTCGCTTTCTTCTTCAGAATCCAAAGGATTTGTTTATTCAATGTTTTCTTAACTTAGTGTTGACACATGCAGGAGACAACTGTCAGTAATCACAATTCTTGAACTTTGACTTCTCATGGACTACTTGTACTAAAATTCAGGAGATAGAGGAAAAAAAAATCTTCATCAACATACTAATTTACGGGTGATTTCATTCTGTTAATGTCAACAGCCATAGTTTCATTTTAAAACATCTCAAAAGCAAATCACATTCTAGTGATTATTAAGATTTGTAAGCAAGCTGTAATTGTGGTCCATTGGTTAAATTTCATTTCCACAAAAACAGCACATCAAAAGCACCTTCCATTTCAGAAGTGTTTGGGGCGTACATTTTACGCAGTTCATCACATATATGTTTTAATATCCAAATGTACATTAGTTCTGTATCTTATTTAGTAGAGATGTACTGCTGTTCTTTGGCAAATAAGCTTCTCCATCACCTTATAAAGGAAATGAAGAGTGAAACTGGTCAATATTTTATAATTTGTCGTAAAGTAATGTAACAATGGAAGAAGTCAGCACTACTGAATCTCTCATTCAAAAATGAAATGTACCCTACTGGGTAGTCATTCATAAATTATTTGAGTATCTGATATTGCAGATGTCTCATAGTGCCCTATGTAATAATATAAACTGTGAAGCAAGTCACCATACATGATAAAATATTTAAATCACTTATATTTTCTTACATAATTACACTGTGCACGATAGTAAGTAAAGATCAAGGCATGTGTATAGTGCAACTTGAAAAGCACTTATTTTTATATCTACTCATGTGAAGCTATGGAAGAGAGAGAGAGAGAGAGAGAGAGAGAGAAAAGCAATATCTGTGTAGATGGAGGAAAGAATAAACTAAATAGGAACAGTAAAATGAATATTAACAACTAATCAGTAACTGTTAATTTCCTCCTCATTCTTTATGTTCATGTCTCCCTTGAACATTTTATGTTTACTTACCCACTACTGCCCAGTACGCAGACCATTTTTCTATCTTTTTCTGGCTGCCAAATCAATTGTGTACTTTTTAAAAGAGTGATAGAATCTTTGTAATCATGCATATTTTTAAGAGTTATATTTTTATGGACACATTATGTTCTCATCAAATACCACAGAACAGAAGTGAGTCAAACTTACAAAAACATGCAATTTGGCAAAAGATTTTTTGACTTTTTACAGTAAGTAGAATTTCACATATTCTTACTACAGTAAACTATGCAACTTCTCACTATAACCACGACCTGAGCCCATATATCGTACGATTCTATAATCTTCATTGTGACTAAAAACAAATTCAATTCTCACATATATTGTATACAATGTAAATCTTTATGAGATGGATCATGCAAATGACATGTTCATCCAGTTCAGTGGCATTATAATTCACCAGTGGGTGTAATGTAAATAGGTGCAAAGTCTGTGCTGTTATCTTACTCTAAAGTAATGCTTTGTTGATTGTCCAGATCTAAAACAGAAAGATATATTAATAAAATTTATTATTATTTCCTGCTACAATAATTTCATCGATATCCCACAACTACAACAGTAAATAAATAGTAAACAGCTTACAATGTAACATAGATCAAAAGTCAAATAGTGCTTCACATATACTCCAAACCTGTATGTGATGTTTCTCAAGTGGGTGCTAAGTAATACTTATAGCTGATGATAGCTGTGTAGTGTACACACAAAAACAAAAATAGTTGGGTACGAATTTTCTCTGATAGCAATTTCATGAAAATGGCTCTCATTGTAACGATAATAATTTTTTGTATGGGTGATAGAATTCTGCTCAAAGTACACTATAGTAACCAATATTATACATCAACTAAATTCTTAAATCAGAAATGACTACCACAACATTTCAAGGCTCAGATGGAGAACTGTTTGACACTATGGATAGACTTAAGTCCCACATGACAAGAGAATACTGAAGGCCATGTGTACTTCATGAAAGAATCACAAAATATGAAGGTGCACGGAAAAAAAGAATGACTAAAAGTCTCTTTTTCCTAACTATAGTGTACAACTGCATGATAATCCATACAAATGCTAAGAAATACTATCCTAGATATCTCAGTCAAATACCCAATGAAGCTGCGTGGATGTGCTGTTTCTCACTATGGTGATTTTGAATTGAGAAGATAAATGATTTAAAAATATCACTTGACTAAAAATGTTTCAAAAGCTCATTCATCTTTTGGCTGTCAGATCAGTCTCATTACATCTGTTCTCAGGTTGGAAGAAACATTGTAACACACGACTCAGATGAAGACTATCTCAAGGCATCCTCAACCCATAGGCTGATTTTAACAGTATAGGGCTTAACTAGACATAGCCCTATAGGAGGTGGTACATCTTTCCCTTCTTCCAACCATGAAACTGTCTTCTTTAGTCAGTTATGAAGGGCTTACTACTTAACATGGGCTCTGAAACAAGAATTATCTTGGCAATTTTCACATTAATAAATCAATACCAGAGCTTAAAATACACTGACAGGAGAAAAAATTACAACACTAAAAATAATTAATGTAGGCCAATGAAATTTTTAGAATACATTTTTCTAGGAAACATGTTTAATCAAACAATGCAAAATCACAGGTTAATGTAAGTGCGAGATAAGCCATAGCAAATGTGAAATTCGTGTTTACTAATAACTGTTGTAACAGCTAAATAGATGGTTTTAGGGGAATAAACTTATGATAAACATAACAAAAAACAGCATTCCTAAATTTCTGTTTAAAAGGTGATGCGTGCTGCACCAGTTTGAAAATAAACTCCAACAAAATTTCGTCTTCTCTGGAAACAAAGTTTTTAGGCTTGTGGCTTCAAAATTAATTCAAATGGCACACACACATAAAAAAATTAATGGAACACTAAATAAAATATGTTACAGTCTGCATTCACTCTCTGTCAAAGCAAGTTATAGCACTGTCTGAACTGCCTTCTTTGCCCAATTCCACAACATCCTACTGTACAGAATTATATTCTGGGGTAATACACCACTTAGTTCAGCCATCTTCTTAACTCAAAAAAGAACTGTAAAAGCAATGCCACATGCTTGACAAACAGATCCTTGCAAACCCCTCTTTCAAAAGTTATCAATTCTCCCTCTTCCCTGTATGTATATACTAGAAATCTGTAAATATATTAGAAAGAACTTAAAAGACGTAAATGGAAATTTTCATATTCATAAACATGATACAAGACAAAAGGATAAGTTTCATGTCTAGTCAATAATGACATCAACCTATAAAACCTTCACAGTAAACAGTGCTATACATATTTACAACAGTCTTCCATATAAAGTAAGAGACATCATCATTCTTACTCTTTCGTAAAACCCTAAGGGCATTCTTATTGGATCATTGCTTCTATTCAGTAGCAGAATTTCAAGAATTTCTAGATCATTTAAGATACAAAAGACTTGCAGTGCAGCTCCTGAAAGAACCTTTGTGGATAAAGCTAAAAATTCATATATATGCTGAAATAATTACTGTATTCATATATATAATCAATCAATAAATCAGCTGCCAGAAAGTTGACTGCACACATGCAAATGCTTTCCATTGTACAGTGCCAGATGTCAGTCTGTGGGATGGATTTCCATGCCTGTTGTACTTGGTCACTCACTACAGGGATGGTTAATGCTGTCTGTGTATGATGCTGGTGTCGTCACCCGATGATGTCCCATGTGTGCTCAATAGGAGACAGATCTGGTGATCGAGCAGGTCAAGACAACATGTCAACAATCTGTAGAGCATGTTGAGTTACAACAGCAGAATGTGGGTGAGCGTTGTCATGTTGGAAAAAATCCTCAGGAATGCTGTTCATGAATGGTAGCACAACAGGCTAAATCACCAGGCCGACATACAATTTTGCAGTCAGAGTGCATGGGATAACCGTGTGAGGGCTCCTGCTGTCGTACAAAACCGCATCTCAGACCATAACTCCCGGCGTGAGTCCAATGTGTGTAGCACACAGATAGGTGGGTGTTGGTCCTCAACTGGCCATTTCAGGGAGCATGGCTCAGTATTTCTACAGGGGACTTTCAAGGACTTGTGGAGTACATCACATGCCGAGTTGCTTGCTGCAATACACCAGACAAAAGAGGTCTGACATGATATTAGTAAGTATCCCTTGACTTGTGTCACCTCAGTGTAGTTCTCACAGAAAATACAATACAAATGGCTACAAAAATGTGCAACTGGAAACTTCTAGCTGAATCTGACCACTTGTTCATTGCATCTAGATCAATGGTTTCAAATTACTGAACAGATACACTCAGTGATTCCAACAGCTTCATGTAGCACTACTGAACATGGGCTTGCGTTGTATACTGTCTAGTGAAAACAGTCGGAATGCTTAATAAACATCTTCGTATATAAGTTCCAAATTCCTTTACATCAGTAACTGTAAATACACACCTACAACTAGGGACAGTAAAGTTATGCATAAACATGACAGATAACTCAATCAGCAGTTTTTACTGACATAACATAAAATCGGTAGCTTCTACAAAATTTCTCCATTTCCATTTAAAAATCTTGTAAATCTGTAGGCACCAGTTTTCTGGTATAGATAACTGGTGGTTATTTAATGCCGGCCATGGCTATTTCTTGACGACTCTGGAGCAAGGTTGTTACACATCAATAGCTTTTGGCCATGCCTTCTTCAGCAAAGAAAACACACACACATTGACACAAGTAAGCACACTTCCTGGACACGCCACTGCTATCACTGGCAGCTCCAACCAGAATGCGACTGTCACATGAATAACAATATGGAATGGAGAAGTTGTGACGAAGCAAGCTGTGATATTTTCACTTCCCTCTTGTTTTGCCATCTGCGTTCTTAAATTCATGTTTTCATTTTAAATAATCACCATTAACATACATGAGTATAATCTGCATTTTCATAAAACAGAAAGATTGTCCCTCAGTTCTAAGGAATATAACACCAGATATAATGTTGTGCTTAGTTTTATGTATGTAATTGATTTTCTAATTTATTTTGACTATTCCTGCTGGAAAACCATTCTGGAGTGTAATGAGCAGTCTTCAAAAGGGAGGTAAGAAGGAAATGACAAGTATTTTGGACAGGTCAGGAAAACTGCTGGTGAATCCTGCAGATGCCTAGGGCAGATGGAGGGAATATTTTGAAGAGTTGCTCAATGTAGTTGGAAATACAATCAGCCATGTTTCAGAGTTCGAGGTAGAATGGGATAGGAATGATGATGGAAATAGGATCACATTTGAGGGAGTGGAGAAAATGGTCAATAGATTGCAGTGCAATAAAGCAGCTGGGGTGGATGAAATTAAGTCAAAACTCATCAAATACAGTGAAACGTCAGGTGTTAAATCGCTACACCGGATAACTGAAATGGCCTGGGAGTCGGGACAGGTTCCATCAGACTGGACAAAAGCAGTAATCGCACCAATCTTTAAACATGGAAACAGAAAAGATTGTATCAACTACAGAGGTATCAGCGTTGTGGGTAAAATCTTCTCAGGTATTGTTGAAAGGAAAGTGCGAGTATTAGTTGAGGACCAATTGGATGAAAATCAGTGTGGGTTTAGGCCTCTTAGAGGTTGTCAGGACCAGATCTTTAGCTTACGGCACATAATGGAGAAGTGTTATGAGTGGAACAGGGAACTGTATCTATGCTTTTTAGATCTAGAAAAGGCATATGACCGGGTTCCTAGGAGTAAGTTATTGTCTGTTCTACGAGATTATGGAATAGGAGGCAAACGTTTGCTAGCAATTAAAGGTCTTTACATGGATAGTCAGGCAACAGTTAGAGTTGACGGTAAATTGAATTCATGGTTCAGAGTAGTTTCAGGGATAAGACAAGGCTGCAACCTGTCTCCACTGTTGGTCATAGTATTTATGGATCATATGTTGAAAACAATAGACTGGCTGGGTGAGATCAAGATACGTGAACACAAAATAAGCAGTCTTGCATATGCGGATGACTTAGTTGTGATGGCAGATTCGATTGAAAGTTTGCAAAGTAATATTTCAGAGCTAGATCAGAAATGTAAGGACTATGGTATGAAGATTAGCATCTCCAAAACGAAAGTAATGTCAGTGGGAAAGAAATATAAACGGATTGAGTGCCAAATAGGAGGAGCAAAGTTAGAACAGGTGGACAGTTTCAAGCACTTAGGCTGCATATTCTCACAGGATGGCAACATAGTGAAAGAACTGGAAGCAAGGTGTAGCAAAGGTAATGCAGTGAGCGCTCAGCTACGATCTACTCTCTTCTGCAAGAAGGAAGTCAGTACCATGACTAAGTTATCTGTGCATCGTTCAATGTTTCTACCAACTTTGTTGTATGGGAGCTAAAGCTGGGTGGATTCAGGTTACCTTATCAACAAGGTTGAGGTTACGGATATGAAAGTAGCTAGGATGATTGCAGGTACTAGTAGATGGGAACAATGGCAGGAGGGTGTCCACAATCAGGAAATCAAAGAGAAACTGATAATGAACTCTATAGATGTAGCAGTCAGGATGAACAGGCTTAGATGGTGTGGTCATGTTCCACGCATGGGAGATGCAAGGTTACCCAAGAGACTCATGGGTTCAGCAGTAGAGGGTAGGAGGAGTCGAGGCAGACCAAGGAGAAGGTACCTGGATTAGGTTAAGAATGATTTTGAAGTAAAAGGTTTAACATCAGAAGAGGCACCAATATTAGCACTGAATAGGGGATCATGGAGGAATTTTATAAGGGGGTTATGCTCCAGACTGAACGCTGAAAGGCATAATCAGTCTTAAATGATGATGATGATGATGATGATGATGATGATGATATTCCTGGTTAATGTCTTTCATTATAGAGTGAAATCAGTAATTGTTTCATAATGTAGATATTATTGTTGACTTGTAAACACATTTATATTCTATAATAATGATAAACATTTGGATAAATAATCACTAGGATTCTTAAAGTATTTATCTGGCTCTATTCAAAAACATGTTAGCAAAGCCAGCTCTTAATTAATTCCAAAGTAATTACCAGTTTCATCAAAAGTATTGTTTGCTTACCTATATCTGTTAATTTCATCATTCAAACAAATGATACAGCTTAACCCTTGTAGTAGAAGAAACTGTTAAAAAGACAGAATTTTCCATGTATTCAATCAATTTAATGAGTTATGTTTTAATTGCAATTTCTGCAACTTAGACATTGAACAATGTGTAGTTTCAATGCCTATTATTGTGATGATGTATAAAGGTCTGATTTTTGGTCCTGCGACATTCAGACAAGAAACCCGTGCTGGTTAGGTCAACAACAATGCATCAACTTATCAGTGAAATAAGTGTAAGACAAATAGGTCATGTGTTGAAACAATGACAGTGCCTGTTCAATACGTACTATATTATTCTGCAAGAAATGTGAACTGCGCAGTTTATTTGCTTGCAACCTATTAATGAGGCTTATCAAAGTTAACCAGTAGTGGACTGGCCATATCGCTGTGAGTTATTGGGGGGGGGGGGGGGGGGGGGAGGGGGGGGGGGAGTCCTAAATAGTGAAAGTAAAGAACTGTAGAAATGTGAAACACCGCAAATGTGCATCTGTCAGTTACATCATTTAAAGTAGTCAATGTTGAACTTCCAGTCTCCATTTTTCAGCCTGTATCACAATGCAGTATGTTGACACTGAGGACCATCAACGAAGAGTTAAGGCAGGGAAACATCACAAGGTGAAGGGGCAGGAAGGCAGGGTATGGGTGGGAGAGAGAAGAGCACTGTCTGGTGGTACATGCAAGAACTAGAGACTGCCAGGCACGACATTGTGTGGTGGGGTGTGAGGAAAAAAAGGCAAAAGCTGTTAATGTGTAACAGTCTTTTCATTTAAAATGTAGCAGTCCTTTCATTGAGCCTGCCTGTAACACAACAGTTCATCCTCACAGTGAGCAGCAATCTATCTTTTTCATAACACTGTTGATATTCTGTTACAAATATTGTTTGATATGTTTGTATGTATTTTTAATAGCAAATAAATGTTGATGTTTTGAAATATTGGTGGTGGTGGTGGTTAGAGTTTAACTTACCGTCGACAATGAGGTCATTATAGACGGAGCGCAAGCTCGGGTTATGGAAGGATTGGAAAGGAAATCGGCCGTGCCCTTTCAAAGGAACCATCCTGGCATTTGCCTGAAATGTCTGAAATATTGTTTCACTTCTCAGCACTTTAACATACCAAACTGATCAAGAACATATCTTATGAAGTTTGCTTTGGCTGTTAATAACCTTTATTATTGGTTCCTCAATTATGATACTATACACCTACTTGAAACCATCATTTTATTAATTCGTTTTTAAAGTAACAGTGCCTTTAGCATGAAACCACTGATGCTGTTGCAAGACAGACATCTGGTGATACACTGAGGTACTTTACGACTATAGTGCATTGAAGCAATCACTCACAGAGTCCAAAGCAAAAGCTGGCGTGGAGATTGTGTGGTTGTAGGACACTTTGCTATGTAACTTTTTTATTATAGTGACCATATTGAGGAAATTATTGACAGTAAAAGAAATTATATCTTAAGTTAGTGTCACACAAATACGAATTTGTACAACTCTTTTTAAAAGTGGTTTCAAAGTGAAGCCACTGGAACAACATGTAGTTTTGACATAAAATTTATTAAATTTTAGGCCAATTTTTGCTATTATTTATGACTATAATTTGTTTTAAGTATTATGAGTTCATGGAAAGAATGCAAAATACACTCCTGGAAATTGAAATAAGAACACCGTGAATTCATTGTCCCAGGAAGGGGAAACTTTATTGACACATTCCTGGGGTCAGATACATCACATGATCACACTGACAGAACCACAGGAACATAGACACAGGTAACAGAGCATGCACAATGTTGGCACTAGTACAGTGTATATCCACCTTTCGCAGCAATGCAGGCTGCTATTCTCCCATGGAGACGATCGTAGAGATGCTGGATGTAGTCCTGTGGAACGGCTTGCCATGCCATTTCCACCTGGCGCCTCAGTTGCCCCAGCGTTTGTGCTGGACGTGCAGACTGCGTGAGACGACGCTTCATCCAGTCCCAAACATGCTCAATGGGGGACAGATCCGGAGATCTTGCTGGCCAGGGTAATTGACTTACACCTTCTAGAGCACGTTGGGTGGCACGGGATACATGCGGACGTGCATTGTCCTGTTGGAACAGCAAGTTCCCTTTCCGGTCTAGGAATGGTAGAACGATGGGTTCGATGACCGTTTGGATGTACCGTGCACTATTCAGTGTCCCGTCGATGATCACCAGAGGTGTACGGCCAGTGTAGGAGATCGCTCCCCACACCATGATGCCGGGTGTTGGCCCTGTGTGCCTCGGTCGTATGCAGTCCTGATTGTGGCGCTCACCTGCACGGCGCCAAACACGTATACGACCATCATTGGCACCAAGGCAGAAGCGAGTCTCATCGCTGAAGACGACACATCTCCCTCCATTCACGCCTGTCGCGACACCACTGGAGGCGGGCTGCACGATGTTGGGGCGTGAGCGGAAGACGGCCTAACGGTGTGCGGGACCGTAGCCCAGCTTCATGGAGACGGTTGCGAATGTTCCTCGCCGATACCCCAGGAGCAACAGTGTCCCTAATTTGCTGGGAAGTGGCAGTGCAGTCACCTACAGCACTGCATAGGATCCTACGGTCTTGGCGTTCATCCGTGCATCGCTGCGGTCCGGTCCCAGGTCGACGGGCACGTGCACCTTCCGCCGACCACTGGCGACAACATTGATGTATTGTGGAGACCTCACGCCCCACGTGTTGAGCAATTCGGCGGTACGTCCACCCGGCCTCCCGCAAGCCCACTATACGCCCTCGCTCAAAGTCCGTCAATTGCACATACGTTTCACGTCCACGCTGTCGCGGCATGCTCCCAGTGTTAAAAACTGCGATGGAGCTCCATATGCCACGGCAAACTGGCGACGGCGGCGGTGCACAAATGCTGCGCAGCTAGCGCCATTCGACGGCCAACACCGCGGTTCCTGGTGTGTCCGCTGTGCCGTGCGTGTGATCATTGCTTGTACAGCCCTCTCGCAGTGTCCAGAGCAAGTATGGTGGGTCTGAAACACTGGTGTCAATGTGTTCTTTTTTCCATTTCCAAGAGTGTAGTATCAGGCCTGATCATGTTTTGCAATCAATGGAGTACGTCGCATGCCTAAACAAGGACATTGCACAATGTTTCCAAATAATTGATGAGGCAACTATTCGCTTTGATATGCTGTACACTTGGTATCCCATGTACCTAACACCAACTAATATTTAGCCAATCTGAACATGTCTTAATCTGGCAAAATGTATCATTGATAAATAAATACATCCCTGCAACCTAGGCTGCTTGTCACCTCAAGTATACTACTGATTGCTGCACCATACTCACCATGTTTCAAAAACATTTTTACTTTAGAGTGTCAAATAGTGACAACTCCAGGATGGAAGATCTACAATATAATAAAAAAGATATATTGCTACTCACCATAAAGATGGCATGTGGAGTTGCAGACAAGTACAACAAAAAGATTGTTACACATTTAGCTTTTGGCTATAACCTTCTTTAGAAAATGGAACACATACACACACACACACACACACACACACACACACACACACACACATTCATTCATTCACACAAGAAAACACACCTCATTTACACATGACTACCATTTCTGCCAGCTTGGAGTCAATGTGTATGTGAGGTGTGCTTGCTTGTATGTATGACTGTGTGTGTGGCCTTTCCTGAAGAAGGCTCTGTCTGAAAGCTAAATGTGTAACAGTCTTTTCATTGTGCCTGTCTGCAATGCAATGCGTCATCTTCAAAGGAGTAGCAATGTCACTTTTGCCTTATATTCTTACTTTCGAATCTGCATGATTTTAATGAGCTTGTAACTGACCACTTTGCTGAAGGGAAGGAGAGGAGAATGAATTTTATCTACAAACCTATTAATTAAGGTATGAGTAGTGTTTTAATTTTGTTTCATGCAGAAAATATTAAAAATTATATACCTGAGCGTAAATTTTTATATTTTAGTATTAGATGAATGTTTCTGTTATGTCACTTTCTAATACTCTAAATTCTATATTTTCATGTTTCTGTTACGTCACTTGCTAATACTCTAAATTCTATATTTTCACCGGTCAAGAAATGTTCTGAAAAGACAAAACTTTGCATGTTATTGTTTGGACAAAATCTCTTAATCTACAGCCCACTGGTTGGCACTTTTAGTGTTGAAAATTGAAACTGATTTTTGTTTTCACAGCTGAAATACATGTGTAATCTTAAAACAATAGTTCATTTCCCATTTAAAAACTGATGGCTAAATGCAGTGTCAGCCGGTAACAGCTTTATCTGCCAAAGTCATACTTCCTGATCCTTTTGCACACCACATCATGGGGAAAATGTCACATTTTGGAGAGATCTTTTATGTGGTACATTAAACTGCAAAGTTTCTTAGTACACAATAGTAACCACAAAAACCACCAAAGTCAGCACTTTAGCTTTATTGAACACGCGAATCAACATGGCATCTTGTTGTTTTGCTTCTTTCAGTCACTCTGTGTATGCTACAGGTCATACACTTACCAAAGACTTCATTTCATAAAACAGTAAAAATAATTACAAGTCAATATTGCAATAAACATTCCCAATGTCCTCTTCTACTTCCAGAAGCATGTTTGTGTGATATCACGTGTCCTGTGCTGTGACTGACTGACAGATACAAACCAAGCAGATGCCGTATTGATTTAGTTGTTTTTAAAGCTGAGTGCGGTATTTAGAAGTTTTTGTTTTTATATTTATATCTTACAAAAATATGCAGTTTAACTGATATGCAGAATTAATGAGCTTTCCGAAATGTGTCACTTTTGGTACAATTTGCTCTGAAAATGTTTTGACATGGATGATGTCAGTGGATAAAATAGTTATCTCTCTTACAATTTAAAACAGTTTGAAGATGGATTCATTATTATGGGAAAAGGAATTGTTAATTATGAAACACAAATTGTTTAAAACATGATGAGAATTACTTCAGGCAGAGGTGAAGGGAACAGTGAAATGCTCTGGGTTGAACCTTCAAACTAGGCAGCCTTCTCGTATGACCATAGGTATGTGGAATTTTGTGTTCACAGCAGTAGGTTCTGGCTTCAGCAATAGGATGGCAATGATAAACTTTATTAATGATGTCATGGCAAAGAGATTGTTATGTAAACTAGAAATGGCAAGTCTCTGCAGTATAGACATTCCGAAACGGTACAACTCCCTTCAAAATTTAGTGAAACAGCAACTTTTCACGCCAATAGAAAATATGGACATTGTAAAAAATTTGTTGTTGTATTGAAGGGAGTTTGACTACCATGTTCAAATATACATGCCAAGCAGCAGTATTCACACAATACATGATGTCCCATGTATCTTCACCACCCCAAATAAGTTTCTGTGCAGAATCAAACTGCAACATATGTCAAGTAAATTTGATTTAGCTACCAGGAGAACATTAACCAGTATGACTGACTTTTTTGTACCTTTGTTCATTGCAAAGATATTAACAACAATACATCTTTTTTAAATAGTGTTCTGTATTTTTTATTTGATAATCCACTTACTCTCCTCAAGATTTGCTTAGAAAAGTGCCACAGTCTACCATTGAAGTAAACATGATTTTATTAAAAATGTAACACAAAACTGACTTTGACTCTCCTGTACAAGCACATAGCACAAGGTACCCTGGGTAATGTAACTCACCCACTTCCTGGACTTTACAGTAAACAAATGGAAACACAAGGATAATGCTGGTCACTCAGTAAACCGTCTTCAGTTAAAGTTTTGTTTCCAAAATGAAATTTGAAGTTACAATAAAGCTTACTTTCGAAAAACTTTCAACTTTGTTAGTATGCAGAGTTATTTCTTTTTTGACTGGTTAATTTCAATAGGTTTGACGTAAAAGCTTTTTAATTAATGGAACAAAGTGAGATGTGTGATGTCAGTAAATGTATTAAAAAATTTATTCAGTGATTATGAATTCTTTGCCATCAGCTGCATTAGGTGTAGACCTGCTACCTATTTCTGTAACATGAAAATTTGTGCCTATCAAGATTCGAACCCAGAGTTTCCACTTACTATGAGCAGTTGCCAAAACCACTTTGGCTATCCACGCACACTTCCCAGACTAATCCAAATCTCCATATGCCATACTGTTTACTTCACTGATGCTCGCAACATTACTTGGATTCTAGTAACAGGGAGAATGAGACTACAAGGAGTCAAGATCAATGTTGTTATCATCGTTTTGTCCATCTACACATGTTTCACATAGTTCATTTCACAATGTGCTCCTTCAGCCATGCATTCATGTCTGAAGAAACAGACATTGTAAAATAAACTGAAATATCCTACAAGTAATAGGTATATGTTCATTATCAACATAAAACTTATAAACAACAAAATATGACAAAAGCAATTAAACTAGCAAATTGTTGAAAACATGCTGAGAATAACTTCAGGCAGATGTGAAGGGAACAGTGAAATGCACTAGGTTGAGCCTTCAAACTGGGCAGGCTTCTCTTATGACCATAGATATGTAGAATTTTAAGTTCACAGTAGTAGGTACTTGCTTCATCAATAGGGTATAAGAGTGTTTTCTGGAAATGATTTTAAATGATTAATTATCTCATTTTGTCCTAATTAAATTATTTTTTCCTTTTGAATTTCAGGATTTTTAAAAAAATGGACATGAAATTCAAATAATCTGAAAGCCCACTAAAATGCTCCTATTGAGTTACGTGATGCCTGTGATGTCACAGGCTAGCTCGCTGCTCCTACTGTCATAAAGCTCATTTAAAGTGATATCTTGTTTTGCAAGTTACGTTTCAACAAATGGGTTATAAATGGTGTGATGTAACACACTGTACAAACATATCTACAAAAACTCCTGAAAAACTGATTTTCAGTGTTCCAAAGATTGAGAAGATGCACAATAAGTCATTGTGCTGTACCAATGAAATGTCACCATGCCAATGCAAAATTCCCTAACTTAAGAATGTCCTGCCCTCTGAAGTTGATATTAATTTACTTCCTAGATACAATTTCCCACTGTTGCAAGGAATGACAGCACCATCGAATGAAATTAAACTCACAGTGAAAATTTGAAGAATTGCCTGTTGTTATATACAACACTGTGTGTTTACTTTGGCAGCTCAGTTGGTGGACTACAATAGCTAGCAATCAGTCATCCATAGGTCAATGCTTCAAATCCTTTCTGAAGGAATATTTTAACTTATTTGTAAAGGCCTCAACAATCCTCTCACATGAAAACAAAATCACATTTGCCAAACTTCACCACACTGGTCAGAAACATAGCATTGTTAAGCTTTCCTTGCTGTTTACATACACTTGCATTCACAACCTCTGCTCACACACATCACCTTCAAGAAGATTTCTAGTTAATGTGACCAAACACTTTTCACTCTATTGGACACAATCCTTTTTTTCATCTCTGTAGTGTCCACATGGGGTCCTTATCATTTAAAGTTTCATCATCTTACACAAATAAAGAAAGTAAGTCTGCTTCACACACTGATGTTAGTTTCCACTCAAAAATATCACAGCCCTTATGTCTGTGTCAGGTGCATGTTTTATATTTCTCCATATACAAAACCTCATTGTCATACATCTCATTGTACTCTGGGTGTGATGAGAGAGGCCAGCATATGCACACCTTAAAGAGTTTCCCTATGCCGCCACTGCCAAAGATGACAGCATTGCCTTACTACAATGCCAGCAGTGCGAGAGTTATATTAGACAGAACTGTGTAGCAAAATTTACAGTCCCTTGTACACTGAGAGAAAGGACTATTATTCTGTACTGTATCGAGTGATATGTTAGTGCTCAGTGGCAATGGCAAATATACACAGACAGTCATACAAACTGTTGGTATATGGACAGATGCAGCCAGTTTCACAGAACGTTGCATTCAGGTTACCACGTAATTGTGACTTATTTAGTTTCCTAATCGAAAAAAGGTGTTCCACACAAATATGATGATCAGAACATTGTAGCAGTTTTGCAACCCCATTATGGAGACATTAAAACTTCATCTGAGGAAATCAACATAGACACCCTGGAGAGTTCTAATGTAAAAGGATTTGTCATTAAAACAGGTCCATCAGTTATACCTGTACATTCACAGGGACACTTTCAACTGAAACAGCAAACTGTCTTGAAAACAGCTCAAGATCAAATGGAAATTTGGCAGTGTCCTCAAAATATTTAGGAAACTATCCTTGCAATTATTTCAAGGCCACGGTGAATTCTTCAGACCTCACATTCTCTTCAATGGCAGTGAACCTTTGTGTCCCTCCTATAACAACACTGCATCCCCATCAAATCAGAAAGAAGTGTCCACTTAAAATGCAAGGCCTGCAATGCATTCCAGACATTCTACTTTTCGTTCCTGCACTCCTTTTCACTTCAAAAATTCAACAATAGCAAGTTTTAAGTCAAGTAATTGTTCCAGCATGTCAGCATGTCCCCTGACTTAACCTACATACTTTGCAGAAATATATAATTTTTCATATTGTCCATTCAATTCCATCAACAACTGTTGCAACTGATCAAGGAATAATACGTGTGACTTCAGAAATTTTGCTATTCATGCTGCCAATTTTTTCACATGTTGCATGCCTGCAAATTTAGCACAAAGTGATTCTTGATGTGCAGAACAAGGAATCCTGTCTGTCAATCATCGTAAATTTTTGTTCTTTCATTGCCACCTAAATCTTTAAATTCTTTCTGCATGGCACTGTAATGTTGTCTGATAGCAAATTTGTAGTGCCCATTGCTTATGTGACTGCATAAGATACACTGAGAATTCTCATCCCTCTCTTCTGTCATTCCAATTAAGTTTTAAAAGTTGTGATAATAGATCACTAGACTGTCTCTTTTTGTGCACACTGCCACTGGACCTATGATGGCCCTACATACCCTGAACAAATAGCAGAAGGTAAACAGAGCTGAAGAGAGCTGTAACAAACAAAAAATGCCACACTGCGATACTCAATGAAGTGCCATGCTGTTGTGGGTACTTCCAAAAAAGGCATAGCAAAGCTGAGACGGGCCAGGCCTTCACCCGCACACAGCCCACACACTCCGTTTGTGTGAAGTTCACCATGCCACAGCCACTTCTGATGTACACTTCCCTCTCACCAGGCATGTATTTCATTTTAAATTCTTTAGTATTTTCTTTCTAGTTTTGGAACAGAGAAACATCACCATTATCATGTGTGTCACTGCATGGCCATCACATATGCTGCAATACATTTTAGATTTCCATCACACCACTTCTCAAACATCTAGACATAATTATATCAAACATTTGGGTAAATATGAGGTGAAATGAATTCCATAATGAACCAACCAGCACACGACACCACCAGTCACATAACATCTACACATCAATTCGCAGTCAAGTTCGAGAAGGATAAAAGGATGAGCACTACAAAATGGAACACACAGTGGACACATCTGCATGCACAGTACAGTGTGGCAATATTTCACCTACCTTGCTGACAGCATACCCAGGAGGGTCGAAGGTTATTACAACACACAGGGTGAAGCAACATGGTACTGAATGGTAGCCAATAGCAGATTTGGAGTTGTCCAGTGCGTACTTTCCAAAAAACTGCCTTTATTTAGGTAACTGTTTTTGTTTTCATTTCACAGTGAAGCTAAAATTATTTCCTTAAGGCTTGTTATTTCATTCCTCTATCCTACCGGATATGAGTCCACACACATTCATAGATATGCAGGTGGCGTAAATCTTTGTTTGAGTAGTTTGTGTAAGAGCCAATACAACCTTCAATAATTCTGATACAAATTACCAGTTTAATTTTATCTTGGTGGAATTCTTGACAAGTTCTTAGTAGAATTTGAACTGAACCAGCACTGCACTTAGCAATTATTTATTGAATATGCTTTTTGCGGGGAGCGGAGGGGGGGGGGGGGGGGGAAATCACCCCTGGAGACACAGAGAACATACATCATGCCCATTTATATGGTGATTAGCAGAAATAGCAGAACATCTGTTTACATTATCAGATATCAAACAGAATATTGGGTTGAACAACTTTCCGCTTTGATAATTATAGTCCTATTGGTAACGGAGTACTTTCACCTTCCAGTATGTGAGTTTATTCAGCCAACCGGTAATGGCAGTAGCAACAATCTGGAAGCCAAATGATATGCTATCATTCACCTGTAGCTATATCAAATATTGTGCCTTAAAATCACAAAGGGTTTGCTATTGTTCCCACTACTCAAATATGTATAATTAAACCATTTGTGTCATCTGATGAGCCTACCTCATCATACTGCTCTCGGATGTTGTAACACTATTAGTGATATTACCTATAATGCTCTTATCTAACTTCTTAGTCTGTTTTTACTTAATGTGACTTCTGTATAACTATGCTCTTTGATGTATCATTGACGTAAATGTTTTATTCTTCATTTATGATACTTTATGTAATTGTATTTAATGTGTGGATGTAATTTCAAAGTTAATGTCCCGTAGAAGAAATGAAAAGTTAAGACTTTAATTGTAAATTGTAATACTGGCTCATGCACAGGGAAAGTAGGTTTTTAATCATGTAAAACTTGGTGGTACGTCCCTCCACAATGGAACCGGCTAGGTGGCAATAGAATAGGTGGATCTGGCGGTTGAACTGCAAGACCCCTATGTGGCATGAGTTAATTGGTGGCTAGCACGCAAAATCCAACATTAAGAACATAATTTTCAGAGCTTGTTCCACAGGAAGAGTCATGCATAATTTTGCCACATTTTTTTGAATATCACAGGAGATTGACACCGCAACCACCTTCATCTCAAATTATCAGTTGAGTACTGTATAACTGCATGAACCAGTTATTTGGTTTTGTTTTCAATAACAATTTTATGTTCTGTAAATTTTGTGCTGAGCTTCCGTATTTTATCCTTAGTTGTTTACCTAGACACAGTCCTATCCCAAGAGCTATGATAAATCTGAGTATCCTAACTTACTGAACTCAAAAGTAATAATATTTTCTAACAAAAGTTAATAAACTTTGTGGAGTTGTAAAGTACATAATTATTTAGTGTCCATAAGTTTCAAAACACACCACACAGTTTTCATAAATGGAGAGTTAATTTTTTATCAAAGTATGATTACTAAGAGAAGACTAAGTATTCAGCTCACAGATTCTTCTTACTGAAACAATAGTGTTTACAATTTTATGTGTTATGTAGTTAATAGTGTTTTCCATATTGTGTTGTCAATAAATTGTGCAATCTAGAATAAACAACTGGCTACAAATATTTAAGCTCTATCAGAGTCAGGTATCACATCTTCCATCTCAGCTAAACAGATAAGGAAGTTAATATTCCTTGAGAATGCAAATACACTCCTGGAAATGGAAAAAAGAACACATTGACACCGGTGTGTCAGACCCACCATACTTGCTCCGGACACTGCGAGAGGGCTGTACAAGCAATGATCACACGCACGGCACAGCGGACACACCAGGAACCGCAGTGTTGGCCGTCGAATGGCGCTAGCTGCGCAGCATTTGTGCACCGCCGCCGTCAGTGTCAGCCAGTTTGCCGTGGCATACGGAGCTCCATCGCAGTCTTTAACACTGGTAGCATGTCGCGACAGCGTGGACGTGAACTGTATGTGCAGTTGACGGACTTTGAGCGAGGGCGTATAGTGGGCATGCGGGAGGCCGGGTGGACGTACCACCGAATTGCTCAACACGTGGGGCGTGAGGTCTCCACAGTACATCGATGTTGTCGCCAGTGGTCGGCGGAAGGTGCACGTGCCCGTCAACCTGGGACCGGACCGTAGCGACACACGGATGCACGCCAAGACCGTAGGATCCTACGCAGTGCCATAGGGGACCGCACCGCCACTTCCCAGCAAATTAGGGACACTGTTGCTCCTGGGGTATCGGCGAGGACCATTCGCAACCATCTCCATGAAGCTGGGCTACGGTCCCGCACACCGTTAGGCCGTCTTCCGCTCACGCCCCAACATCGTGCAGCCCGCCTCCAGTGGTGTCGCGACAGGCATGAATGGAGGGACGAATGGAGACGTGTCGTCTTCAGCGATGAGAGTCGCTTCTGCCTTGGTGCCAATGATGGTCGTATACGTGTTTGGCGCCGTGCAGGTGAGCGCCACAATCAGGACTGCATACGACCGAGGCACACAGGGCCAACATCCGGCATCATGGTGTGGGGAGCGATCTCCTATACTGGCCGTACACATCTGGTGATCGTCGAGGGGACACTGAATAGTGCACGGTACATCCAAACCGTCATCGAAACCATCGTTCTACCATTCCTAGACCGGCAAGGGAACTTGCTGTTCCAACAGGACAATGCACGTCCGCATGTATCCCGTGCTACCCAACGTGCTCTAGAAGGTGTAAGTCAACTACCCTGGCCAGCAAGATCTCCAGATCTGTCCCCCATTGAGCATGTTTGGGACTGGATGAAGCGTCGTCTCACGCGGTCTGCACGTCCAGCACGAACGCTGGTCCAACTGAGGCGCCAGGTGGAAATGGCGTGGCAAGCCGTTCCACAGGACTACATCCAGCATCTCTACGATTGTCTCCATGGGAGAATAGCAGCCTGCATTGCTGCGAAATGTGGATATACACTGTACTAGTGCCGACATTGTGCATGCTCTGTTGCCAGTGTCTATGTTCCTGTGGTTCAGCCAGTGTGATCATGTGATGTATCTGACCCCAGGAATGTGTCAATAAAGTTTCCCCTTCCTGGGACAATGAATTCACGGTGTTCTTATTTCAATTTCCAGGAGTGTAATAATCAGTAAAAATGATACACTCACTTTATAGCTATTTCAATAGCAGTTATTTCCTATAATGAAACCGACAAAAGAACATCTTGTCCAAGTCAGTAGTTCTGCATTGTTGGTAACCATTTATCTGTAATTATCAATAGCTTCCTAATATAATTTACAGACCTTAAGTGTTATTAAGAGCTGGTTGTGGCCTAAACACTTTAATACTCCACCTATGTATTTCAACTCAAATCACTGGTACATTAACTGCTAAATTTTGCTACTGTCTTATATCTTAACAGCAAAACAGACGTTCAGAATCAAGTAAAGTCAACCCCAATAGCTAATTTTATTTATGAACCATACTAGTACTGGGTACAACTTTGCCTAATTAGGCTGGCAACCATTTCCTTTTATGTAATTACAGTTTACCTGAGTACTAACAAAACCTTGGTTTGATTCCTGTTTATCTTGCTACTGCTTCCCTTCAATAGAAATCTTTAGGGAAATAAAATTAGTCTAATATCTTTCCATTATGCAAGATCATAGTCAAAGAAATATCTTTTCACAGGAATAACATTATTAGTATACTATTAATTTAATAGCAGCCAGTAGTGTTATAGTTACAACTCTAAAATAGTCCGTAGGTGTGGAACCAACCTTCTAAAACAAAACCAGGTGGATAAATGGAAATTTAAAGCAAGGAAGTATAAGATGAAAGAAGTAAAAAATCTATGATGACGTGTTACCAACTTTGTATCCATTTTTTGAAACCACCATCCTGGATGCAACACAATTTTCAAATGGAAAGAGGTTGCACAAGGGGAAACATGATGTCTTTCATTTGAGAATAATTTTATTCATTATCAAATGATGTTGCATTTTGTACAGAATAAGGCAAATGCTGGTGACAACACATAAAGGCTACAGGATGTGTTCATCATGTTTTCCAGCATGTTGTAAGGTTGTTGTTATTTGCTTCATCCATTTCTCATGGAGTTTAAACAAGGGATGTATGGGAATGCAAATGCAAGCATTAACAATCCACTTTTTGAGGTGCATAAGATTCTTAAATCATCACCGTGTATGCAATTACCCTCACATGTCCCAACATACAGAAATATAATGGACTTGAAATACAGGGCACATGGCAAGTCACTTCACAGGACCCCTATGACTTATCCATCTCTAGAGGAACTATACATCCAAGTATGCCGAGATAGCTAGCTGAAAGTTAGTTGGAAATGTTCTGTTTACAGTCAGCAGTCATGGCAAAACTTCTTTGTCTAAGTACTGCAGCTTTTAGTGTACACTGGATGAGGAAGAGCCCAACAATTCAAGATCATACTCCACACCAAACAATCACTTTTGTGGGGCCAACTACCTTCAATGAATCCATCAAGTGAGTGTTGATATCTGGTCAGTATCTGTGACTCTGACCTCTCTATTCACAGAGATATTAGCTTCACCTGTAAACAATAAGTCAGTGAGGAAGCAAAAGTTTCCTTCCAGTTTGCACCAAGCAAGGTGGTTAGCACACTGAATTCACAATTGGGAGGATGACAGTTCAAATCTGCATCTGACAATCCTGATATAGGTTTTCCATAATTTCCCTTAATCACTACAATCAGATGCCAGGATGGTTCCTTCAAAAGGACATGGCCTATTTTCTTTGCCATCCTTGAAACAATCTATGCTTGTGCTCTGCGTGTAATGACCTCATTGCAGATAGGATCTTAATTCCTAATGTTCCTTCCTTCTTTCTAGCTTGCATGTCAGCCACTCTGCAAGTTGAGCCCAAATGTCTAAGTCATTCTCAGTGAGTGTTAACATTTTTAGTTTGTAATGGTGAAATTCATGCATGGCCAGAATTCTAATTAATGATGTACAGCCGACCCCAGTGTCCTCAAGATGTGGGAATTTCTGCATTCTGGACTACTACTGAACAATGCCAGTACACAAGTCAATTTTGCTTCATCTGCAGTCATTTTCGATTGCCAGCTAACAGTTTGCTTCTGACAGACCAGTTTCACAAAATTCTGTAGAAAGTTTCACCACCACACTGTGGATAATGGGTAGTCTATCTGAAATGAGTTGAGTAAAATCCTCTACAGTAACATGGGTGCTCCTTTCTACTCACACGAGAATATTTCAATGCATTCATCTTGTATTAACACAATCAGTTTTCAAGTCACCTGAAGAAAGAAATGTCAGTCATAACTCATGAATGAATAAAGTTATGTTCAAATGAAATGCACCATTGTTTTTGTCTTGTAATTCTCCATCTGTCTGATATGTGTAATGACACTCTCTATTTTATGTTTCAAAATTGAGAGTTGCATCCAAGATGGCAGCTTCCAAAATGGATGACTTTTTATAATATAGCCTCACTGGTTTTCCACTTCTCACATCTCATACTATTAGGCTTTAAGTTTCTGTTCATCCATCTGATTTTGTTTACGGAGTGTGTCAAGTCGCCCAATGTGGCATTGACTGAAATAAGACTTGCACATGGCAGCCGAACTTTCCTGGATGGGGCCTCCCGGCCAACGACACCATATGCTCATTTCATTTTAAAATACCGGCACAGTAGCCAACTGCCCTCTGTATTAAAAAAGCTGAGTTAATGGGTCATTGATGATCTTAAACAAGTGTGATGAGACGTGCACCCTGAACAAACAGGAAGAACAATACCGAACAAAAATTTAATTAAAAAAAAAAAAGTCCCAGTGCTACATACAGTTTTAATCTGCTATAACATTTCATACCAGTGCACACTCCACAATGCAGTGAATATTTCACTCTGAAAAATCATCTGAAATAGCTTCTTCTGAACAACACCTTCTATTCTACAATTGAATTTTTAATTGAAGCTACTACTTTACCTTTAAGCATAGTAACATTTGTTGTGTCAAAAACTAAAATGTTTCTTTTCATTAATTTTATGTCATTGTGCTTCTGTAATGGCTAGCATAAACTCACACACACAAATTTTTTTTGTATATATATGTATCTGTAATGGCTAACATGTACCATACACATAAAAAAAATGTGTAAACATATGTAGCCTGTAAACTGATTCATTCCACATTTTTTGCATAGAAAGTGTGCAAATGATCCATGAAACACTGAACTGGGGAAAAAGTGATTGTGCTCTGCTGTTACCAGTGGATGTTAGTTAATTTACTAACCTCAATTCAGATAAATGCTAGTATGGTTTTTAATGCAATGTTGTATTCAACAAAATCAGTTCACATTCTGAATATTTGGATGTGTTATGGCGCTAACATTGTAACAAAATTTATTTCTTGTGTTTTCTTATTAAATTATGTTTATCTACATAATTAACTGTAATGATATCTACTTACCGAACAGATGGAAGAAAACAGAAGCTGCTGTTGATTTAGCAGTGGACAGTGAACATAAGTCATCAAATGAGTATGCTTCATCAGACAACCCTACAATTAAACATAATCTGTCCAAAAGATCAGACACTTCTTCCTGTCTGAGAGAAATAAAGACAAATCATTGTATACTATGTTCCTCAATTTTGAAGCAAGATCAAAACACAGACTTTAAGTGGGGAAGTCTCATGTACAAATTATGATTTACATACAGGCATAGACACATGACAGGATAGGAAAATTATGGTAAGGGAAGTTCTGGTAGAATGTAAATAATTTAGGTGCATAGGAGATCAGTCACTGATGCAAAATAGATCACTCAGTGAATAATACTAGCATAGCGTCCTTGATAGGTAGACAAAAATGAATGAAAAATTGCTACTTTCACATGAATCCTTGAGCAAGCCAGAGAACATGTGCACTCTCTCTCTCTTTCTCTCTGTCACTCACACACACACACACACACACACACACACACACACACACACCTACGTTGTACAGGCACAATATAAGTGTGTGTGTGTGTGTGTGTGTGTGTGTGTGTGTGTGTGTGTGTGTGTGTGTGTTCTCTCTTGCTCATTATAGGATTTTTCCATCAGTTCACGTTTTTTACATTATTTTTTGTGTGCTTGTTGATGCCTCAAACCTGTATTATTTGTGAATGGTCTCCTTTACTCCTAAAATATTTAGGAAAGGAAAATTCTTATTTTTGAACAGACACCTCATTACTGAATAAAACATCTGGCATGAAAAAATTCATACATAACAAATGGATATGCCATCTGGCTTCAGAATAAATGGCATAATGGAAGATATTTACACAACTGCTTAAAAAGTTTTGCGCTGCCTTAATGGCTTACAAAGTCTATAATTTCTTGAACAGAATCCTCTTTCTTGGCAGGAAATGACAACACAAAACCACCAAATGTAAAGAAAGTAAAAGTAAACTTGTATTCGCAAGTCCATTTCAGTATAAAGAACTGTGTCTCCAATTGTGAACAGGACAATAAGGCTTGTGTACACTGTTCACTCTGCCTACATGACTTGAAGAATCAAATCAAGCATGGATCATGTCATTTTACAGCAGGTTACTGTGGCTGCTGTTGATGAGGTGACTGCAGCTCTGAATAATTGTACCATTTGTCCCTTGAGTGTTGAGCAGAACTTCTCTTTTTTAGAAGGCGGCAATCCCTAATGCATGTAGGTATACACAGTGTAATTTCAAACTACACACTGAATCCACTGCATTAATCATTTGAGCCTTGTTATTAGTGATCCCCAGTAGTAATTAACTGTTCACGATTTTGAGGGTAATGTTTTGCAATTACAAATCAAGACTGAGTATGTTAGAGTGGGGTGGAAAGCTAGGGAAGCTCGAGAAAAATTTTCATTATTATTTAAAAATACGGATTACTCTCATAGCATTGGGCGTGAGACTGTTGGTGGTGGTGTGGTGGATCATTTTTCTAAATTACTGAATCCTTTTTAACATTGTTCCAGGGTGCTGTAAACATTTCCATCAACAGTATGATAAGTTTTTTTGTGGTTCTCAATAATCTTGGTAAAACAGGTGGCCACTTTTAAGGTTACTTAGGTATAATATGTCAGTTCTTGTATCCATTGTGTTGGGGATCCTTAACTGAGATGACAAGTGTTGTTTTGACTGAACATAGCTCCTTATGCAAGTTGTGTGAGAAAATTTTAAGAGAAAGTTTGTTAGCTTATAGGAGCACAGACTGATTGAATATGTACATGAAATATGCATTACAGCCAAAGCCATCAACATTCAGCTTTTGTAATTGGAAGTCATTGCCAACATCTTGTATGGCACGAAATTGAAGAACCGCTTGTGGGTTTTGTACACTGAGAGGCCAATTACGCATGGTGATTTGGACCGTCTAGGTGCAGTCAGATGGAGGTGTCTGATGAATTAACTGAAGGAGTGATCCACCCAGGAATGTTACCTTGGGAAAGCGGAGTTTGTATTGCTGTGGCTTGCCGGAACATTTTGCTCATCAGTGTCACACTGAGCAGAAGAAGCCAGTAAGCAACTGAGGCTGTAATGGGGTAGGGTATTACTTTTCTCACGTCTTACCCAGAGATTGTAATAAGCTTCCCTCTCTTTGAGACTCTCTTAACAATGAACCGGCTTGTGCCTTGCTATATTTGGAGGCAGTAGTTTCCTAATTAAATTATGACTGGTAATTAAGTCACTGGTCTATGTGTAAGTTTTCTGACTTGTGATCCATTACTCAGGCTTGCAGGACATTCAATGGTCAGCCATTATGCTCAGTTGGTTTATTAAGTGTTTATTGTAAAACTGGTGATTTCTCTTGGCCTCTCAATCTCATTGTAGTCAAAGGTCTGAACACTAATCTGCTGCTGGGCTGTGATTTTGTTCAGAATTAATGTTTAGTCTTGGATTACATGACAGGCAATTTCATTTTAAATTCCACCTGCTACAAAAATTTATGTTGTGCGAGTACTGAAACTTACCAGGTGCCAAGTATGGAGGGTTTACATCACCAATTCATCAACTGCTGAGGTGCACTCTTGGCTTCGTATTTTGCAGGAACTTCTTGATGTTTTAACAGGCATTTCAAGAGTGACCAATAAGATAAATACCACATTCATCTTTCTGATGAGATCCCCATACGGCTGTCACCTTACATATTATTTCCTCTCAAGATGTGGATCCTCTGTCAACTTGTGGAGAATATGTTGGACAATGGAGTGATTCGGCCGTCCAGTTTGCCATACATCTCTCCCATCTTCCTGGTCACTAAGGGGAATGTGTCAGGCTATAGGGCAGCTGAGGACCATCCGTCAGGCTATAGGGCAGCTGAGGACTATAATGCTTTACACCACGAGGTCATTTTGCAGTCAGTCCCCCTGTCCAATTTAGACCATCATTTTACCTGATTTGTGGGGACACAGTATTTTACTCTGCTTGCTTGCAATCCCACATATTACCAGATCCTGCTTGCAGACCTTGCGAATACAGTGACCGCTTCTTTGACTGACTGGAATTTGTATGAATTTAACAGAATGTCATCTGGGTTATCCCAAACAGCCACTGTTTTCTCCAAGCTCCTAGATTCTATAACTATCTTGATAATGTGGTCATCTATAATAGGTCATTCTCTGAACACTTTGAACACCCGCAGCAACTCTTGACGAGGTTACGTGAGGCTAGACTCACTGTCAAGCCCTCTAAATTTCTTTCTTAGTTCACCTAGTTTCTGCTGTTGGCATTAAGATTGATCACTCACACACCTGCATCATCCATAGTTTCAGAACACCCAAGACAGAGAAGGGAATAGCCCAATTTGTTGGTATGAGCAACTTAGGAAATTTGCTGTTCGCTTGAACCAGCTGCTTCCAATGCCTTGAAGTAAGCATTTGGTAACACCCCTGCCTTGGTGGTTCTTGACTTTGAGTGACTATTCATTGTTCAGACTGATCTTTCAAACTAGGTTGCTGCAACCATGGACCAACTGCTGCAGGAGCAGGATGGTGATAATTGCCCTGTCGCATACGCACCGAGGTCCTGTCTCCAGCTGAGGCTAGGTATTAATCTACGAGTTGGCTCTTACTGTACTTTTCGCCCTAGACAAATTTTAATTCTATTTGGAACACAAGGAGTTTACATACAAAATGAAGAATTGATAGCTGTAGTTGCCAACTAAATTGCAGGCCTGGAGGAAAACTATTTTTGAGATGGAATCAAGACACTGGAACATTGTTGGACCAAGGGTATTAATCTATAAGGAGACTACATTGACAAAATAAAAAAAGTTTGAGTGATGAAAGTACTTTTTTTCTATGTGAGTTCAGGCTTTCTCAGCGAATTTCATACAGGAAGTCTTCATGGGTTGTCAGCCAAGTAGCATCGTCCTCTCGAAGCAACGTTTCGGTGAAATCATCTTCAGGCGAAGTGTCGGGATATCGTCGGTCATGAACTGATATCTCTGCTGGATCGCTCTCTGCTTCCCGCTGCCAGCCAATCACGTGCCCGTGGAATCACCCGATGCACCTGGAGCGGCCGGTGGTGGGAGAGCAGGCGTGTGCGGGGTTCGTGTCCTGGCGTCCGCCTCTGTCTGCTTTGTCCGTGGCCCTCGGAGGAATGGAAAGTTCTTCTCTGATTTTCCTGATTGCAGGCTAGTAGGCTGCGCTGAGATGGTAGCCACTGGCAGGGTTGATTAGGTTGTCATGTAACCGTATTTCAATGGACTCTTTGACTACTGAGTCCCAAAATCCGTTTGTACTGCATATTTTCTTTGTGTCCTCGAAATCAAAAGTAGCTTCTCGTCAATACTATGTTCTGCCACAACAGATTTGTTGGTCTGACCCAAGCATACATGCCTGATGTGTTCATTGCATCTCACAGCGTCACAATGAACACATCAAGTATGTACGCTTGGGTCAGACCAACAAATCTGCTGTGGCGGAGCATAGTACTGACGAGAAGTACACAAAGAAAATAAGCAGTACAAACGGATTTTTGGTCTCAATAATCAAAGAGTCCATAGAAATATGGTTACATGACAACCTAATCAACTGCAACAGTAGCTACCATCTCAGCACAGCCTGGGAACCTGCAATCTGGAAAATCGGAAAAGACATTCCGTTCCACCAAGGGCCACAGATGGAGCAGACAGAGATGGATGCCGAGACATGAACCCTGCACACGTGCCACCCCACCTCCCTCCCCCAGCCCCAGCTTCTCCAGGCACATCGGGCAATACCGCGGGTACGTGATTGGCCGGCGGCAAGAAGCGGAGAGCGGTCTAGCAGCGATATCAGCCCGCGACTGATGATATCCCGACGCTTTGCCTGAAGATGATAGAGACACATTATATCAAAATGTTGCTACGAGACAATGATGCTACTCAGCTGACAACCCATAAAGACTTCATATATATACTTTTTTTTCTATTCTGTCCCAAGAACTTTTCAAACCACCCTTGTATATAATACATACTGTGACCTAAGGAGCCGTATTTTTTTTTTTTTAACTGTGAAATAACTGTAAGACAGGAAGCACCTTATGCTAAAAACAATTTCCTCACCTCAATCAAATTTCATTATTGGAAGCCTCCAACCAACATCAGTCCACCACCTGCATCCTTTCACTTCCAATACACCACAACATATAATACATAAAATGTATTCTTAGTTGGTAATATGGATGATTATCAGCTGTATAGTGTAATTTGTTCAGGTCCAGGACTTGAACCCAGATTTCCCACTTATCATGAGCAGCTGCTTTACCATCACACTCGAATCTGGATTTTCTGCTTATTGGAAACAGTTGTGTTAACATTAGGCTATTCAAGCATGCCTCATGGCCTGACTCAAACTTCCATATGTCATCAACCATGTGTCTACAGTCTGCACTATGCATCCATAATATATATTCCCATTCTGGGGAGACAGTTTAATTGAAAGTTGCTTGCCCAGCATCGGTAGATAAATGCAATATTGCTGTGCCTGTGTTGTTCAAAAGTACAATGCAATGATCCTTCAAACATGCATGCATGCTTTGTACTTCACAACTTCAGATATGTGTCATGTATTTCATAGTGGCTGTGGTCGCCACAATGCCTATTCCTTCTGACATGCATGCATGTCCAAAGGAATATTGTATTGTACTTCTGAACAACACAGGCACTGCAATATCAAATGACTTTCAGTTAAAATGTATGCCCTGTACAGGAATATACATAATGGATATACCAGTGCAGGTTGCAGACATATGGCTGACATTGTATCGAAAGTCAGTCTGGCCATGAAGCATGTTTGGATAGCCTAATGGTAGAGTGACTGCTCATGATAAGCAAGAAATCTGGGATCAAGGCCTGGTCTGGCACAAATGTTCATTGTCGTCATTCCATCATACAGTTATCCTTATCACAACTGCAAATACATTTCATGTATTTTATAAACGGCTGTAATTGCCACAGTGCCTGTTCCTTCTGATATGTATGCATTTCCTAAGGAAAATCGCATTGTACTTCTGACCAACACAGGTACTGCTATATCATACAAAATATAAGGACAGAAGTTACCACAGACACATACAGAAAGAAAATGACAGACCAACACATCTTCCATATGCTGCTGATCCCCTATATCTAGGCTCCAGGCATGCCTCACTTTGTTAACATGAACAACATCTATGGAAGAAAGCCAGAAAAAAGAGAGCTGAAAATCAACAACCCAGAGTCTCATTAAAGAACTACTACCTGGTTGACACCTGTCTTTTCCTTTACTCTGAACTGAGTACTGGAGTCCTGGAGTGCAAGTTGAATCTAGAAAAATGGTAAATGCTATCTGAAGCAGGAAATATCATATGCTGTGTGAAGAACAATGAAACATGCAACACTAGCTGATGTGAAGAAAAAAATGGATTAACCTTTCATAAAAAAAGATCTATGGGTAACAAATGATAAGCCAGTTAATGTCAACAAATGTTGTGCAGACATAACACAACTGAGACACAGAAAAAGAAAATGACCATACAAATTAAAATCAAAACCAGATTAAATCTACTATGAAAGCTACTGTTCTCTCTTAAATTAAAAAAAAATTGAATTTCATATCTTGAGGCAAGTAAAGATCTTCCAAATGCAATGTTCATTTATTTACACTTATTCCTTATGAGGTCATTAAATTATGACTTTTTAAAAAATTGTATTAATGTACAAAGTTCAATACTTACTACTGTTTATATAAATACAGCTATTTTGACCAATTACAGCCTGCATGATAAGGTAATTGTGTTAATGCTCAGTGACAAAGGTTAATACCATCCTCTAACTTACGGTTTCTGCTATCTAAAACCATTTACTTCATATGCTACTGTTACTGTTTTTTATAAGAACTTACATCTTATTAGCTGGGACTATAACATTCTTAGAATTCTTTCAGTATATACAGACATTTATTTATAAGTAATGATTTTAATTCTGCTGTAAAAGAGCCCAAAGTATATGATCTTAGGGATTCTGGTATTTTGTTGTAGCACACTGAGCCATTAATACATGGACTGGGGTCTATCACTTTAAGTTTGGTCCTCTGCTTGAAATAACTATGCTTATTTCTTATGTTTTACATGTAGTAACCCACTGGTTTCTACACATATTGCCCACAGCAGACATAAGTTGGGGCACTATGGCAACCATAGTGGACACTGACATTCAAACAATGCACCCACAACTACCTGAGATGGCCACAAGGGCCGGCTTGATCACTGACAGATCACTAAGTCCACTTTGCACGTGCAGCACTGTATCAACAAGACCTGACATGGATAAAAGAATACAATGATGGTAGAACTTTTGGTCAGGATGAAATGATAATCAAATCAAGACCCTACACTGCCGATAGGCGTTGATATACATTGACGGGGACAGCTGAAAATGTGTGCCCCGATGGGGGGTCAAACCCGGGATCTCCTGCTTACATGGCAGACACTCTCCATCTGAGCCACCAACGGCACAGAGGATAGTGCAACTGCAGGGACTTATCCCTTGCATGCTCTCCGTAAGACCCACATTCCCAACTTAATATCCACACACTGCATTCGTAGTGCCCCTGCCCATTACACTCATTATTCGCGGCAAACAATCTTACCAAGTCACTGATGGTATCCGTTGTTTTGGACATGTCCAGATTAAATCTACTTCACATGTCCGAAAAAACAGATAATATCTTCATATAGTTAAGGCTTAACATCATTGAGAGTGGTTAGACTGAATTTTTCTTAGCGACACAATGAAGCTGTCCAGTCAGATTTGGCACTGTGGCGACTTGAAGGTCACTATTAATGCACATGCAGTCATAGTCACTTATCCCCTGCCTCACCTGGAAGAGTTGCTCATAAAATTGGCTGAAGGCCAATTCTTTTTGAAAACTTACTTTGCCAAATCCTACATTCAGATTCAACTGGCCAAGGCATCAAAACAGTTGCTTCTATCTGCCTCTATCAGTATCAATGGCTAATGTTTTGCGTTTCTGGAGCGCCTGCAATCTTTCAATGTGTTTCAGAACAGGTTATGATGGATCTCTCTAATTGCATTAAATATCTTGATGATACTGTCATGACAGGTGCTACAGAGGAGAATCACCCACATAACCTCCTTTCTTTGTTTATTATTCTGAAGGCTGCAGGCCTAGAACGTAATCTCAGTCTCATTTTTTCTAGCCTTACATTGTTTATTTGGGTCACGAAATTTCCTGGCAAGGCATGCACTGCTTGGAACAAAATATCGTCAACATTATAGCTTTGCCCCATCCACCTGGTCTACAAGAACTTCAGGCATTCTTTGCCACAGTGACACACTATCACATTCCCAGACCAGCTACTATCACCCATCCCTTCCACCTGTTGCTTTGGAAAAGTGCTCCTGTTGTTTTGTCAGCAACCTGTGACCATGCTTTTGTGCAGCTTAACGATTGTCTTCACTCTTCATCCTATTTTGCAATATTTCAACCCAGCAAGCATCTGGTCCTGGCCACAGACACACGTGTGTAGAAGGTGGGGTGGTCCTGGTCAGTTGCCATTCAGATGGCTCCACATAGTCTACTGCTTTTGCATCAAAAGCATTCAACTTGGCTCAGCAACATTATTCTCAATTGTAAAAAGAACCTCTTGCTTTTGTCCATGTCTCAAAAAAATTTCATGTGTTCTCGTATGGCACAAAATTTAATTACTGACCATAAGCCCTTGGTTTTCTTGTTTAGCCTATTGAATCCTTACTAGCCAAAGCCAATCATCATTGTCAGTGTTGGACTCTGTTCTTGTCCCAGTACAACCCATGCCACAACATGCTAATGCAGATACTCTGTACCAGCTATCCATGGGTCCTGACCTCTCGTTCGGAAAGGAGAAACTACTTTGCTTTCAACTGAATAGAGAGGCGAGGTGGATGGCTTCCCTATCGCCAGATCCTGTATTGCCTCTGCTGTGGCAGCAGACCTGGTGCTCCAGCAGGCCATGCACAAGATGCAACATGGCTGGCACAACTGTCTGTTGTGCCAGCCATCAGAACTGCTTTGAATTTTTATGCACTGTGTCACTGCCTCTCCCTCTTGGACAGGGATATTCCACTGTCAACAGAAGGAATTACACCCTGTGTTGTGGTTCCAGTGGCTCTGTAGCAGAAGCTACTCTGCTTATTACATCAGTCACTGGGGATCTCTTGCATTAAACTGTTGGTGTTCCGCCATGTGTTTTGGCTTGGCATCAATTGGAAGGCAGAACACCTTGTCGCAGCATGCTACACTCTTTATTCACCATGGTTGGCCCCTACACACCCTTGGGAAAGAGTACACACTGATTTTGCTGGTCCTTTTTTGGACACTTGCTGATTATTGGCAATTAAAGCTTTCTCTCATCTTCCTTATATAATGTATTATCCGTCTATGACAGCAGATGTAACTGTCAAGTCCGTGTCAAAGATATTCTCCACAGAAGGCTTACCTTGCACCCTGGTTTTGAACAATGGACTTTTGTACACACAGTGGCATTTGTCATGTCACAGTGCCTCCCTTGCATCTGCAGTTGAACAGTGAGGTGTAGTGGCCTGTAAGAATGTTTCAAACACAGGTGTGCAAGTACATAGAAGATTTCCCAGCTAAGGAGGCTCTCATACTAAATAAATCTCTTACAGAACAATCCCAACTGGAGCCAAGAGTCCCACCAAGCTTCTGTACAGCCATCAGCCACAGACACTGTCCAACCTCTTGCTGCTGGGCAGCTTCCACTACAGGCACAGGTTTTGTCAACATTCACATCCAGCACCCCAGTCTGGGCCAGGACGTTTGGACAGTGTCCTCATTGGATCGCTGCAATTGTACTCAGCCAGCATGGTCACTGTGTCTTTATGATTTGCACCAAAGATCAACACATAGCATGCCAGGGAACCAGTTGCATCCCAGAAAGGGCACAGGACTCCTCCTCGGGCTGTGGGCCCAATGCCTCATTCTTCATTGGCCCCAGCCACTCCACAGGTTGAACAGGCCTAGGTTACAAAATTTATTTATTTATTTATTTTTGCCGGACATATCTGCACCTCTGGTATACATTGCAATTGTGTGCAGTACCATAGCACACCACTAGAGGAGTTACAAGAAAATGGATCAGCACATAAATAAATTGAAGTATCACGTAGGAATTCATATTTAGCAGCAACGAATATGTTACAGCAGTGTCAGGTCAATACAAATACTTATTTAGGCTTATCACTTTATTTCAAGTAGTATATATTATTTTAATATCAAACACTACTGCACTTAAAAACTTCAGGTATCTTACGTACATAATGAGTGCTTAGCAATTAAAAACTGTGTGATACTGGTGGGAGAATTTGCAAAGCTATTAATCTTTACTTTCAAGAAACATTTTCTGTCATACTTGGTACCTTTCTGTAAAATGTGGTACATCAACAACAGCCTGCATTTCCATACCCTCAGCTTTTTCTTCCTGTGCATCCCCCACAGGTCTTACATCTGCGTCATCTGGTTTTTCTGCACCTTCAAAATAAATATTTGCTGCAAAGATTACATTACTGGAACACACACACACACACACACACACACACACACACACACACACACACACACACACACACACACACAGAGAGAGAGAGAGAGAGAGAGAGAGAGAGAGAGAGAGAGAGAGAGAGAGAGGAGAGAATGCCAGTTGCAATATTTGACTAACATAGATATTTAAGAACAACATAACTTCAAATTGAAATGCTTCCAGATTTTATGTAACAAACCAAGATTATAACAAAGAAGTGTACAAGCACAACTTACTACCCCAATACCTATTACACAATGAAAACTATGAACAATTTTTACCTGGGACTGGTTCATCATAGGTGATTGGCACCTGAAGTGATTTTTCTTCCCTGTCACAAAAAAAATGACTGTTAACAAAATACGACACTGGTTGATGATATAATAATACAGGGAACTTAAATGAAACATTGAAGCTGAAGGCGGCCTCGAAAGAAGCTTACACTCCAATTTTCAATAGGAACTGCTCTATCATATGATCCACCCATGCATGTCTCATAAATCATAGCATAAAACTGATCTGCTTCTCTCCTAGTTTCCAAAACCCTAGATGACACCTGCTAATTTCTGCATCACTGAATAACATGGAAAGAAGGACATGGTCATAGCTTGTTTAATATCTTTTTTATATGTTAATTGGTTCATTATGATTAGTGTTTTACTTTTCTTTTTAATATATCATTTCTCACTAGGCTTTTTTTTTTTTAAATCGGCTCTTTCATGTAAAAAGTGTGTGTGTGTGTGTGTGTGTGTGTGTGTGTGTGTGTGTGTGTGTGTGTGTGTGTGTGTAAATAATTAAATTTTTTCGAGCTAAGCCTATATGAACTCAGCAGTTGGGCATGTACTAAAATGAGACTCAAGACAAGAGCAACAGCATGGAACTTATACTGACTCTGAGAGTCACTGAAGTTATTAGAGACTGAGCACTAGCTCAATTGGAGAAAGATGGGAGAAGAACCATTGTGGCTTCATCTTAAGTGATTTACAGAAATCACAGAAAACCTAAATCAAGCTGGCTGTAGTACTGCAATTTTAACTTTCCTCCTTCCAAAAGTAAATCTACTTCCTTCACATCACTCAATTATCTACCGTTTTCAAAAGCATTCAACCCTTCTATCCCTCCAGGTATGTGTCATATGCATAATTAAAGCTTAACCCTTCAGTACACGCAGGTGATCAGTCAGACGAAGGAGATTATTTTCACATTAATGTAATGTCTGAAACTTGTTTCCAACAAGCTGTCCGTAGCTCATGGTCTTGCGGTAGTGTTCTTGCTTCCTGCTCAAGGAGTCCTGGTTTTGATTGCTGGCAGGGTCAGGGATTTTCTCTGCCTCGTGATGACTGGGTGTTGTGTGTGTCTTTCATCGTCATTTCATCAACATTGACTAGCAAGTCACCAAAGTGGCACAACTGAAAAGTGAATGTAATAGGAGTTCTTTGGTGTGATGTATCTGATATTGCAACAATAGCACTTCCGGTTAGCTCACAATAAAGACGTCTAAGGTCTCACAGGCCAGCCAGGTGCACTGGCATCAGTTTACTGTTAGCTCCGCCAAGGTTATTCACAAGCGCGCATATTTGTGGCATCTGCTTACTTTAGTGGTAGAACTGATTTTTTCGTGCTTTGTACCTTGTTTTAGTGTGGTGTACGTGTTGTAACTGCATCATGGCTTAGTCTTACGAGGCACAGGAGAAGAGAAACAGGAACTTGATTGAAGAACTAATGGTTGAAAGTGACGCTGGTGATTCTGAAGATGGAGAAATTGACTTTGAAGAAATCCAGGACCCAGAGTGGAAAAGCGATTCCAGCACCAAACAAAAAATGTCGAGTCATGAATCAGAAGACAGTGATTGTGATGCTGACAGTGATGTGTTTGTCGGTAAAGATGCAACAGTATGGATCTCACGTGCTCCACCAAAGAACTCCCCCACACATTGTCATAACATCATAACTCATTTACCAAGTGTGAAAGGCACTGCGAAAAGTGCTACAATTCCTCTACAGTGCTGGGATCTGTTTTCTGATGAAAACATTATACACATACGCATTAACTGTACTAATAGGTACATTCAAAGTATCCAGGGAAACTTTTCAAGGGAAAGAGATGCACAACAAACTAATAAAGCTAAAATTAAGGCCTTATTGGGATTATTGTATTATGCTGGTGTAATGCATGCCCATCGACTAAGTCTACAAGATTTGTGGCAAACAGATGGCACAGGAGTTGAAATATTTCATCTCACAATGGGCATAAGCAGATTTCGTTTTCTCCTTCGATGCCTCAGATTCAACGATAAACAAACGAGAATGGAAAGGGAGAAAACAGATCACATGGCAGCAATAAGACAGATGTTCAGTCTAATTGTTGAAAACCTTCAGAAGGCTTATACAGTTTCTGAATACGTGACAGTTGACGAAAAACCAGAAGCACTCTGTGGAAGATGCAGATTCCGACTGTACATGCCAAATAAGTCAAACAAGTATGGAGTAAAGATTTTTGCAACATTGGATGCCAGAATGTTTTACACATTCAACATGGAGATGTATGTTGGGCAACAGCCTGAAGGCCCTTGCAGACACGACAACAGACCAGTTGAAGTTGTTCAGAGACTTTGTCAACCTATCCTGAATACAGGCAGCAACATAACTTGCGAGAATTATTTTACAAGTTATGAGCTTGCAAACACATTGATTAGGAAGAAGATGACCATCGTTGTTACCCTGAGGAAGAACCAGAGATAAGTCCCAAGGGGATTTATTAACACTAAAAACCAACAAGAAAAGTCATCTATGTTTGGGTTTCAGAAAAATTGAACCTTAGTCTCTTATGTGCCAAAATGAAATAGAGTGGTATTACTACTGTCAATGATGCACCACAATGGAAATATTAACAAAAATACAGGAAATGATAAAAAAAACAGAAATTATCACTTTATATAACCTAACTAAGGGTGGAGTTGACTTTGTAGACGGAATGAGTGCAACATATAATGTAGCTAGAAAGACAAGAAGATGGCCAATGGTTGTTTTTTTACAGCATCATGAACACAGCTGCGATAAATGCTGCTATTATTTTCAACTCAAATCAGACAGAACAACTGCGAAGAGGAGAGTTTTTGAGGCAGCTTTCTTTTGCACTTCTGCATGGTCATCTTCAGCAAACAGTAATGCAGTATGAAAATTTCTTAAGTGGAATCAACTGCGACTTCATGAGGACAGTGTGTGGACTGCAGAAGCAAAAACAGAAAAACAAGATATATTTGTAAGAACTGCAAGAAATACATTTGCCGTGAACATTCTGTTACTGTGTACCAAGACTGTATCGACAAAATATCTGATTGAATACATGCATTATTTTGATAACAACAAAATTTTATGTATCTCCATATGTGTAAATATTTTTGACCAAAATATTAAATGTATCATTTGGCTTGCGTCTGTATATGTATGTATGGATGGATGTGATTGGAATGACTCCCCTCTCCCTCAAAACCCACATCCTTTCATCTTTCCTTTTCCTTCCCTCTTTCCTGACGAAGCAACCACCGGTTGCGAAAGCTCGTAATTTTGTGTGTGTGTGTTTGTGTGTTATTTGATTGTGCCTGTCTACCGGCGCTTTCCCGCTTGGTAAGTCTTGGAATCTTTGTTTTTAATATATTTTTCCCATGTGGAAGTTTCTTTCTATTAAATTTATCACTTAAATATATTTATTAAACTGATATTTAATGATATTACTTCGTTTAATAATGCCTCCCTCCATAATATACATCTAAATGAAAATTCAGAAAGATAGAAACTGCAAGGGTCTGTGAGACCAGCTGCATGTACTGCTGACCTATTTCCAGGTGCATGCACTGCCGATTTAAACCTGCCACTGCCTGTACCATACTTTCCCAATTTCTACAAAGGATCTCTTCCTGATCTCTGTTAGCCCAGCCAACCTTCAAGAAAGCTTACAAAGGAAAGTGTTTCAGTCATAATCAGATGCAGTTTCAAAATAAAATCTCTCAGTTCAATAGTGGAGTGTGCACTGGCATAATAATTACATTTCAGACAAAAACTGAATGCTGAAGTGTGATACAGCAGTCAGCGGTAGAGGCAGACTTCAAGAATATGATGCTGGTAGTAGCAGACTTAAACTCTGGCTTGTTCCACAGGACAATGTTGGATAGCCAAGATCATAGACCACTGTAAACAAATTGCCAATGTTAGTATTAAAGTCCAGAGTCTTGCTTTCAATCTTATTTTGGCAAAGAGCTACATTCTGCATAGATATCAGCCCTGTTGACAGAACATTTTGACTATGTGTTCAATCCTAGTATTCAGACAAACCATTTTAATAATACTTCCCACTGTGGTTAGTCCTACCGAATCTAGCAACATGCCTCCACTAGAACTGCAAAAGTAATAAATAATTTTGCAACAGTTTAAAATTTTAAAGCCAGAGTGTTAGCCAATGACATGACATAACCGTCTCACTCCCCTTTAAAATTACATCAGATTTATGTTCTTATGTACTTCTCACACTGTTTGTTTCCAAAAGCCATTTGTACTTCTGTTTGAATCATCTTGTAAATTATTGCCACCTCCCTCTTGCATTTTAGTCTGCTGCACTGCAGCAACAACATAGCGTATATATTGTTTGTTGGTGACATTATAATATGGTCCCTAAAAAGCATTCCATATTTGCCATACACATCCAACATAGCCTCATTTCACACATCTGTCCATAATATTTTACCTTAACTTTATCCCATGTGTACCTAATTTGTTGATAATTCTTATGCATTTCCATCACACAATTACTAATTGCTGAAGAATAATCTAATACATTTCCACCACACAATTACTAATTGTTGAAGAGTAAGTAACACTTTAATGGTGAACTGCAGCCACAATTTCTGCTTCTGCATTCTCCAGTAATTTTCCCTCACAATGTTGTGTCAACTTTTACTCAAAGTTCTTTAGGTTAACAGTGTATGGTCCCTCACTTGTCTCCCATGAACCATGGACCTTGCCAAGGTGAGGTGGCTTCCATGCGTCAATGATACAGATAGCCAAACCCTAGGTGCAACCACAATGGAGAGGCATCTGTGCAAAGGCCACACCAACCAACGTTTCCTACAGAGGGGCAGCAGCCTTTTTAGTAGTTGCTGATGAATGACTGATCTAGCCTTGTAACATGGCCTTGCTGTACTGATATTGCAAATGGCCAAAAGCATGGGAAAGCTACAGCTTTTCCTGAAAGCATGCAGTTCTTTTACATAGCCAAAGGAAGATGCCATCTTCTTGGATAAAAACATTACAGCAGTAATATAGTTCACCACTCGAATCTACTGGTGGGAAGTATTCAGGAAAATGTTGTCATAAGAAAAACCAAAACTAACATTCTGAAGGATAGAAAGTGGAATGTTAGAGACTGTAATTGGATAAGTATGTTAGAAAATTTAAAGAGGGGAAATGGATATGTTGAAATTAGTTATAGTGGGCAATAATGAGGTACGATGGCATGAAGAAACGGACTTCTGGTCAGGTGAGTAAAAGATTGTAAATACAAACTTACATAGGGGCAATGAATAAGAAAATAGAAATACTGATAAGCTATTGTGAACAGCATAGTGATCAAATTATCGTAGCCAAAACAGACATGAAGCTAACTCCCACCACAGTAGTACAAGTTTATATGCCAACTAGCTTTGCCAATGATAAAAAAGTTGATACAATGTATGATGAGAAGATAGAAATTGTCTGGTAGTTAAAAGAGATTAAAATATAATTGTAATGGGGGACTGGAAATCAACAGAAGGAAAAGGAAGAGAAGGAAAAACAGTGGGAGAACCTGGACTGGGTGGAAGGAATGAAAGCAGAAGCTGCCTGGTAAAATTCTGCACAGAGCATAATTTAATCAGTGCTCACAACTTGTTTAACAAACAAATATGAGTGTTGCATAAAGTAAGAGTGCTGGAGAATCTGGAAGGTTTTTGACTGATTATAGTGGTAACACAGAAAATTCGAAACCAGAGTTTATACTGTGAGACATTTCCAGGGGCAGATTTAGAGTCTGGGCATAATTTATTAATCATGAGCTGCAGATTAAAACTAAAACAATTGTAAAAAAGGTGGAAATTAACGAGATTGGACCTAGATAAAGTGAAGGAACCACTTGTTGTTGATAGCTTTAGATTCACTATTAGGCAACATTGGACTGAAGCATGGCAGAGGAATACAATAAGAGATTAATGGATAGCTTTGAGAGATGAAATAGTGAAGGCAGCAGAGGGTCATATAGGTACAAAGACATGGTCTGGTAGAAATCCGTGGTCAACACAGGAGATATTGAGTTCACTTGATGAAAGAAGACACTGTAAAAATGCAACAAATGAAAAAGGTGAAAATGAGATTGAAAGAAAGTGCAAAAAGGCAAAGCACGAATGGCAAGATTGCAGAAGCACACATAACTGTGGGAAAAAGATATGCTGCTTATAGGAAAACTAAAGAGACCTTTCGAGAAAAGAGTAGCATCTGCATGACAATCACGAGATCATTTGGTAAGCCAGTATTATGCAAAGTGGGGAAAGCTGAAAGGTGGAAGGAATATATAGAAAGACAATATAATACAAAGAGGAAGTAAATGAGGATGAGATGGCTGATATGATACTGTGAGAACAATTTGACAGAACACTGAATGATCTAAGGCAAAGAAAGCATCTGGAATACACATCTCCTCAGGATTATTGATATCCTTGAGTAAGTCAGCTATCATAAAACTATTCCACTTTGTGTGCAAGACCTATGAGACAGGTGAAATACCCTCAGATTTCAAAAAGACTGTAATAATTCCAGTTCCATGGAGGGCAAATGCAGATATTTGAGAATACTACCAAATCATCAGTTTAATAAGTCATCATTGCAAAAAACTGGCCCAAATTATATATTCAGGGTTGCCACAAGTTTCCCCAATTGAAATTCTCTGATATTTCCTTGATTTTCAGACAAGTTTTAGCATTTGTCCCTGACAAATTTTGAGATCTCAAGGGTAAGTAAAGGCATAAGCTGACAAAAAAATGTAAGGTCTTCTGTATTTGTGGTGTCACCGCTAGACACCACACCTACTAGGTGGTAGCCTTTAAATCAGCCGCGGTCCGGTAGTAAACGTTGGACCTGCATGTCGCCACTATCAGTGATTGCAGACTGAGTGCCGCCACACGGCAGGTCTAGAGAGACTTCCTAGCACTCGCCCCAATTTTACAGCCAACTTTGCTAGCGATGGTTCACTGACATAATACGCTCTAATTTGCTGAGACGATAGTTAGCATGGCCTTCAGCTACGTTATTTGCTACGACCTACCAAGGAGCCAGTATCTGTACTACTGATATTGTGAATCATGTACCATAAAGAGCAACGTTCTTCATTAATGGATTAAAGTTAAGTATTCCACCAGCTATGTCAGTTTTTCTCAATTCTAATTCCCTTGTCATGTTCCAGACCTCACGCCAGCCTGCGTGAGGTAAAACGCATGCATTTCAGCCTCCTTCAGTATTACGTTGTTGGCTCTCCTGCCAACCACAACAGTATTTCTCCCCCACGTGTGCAAAAATCTTAAGTACTAACATCAACATCTTTTGTAATAAATTGTTTTTAGATGGAGATGGCAAGCAAAATGGTATATGTGTTTCATTAAAACCACTGTTGTTATTTTATTGCAATAAAACAAAATACATTTGGTGACAAAAATACGCATTTCCTTTGAGTCACAAGATAGATTTAAAAAGCTTCACTGATTTCTGAAATAACCTCAGAAAAAGTTCAGTCTCTCGAAAGAAGTGAAAAAGGCAGGGAAGAGTTGTGTAAACCAACACTATAGGTGATCACAAATAAAATGTAGGGTCTAAAACTTTCTAATATGAAAACCATTTTCAGATTGCCAAAATGTACTAGAATAAATAAAATGTCTATAAAATGCTGCACTGTACAATGTAATTGCAGTGAGACAGTCACAATTCCTGAAATCCATTTCCTGTGGCCTCTGGCCTGCCAAGGAGAACTGCAGTCCTAGGTCGCTGGGTAAAACACAAAAATCCACCGAATTATGTCACATACAGAGTCAGACCCAGACCATAGGCAGATTGGTGAGAGTAGATACAACAGGCAGGTATTGCACATTAGTGGGAAATGGTGGGCTTCATATTGGTAGGCCCAAGCCATTAGAGACACCCACAGAAATGGTTTGCGGTTTTGGCCCATCAGGGAAGTCCACTCTTGTGACCAGTTATTCATGTGTCACAGACATCATGTTGATAAAATGAGACTGTGGTGATCGATCCATGCAACAGATAACTTGCACAAATACTCTGAGAATCAATACTAAAGAGGATACATAGCAACTCACTGTAAAAACGGTCAGTGAGCTGCAGACAGTCATGTAGAAAAGACAATCACACAATCACAACTAAATTTTTGGCCAGTGTCTTTGTCAGAAAATGAGAGCACACACACACACATTCACACAATCACTCAGATACAACTGATGCACACATGACCTCCATCTACAGCCACTGCATCAACAACCTCTGAGAATCAGATCCAAACAAACCTCTCCTCACACCTCCCTGCCTCTCATCAGCAGCTGCTAGGCTAGTGGCAAGAAGTGGTGGCAGCACTGACTGCTGGCGGAGGAAAGTGGTAGAAAGGGGAGTAGGGAAGCGGTGCACGTACTCAGCTGCACCCAGCCAGCGACAATGCATGGCATCTCAGTAAACAAACCATTTCATCTACGGAGACAAAAACAAGATTGTTTTAGTGTTTTTTCAAATTTGCCTGATATTCCCATGATTTCCCTAACACATTTGAAATTCCCTGATTTCCAGAACTTGTGGCAACCCTGTTATTGAATAATGTGAAAATCAATAAAAGCCAACAGTGGGAAGAATCAGTTTGGGTTCTAACAAAATGAAGGAACATGTGGTGTAATACTGACCTTTCAGCTTATTCTAGAAAGATTAAAGAAAGGCAAACCTACATTTATAGCATTTGTAAATTTACACAAAGCTTATGACAATGCTCGCTTGAATACAGTCTTTGAAATTCTGAATGTAGCAAGGATAAAATACAGGAAGTGAGTGGTTATTTGTACAGAAAGTAGACAACAGTTATAAGATCTGAAAAAATGAAAGGGAAGCCATAGTTAAGAAGGGAGTGTGATGGGGTTCTAGCCTATCTCCAATGTTAACCAGTCATTTCAACAAGCAAGAAAATAAGGAAGTTGAAGAGAAATTTGGAAAGGGAATTAAAATTCAGGGAGAAGAACTCTGAGCTTTGTTGATGGCACTATTAGTCTGTTAGAGACTGCAAATGATTTGGAAGAGCAATTAAATGGAAAGATACTGTTTGAAAAGAGGTTGTAGGATATACATCAACAAAATTAAAACAAGGTAATAGAAAGTAGCTGAATACAATCAGGCAATGCTGATGGAATTAGCTAAGGAAATGAGGAGATTTGCTTTTTGGGCACAAAATAACTAATGATGGCTGAATTAGAGAAGGTATAAAATGTAGATTGGTTATAGCAAGAAAAGTATTTCTAAAAAACAGAAATCTGATAACGTTTCATCTAAATTTAAGCATTAGGAAGTCCGTTCTGAAGACATTTATCTGGAAATTATATTTGTATAGAAATGAAATGGTTCAGACAAGAAAGGAGCAGAAGCTTTTGAATGAGGTGCTACAGAAGACTGCTGAAGATTATATGGGTATTTCAAGCAGATAATTAATAAAAATTAAATTTATGGCACAACTTGACTAAAAAAAGAAGGGATCAGCTGATATGACACATCCTAAAGCATCAAGGAATTGTCATTTTGGTAATGGAGGGACCTGGGGAGTGGAAGAGGGGGAGGGAGAGGGATAGGGAGAGGGAGAGGGAGGAGTAAGAATTGCTGAGGGAGACCAAGGCTTTAATACAGCAAGCAGGTTCAAATGGATGTATGCTGCACTAGTTATTCAGTGTTGTGGCTTGCACAGGATAGATTAGCATCGAGAGCTGCATCAAACCAGTCCTTGGACTGAAGGCCACTACAGCAACCATGTCATACTTAAGTAAAAATATAATGTATTCAGTCTCAGGATTCCAACAACTTCCTGCATTTTTTTCCTCCAGCTTGAATGAAAACCAAATACTGTTTGCAGGAAGCCAGCAGATACTGACCTGTACCTTATTGCACAAAGCTTTCATCATCCAGACCAAAACAAGCAGTTTTAAATATGCTGATACACAGAGCTGAAACTGTTTGTCACAAAGATTACTGAGGTCAGGTATATAAGAAATGTATTATGGAAGAATAGCTATAGTGATCAAGATGTTAAGTTAGCCATCTTGTACAAATGAAAACACAGAGGAACTGAACCATCAGAAGGTGTCTTCAGCCTATAGCACTCGTCCTTTTTTCTGAACTACAACAAATAAAATAGGGTCTTTCTTGGGCAGACATGGCATTCAATCCTTTTTCTGACTACCCACAAAAATTAAAGAGGTGCTGCACCCAGTAAAAAACAGCCTTTGTCTCTGTGTACCTGGAATTTATAAAATATCTTGTGAATGTGGTAACAATTAGATTGGTTAGCCAATTCGAAAGATTTTAGAATGAGAGCACTGACACCACATTAAACATTGATTTAAACAAATCTGCTGTTGTCGAACACAGTCTCATGAACAAACATGATCATCAAAGAAGCCATTGAAATTAAAATATTGGGACAGCAGCTACATCCATAGTGGTCCATGGAAATGGGCACTTGATGCTGAAAGGCATTGAATCATTCATGAAATCGGCATTGCTACAAATGTTCTGCAGTCATAGACATTGACATAACCTCTAGTAGTATATGAAGTCATGACATCTAAATGGCATAATGGCACAATTTGGCCACCTGAATAAAGTATTTAACAGCATACTGAAATTTGATGATGATAATGGAGGAATACAAATCAGGTGCGGCAAGAATTCCGTGAAGCATTTATTCATAATTCTCGGTTTCTTTTAACTGGGTGGTTGGTTGATTCGGGGGAGGGGATCAACCAGCAAAGTCATCAGTCCCATCGAATTAGAGAAGAAAGTCGGCCATGCCCTTTCATAGGAAGCTTCCCGTCATTTACCTTAAGCGACTTAGGGAAATCACGGAAAACCTAAATCAGAATGGCTGGACATGGTTTGAACTGTCATCCTCCCAAATATGAGTCCAGTGTGCTAGTCACTGTGCCACATCACTCAGTTTTTACCGACACTGAAAAATACATCATGGTAGGAACATGATTGTTGCATCATTACAAAAGGAAAAGTAGCTGTATCACTGGAGTATGAGCTTATTTTAGTAAAAATATTTCCGACAAGTGGTATAATTAGTACAAAAAATACAATTGAGAAGAAAAAAGTTTTATGTGTGCTCTCTCTCTCTCTCTCTCTCTCTCTCTCTCTCTCTCTCTCTCTCTCTCTCTCTCTCTCTCGAGTAGTACAGTTATTATTTTTTCTTAATTCACAAAAAATTATAGGAATATTTACAACTGAATACCTCAAAATGAGAATATCTTCTATGAGTGTGGTATAATTATTTTGGTATGGTAATCCTAAAGACACTAAGAGACACCAAGGCCAACATCACAGTCCTCGCACCACCTGCTATTTTTTTTTTTTTTTTTCTTCAAAATGGTTCAGATGGCTCCAAGCATTATGGGACTTAACATCTGAGGTCATCAGTCCCCTAGACTTAGAACTACTTCCACCTAACAAACCTAAGGACATCACACACATCCATGCCTGATGCAGAATTCGAACCCGTGACTATAGCAGCCGTGAGGTTCCAGACTGAAGCACCTGGAACTCCTCGGCCACAGCGGCCGGCTACTTTTCTTCCTGAAGCATTTATCTGTCTTCTTTTTCACCTCCATCTGAACCAACTTTGCAGTAGCGAACTTTCATTGATCTCATTTGCAATAGCTCACACAGATGGAAAATAATACTGAAAAGCCAGTAACTTTCATGTATCAGCATTGCCATTGCAGACCCCTTACGCCATATAGCCATCTGTTTTAACAAATTATAAGATAGTTGCTTACCAGTACTTAACTTAGGGATATAAAATGTTTAATCAACTGCAAGTTGATACAGAGTGCAGAATTAGTTAAATTTTAGGTAATTTTGTGCAAATTGTGTATAATCGAAAGAATATTTTGCAATAGGGATCTATGGAATGAGGCAGTATTGTTGTTAAGACACTGACATATTCAGGAGGATTGAGTTTTCTCTGTCTGGCCTTGTGATTTAGGTTTCCCAAATCACTTCAGGCAAATGCCGCAACAGTTTCTTTACCAAGGCCACGGCTGACCACCTGTCTATCCTTGTAAAACCACCCACATATATTCTATGTGTATGTACATTTCAGCTATTAATTTTCATTGTACACTCCTGGAAATTGAAATAAGAACACCGTGAATTCATTGTCCCAGGAAGGGGAAACTTTATTGACACATTCCCGGGGTCAGATACATCACATGATCACACTGACAGAACCACAGGCACATAGACACAGGCAACAGAGCATGCACAATTTCGGCACCAGTACAGTGTATATCCACCTTTTGCAGCAATGCAGGCTGCTATTCTCCCATGGAGACGATCGTAGAGATGCTGGATGTAGTCCTGTGGAACGGCTTGCCATGCCATTTCCACCTGGCACCTCAGTTGGACCAGCGTTCGTGCTGGACGTGCAGACCGCGTGAGACGACGCTTCATCCAGTCCGAAACATGCTCAATGGGGGACAGATCCGGAGATCTTGCTGGCCAGGGTAGTTGACTTACACCTTCTAGAGCACGTTGGGTGGCACGGGATACATGCGGACGTGCGTTGTCCTGTTGGAACAGCAAGTTCCCTTGCCGGTCTAGGAATGGTAGAACGATGGGTTCGATGACGGTTTGGATGTACCGTGCACTATTCAGTGTCCCCTCGACGATCACCAGAGGTGTACGGCCAGTGTAGGAGATCGCTCCCCACACCATGATGCCGGGTGTTGGCCCTGTGTGCCTCGGTCGTATGCAGTCCTGATTGTGGCGCTCACCTGCACGGCGCCAAACACGCATACGACCATCATTGGCACCAAGGCAGAAGCAAGTCTCATCGCTGAAGACGACACGTCTCCATTCGTCCCTCCATTCACGCCTGTCGCGACACCACTGGGGGCGGGCTGCACGATGTTGGAGCTTGAGCGGAAGACGGCCTAACGGTGTGCGTGACCGTAGCCCAGCTTCATGGAGACGGTTGCGAATGGTCTTTGCCGATACCCCAGGAGCAACAGTGTCCCTAATTTGCTGGGAAGTGGCGGTGCGGTCCCCTACGGCACTGCGTAGGATCCTACGGTCTTGGCGTGCATCCATGCGTCGCTGCGGTCCGGTCCCAGGTCGACGGGCACGTGCACCTTCCGCCGACCACTGGCGACAACATCGGTGTACTGTGGAGACCTCACGCCCCACGTGTTGAGCAATTCGGCGGTACGTCCACCCGGCCTCCCGCATGCCCACTATACGCCCTCGCTCAAAGTCCATCAACTGCACATACGGTTCACGTCCACACTGTCGCGGCATGCTCCCAGTGTTAAAGACTGCGATGGAGCTCCGTATGCCATGGCAAACTGGCTGACACTGATGGCGGCGGTGCACAAATACTGCGCAGCTAGCGCCATTCGACGGCCAACACCGCGGTTCCTGGTGTGTCCGCTGTGCCGCGAGTGTGATCATTGCTTGTACAGCCCTCTCGCAGTGTCCGGAGCAAGTATGGTGGGTCTGACACACCGGTGCCAATGTGTTCCTTTTTCCATTTCCAGGAGTGTATTATGATCACAAATCCTGTATCATTGTAAGATAATCCATGGATGAATAAATAAATACCTTGACCCATTCCAAAATCATGCAAGTTCTACTTTCTCATCGAGGTCAGCAGAACACGATCGATGAATGAGATAAAAATAGCTTTTCAAAGTATTATTCAGGAATAAAGTTGACAAATCACCAAAAGGCAGAAGTGCTGCATCATCGATAACCATACAAACAAATGGTATGGAACCTGGCTAGCTTTCAGAATACACTTCCTTTCTCAAGCTGGGCTCACCCTGCCACCCACCCTTGATTTTACCCCAGAACATTCACCATGGGCCAGTGAAGAGCTGGCAGTCAACTGACCACAATGTAGGGAGACAGGTGTGTGCATGTGAGTGTGTTTTTCCTACAGCTAGAAAACAGAAGCACATTCTGAAAGCTAGCCAAGCTCCATACTTTCTTTTTGTGTGCTTATTGATGATGCAGTGCTTCTGTCTTTTGGTGAGTCATCTCCTTTATTTCTAAATAATTCATAATTTTCAAACAGAAATTTCCACAGATTATTTTTCCAAGTCTTAGCTGAGAATAATGATAAATTGAAAGCTATTTTACACACACACACACACACACACACACACACACACACACACACACACACACACACAGACAGACAGACATACACACACACAAGTATCTCAAGTACAAGAATACATTTCTTGGACATCTGATCTCTATGTTCCCTATCACATGCAGTTTTAGCTCTATGTATTAGAACATTTAAAATTGCTTTCTTGTGGGTTGCATGATGAAAAAGCTTTGTGCACTGAGATAAAGGTCAATATGTGTTGGCTTCCACTAAACACAGTGCTCTAGCAGTCCAACCGATTTTCCTTCAAACAGCACGTCTAAAAATGGTAATTTTCCTTCTCTATCCATCTCAGTTGTGGTTTCAATATTTTGGTGCATTCTATTCATATGATCAATGAACAGGTTAGCATATGGAAGCCCCATGAATTTGTGGAGTCTCCATGGTGTAATTTGGCTAACTAAATAAAGTACTTATGGGCTACTGAAATCTCCTGACAATGGCGATGCAGAAAGTTGCTGAGGGCCTGAGACTGAATACAAATCTGACATGGTAAGAAATAGAGGAAGCATGTATTCAAGACATTCATTGCAAAAAACTTTGTTATCAACCCAGGATTATGGCAGTTTGCAGCTAAGTACCGAGCTTCTGGACAGTGTTCAACGTATTGCAACCAAACTTGACAGAAGTGAATCAAAGTGTCTCATGTTTATTTTGTGTTAGTCGGGGTCTTTCTTTGACTGAGTCATTTTGAGTGAAATCCTTCATAATGTGAATGGTCTATGTGTACAACTCTGATAAAGGCAAATATAATAGTGATGGAGACGTTTGAATATTTTAATCCATAATGCGGTCACACAGCAAAGACAATTTAAGTAAGACTGTCACATTTAATAATCAAACTCAACAACTGAAGAACACATAGAGAGGTTTTGGAAATGTAATCAAGATAATGTTATAATCAAGAACCTCAAAAAATTACGGAAATGCTAAGACAAAATAATATATCTTGATACAAATACAATGAAATATGAGTAAAAAAGTAGCAATACCAATGGTATCATTAGGCAATGAACACACTGCCTGAAATTTCATAGGGAACTGGAAGAGCATCCCGAAAGGTGTTTTAAATACAACCTCTAAAGTAAGCAAATATCACTGGAGGAAGAGCTTGGTAATCTGATGATGATCTAGTTTAACTCCCAACTATATCTGAGTGAAATACAGATCTTCCTCTACTTTTCCTTTTGTCTTTATCCTATACCTACATGAGGTCAGCATGGTTATTATTGAATTTGGTAATTTATTATTTAACACAAAATGACAATAAAAATTTAAGTTATTCACGGGCAGCTAGTTGAGTATATGTATGAACTTCGAATGACAAACCGTCTCGTTCTGCATATGGATTCAAACCCAGGTCATGCAGACTAAGCAAACATTTTGTGACTGACAGAAACTAACACTCATTCCTGACTAGGCATACAGAGTGTGATATACCTCGATTTTAGACAGTATCAGTTGGCAAACATCAATTTTAAATTACATAACGTTAACATTTTTAACGCACACGAATTCCTACCCAGCGTCTATTGCCCCTGTTAATGAACTACGAGAGATGTTAAATATTGCTTCTTCACAAGTAACTTACTTGAAATGCCATGAAGTAAAGCTTTGTCGTGCACAGATACATCGACCGAGAGCATCCCAGACGTGCTCGATGGGGTTTAGGTCTGGAGAGCAGGTGGGCCACTCCATTCGCCTGATATCTTCTGTTTCAAGGTACTCCTCCACGATAGCAACTCGATGGGGCCGTGTGTTATCATCCATCAGGAGGAAGGTCGGACCCACTGCACCCCTGAAAAGACGGACATACTGGTGCAAAATGATGTCCCAATACACCTGACCTGTTACAGTTCCTCCGTCAAAGATATGCAGGAGTGTACTTGCACCAATCATAATCCCACCCCACACCATCAAACCACGACCTCCATATAGGTCCCTTTCAAGGACATTAAGGGGTTGGTATCTAGTTCCTGGTTCACTCCAGATGAAAACACGGCGAGAATCACTGTTCAGACTATACCTGGACTCTCGTCTGTGAACATAACTTTGGACCACTGTTCCAATGACCGCGTACTGTGTTCCTGACACCAGGTTTTACGGGCTCTCCTGTGACCAGGGTTCAGTGGAATGCACCCTGCAGGTCTCCGCGAGAATAAACCATGACTATTACGGCAAGAAAGGACGAATGAATTGATTGTTGGTGTTAATAGAGATCATCCTCCTTTACCTCCTCTGCATTACTCCAGATGACGTGTCACTGAGCACATTTGTTCTGTGCATGCAGTACATGTGATTACGCTGTGGCCAAATCCTTAATCTCACACAATACACCGAAGACGGCTATCAGAGAAGAGAAGTTACTGGGATCGCATTCCTGGATCTCAGTGCCGCATATGGCACAGTTAACCATAAGTTGCTTACCCAGAAAGTGTATAATGTCACTAAGGACTACACCCTTTCTATGTTCCTGCAATTCATGCTACAAAACAGATGCAACTATGAAACGTTACAACCTAAAAACAGCTGATGGAGGACACAGAAAAATGGACTTGCACAGAGTAGTGTCATGGCTCCAATATTATTTAACATCTATAAGAATGACTTTCCCGTCAGCCACCAGACACGAATGTTAATTTATGCCGATGATGCAGCAGTGGCCACACAGGATAAAACCTTTGAACAAGTGGAGGAGGATCTCACAGGAGCCTTAACAGAACTTGCTGCCTATTACGAAGGCAATAATCTCAAACCAAACCCTAGTAAATCTCAAGTATCCGCCTTCCATCTTAGGAACAAACAAACCAAACTGAAACTCCAAGTCATGTGGCAAGGGATAGACCTGAAGCATACAAACAGCTCAAAATACCTGGGAGTAACATTGTACAGGGCGCTTACTTTTAAGCAGCACTGTCACAACACTAAAAAAAAAGGTCTGTGCCAGGAAAAACATACTGTGGAAGCTAATAGGTTCATCGTGGGGAGCTCAACCACGCGTTTTGCACACCACTGGTCTGGCGCTGAGGATCTCAGCAGCGGAATACGCGCCGCCAGTTTGGAGGAACTCTGCTCACACTAAGCAAGTTGATGTCGCCGTAATCGAAACTGTACGTATTGCCACAGGATGCCTCAAACCAACTCCCAGAGACAAAATTTATCCCATCATAGGCATAGCCCCACCCACTATCCGCAGACAAGTAGCCGCCGAGATCGAAAGATCAAAACAAAAGAATGATCCCCGACACCCGATGCATATGCACCGAAAACAACGTGTCCTGCTGAAATCCCGCAGGAGTTTCATTGAAACCCTTGAAGAGCTCGCCACCAAGCCCGTCGCAAGGCGGCTATCTCTTTGGGACGAAATTGTGCCGCACTCCACAATGGAACTACTTGAGGAATGATACGCAAGATATCAACTACCTTTAAACCTATTTAAAAGGGGCTGCAGTGATAGCGATAGGTGTGAATGCGGAGCAATACAGGACTTGGACCACCTGTTGATTTGCCCATATATGTCTATAACATGCACTAAAGACGATATTTTGAAAGTCAATGACAAAGCAACCAACGTTGCTAATGACTGGGAAGGGAAGATATAATTGGTGCATCCGGATACGGAAGAAGAAGAAGAAGACGTGAGGCGCCTAGTTGTTTCCACTGCACTGTGAGGAATACGAAGGTTCTGTTGTAGTTCACTAACCTGCTGCCTTCAAGTTGATGTCCCCAGCGCAGTAAACTGCACGCAAGTCGTAGGTTCTGTATCTTGAGGCTGAAACTGACTTTTAGCGAGGTTCTGTTCTGAAATAATGTATGCCTTCTTATTTTAATATAGCCACTACATGATCTTAATAGAACATCTTCTGATACAGCAAAGTATATAATCAAACACAATGTTTTCGAAAATGTATCTTTACACTTTTTGTGGCGCGTGTCTTTGCCTCATGACTACTGGAGTGAATCTTTTAATACTGAATACTGGCAAACACATCCTACGACAGACAACGTGTCTGTTCTTCTTGACTGCCTAATCCAGAGTGAACGAACAGGAACTTAAATAAAAATTGGAAACACATCCTACGACAGACAACATGTCTGTTCTCCGCGACTGCCTAATGCAGAGTGACGAACAGTCTTTTGTTTTTGATTTAAATTGCTTTAGATGATTCTAAAATGACCGATTGATAGTCAGCTGTTGAGAGATATTTATTTTAAAAAGTGAAGTCATTCCAATGAGTAGTTTAACTAATAATAATAACTACACTTTAACGTTTCATCGCCCTTGCTCCGAACACAGCAGCCAATCACAGAGCAGTAGCATTGTGCACGCGGTCTTTCTCACGGGAATGGTACCAAGTCTAACATCTGTCACAGGTACTTCACACGACATTTCGTCATCTATATACTTCTTGCATCTCCACTGCTCTGGGAACAAGTCTGGAGACAACTGTTCCAGTGACTGCGATAAGGTCCCGAGCAAGGCTACCTGCAGTACTCTGTGGCTGTCTGCAGGCACTGATGGTGAGATATCGCTCTTCTTGTGGTGTTGTACACTGTGAACGTCCCGTACTGTAACGTCTGGACACGTTTCCTATTTGCTGGAGTCGTTGCCATAATAGTGAGATCACACTTTGTGGCACACGGAGGGCCCGTGCAACTACCTGCTGTGTTTGACCAGCCTCCAGTCGCCCTAGTATTCTACCCCTCATAACGTCGTCAATACGTGTTCTTTGAGCCATTTTTAACACATAGTCACCATTACCACGTCTGAAAACTTCTGCACACTTACTTTCTGCACCGTACTCTGACATGCACCAACACACCTCCGCGTAAGTGGACTGCTGCCAGCGCCACCGTGCGACGACCCCAGGTCAAATGCACCACATGGTTATACCCCGAGGTGATTGAAACCCACAAAACGCCCACCAGAGCGTTGTTTCACCATGTATCAGCAATATCCTTCATTTATGAACATGAGTGTAGTTAAGTCACACACCGCCATGTTACACGCTACAATATGGAGCCATCTAGCGGCAGAGGGTTGCAACTTGTGTCAGCGAAACGGGAAAGTCGAGTGAGTAATATGCATGACATGTAATGCTTCAACCGATATTGAAAACAGAATAAAAAATTCAGAGGCATTACTTTTCAGCACGCCTTCGATTCATGTTTGTCATCTTCATGTTTGTAACAGTTCTGGAACTTTCTTATTAATGCAATACAAGCATGTATGCAATATTCTATGTTATTTATATACAATGTGGTCAGAAACAGTCTGGAAAGCTTGTAAGGGTGTTGCAGGTTGTGTTATGCTGAGAAACAATTGTTAAGTAAAATTCGATATACACTCCTGGAAATTGAAATAAGAACACCGTGAATTCATTGTCCCAGGAAGGGGAAACTTTATTGACACATTCCTGGGGTCAGATACATCACATGATCACACTGACAGAACCACAGGCACGTAGACACAGGCAACAGAGCATGCACAATGTCGGCACTAGTACAGTGTATATCCACCTTTCGCAGCAATGCAGGCTGCTATTCTCCCATGGAGACGATCGTAGAGATGATGGATGTAGTCCTGTGGAACGGCTTGCCATGCCATTTCCACCTGGCTCCTCAGTTGGACCAGCGTTCGTGCTGGACGTGCAGACCGCGTGAGACGACTCTTCATCCAGTCCCAAACATGCTCAATGGGGGACAGATCCGGAGATTTTGCTGGCCAGGGTAGTTGACTTACACCTTCTAGAGCACGTTGTGTGGCACGGGATACATGCGGACGTCCATTGTCCTGTTGGAACAGCAATTAGCATTGAAGTTAGCCCATCAGGTCTTTGCACTCGATAATCCAAGAAGCCTGCCAGAGACAGTGCTGCCTGACATGTTCTTCCCTTGGTTTCCTAAAACCCAACAAGAGAGCGATGCAAAAATTTTACATGGAACGATAGTAAGCATCGAATCCGAGCTAACTGCTAAGCGATCTCTTGCGCCATCATCTACTCTGTGAGAAACTGACATTAACTGTATTTAAAAGGCTGTTTGTATTTGCATGCACAACGACCTGATTGGCTAATTTCAATGCTAATTAAATCAGATACTGCAGAACGTATCGAATTTTTTCTTAACAATTATCTCACAGCATAACCTATCCTGCAACAACTTTAAAAACTTTTCACACTGTTTCTGACGCCGCTGTATGAGTTGCTCACTGCTGAGTGAGCTTTCTCAGCAGTGAGTTTATTCGATTTTGTGATGTCTGTCTCATAAAAAAGTGAAGGATGAAATTGCTACGAGTACAATTTGGTTGAGTTTTGGCGAATCCTTCGATTTGAACGTGATATTTTAACTGTGGTGTCACACCGACATACAGCGTGCCCCAAGGCCTAGTTTTATCTGAAAGGGATAGTTCTATGTGAGTGGTAAAGCGGTATCGAAGTCTTCAGTTAGTTTCATTTACATTCTTAATTACCATAGTAACAAAGAGCTAATTTACTTGATTATATAGCCATTTATTGACTACCCTTCAATCACTTATCAGATTCTAAAGTACAACCGCCTAAACAACTATATCATGGTCATAATTACGCAGATTCCGTAATGAGTCTGAGCTCCGATGTATACTCATCAGTTTTCTGATTAAGCTCATTACCTCGACCAGAGTACGTGCTACAAAACCACCTGTCATACGACTAATAACTCGTAGTCATATTCATTAGATTTATCATCTCTTGCCTGTTGCCTTCGATCAAATCTATAGCTGTACTACGGATCATTGTGTCGTCACGCCGAAATTTATCACACTCGAATTTTGTTTCTTAACGTATTTCTGTTACGCATAGCCAAAGCTCCACGCTGCACTCTATTGGGTATTGGTAGCTTTTATAACTATTTACAAAGCCTTGGCCAACTGACAAGTGACTTCACTTGTACCAAAAGACAAGTTACGGAGGTATGGCCCGGATGGATTTTGTTACAGACTCAAATGTCTTCCTTATGACGTCATTAACGTTATCCAATAAGCACACAATTCTGATGTACCGCCTGACGGCAGCCAGACACAACTAACGGTCTTCCCTGCACCGCAGGCTATGCTGTCCCACGGAGTGACACGGTGCTGCATCTTGCTGTAATGCTAGATCACCGTCTAACTTGCAGCCAACACATACGAGGCGTCAGGAAGAAAATCAACGGTCGGCTCAGCAGTTGTACCCATTGCTGAATCTATCTTCCACCCTAATGGCGCAGTTTGGTATCGCATTGGATAGAGTGCTGCTCCTCAATATACTGGAATGTGCTGTATCTTGGTGTAATGCTAGATCACAGTCTAACTTGCAGCCATTACATCCGATACGTCAGGAATAAACTGGTCAGGTCAGTAGTTGTACCCTGTGGTGTCACCGTCAGACACCACACTTGCTAGGTGGTAGCCTTTAAATCGGCCGCGGTCCGGTAGAATACGTCGGACCCGCGTGGCGCCACTATCAGTGATTTCAGACCGAGCGCCGCCACACGGCAGGTCTCGAGAGACTTCCTAGCACTCGCCCCAGTTGTACAGCCGACTTTGCTAGCGATGGTTCACTGACTAAATACGCTCTCATTTGCCGAGACGATAATTAGCATAGCCTTCAGCTACGTTATTTGCTACGACCTAGCAAGGCGTCATTATCAGTTACTATTGATATTGTAAATCATTTACCGTCAAGAGCGACGTTCATCATTAAGTTAAGTATTCCACCAGCTACGTCCGTTTTTCTAAATTCTAATTTCCTTGTCCTGTTCCAGAGCTCACGCCAGCCTGCGTGAGCTAAAACGCGCGCCTTTCGGCGTCCTCTAGAACACGGTGTTGGCTCTCCTGCCAACCACAACATAGCCATTGCTGAGTCTATTTTCCACCCTAATGCCGCAGTTTGGTATCGCAATGGATAGAGTGCTGCTCATCCCTATACTGGAGCGTGCAACTCTCATGGCAGGTCCTACATATCTGCGCACTACGGTTGGCTCTGCAGCAACCGAGGACCTTCCTGCAGGCTCTGCTGTATCAAATAGCTAAACTCTCACGTCTAAGGGACCGTCTCAGATCGGCTACCCGCAACTTCTGCGAGAAAATGCGACGGTCACACAACACGACAATTTGAAATCTATCAAAGAAACAGAGTAAACATGAAAAATAAATCTTGAAGCTAGAAGTTTTTTTAGAATGTAATGCTCTTGAAGTTACAACAATTAAATTTGTGCCAGTAACATTCTCAATAACGGCATAAATGGCTGGTTTTCTACGCCTGATATACTTCTAAGTGGCCACTCATAAAAATTGTTAAAAATAAATGCGCTAGTGCTACATGTCAAGGCGACGTTTTACTGCAAGTAACTTGTCCCTGTATTATTAGTGTGCTAAAAACAATGGCCTTCGAACTATGACGTCACACTCAGTGCACCTGAGAAGAGTCGGACTATAATATTATAGTAGACTTGTAAATAACGGCGAGAAATCAAAAACATCCAAGAAGGAATGTTTCTACAGATAATACGGCGCTAAATTACGCTAATATCACACACCTGTGCAGCCATCACTACTAGCATAGGACAGGAACACCAAGAAATCTTTATTATAAACAAGTAAAAATGCAGCGAGAGTATCTTCCATGGTCCCCGATGTGCATTCTAAGTGCTCAGTGCCACACCATGACTCGCTGCTGCCGCCCAGACTATAATCTTTCCACAAGAAGCACTACTACTCGTACAAGACTGGCAGGGCAGTGCGCAGCCGTCATAGGCCACTGCCAGTGTACACATTATAACACAAACAAATATCCGCCGAGCCAACTGTAGGGAGCAACTAGTCCATAGATCTGTCCACTCTTACACCCATTGATTCTGAAATGCCTCCATCCACATTATCAAGATTAAACGAGTAATGATCGCACTGTGGTAGTGCACTGCCCGCAGCCAGGGGTGTTCTGGCTGCAATCACCGCAAAGTTAATTTATCTTTTCTCAACACACTTAATATTCAAGATCCCTAGCGGCGCTCTGTAGCCGTGCGGTCTTAGGCGTCTTGTCACGGTTCGCGCGGCTCCTCTCGTCGGTGGTTCGAGTCCTCCCTCGGGCATGAGCGGGTGTGTTTGTCCTTAGCGAAAGTTAGGTTAAGTAGTGCGTAAGCCAAGGCAGCCTGCACGGTTAGCCGTTCGATCTAACGAACTGCTTTCCGGGCGGAAAGGCATGCGGGTCCGCGGCACGAATCCGCCCGCCGGATTAGTGGCGAGGTCCGGTGTGCCGGCCAGTTTCTGGTTGGTTTTTAAGGCGGTTTTCCATCTGCCTCTGCCTAGGCGAATGCGGGTTGCTTATCCCGCCTCAGTTACACTATGACGGCAATTGCTGCTTCTCCACGTACGCGTACACCATCATTACTCTACCACGCAAACTTTGGAGCTACACACGTCTGGTGTGAGACGTTCCCGGTGCGTTCACTGGGGGCCAAACCATACAATGGCTCTGAGCAGTATGGGACTTAACATCTATGGTCATCAGTCCCCTAGAACTTAGAACTACTTAAACCTAACTAACCTGAGGATCCTTACCAAAAATTTCCAATTTTTCCAAGATCCCTAATTTTAAATAAGTAATTGAATTTCTAAATAACCTTCGCACAAATACAGAAAAATGGGACACCATAACCCAATAACCCAACACAAAAGTGCGAAGGTTGCGTGGAACATATAGGAGATGCATCAGATTTAAATTGAAAGAAATCGTCCATATTATGTCTGTCAGTCTCGTTTAAGTGTTTTGGTTCTCGCCGTTAACAAATGCTCCATTATAACTACTGTCTTTGCAATATACGGCACCTTTCGTCTTCCAAATTTTTGAAACGCAATTTGTTCGCACTTCTATTTCTGTAATTGTTAGATCACAGTTAGGCAATTGTCGCTTTTTACATTCTGCGGGCATTGTCTGATCAAAAGTATTGCACATCTACTATTGGACGTTAATGTGAGGTGCATCTACCAGTTGAATCACATGCTGCATTTAAAATAAGGACTGGCAAGGATGGAACACGTAATGCATATTATGAAGTTCGTTTCAAAGATTTGTAGCATTATATTCTAGTGAAATCCGACAGATTCAACAAAATATCGTCATCATCCCTTGCAAAAATGTTTAAATTGAGGGAAAACGTGACCCGAAGACTGGTAAACAATTAGAAGGAGCAGGATAAGGAGGCGGAGCAGAAGTGGCTAAGAGATCACCTGCACTACACCCATCATCCTCCTTTCCTAGAGCACTGCTGTACTGTACTGACTCTCCGTATATTGTTACTTTAACAAATGTTCCATTAAAACTACAGCCTTCGTGATATACAGCATGTGACAACAGTCCTAAGTCGCACATCCTCTAAGAAAGGATGAAAATGGTTTGCATGTGACCTATTATTTACTATTTAACAATATGGAATACCGCATCTTCCTCTTTTCCATAGATTTTATCTACATCTACACATATACTCCGCAAGCCACCAAGTAGTGTGTGGCGGAGGGCACTATTCGCGCCAAACTCATATTTCCCCCCTCTGTTCCACTCGCGGATCGTGCAAGGGAAAAACGACTGCCTGAACGCCACAGTACGAGCTCTAATTTCCCTTATCTTTGAATGGTGGTCATTGCGCGATATGAAAGTTGGTGGTAATAATGTATGCTCTATATCCTCGGCGAAGAACGATTTTGGAATTTAGTGAGCAGCCCCTTCCGTTTAGCGCGTCGTCTACCTGCAAGTGTGTCTCACTTCATACTTTCTATAAGATTTGTAACGCTCTCGCGATAGCTAAATGTACCAGTCACGAATCTTACAGCTCTTCTTTGGACCTTCTCAATTTCTGGACTCAGACCCAACTGGTAAGGGTCCAATACAGACGAACAATACTCTAAGACGGGACGAACTAAAGTATTGTAAGCAATTATCTTTGTTGAAGGACTGAATCGCTACAGGATTCTACTAATAAACCGCAATCTAGAGTTCGCCTTGCCCGTTACTTGTGTTATCTGATCGTTCCATTTGAAAACATTTCGAATGGTCACACCATGATACTTGACAAATGTTACCGCTTCCTAAGACTGGGCATTTATATTGTCCTCGTATGTTAATGGGGATTTTCGCTTTGTTATACGCAGTAGGTTACACTAACTAATATTGAGAGACAACTGCCAGTCATTACACCACGCATTTATTTTCTGCAAATCCTCACTGATTTGTTCTCAACTTTGGTGTGATACTACATTCCTGTAGCTTACAACATCATCGGCAAACAGTCTAATGCCGCTGTCAATACCATCAACGAGACCGTTTATGTAAATCGTATTATCCCATCTAGCACAGGGTCCGTTTTTTCAGGATTTGGCAAATTTTGTTTTATTATTAAAGTTTCTGGACAGATGGCCCTCCTATGTCACTGTCGCCAGCATATCCTAAGTGAAGTAAGTCATGTGCGCCACTTCTCTCTGAGTGATATGAACTTCATGTGTGGCATCTATTTTAACAGTGTATGTGCCTGGGTTCGACTCCTAGCTGAGTCGGGCATTTTCTCAGCTCAGGGACTGGGTGTTGTGTTGTCCTAATCATCATCGACGCGCAAGTCGCCGAAGTTGCGTCAAATCGACAGACCTGCACACGGCGAACGGTGTACCTGATGGGAGGCCCTCGTCACACGACATTTACATTTTTACTGTGTGTGTCCTATTCTCTGAATTTGGGGACCAGCTCAGCACTTGCTTAAACGAGCGTGGTAAACCGCCTAAAAACCATACTCAGACTGGCTAATGTAGCAGACCACAATCGTTAATCCGTCATTTGGATTTGATCTGGATGTGAATCACCTCGAGGGTTCGTGAGCAAGGGCGCTGCACGTTACGCTACACAAGCAAATCAGCAGGTTGTAATACCACTACTTTCCTAATTACCCGTGCAAAATAACGAAGAACATGTGTTATAACTCTGCATACTTGTGAGATGATTCTCGAAATACTAGAGTCAGACATCCAGAATAAGAACACCAATAGGGATATTTTCACCTGCAGCTAAATATCTCAAACTCACTAACAATCTAACATTGGCCAGTACTGCCTCACGATAGTTGATGTCTGACTTTCTTATCATTGGCATGATCTTGTCCCGCAAGTACCTATAACCTTCTCAGCTCATACGTGTAAAAATGTTTAACGAAGCTTCGCCGCCACTCGTTAGATTCCAAGAAAATCATTCCGACAATCTTGAGATCCAACAAATAACTCTCCACCATCTTGGTTTTCTTCTTTTCTTTTCTTTCTGTTCAAAATGGTTCAAATGGCTCTGAGCACTATGCGACTTATCTTCTTACGTCATCAGTCGCCTAGAACTTAGAACTAATTAGACCTAACTAACCTAAGGACATCACACACATCCATGCCCGAGGCAGGATTCGAACCTGCGACCATAGCGTCTAGAACCGCACGGCTGTGAGATTTCAAAATGGCTTCAGCGATAGAACTTTCAGACGAGTCCAGAAACGATTTACATGAATTTAGGAGAAAGAGACGCCGCCTTAACTGTGGAAGAGTTATGTGATTAAACAAAAAAAGGTGGTGGGTTTGGAGCCTAACAAGTGGAAAGGAAAAATTGTCCATAAAAGGGGAACAGGTGCAGATTGCACATAAATTGTCATACAATGTTCATTGTTCGTATGCTTTGTACAAAATATAAAAGTAAAAGCAAGCTGTGTAGAAACAATATACTAACATGTGATTGTAAATTGGGCTGTTACTCAATACAAAATAATTGAGTACACATTTCAGTTAAAATGTACCTCTCCTTCAGCCAATAGCATTGTAATTGTGAAATAAGTATCTATTCTATTAGGACGCTGATAGTTCCTCATTTTCATAATGCGCCGAGAGCATAAATGGACGTCATTTCTCTGAAACCTGGGACACTTCAGGGTGTTTCACTCATGACTGACGTTATTCCTTTACAGTTTCGTGAGTATTTTGATGATATTCTAATGAAATGTGCCGTTAATTAAGTGACTGGTGGAGAGGAAGACAATGATCTGGTACTGAAGTTTGGGACAGTGATCAAGTTCATGATTAAAAATGTTCGTATGCTCGTAAGAGTAACTGTAAGGTTTGGGCATAATGCTACTGAAGACTGTAAAGTTTTTTCAAAATATTTCAAACCTGCTGTTGAGTGACATGTTCCCCTTTCTGATCTCAACGCCTCAGTCACGAAAAGGGAAGTTCATTTTGAGTCAAGAAATAGACAGGGACGAGAGTATTAGAACCATAAAGAGGGACGATTTAAAGAAGCAGTTAGACTGAAACAATTCTCTGAAGGTCATCCTAAGAGTAATGAAGAAACTTCCAGAGACTCATCATGACATCGTTGCATCGTTGTTTATTAGTAATTGCAATTTTAATCAGATCTTCTACGTACGCAGATTATTCATGCATGAGAGAGCTGAACAATGCAGAAGACCAGGAGAAGAACATAACTCATCAATAGAGAGCAAACACAGAAGACCATCAGAAACCAATATTTCTGGGTTATATCGTTGACTGCGTTTACATAAACATATTGACTATTTTTTGGGTTCATTAACATTTTATTTTATCGATTATTACTTTTATGTTGTAATTTCATCCACTGACATGTTTCATGACCTTGGTGATTTGCTCCTCAATTTGGTCCTACGGAGCTGCACTTTATTCTTTAAAAAGTGAGACGCTCTGCGTATGCAGAAGATAATGGCTGTGTTTTGATCGTGAGGAGGAATTAGCCAGTGAGCAAAAGCGATAGCGGACGGTACAAAAGAAAGTGACTGTTGAGCTGTCTCTTGTGCTACGGAGAAATACTTGAAACGGTGCATCAGTTGTTAAAATCATTTACTGTGAGGGACGACACTGATTTAGTTCATAAGATAAGTTTTAAATAAACTAACGCCGCGCCAGCTAAATAAAATTTGCGTGGGCGGCCACTGTCACCTCCAATAACTCTCTATATACACACATCAAACAAAGTTTTGCATCACCTCGGTTCCGAGAGTTTCGGAATCTTTCCACTCCTCAACAGCCATTCGGCGTAAATCCCCCATAGTGGTTGGTGGGCCAGGTCTTCCATAAAAAGCCCTTTTCAATTCATCCCAGAAATGTTCGATAGGGTTCATATCTGGAGAACATGCTGGCCACTCTAGTCGAGCGATGTCGTTATCCTGAATGAAGTCATTCACAAGATGTGCACGATGGTGCTGTTGTTGTGGTCTTCAGTCCTGAGACTGGTTTGATGCAGCTCTCCATGCTACTCTATCCTGTTCAAGCTTCTTCATCTCCCAGTACCTACTGCATCCTACATCCTTCTGAATCTGCTTGGTGTATTCATCTCTTGGTTTCCTTCTACGTTTTTTACCCTAGACGCTGCCCTCCATTACTAAATTGGTGATCCCTTGATGCCTCAGAACATGTCCTACCAACCGAACCCTTCTTCTGGTCAAGTTGTGCCACAAACTTCTCTTCTCCCCAATCCTATTCAATACTTCCTCATTAGTTATGCGATCTACCCATCTAATCTTCAGCATTCCTCTGTAGTACCACATTTTGAAATCTTCTATTCTCTTCTCTTCTTGTCCAAACTATTCATCGTCCATGTTTCACTTCCATACATGGCTACAGTCCATACAACTATTTTCAGAAAAGACTTCCTGACACTTAAATCTATACTCGATGTTAACAAATTTCTCTTCTTCAGAAACGCTTTCTTTGCCATTGCCAGTCTACATTTTATATCCTCCCTACTTCGACCATCATAAGTTATTTTGCTCCCCAAATAGGAATACTCCTTTACTACTTTAAGTGTCTCATTTCCTAATATAATTCCCTCAGCATCACCCGACATAATTCGACTACAAACCGGCCGCGGTGGTCTCGCTGTTCTAGGCGCGCAGTCCGGAACCGTGCGACTGCTACGGTCGCAGGTTCGAATCCTGCCTCGGGCATGGATGTGTGTGATGTCCTTAGGTTAGTTAGTTTTAAGTAGTTCTAAGTTCTAGGGGCCTAATGACCACAGCAGTTGAGTCCCATAGTGCTCTGAGCCATTTGAACCATTTTTGAATTCGACTACATTCCATTATCCTCGTTTTGCTTTTGTTGATGATGTGCACGATGGGGGCTCGAATTGCCGTCCATGAACACGGATGCCTCGCCAATATACTACCGATATGGTTGCACTATCGGTCGGAGGATGGCATTCACGTATCGTACAGCCGTTACGGCGCCTTCCATGACCACAAGCGGCGTGTGTCGGGCTTTCATGATACCACTCCAAAATACTAGGGAATGTCCACCTTGCTGCACTCACTGGACGGTGTGTCTAAAGCGTTTAGCCTGACCCAGTTGCCTCCAAACAGGTCTCCGACGATTGTCTGGTTGAAGGCATATGCGACACTCGTCAGTGAAGATAACGTGGTGCCAGTCCTGAGCGGTCTATTCGGCATGTTGCTGAGCCCATCTGTACAGCGCTGCGTGGTATCGTGGTTGCAAAGATGGACCTCGCCATGGACGTAGGGAGTGAAGTTGTGCTACATGCAGCCTATGGCGCACAGTTGGAGTCGTAACACGACGTCCTGTGGCTGCACGAAAAGCATTATTCAACATGGTGGCGTTGCTGTCACGGTTCCTCCGAGCCATAATCCGTAGGTAGCTGTCGTCCACCGCAGCAGTAGCCCTTGAGCGGCCTAAGCGAGGCATGTCATCCCCAGTTCCTGTCTGTCTGTATCTCCACCATGTCCGAACAACATCGCTTTGGTTCACTCAGAGACGCCTGGATATTTCCTTCGTTGAGAGCCCTTTCTGGCACAAAGTAACAATGCGGACACGATCGAACCGCGGTATTGACCGTCGAGGCATGGTTGAACTACAGACAGCATGAGCCGTGTACCTCCTTCGTGATGGAATAACTGGAATCATTGAAATATTGGTGAAGGTAAGGAAACAAATAATTTTACAGGACGTCCTAGATGCTATTCCTGTCACAGTTTTCTCTGCAAGAACTAAAGGTCCATAAAGTTTGCAAACAGGAATGACATAAAACACATTCAGTTTCGGTGAGCCACTCCCACATTCTGGAAGAACGCCAGAATTTTGTGACCTCGAAATTTTTATATTATGGCTGTTTACTTTACCCGATAGATAAAACGCTGATTCGCCCGAAAAAATGTGTCGTTAAGTAAATGTGTCCTCTTCCATATCCTGTAGAAGTCAAATGCAAAATTCGTATTTTCTGTTGCTGCCGCTGGGACACAGATACCACAGTAATAGCAACTCGTTAGCCTTTACATGTAGGCGTCGTTTGAGAACGCACCACGCCGTTGTTTGGGGAAGCTGAAACCGCTGGCCTGCCTATGTTGTGAACTTCCGAGGGCTCCGTGTGAACGTATCTCTGATATGCTCGAAGTTTTCATCAGACGTGAGTGGCCGGCCAGTACCAAAACTGGCTCCGAGCTCCATGGGACTTAACTTCTAAGGTCATCAGTCCCCTAGAACTTAGAAATAATTAAACCTAACTAAATTAAGGACATCACACACATCCATGCCCGAGGCAGGACTCGAACCTGCGACCGTAGCGGTCGCACGGTTACAGACTGTAGCGCCTAGAACCGCTCGGCCACCACGGCCGGCTGGCCAGTGCCCTGCCCTCGGCATATGCAACCATCTTCCACGAATTTTGAATGCCAGTCATAAATCTACTTGTGCAGGGGTGGCTTCTTTCTAAATCGACAGTTGAATCCACGCTGCACTCTAACTTCACGCAATTTTAACAAATAAAATCATTTCTGTGGCGGTGTAGTCGCCAAGTTGCAACAAACAAACAACAACGCATGTGTGTCCAAACTTTGAATCTTCCTCTAGCCAGGGACGTGCGTAAGGTGTTACTGCCTTTGTAGTTCGTCTGTAATAAACAACTGAGATCTGGTCTTTCTTTCTGAATCACCAGGTAAAACATACTATTCTTCAGAGACTGTTAAAATGTTTCTCGCAGTCACATCACTGGCTTTACTGTATCAATAAAGCTGTAAAACTGCGACGTTCTGAAAGAGGAATATTAAATCAACTCCAACTGTTTCGAGTTTCTCTGTGAACATAACGTTGTCGAAACATGTTCAATTACAACACTACGTTGAAATATCTAATGAAAGACGGCATTTATCATAATTGACTATGTACATAGCGCCAGGAACCTTGTTACAGTTATGTGACAATTCATTTTCAGTTCAGTTACAATTAATGATACCCAGATTGTTTTATAGAGTTTCAACACATTTACAAAGTGACTGTTGAGCTCTCTCTTGTGCTACGGAGAAATACTTGAAACGGTGCATCAGTTGTTAAAATCATTTACTGTGAGGGACAACACTGATTTAGTTCATAAGATAAGTTTTAAATAAACTAACGCCGGGCCAGCTAAATAAAATTTGCGTGGGCAGCCACTGTCACCTCCAATAACTCTCTATATACACACATCAAACAAAGTTTTGCATCACCTCGGTTCCGAGAGTTTCGGAATCTTTCCACTCCTCAACAGCCATTCGGCGTAAATCCCCCATAGTGGTTGTTGGGCCAGGTCTTCCATAAAAAGCCCTTTTCAATTCATCCCAGGAATGTTCGATAGGGTTCATATCTGGAGAACATGCTGGCCACTCTAGTCGAGCGATGTCGTTATCCTGAATGAAGTCATTCACAAGATGTGCACGATGGTGCTGTTGTTGTGGTCTTCAGTCCAGAGACTGGCTTGATGCAGCTCTCCATGCCACTCTATCCTGTGCAAGTTTCTTCATTTCGCAGTGCATACTGCAACCTACATCCTTTCGAATCTGCTTAGTGTATTCATCTCTTGGTCTCGCTCTACGATTTTTACCCTCTACGCTTCCCTCCAATACTAAATTGGTGATCCCTTGATGCCTCAGAACATGTCCTACCAACCGATCCCTTCTTCTGGTCAAGTTGTGCCACAAACTTCTCTTCTCCTCAATCCTATTCAATACTTCCTCATTAGTTATGCGATCTACCAATCTATTCTTCAGCATTCTTCTGTAGCACCACACTTTGAAATCTTCTATTCTCTTCTTGTCCAAACTATTCATCGTCCATGTTTCACTTCCATACATGGCTACACTCCATACAAATATTTTCAGAAAAGACTTCCTGACACTTAAACCTATACTCGATTTTAACAAATTTCTCTTCTTCAGAAACGCTTTCCTTGCCATTGCCAGTCTATATTTTATATCCTCTCTACGTCGACCATCACCAGTTATTTTGCTCCCCAAATAGAAAAACTCCTTTACTACTTTAAGTGTTTCATTTTCTAATCTAATTCCTTCAGCATCATCCGACTTAATTCGACTACATTCCATTATCCTCGTTTTGCTTTTGTTGATGTTCATCTTATATCCTCCTTTCAAGACACTGTCCATTGCGTTTAACTGCTCTCCCAAGTCCTTTGATGTCATTGACAGAATTATAAAAAATGGTTCAAATGGCTCTGAGCACTATGGGACTTAACTTCCAAGGTCATCAGTCCCCTAGAACTTAGAACTAACTAACCTAAGGACATCACACACACATCCACTGCCGAGGCAGGATTGGAACCTGCGACCGTCACGCGGTTACAGACTATAACGCCTAGAACCGCACGGCCACAATCGCCGGCTACAGAATTACAATGTCATCGACGAACCTAAAGTTTTTATTTCTTGTCCATGGATTTTATTACCTATTCCGAATTTTTTTTTGTTTTGTTTTCTTTACTGCTTGCTCAATATAAAGATTGAATAACATCGGGGAGAGGCTACAACACTGTCTCACTCCCTTCCCAACCACTGCTTCCCTTTCATGCCCCTCGGCTCTTATAACTGCCATCTGGTTTCTGTACAAATTGTAAAGAGCCTTTCGCTCCCTGTATTTTACCCCTGCCACACTTAGAATTTGAAAGAGAGTATTCAAGTCAACATTGTCAAAAGCTTTCTCTATGTCTATAAATGCTATAAACGTAGGCTTGCCTTTCCTCAATCTATTTTCTAAGATAAGTCGTAGGGTCAGTATTGACTCAGGTGTTCCAACATTTCTACGGAATCCGAATTGATCTTCCCCGAGGTCGGCTTCTGCTAGTTTCCCCATTCGTCTGTAAAGACTTCGCGTTACTATTTTGCAGCTGTGACTTATTAAACTGATAATTCGATAATTTTCACATCCGTCAACACCTGCTTTCTTTGGGATATTCTTCTTGAAGTCTGAGGGTATTTCGCCTGTCTCATACATCTTGCTCACCAGATGGTAGAGTTTTGTCAGGACTGGCTCGAACAAGTGTCTACATAGCATTCGTTTCGTCGATTACAGCACGCTGTTTCTCACGCACCAACATACACTCATGCTCATTAATTAAAGATAATTGCAGAATGTGGTGCCACACAACGTGGCACTACACAAAACTGGCGCTTATATCATAGGGGCATAGGGACCACACACGACACAGATCTGTAAGTCCACGGTATTGGTGATATGTTAAGAAAACCGTCCCGAAACACATGTGCTACAAAACGCCACTGTTTCCTGCGCATGTACCCAGACTTCAATATGGGATATGACCACCATGCACACGTACACAGGCCGCCACACAATGGGTTGGCATGTTCTGTATCAGGTGGTCGCGCAGCTGCTGAAGTATGGCCTCCCATTCTTGCACCAGCACCTGTCCGAGCTCCTGTAGTGTCGTAGGGGTTTTAAGACGTGCAGCGATACGTCCACCGAGAGCATCCCAGACGTGCTCCATGGGGTTTAGGTCCGGAGAACAGGCGGGCCGCTCCATTCGCCTGATATCTTCTGGTGCAAAATGACGTCCCGATACGCCTGACCTGTTACAATTCCTCCGTCAAAGATATGCAGGGGTGTACGTGCACCAATCATAATCCCACCCCACATCATCAAACCACGACCTCCATATAGGTCCCTTTCAAGGACATTAAGGGGTTGGTATCTGGTTCCTGGTTCACTCCAGCTGAAAACCAGGCGAGAATCACTATTCAGACTATACCTGGACTCGTCCGTGAACATAATCTGGGACAACTCTTCCAATGACCATGTACTGTGTTCTTGACACCAGGCTTCACGGGCTCTCCTGTGACCAGGGTTCAGTGGAATGCACCCTGCAGGTCTCCGGGCGAATAAACCATGACTGTTACGGCAAGCAATGAAGAATGAATTGATTGTTGGTGTTAATAACGATCATCCTCCTTAACCTCCTCTGCATTACTGCAGATGACGTGTCACTGAGTACATTTGTTCTGTGCATGCTGTACATGTGATCATGCTGTGGCCAAATCCTTAATCTCACACAGTACACCGAAGACGGCTATCAGAGAGGAGAAGAAACTGGGGTCGCATTCCTGGATCACAGTGCCGCATATGACACAGTTAACCATAAGTTGCTTACCCAGAAAGTGTATAATGTCACTATGGACTACACCCTTTCTATGTTCGTGCAATTCATGCTACAGAACAGACGCTACTATGTAACGTTACAATCTAAAAACAGCCGATGGAGGACACAGAAAAATGGACTTGCACAGGGTAGTCTCTTTGCTCCAATATTATTTAACATCTATACGAATGACCTTCCCATCAGCAACCAGACACGAATGTTAATTTATACCGAAGATACAGCAGTGGCCATACAGGATAAAACCTTTGAACAAGTGGAGGAGAATCTCACAGGAGCCTTAACAGAACTTGCTGCCTATTACAAAGGCAATAATCTCAAACCAAACCGTAGTAAATCTCAAGTATCCGCCTTCCATCTTAGGAACAAACAAACCAAGCGGAAAATCCGAGTCATGTGCCAAGGGGTAGAGCTGAAGCATACAAACAGCCCAAAATTCCTGGGAGTAACATTGGACAGAGCGCTTACTTTTAAGCAGCACTGTCACAACACTGAAAAGGTCTGTGCCAGGGACAACATACTGCGGAAGCTAACAGGTTCATCGTGGGGAGCTCAACCATACGTTTTGCGCACCACAGGTCTTTCGCTGAGTATCTCAGCAGCGGAATACGCGCCGCCAGTTTGGAGGAACTCTGCTCACACTAAGCAAGTTGACGTCGCCGTAATCGAAACTGTACGTATTGCCACAGCATGCCTCAAACCAACTCCCAAAGAAAAAATTTATCCCATCATAGGCATAGCACCACCCACTATCCGCAGACAAGTAGCGACCGAGATTGAATGATCAAAACAAAAAAATGACCCCGACACCCGATGCATATGCACCGAAAACAACGTGTCCGGCTGAAATCCCGCAGGAGTTTCATCGAAACTACTGAAAAGCTCGCCAATGGTGCCACACTCCACAATGGATCTACTTGAGGAGGGATCTGCAGGATTTCAACTACCTTTTACAACTTGGAGGTCATTAAACCGGCTGCGTACTGGAGTAACTGGGTGCAAATCAAACCTATTTAAATGGGGCTACAGTGATAGCGATAGGTGTGAATGCGGAGCAATACAGGACTTGGACCACCTGTTGATTTGCCCAGATATGTCTATAACATGCACTAAAGACGATATTTTGAAAGTCAATGACAAAGCAACCTACGCTGCTAATTACTGGGGAGGGAAGATATAACTGGTGCATCCGGATACGGAAGAAGAAGAAGAAGAAGACGTGAGGCGCCTAGTTGTTTCCACTGCACTGTGTGGAATACGAAGGTTCTGTTATAGTTCACTAACCTGCTGTCTTCAAGTTGATGTCCCCAGGGCAGAAAACTGCACGCAGGTCGTAGGATCTGTATCTTGAGGCTGAAACTGATTTTTAGCGAGGTTCTGTTCTGAAATAATGTATCACTTCTTTGCGATGCCACTCCCGTATTTTAATATAGCCACACGAGAAGACTACATGATCTTAGTACAACAACTTCCGATACAGCAAAGTTCATAATCAAACACAATGTTTACGAAAATGTATCTTTACACTTTTTGTGGCACGTGTCTGTGCCCCATGACTATCGGAGTGAATCTATTAATACTGAATACTGACAAACACATCCTACGACAGACAACATGTCTGTTATTCTCGACTGACTAATCCAGAGTGACGAACAGGCCGAAGCACTTCGCGCACCATACCATTGGGATTGGCGGGGGGGGGGGGGGGGGGGCGGCGATGCAAAAATTTTACATGGAACGATAGTAAGCATCGATTCCGAGCTAACTGCTAAGCGATCTCTTGCGCCATCATCTACTCTGTGAGAAACTGACATTAATTTATTTAACAGGCTGTTTGTATTTGCATGCCCAACGACCTGATTGGCTAATTTCAATGCTAATTAAATCAGAAACTGCAGAACGTATCGAATTTTTTCTTAACAATTATCTCACAGCATAACCTATCCTGCAACAACTTTAAAAACTTTTCACACTGTTTCTGACGCCGCTGTATGAGTTGCTCACTGCTGAGTGAGGTTTCTCAGCAGTGAGTTTATTCGATTTTGTGATGTCTGTCTCATGAAAAAGTGTAGGAAAAATTGCTACGAGTACAATTCGGTTGAGTTTTGGCGAAGCCTGCGATGTGAACGTGATATCTTAACTGCGGCGGCACACCGACATATACCGTGCCCCAAGGACTGGTTTATGCTGAAAGGGATAGTTCGATGTGAGTGGCAAAGCGGTATCGAAATCGTCAGTTAGTTTCATTTATATTCTTAATATAAATGGAAAATATGTTCAAAAATATGGTGACACAGTGTATAATAGAATCATAGTAACAAAGAGCTAATTTACTTGATTATATGCCCATTTATTGACTACCTGTCAATCACTTATCAGATTCTAACGTACAAGCGACTAAACAACTATATCATGGTCATAATTACGCAGTTTCCGTAATGACTCTGAGCTCCGATGTATACCCATCAGTTTTCTGATTAAGCTGATTACCTCGGCCAAAGTACGTGCTACAAAACCGCCTGTCATACGACTAATAATTCGTAGTCATATTCATTAGATTTATCATCTCTTGTCTGTTGCCTTCGATCAAATCTATAGCTGTACTACGGATCATTCTGTCGTCACGCCGAGATTTATCACACTCGAATTTTGTTTCTTAACGTATTTCTGTTACGCATAGCCAAAGCTCCACGCTGCACTCTATTGGTTATTGGTAGCTTTTATAACTATTTACAAAGCCTTGGCCTGCATCTCGTGATCGTGCGGTAACGAGCTCGCTTCCCACGCCCGGGTTCCCGGGTTCGATTCCCGGCGGGGTCAGGGATTTTCGCTTCCTCGTGAGGGCTGGGTGATGTCCTAAGTTCTAGGGGACAGATGACCATAGATGTTAAGTCCCATAGTGCTCAGAGCCAATTTTTTACAAAGCCTTGGCCAACCGACAAGTGAATTCACAAGTACCAAGAGACAAGTTACGGAGGTATGGCCCGGATGGCTTTTGTTACATACTCAAATATCTTCCTTATGACGTCATGAACGTTAGCCAATAAGCACACCATACTGATGTACAGCCTGACAGCAGCCAGACACAGCTAACGGTCTTCCCTGCACCGCAGGCAATCCTGTCCCACGAAGTGACACTGTACTGTATCTTGCTGTAATGCTAGATCACCGTCTAACTTGCAGCCAACACATCCGAGGCATCAGGAATAAAATCAACGGTCAGCTCAGCAGTTGTACTCATTGCTCAATCTATCTTCCACCCTAAAGCCGCAGTTTGGTATCGCATTGGATAGAGTGCTGCTCATCCCTATACTGTAATGTGCAACTCTCATGGAACTTCCGACACTCATGTGAGGTCCTCCATAACTGCGCAGTACGGTTGGCTCTGCAACGACCGAGGACCTTTCTGCAAGCTCTGTTGCATCAAATAGCTAAAATCTCACGTCTAAGGGACCGTTTAAAAGCGGCTGCCCGCATCTTCTGCGAGAAAATGCGACAGTCACACAACACGACAATTTGTAATCTTTCAAAGAATCAGAGTAAACAAGAAAAATAAATTTTGAAGCTAGAAATTTTTTTAGTGTGTAATGCTCTTGAAGATATATCAATTAAATATGTGCCACAAACATTTTCATTAACGACATAAATGGCCAATTTTCTAAGCCTCTTATTCTTCTAAGTGGCCACTCACACAACTGTTAACAAGAAATGAGCTGGTGCTACATGTCATGGCGACGTTTCACTGTAAGGAACTTCTCCCTTTATTATTAGTGTACTACAAACAATGGCCTTCAAACTATGACGTCGCTCTCAGTGCACCTCAGAGGAGTCGGACTCTTATATTATAGTAGACTTGTAAATAACGGCGAGTACTCAAAAATATCCAAGAAGGACTTTTTATACAGACAGTACATCGCTAAATTACGCTAATATCTCACACTTGTGCCGCCACCACCACTAGCATAGGACAGGAACACTAAGACATCTTTATTATAAACAAGTAAAAAAGCAGCGAGAGTATCTTCCATGGTCCCTGATGTGCATTCTAAGTGCTCAGTGCCACACCATGACTCGCTGCTGCCGCCCAGACTAAAATCTTTTAACAAGAAGCACTACTACTCGTACAAGACTGGCAGGGCAGTGCGCAGCCGTCATAGGCCACTGCCAGTGGACACATGATAACACAAACAAATATCAGCCGAGCCAACTGTAGGGAACAACAAGTCCATAGATCTGTCCAGTCTTACAGCCAATGATTCTGAGATGCCTCCATCCGCATTATCAAGACGAGTAATTATCGCACTGTGGTAGTGCACTGCACGCAGCCAGGGGCGTTCTGCCTGCAATCACCACAAAGTTAATTTATCTTTTCTCAACACACTTAATATTCAAGATCCCTAGCCGCGCTGGGTAGCCGTACGGCCTAAGGCGTCTTGTTACGGTTCGCGCGGCTCCTCCCGTCGGTGATTCGAGTCCTCCTTCGGGCATGGGCGAGTGTGTTTGTCCTTAGCGAAAGTTAGATTAAGTAGTGCGTAAGCCTAGGGAGCCCGCCCGGTTAGGTGTGCGGTCTAACGCACTCCTTTGCGGGCGGGAGGGCATGCGGGTCCCCGGCACGAATCCGCCCGCCGGATTGGTGTCGAGGTCCGCTGTGCCGGCCAGTCTGTGGATGGTTCTTAAGGCGGTTTTCCATCGGCCTCTGCCTAGGCGAATTCGGGCTGGTTCCCTTTATTCCGCCTCAGTTACACTATGTCGGCGATTGCTGCTCAAACACTTTCTTTACGTACACGTACACGATAATTACTCTACCACGCAAACTTTAGGGTTACACACGTCTGGTGTGAGACGTCCCCGGTGGTTCCACTGGGGGCCAAACCATACAATGGCTCTGAGCACAATGGGACCTAACATCTAGATTCATCAGTCCCCAAGAACTACTTAAAGTTAACTAACCTAAGGATCCATGCCCGAGGCAGGATTCGAAACTGTGACAGTAGCAGTCGCGCGGGTCCGGACTGAGCGCCTAGAACCGCGAGACCACCGCGGCCGGCAAAACCATACAATAACCCTGTGTTCGGTATCAGGCGTCGGTGGGGTGAGTGGACTGCTGCACCCTGTTGTGTGGTTGTGTACCATCTACATCTACATCCACATCTACATCCATACTCCGTAAGTCACCAGACGGTGTGTAGCGGAGGGTACTCTGAGTACCTCTATCGGTTCTCCCTTCTATTCCATTCTCGTATTGTTCGTGGAAAGAAAGATTGTCGGTATGCCTCTGTGTGGGTTCTAACCTCTCAGATTTTATCCTGATGGTCTCTTCGCGAGATATACGTAGGAGGGAGCAATATACTGCTTGACTCCTCCGTGAAGGTATGTTCTCAAAACTTTAACAAAAGTCCGTAACGAGCTACTGAGCGTCTCTCCTGCACAGTCTTCCATATCAACCCTATCTGGTACGGATCCCACACTGGTATGCAATATTCAAGCAGTGGGCGAACAAGTGTACTGTAACCTACTTCCTTTGTTTCCGAATTGTACTTCCTTAAGATTCTTCCAATGAATCTCAATCTGGCATCTGCTTTACCGACGATCAACTTTATATGATCATTCCATTTTAAATCTCTCCTAATGCCTTCTCCCAGATAATTTATGGAATTAACTGCTTCCAGTTGCTGACCTGCTATATTGTATCTAAATGATAAGGGATCTTTCTTGCTATGAATTAGCAGCACATAACACTTGTCTACATTGAAATTCAGTTGCCATTCCCTGCACCATGCGGCAGTTCGTTGGAGATCCTCCTGCATTTCAGTACAATTTTCCATTGTTACAACCTCTCCATATTCCACAGCATCATCCGCAAAAATCCTCAGTGAACTTCCGATGTCATCCACAAGGTCATTAATGTATATTGTGAATAGCAACGGTCCTACGACACTCCCCTGCGGCACATCTGAAAACACTCTTACTTCGGAAAACTTCGCTCCATTGAGAATGACATGCAGCGTTCTGTTATCTAGGAATTCGTCGATCCAGTCCGCAGCTCGTGGATTTCCGGTAGCGTTCTCGCTTCTTTTGTACGGGGTCCCGAGTTCGATTCCCGGCGGGGTCAGGGATTTTCTCTACCTCGTGATGACAGGGTGTTGTATGTTCTTCGTCATCATTGACTAGAAAGTCGCCGAAGTGGCGTCAACTAAGAAGGACTTGCCATATGGCGGCCGAACTTTCCGTATGGGGCCTCCCGGCCAACAATGTCATACGATCACTTCATTTTCTCTTCAATCCAATCACACAGTTGGTCTGATAGTCCATATTCTCTTACTTTGTTCATTAAACGACTGTGGGGAAGTCAAGAAACACGGCATCTACCTGGGAACGCTTGTCTATGGCCCTCTGAGTCTCGTGGACTCTGCGGGCTGTGGCAGGGACGAAGCCTCTCCTTCGTTTCTAGGTCCCCAGTTGAATACAATACAATACAAAACCTAGGGACTGATGACATCAGCAGTTTGGTCCCATAGTCGTTACCACAAATTTCCAGTTTTTCCAAGATCCCTAATTTTAAATAAGTAAGTGAATTTCTAAATAACATCTGCACAAATACAGAAAAATGGGACACCATAACCCAATTACCACACACAACAGTGAGACGGTCGCGTGGAACATATAGGAGATGCAACAGATTTAAATTGAAACAAATCGTCTACATTATGCCTGTCAGTCCCCTATTAGTGTTTTGATTCTCTTCTTTAACAAATGCTCCATTATAACTACTGTCTTTGCGATATAGAGCACCTTTCGTCTTCCAAAGTTTGAAATGCAGTTTGCTTGCACTTCTATTTCTGTAATTGTAAAACAACAGTTCGGAAATCGTCGCTTTTTACATTCTGCATACATTGTCTGATCAAAAGTATTGCACATCTACTATTAGACGTTAATGTGAGGTGCATCTACCTGTTGAATCACATCCTGTATTTAAAATAAGGACTGGCAAGGCTGGAACACGTAATGTATATTATGAAGTTCGTTTCTCGAAGTTTTGTAGCATTATATATTCGTGAAATCCGACAGATTCAGCCAAATGTCGTCATCATCCCTTGCAAAAATGTTTAAATTGCGAGAAAACGTGAGCCGAAGACTGCTAAACAATTAGAAGGATAAGGAGGCGGAGCAGGAAGTGGCTAAGAGATCACCTGCACTACACCCATCAACCTCCTTTCCTAGAGTACTGCTGTACTGTACTGACTCTCCGTATATTGTTACTTTAACAAATGATCCATTAAAACTACAGCCTTCGTGATATACAGCATGTGACAACACTTCTAAGTCGCACATCCTCTAAGAAAGGATGAAAATGGTTTGCATGTGACCTATTATTTACTATTTAAGAATATGGAATACCGCATCTTCCTCTTTTCCATAGATTTTATCTACATCTACCCATATATTCCACAAGCCACCAAGTAGTGTGTGGCGGAGGACACTATTCGCGCCAAACTCATATTTCCCCCCTCTGTTCCACTCGCGGATCGTGCAAGGGAAAAACGACTGCCTGAACGCCACAGTACGAGCTCTAATTTCCCTTATCTTTGAATGGTGGTCATTGCGTGATATGAAAGTTGGTGGTAATAATGTATGCTCTACATCCGCGTCGAAGAACGGATTTTGAAATTTAGTGAGCAGCCCCTTCCGTTTAGCGCGTCGTCTATCTGCAGTGTGTCCCACTTCATACTTTCTATAAGATTTGAAACGCTCTCGCGATAGCTAAATGTACCAGTCACGAATCTTGCAGCTCCTCTTTGGACCTTCTCAATCTCTTGACTCAGACCCAACTGGTAAGGGTTCCATACTGACGAACAGTACTCTAAGACTGGACGAACTAAAGTATTGTAAGCAATCATCTTTGTTGAAGGACTGCATCGCTTCCGGATTCTACCAATAAACCACAATCTATAGTTCGCCTTGCCCGTTACGTGTGTAATCTGATCGTTCCATTTGAAATCATTTCGAATAGTCACACCCGGATTCTTGACAGATGTTACCGCTTCCTAAGGCTGAGCATTTAAATTGTACTCGTATGTTAATGGGGATTTTCGCTTTGTTATACGCAGTAGGTTACACTAACTAATATTAAGAGACAACTGCCAGTCATTACACCACGCATTTATTTTCTGCAAATCCTCATTGATTTGTTCTCAACTTTCGTGTCATATGACTTTCCTGTAGCTTACAACATCATCGGCAAAAACAGTCTAATGCCGCTGTCAATACCATCAACCAGACCGTTTACGTAAATCGTATTATCCCATCTAGCACAGGGTCCGCTTTTTCAGGATTTGGCAAATTTTGTTTTATTATTAAAGTTTCTGGACAGATGACCCTCCTATGTCATTGTCGCCAGCATATCATAAGTGAAGTAAGTCATGTGCGCCACTTCTCTCTGAGTGATATGAACTTCATGTGTGTCATCTATTTTAACTGTGTATTTGCCTGGGTTCGATTCCAAGCTGAGTCGGATATTTTCTCAGCTCAAGGACTGGGTGTTGTATTGTCCTAATCATCATCGACGCGCAATTCGCCGAAGTGGCGTCAAATCGCAAGACCTGAACACGGCGAACAGTGTACCTTACTTGAGGCCCTCGTCACAAAAAATGCTTCAAATGGCTCTGAGCGCTATGGGACCCAACTGCTGTGGTCATCAGTCCCCTAGAACTTAGAACTACTTAAACCTAACTAACCTAAGGACATGACACACATCCATGCCCGAGGCAGGATTCGAACCTGCGACCGTAGCAGTCGCACGGTTCCGGACTGCGCGCCTAGAACCGCGAGACCACCGCGGCCGGCGACCTCGTCACATGACATTTACAATTGTACTGTGTATGTGTCCTATTCTCTCAATTTGGGAACCAGCCCAGCACTTGCATAGACGAGCGTGGTAAACCGCCTAAAAACCACACTCGGACTGGCTAGTGTACCAGACCGCAATCGTTAATCCGTCGTTTGGATTTGATCTGGATGTGAATCACCTCGACGGTTCGTGAGCTAGGGCGCTGCCCGTTACGCTACACAAGCAAATCAGCAGGTTGGAATGCCACTACTTTCCTAATTACCCGTGCAAAATAACGAAGAACATGTGTTATAGCTCTGCATACTTGTGAGATAATGCTGGAAATACTAACATCAGACATCCAGAACATGAACATCAATTAAGGATATTTTCACCTGCAGCTAAATATCTCAAAGTCACTAACAATCTCATATCAGCCAGTACTGCCTCACGATAGTTGATGTCTGACTTTCTTATCATTGGCACGATCTTGTCCAGCAAGTGCCTATAACCTTCTCAGCTCATACGTATAAAAATGTTTAACGAAGCTTCACCGCCACTCATCAGCTTCCAAGAAAATCATTCCGAGATTCTTGACCTCCAACAAATAACTCTCCTCCATCTTGGTTTTCTTCTTTTCTTTTCTTTCTGTTACTCAAGGTTGTGACCAAGAAGGTAACTGCTTCAACCGTTTGCGAAGGCTGCAGTATTCCAATATTACTTCAGTAGAGTTTGTGTATTGTGTGTGCCAGGGACCTAGAAACGACGGAGACGGTTCGTCCCGACATATCCTTTAGTGGTTCACAACCCCACAACAGGCCATAGCTGCAGTTAACAGCTGTGAGATTTCATAATGGCTTCGGTGATAGAACGTACAGACGAGTCCAGAAACGATATACAAGAATTTAGGAGAAAGAAACGCCGCCCTGAACTGTGGAAGTGATATGTGATTAAACAAAACAACGTCTTGGGTTTAGAGAATAACAAATGGAAAAGAAAAATTGTATCTAAAAGGGGATAAGGTGCAGATTGCAGGTAAATTGTCATACAGTGTTCATTGTTTGTATTCTTTGTACATACGAGGGTCAGTCAAAAAGTAATGCCTCCTATTTTTTTTCTACGTTTAATTGTCAGGAAATTTAAATGCAATTACATAGGTTGAAAACCACAACATTGAGGATCATTTTGTCATTTTTCAATGTAATCTCCGCCCATCTCTACAGTTTTGGTCCATCTTTGAACAAGGGCATGTATCCCAGCACGGTAAAAATCACAGCTCTGCTTCCTAAGCCATTGACGCACGGATGTTTTGACGGCCTCCTCATCTTCAAAATGAATCCCACGATGAGCTTCTTTTGGTGGCCCGAACAGATGGAAGTCTGATGGTGCCAGGTCAGGGCTGTATGGGGGATGAGGCAAAACTTCCCATCCAATTTTGACAATCTCGTCAGAGGTGTGACGACTGGTTTGTGGTCTTGCATTGTCATGCAAAAGAAGAACATCTGCCATTGATTTTGTTGGGCGAACTCGCTGAAGACGTGCTTTAAGTTTTTTGAGGGTTGTGACGTATTGAACAGAATTTATTGTACATCCCTGCTCCAAAAAATCAACCAGAATCACACCCTCTGTATCCCAGAAAACTGTTGCCATAACTTTCCCTGCCGATCGCACAGTTTTGAATTTTTTCTTCCTCGGCGAGCTTGTGTGACGCCACTCCATTGACTGCCTCTTTGATTCGGGTTCCAAAAAATGCACCCATGTTTCGTCCCCGGTCACAATTTTTTTCAGAAACTCATCTCCTTCCAAACGGAAGCGCTGCAAGTGTTGGGAGGCTATTGTTTTCCTTGCCTCTTTATTCTGATCGGTTAACATTCTTGGAACCCACCGTGCACAAACTTTTGAGTACCCCAATTGTTTAATAATCGTGATCACACTGCCTTTACTAAGAGAAATAATGCGACACACTTCATCTGCAGTCACCCGACGGTCACCACGAATGATGTCATCAACTTGCTGAATGTTGTGTGGAGTCACTGCACTCACCGGCCTGCCGCTCCGCTTTTCGTCAGTCAACGGTGTTTGCCCTTCAGCTTCCTTACAACGACGAACCCATCGTCTAACAGTGCTGACATCCACTGTCACAACACCATACACCTTCTTCAGTCTTTCATGAATGCGTATGGGCGTTTCACCTTCTGCATTCAAGAATTCAATCACACAACGCTGTCTCAAACGAACATCGATGTCGGCCATCTTACAAACTTCTGCTGTGCTGCCACCTGTTGACACAGAAAGTTACTACTGCAGTGGATTGCAGAAGGTGGTTTGAGGAATGGCGCCAAATTCAAATTTTTCACTTAACTTAATTTTTTTAAGTAGAAAAAAATGGGAGGCATTACTTTTTGACCGACCCTCGTAATATAAAAGTAAAAGCAAGCTGTGTAGAAACGTTATACTAACATGTGATTGTAATCCGGGCTGTTACTCAATACAAAATAATTGAGTACACCGTTCAGTTAAAACATATCTCTTCTTCACCCAATAGCACTGTAATTGTGAAATAATTATCTATTCTGGTTAGGACGCTGATAGTTCCTCATTTTCATACTGTGCCGAGAGCATAAATGGACGTCATTTCTCTGAAACCTGGGACACTACAGGATGTTTCACTCATGACTGACTTTATCCCTTTGCAGTTTTGTGAGTATTTTGATAATATTCTAAAGAAATGTGCGGTTTAGAAAGTGACTGGTGGAGAGGAAGACAATGATCTGAAACTGAACTTTGGGACAGTGATCAAGAATGACAAGTTCATGAACGTGGGTGTCTGTCAGAATAAACAGGATTGTTTAATAAGCAAAAAATGTGGAATTAACTCTCTCATGCTACAAGCCAAAAAACTAAAAAGCATATTGATTTCCATTATATTTGCCTATTTTGAAATGTATTCTTAATTGTGAGTGGCACAAACAACATAAATGTGTATGGACATGTGATTATAAAATATATTTTGCTTGAAAATTTACTATTTTTTAGGTATACCGTATTTTTTATAAAATCAGTGTTCATTAAATCAAAAAGTCTACTTGTCAGTATTTTCTATTAGCATTTTCTATTACTTGCTTTTATTCCATGATTAAAAATTTTGGTATGCACGTGAGAGTAACCGTAAGGTTTGGAAATAATGCAACTAAAGATTGTATAGTTTTTTCAAAATATTTCAAACCTGCCGTTGAGTGACATGTCCCCCTTTTTGATTTCAACGCCTCAGACACGGAAAGGAAAGTTCATTTTGAGTCAAGAAATGGACTCGGACGAGAGTATTGGAACTAGAAAGACGGACGATTTAAAGAAGCAGTAAGACTGAAACAATTCTCTGAAGATCACCGTAAGAGTAATGAAGAAACTTCCTCAGACCAGAGACTCATCATGACATCGTTGCATCGTTGTTTTACTAGTAATTGCAATTTTAGTAAGAGCTTTTACGTACGCAGATTTTTCAAGCATGAGGGATCTGAACAATGCAGAAGACCAGGAGAAGAACATAACTTATCAATAGAGAGCAAACACAGAAGACCAACAGAAACAAATATTTCTGGGTTATATCGTTGACTGTGTTTCATAAACATATTGACTATTTTTGGGTTCATTAACATTTTATTTTATCGATTATTACTTTTATGTTGTAATTTTATGCACTGACATGTTTCATGACCTTGGAGATTTGGACCTCAATTTGGTCCTACGGAGCTGCTCTATATTCGTTAAAAAGGTCTGGGCGCACGGAAAAGTGGCACGGTCTGCGTATGCAGAAGATAATGGGTGTGTTTTGATCGTGAGGAGGAATTAACCAGCGAGCAAATGCGATAGCGAACGGTAGAAAAGAAAGTGACTGTTGAGCTCTCTCTTGTGCTACGGAAAAATACTTGGAACCGTGTATCAGTTGTCAAATTCATTTACTGTGAAGGCCAACACTGATTTAGTTCATAAGATAAACTTTAAATAAACTGACGCCACGCCAGCTAAATAAAATTTGTGTGGACGGTCTTTGTCACCTCCAATAACTCTGTATATACACACATCAAAAAAAGTTTTGCTTCACCTCGGTTCTGAGAGTTCCGGAACCTGTACAGAAAATTGGAATAGAGATCAACATAAACCTCATTTCCGTCATTTATATTACTCATGAAAACCACACATTGCATGTTGTACTTCAGACGTGGTGTTCCAGATTGCTGTACACACCGGTACCGCTAATACCCAGTAGCACGTCCTCTTGCATTGATGCATTCCTGTATTCGTTGCGGCATACTATCCACAAGTTCATCAAGGCACTGTTGGTCCTGATTGTTCCATTCCTCAACAGCCATTCGGCGTAGATCCCTCATAATGGTTGGTGGGCGAGGTCTTCCATGAAAAGCCCTTTTCAATTCATCCCAAGAATGTTTGATTGGGTTCATGTCTGGAGAACATGTTGGCCACTCTAGTCGAGCGATGTCCTTATCCTAAAGGAAGTCATTCACAAGATGTGCATGATGGGGGCTCGAATTGCCGTCCATGAACACGAATGCCTCGCCAATATACTGCCGATATGGTTGCACTATCGGCCGGAGGATGGCATTCACGTATCGTACAGCCGTAACGGCGCCTTCCATGACCACCAGCGATGTACGTCAACCCCACATAATGCCATCCCAAAACAGCAGGGAACCTCCACCTTGCTGCGCTCAACTGGACAGTGTGTCTAAGGCTTTCAGCCTGACCAGGTTGCCTCCAAACACGTCTCCGACAACTGTTTGGTTGAAGGCATATGCGACACTCATCGGCCGGCCGCGGTGGTCCAGCCGTTCTAGGCGCTCAGTCCGGAACCGCGCGACTTCTGCGGTCGCAGGTTCGAATCCAGCCTCGGGCATGGATGTGTGTGATGTCCTTAGGTTAGTTAGGTTTAAGTAGTTCTAAGTTCATGGCAACTGATGACCACAGATGTTAAGTCCCATAGTGCTCAGAGTCATTTGAACCATTTGACACTCATCGCTGAAGAGAGCGTGATGACAATCCTGAACGGTCCATTCGGCATGTTGCTGGTCCTATCTGTATAGCGCTGCGTGGTGTCGTGGTTGCAAAGGTGGACCTCGCCATGGACGTCGGGAGTGAAGTTGCGCTGCATGCAGCCTATTGCGCACAGTTTGTGTCGAAACACGACGTCCTGTGGCTGCACGAAAAGCATCATTCAACATGGCAACATGGTGGCGTTGCTGTCAGGGTTCCTCCGAACCATAATCCGTAGGTAGCTGTCATCCACCGGAGCAGTTGCCCTTGTGTGGCCTAAGCGAGGCATGTCATCGCCAGTTGCTGTCTCTTTGTATCTCCTCCATAACCGAACAACATCGCTTTGGTTCACTCGGAGACGCCTGGATATTTCCCTCGTTGAGAGCGCTTTCTGGCACAAAGTAACAATGCGGACGCCATGGAACCGCGGTATTGACCGTCTAGGAATGGTTGAACTACAGACTACACGAGCCGTGTACCTCCTTCGTGATGGTATGACTGGAATCATTGAAATATCCGTGAAGGTGAGGAAAAAAATAATTTTACAGCATGTCCAAGATGATATTCCCGTCACAGTTTTCTCCGCAAGAACGAAAGATCCATAAACTTTGCAAACAGGAATGGCAAAAACACATTCAGTTCGGTGAGTCTCTTCCACGTTCTAGAACGACACCACAATTCGTGATCTCGAAATTTTTATATTAGGGCTGTTTACTTTACCCGATAGATAAAACGCCGACTCCCCCGAAAAGATAAGTCGTTAAGAAAATGTGTCCTCTGCCATATCCTGGAAAAGTCAAATGCAAAATTCATACCTTCTGTTACGGCCGATGGGACACAGATACCACAGTGATGGGAACTCGTTAGGCTTTATATGTAGGCGTCTTTTCAGAACGCACCACGCCGTTGTTTGGGGAATCTGCAGCTCCTTGCCTGCCTATGTTGTGGACATCCGAGGGCTCCGTGTGAACGTATCTCTGATCTGCTCGATGATTTTATCAGACGTGAGTGGCCGGCCAGTGCCCTTCCCTTGCAAATGCAACGATCTTTCACGAATTTTATATGCCAGTCATAAATATGCTTGTGTAGAGGCGGCTTCTTTCTAAATCGACGGTGGAATCCACGCTGCACTCGAACTTCACGTAAATTTCAACAAATAAAATAATTTCTTTGGCGGTGTAGTCGCAGAGTTGCTACAAACCAACATCAACGCAGGTGTGTCCAAACTTTGAAGCTTCCTCTATGCAGGGACGTGTGTAATGTGTTACTACCTTTGTAGTTCGTCCGTAATAAACAACTGAGACCTGGTCTTTCTTTTTGAATCACCAGACACCACAATCTATTCTTCAGAGAATGTTAAAATGTTTCTCGCAGTCACATCATTGACTTTACTGTATCAATAAAGCTGTAAAACCGCGGCGTTCTGAAAGAGGAATATTAAATCAGCTCCAACTTCTTTGAGTTTCTCTGTGAACATAACGTTTTCGAAACATTTTCAATTACACATTACGTTGAAATATCTACTGAAAGACTGCATTTATCATAATTGACTATGTACATACCGATAGGAACCTTGTTGCAGCTATGTGACAATACATTTTCAGTTCAGTTACAATTAATGATGCCCGGATTGTTTAATAGAGTTTCAACAGATACACAACTAGTCAAGCGCTTATAACTTTGTAAATATGCCATTGTTGTGGTCTTCAGTCCTGAGATTGGCTTGATGCAGCTCTTCATGCTACTTTAACCTGTGTAAGCTTCTTCATATCCCAGTACTTACTGCAACCTATATCCATTTGAATCTGCTTAGTGTATTCATCTCTTGGTGTCCCTCTACGATATTTACTCTCCACGCTGCCCTCCAATGCTAAATTTGTGATCACTTGATGCCTCAGAACATGTCCTACCAACCGGTTCCTTCTTCTAATCAAGTTGTGCCACAAACTCCTCTTCTCCCCAATCCTATTCAATACCTCCTCATTAGTTATGTCAGCTACCCATCTAATCTTCAGCATTCTTCTGTAGCACCACATTTCGAAAGCTTCTATTCTCTTCTTGTCCAAACCATTTATCGTCCATATTTCACTTCCATACATGGATACAGTCCATACAAATATTTTTCAGAAATGACATCCTGACACTTAAATCAATTCTCGATGTTAACAAATTTCTCTTCTTCAAAAACGCCTTGCTTTCCATTCCCAGTCTACATTTTATATCCTCTCTACTTCGACCATCTTCAGTTATATTGCTCCCCAAATAGCGAAACTCCTTTACTATTTTAAATGTTTTATTACCTATTCTAATTCCCTCAGTATCATCCGACTTAATTCGACTACATTTCATTATCCCCGTTTTGCTTTTGTTGATGTTCATCTCATATCCTCCTTTCAAGACACTGTCCATTCCGTTCAACTGCTCTCCCAGGTCCTTTGCTGTCTCTCAGAGAATTACAATGTCATCGGCGAACCTCCATGGATTTTAATACCTACTCCGAATGTTTCTTTTGTTTCCTTTACTGCTTACTCAATATACAGATTGAATATTGTCAGGGAGAGGCTACAACCCTGTCTCACTCCTTTCTGATCCACTGCTTTCCTTTCATGCCCCTCGACTCTTATAGCTGCCATCTCGTTTCTGTACATATTGTAAATAGGTTTTCGTTCCCTGTATTTTACCCCTACCACGTTTAGAAATTGAAAGAGAGTATTCCAGTCAACATCGTCAAAAGCTTTTTCTAAGTGTACAAATTCTAGAAATGTAGGTTTGCCTTTCCTTAATCTAATTTTGAAGATGAGTCGTAGGGTCAGTATAGCCTCACGTGTTACAACATTTCTAAGGAATCCAAATTGATCATCCTCAAGGTCGGTCACTACCATTTGTTTGCATTCGTCTGTAATGAATTCGTGTTAGTATTTTGCAGCCGTGGCTTGTTAAACTGATAGTTCGGTAATTTTCACATCTGTCACCACCAGCTTTCTTAGGGATTGTAATTATTATAGGTCGCTTATGTCAGTGGATATCCCCATTTGCAACCCATATCTTCGCTAAGGTGAATCTCTATCCGTGTCTGTTCCACTTACATACTTCTGTTAGCGCGTCCCGTGCCTGCATCGCCAGAGGCGGCATCCAACGTCACGGCCGGCAGTGGTCATAAGGTTTTGGTTTATCAGTATAATTACGAAATAAACTTCTTTGGTCGTGTTTAAAGTAATCTGAATTAGTGAACCCAAGGCGTGGTACGCAGAACACATAGAAAAGATCACCGAATCACCTCCAACCTGAACTGCTAGCGACACAATGTGTGTTAAACATCTTATGTCATTTGGAAAGAGGCAAAACATCGACCCGTCGGATCAGACTACGTGCCTTCAGCCAGCTGTTGTCCAGTTTCTGTGATTTCTGGTCCACTGCAGTCGTGCAGCTTTACACGGAGGTGACAAGTCACGGGATACCTCCTAACATATTAAGATGGATACCATTGGTGATCTTACAGCTCTTGAAGAATGAAATTGCAATGAAATGCAGACCATCATCTGCTTACAGGCGTTAATAAATATCAACGGAAATAGTTGAAAATGTGTGCTCCGACTGGGACTCGAACCCAGGATCTGCAGCTTATATGGCAGACACTCTATCCGACTTTTTTTTCTTTCTCATTTTCTTCGATATAGTTGGGCAGACGACAAAAGACGTCCGTTCAAGTTGATCGTTGATTCTTTGGTTCAGTTACGTTATTACAGAGAGCACGTAGCCCTCTGACCGAACACACTGAGCTACTTTCCCGGCGTCTAAGTCATCAAGGACACAGAAAACAGTGCAGCTGGAGGAATTTATCTCTGGCAAGCTCCCCGTAAGGCCAACATTTCCGAATTACTGTCCACACACTACATTTGTAGTGCCCCTGCCCACTAAACTCATTACTCGCGGCAGTCAATCTACCGAATCCCGTAAGAGTTTGAGCAATGTGAGTGCATCCACACTGAAGAAAATCATTAGCCGGTAAGCCTTAACTATATGAGGATGGTATCTGTTCTTTCAGACATGATCGAAAGAACAGATACCATTGGTGATCTTGCAGCTCTCGAAGAATGACAGTTCAATGAAATCCAGACCATTAGCTGTTTACAGGCGTTGGTATATATCAACGGGGGCAGTTGCATATGTGGAAATGTGGCTCTCACGGGGAGCATGCCAGAGATAGGTGCCTACAGTCGCACTACCATGTGCGTCCGCGATAGCTCAGTCGGATAGAGCATCTGCCATGTAAGCAGGAGATCCCGGCTTTGCGTTCCGGTGGGGACACTCATTTTCAGCTTTTCCCGTAGATATTTATCAACGCCTGTAAGTAGCTAATAGTCTGGATTTCACTGTATTTTCAACCTCCTATTATCGTGTCCGATCTCGTTTACCCCGGCATAGCGCGGCAGCTCAACGTGGGATGGACTCAACAGGTCGCTGCAAGTCCCCTGTAGAAATACTGAGCCATGCTGTTTCGACAGCCATCCATAATAGCGAAAGTGTTGCCGGGGCACGATTTTGTACACGAACTGACCTATCGATTACGCCCCGTAAGTGTTCGATGGGATTCGTGTCGGGAGATCTTGGCAGCCATATCATTCGCTCAAATTGTCCTGAATGTTCTTGAAACCAATCGCAAACAGCTGTAGCCAGATGACATGGTGCACTGTCATCCATAAAATTTACACCATTGTTTGGGAACATGATGTCCATGGATGGCGCAAATGGTCCCCAGACAGCCGAACACGATCATTTTCAGTCAATGATCTGTCCAGTTGGACCAGGGGGCACAATCCAGTCCATGTAAACACAGCCCACATCACTATGGAGCCACCAACAGATTGCACAGTGCCTTGTTGAAAACTTGGGCCCATGGCTTCGTGAGGTCTGCACCACTCTCTAACCCTACTATCAGCTCTTACCAACCGATATCGGGACTCATCTAACCATGCCACCGTTCTCCAGTCGTCTAGGGTCCTGCCGATTTGGTCACGGGCGCAGGAGAGACGCTGCTGCCATAGCCCATTAACACAAATTTCGCAGCGCTGTCCTACGGGATACGTTCGTCGTACGTTCCACATCGATTTCAGCCTTTATTTCACGCAGTCTTGCTTGTCTGTTAGCACTGACAACACCACGCAAACGCCACTGCTCTCGGTCGTTATGTGAAGGCCGTCGGGCACTGTGTTGTCCGCGATGAGAGGTTGGTTGGTTGGTTGCGGTCTTCAGTCCTGAGACTGGTTTGATGCAGCTCTCCATGCTATTCTATCCTGTGCAAGCCTCTTCATCTCCCTGTACCTACTGCAGCCTGCATCCTTCTGAATCTGCTAAGTGTATTCATCTCTTGGTCTCCCTCTACGATTTTTTCCCTCCACGCTGCCCTCCTATACTAAACTGGTGATCCCTTGATGCCTCAGAACATGTCCTACCAACCGATCTCATTTTCTAATCTAACTCCCTCAGTATCACCCGACTTAATTCGACTACATTCCATTATCCTCGTTTTGCTGTATATCGCTAAATTACGCTAATATCTCACACTTGTGCAGCCACCACCACTAGCATAGGACAGGAACACTAAGACATCTTTATTATAAACAAGAAAAAATGCAGCGAGAGTATCTTCCACGGTCCCCGATGTGCATTCTAAGTGCTCAGTGCCACACCATGACTGGCTGCTGCCGCTCAGACTGTAATCTTTCCACAAGAAGCACTACTGCTCGTAAAATACTGGCAGCGCAAGTGCGCAGCAGTCATAGGCCACTGCCAGTGGACACATGATAACACAAACAAATATCAGCCGAGCCAAATGTAGGGAACAACTAGTCCATAGATCTGTCCACTCTTACAGAAAATGATTCTGAGATGCCTCCATCCGCATTATCATGATTAAACGAGTAATGATCGCACTGTGGTTGTTCTGGCTTCAATCCCGTAAAGTGTAATTTATCTTTTCTCAACACGCTTAATATTCAAGATCCCTAGCCGCGCTGGGTAGCCGTACGGCCTAAGGCGTCTTGTCACGGTTCGCGCGGCTCCTCCCGTCGGTGGTTCGAGTCCTGTGTGTTAGTCCTAAGCGTAAGTTAGATTAAGTAGTGCGTAAGCCTAGGGAGCGTGCCCGGTTAGCTGTGCGGTCTAACGCACTGCTCTGCGAGAGGGAAGGCGTGCGGGTCCGCGGCACGGATGGTTTTTAAGGCTGTTTTCTTCTGCTTCTGCCTAGGCGAATGCGGGCTGGTTCCAATTATTCCGCCTCAGTTACACTATGTCGGCGATTGGTGCGCAAGCCGGCCGATGTGGCAGAGCGGTTCTAGGAGCTACAGTCAGGTTAGAATCGTGCATCGGGCATGGATGTGTGTGATGTCCTTAGGTTAGTTAGGTTTAAGTAGTTCTAAGTTCTAGGGGACTGATGACCTCAACAGTTGAGTCCCATAGCGCTCAGAGCCATTTTTTTCCACGTGGTACACCATAGTTACTCTACCACGTAAACATTGGAGTTACACTCGTCTGGTGTGAGACGTTCCCGAGGTGGGAGGGGAGGGGGTAGGTGGTGGTCGACTGGGGGCAGAACCACATAATAACCCTGGGTTCGGTGTGGGGCGGTTCAAATGGCTCTGAGCACTATGGGACTCAACTGTTGAGGTCATCAGTCCCGTAGAACTTAGAACGACTTAAATCTAACTAACCTAAGGACATCACACACATCCATGCTCGAGGTAGGATTTGAACCTACGACCGTAGCGGTTTCGCGGTTCCAGACTGAAGCGCCTAGAACCGCACGGCCACACCTGCCGGCGGTGTGTGGCAGTGGTGGGGTGAGTGGACTGCTGTAGCCTGTTGTGGGGTTGTGAACCATTGCGGGCTACGGAAGGGACGGAACCTCTCCGTCCTTTCTACGTACCCAGCTGAATACAATACAAAGCCTAGGGACTGAAGACTTTAGCAGTTTGGTCCCATAGTCGTTACAACAAATTTCCAATTTTTTCCAGGATCCCTACATTTAAATAAGTAATTGAATTTCTAAATAACATCCGCACAAATACAGAAAAATTGGACACTATAACCCAATTACCGCACACAACAGTGCGAATGTTGCATGGAACATATAGGAGATGCATCAGATTTAAACTGAAACAAATCGTCCACATTATACCTGTCAGTCCCCTTTTAGTGTTTTGATTCTCGCCGTTAACAAATGCTCCATTATAACCACTGTCTTTGCGATATACCGCACCTTATGTCTTCCAAATTTTTGAAAGGCAATTTGCTCGCACTTCTATTTCTGTAATTGTTTAATCACCGTTCGGAAATCACCGCATTTTACATTCTGCATACATTGTCTGATCAAACGTATTGCACATCTACTATTGGTCGTTATTGTGAGGTACATCTACCAGTTGAATCACACGCTGTATTTAAAATAAGGACTGGCAAGGCTGGAACACGTAATGTGTATTAAGCAGTTCGTTTCGAAACTTTGTAGCATTATTTTCTCGTGAAATCTGGCAGATTCAACAAAATATCTTCATCATCCCCAGCAAAAATGTTTAAATTGCGAGAAAACGTGACCCGAAGACTGTTAAACAATTAGAAGCATAAGGAGGCGGAGCAGAAATGCCTGAGAGATCACCTGCACTACACCCATCATCCTCCTTTCCCGATGACTGGTAAACATTTAGAAGGAGGAAAATAAGGAGGGGGAGCAGAAGTGCCTGAGAGATCACCTGCACTACACCCATCATCCTCCTTTCCTAGAGTACTGCTGTAGCCCCTACTGTACTGATTTTCCGTATATTGTTATATTAACAAATGTTCCATTAAAACTACAGCCTTCGTGATATACAGCATGTGACAACACTCCTTCGCTAATCTAAAGAACTTCATCTGTTAAACAAAAGTCGCACATCCTCTAAGAAAGGATGAAAATGGTTTGCATGTGACCTACTATTTACTATCCAACAATGTGGAATACCACTTCTTCCTCTTTTCCATAGCTTAAATCTACATCTACATCTACACTACTGGCCATTAAAATTGCTACACCACGAAGATGACGTGCTACAGACGCGAAATTTAACCAACAGGAAGAAGATGCTGTGATATGCAAATGATTAGTTTTTCAGAGCATTCACACAAGGTTGCCGCCGGTGACGATACCTATAACGTTCTGACATGAAGAAAGTTTCCAACCGATTTCTCATGCACAATCAGCAGTTGACCGGCGTTGCCAGGTGAAACGTTGTTGTGATGCCTCGTGTAAAGTGGAGAAATGCGCACCATCACGTTTCCGTCTTTGATGAAGGTGGCATTGTAGCCTATCGCGATTCCGGAGACATCGCTTAGCCACAATCTGGGGGATGTTGCCAGAATGCGATTTTCACTAGCAGAGTGAAAATCTCATTCTGGAAACATCCCCTACGCTGTTGCTAAGCCATGTCTCTGCAATATCCTTTCTTTCAGGAGTGCTAGTTCTGCAAGGTTTGCAGGAGAGCTTCTGTAAAGTTTGGAAGGTAGGTGACGAGGTACTGGCAGACGTAAAGCTGTGAGGACAGGGCGTGAGTCGTGCTTGGTTAGCTCAGTTGGTAGAGCACTTGCCCGTGAAACGCAAAGTTACCGAGTTCGAGTCTAGGTCCGGCACACAGTTTTAACCTGCCAGGAAGTTTCAGGGTTGTTTAATAAGCTAAATGTGGGTTTAAATTTCTCATGCTACAAGCCAAAACACTAAAAATCAAATTGATTTCCTATTATATTGCCTATTTTTTATATGTGTCCCCCCCCCCCCCCCCATAAACCATGGACCATGTCCTTGGAGGGGAGGCTTGCGTGCCTCAACGATACAGATAGCCGTACAATAGGTGCAACCACAACGGAGGGGTATCTGTTGAGAGGCCAGACAAACGTGTGGTTCCTGAAGAGGGCCAGCAGCCTTTTCAGTAGTTGCAGGGGCAACAGTCTGGATGATTGACTGATCTGGTCTTGTAACACTAACCAAAACAGCCTTGCTGTGCTGGTACTACGAACGGCTGAAAGCAAGGGGAAACTACAGCCGTAATTTTTCCAGAGGGCATGCAGCTTTACTGTATGATTGAATGATGATGATGTCCCCTTGGTTAAAATATTCCGGAAGTAAAATACTCCCATTCGGATCTCCGGGCGGGGACTACTCAAGAGGACGTCGTTATCAGGAGAAAGAAAACGTGTTCTACGGATCGGAGCGTGCAATGTCAGATCCCTTAATCGGGCAGCTAGGTTAGAAAATATAAAAAGGGAAACGGATAGATTAAAGTTAGATATAGTGGGAATTAGTGACGTTCGGTGGCAGGAGGAACAAGACTTTTGGTCAGGTGTATACGGCGTTATAAATACAAAATCAAATAGGTGTAATGCAGGAGTAGGTTTAATAATGAATAAAAAATAGGAGTACGGGTAAGCTACTACAAACAACATAGTGAACGCATTATTGTGGCGAAGATAGACACGAAGCCCACGCCTACTACAGTAGTACAAGTTCATATGCCAACTAGCTCTGCAGATGATGAAGATGTTGGTGAAATGTATGATAAGATAAAAGAAATTATTCAGACAGTGAAGGGAAACGAAAATTTAATAGTCGTCGGGGACTGGAATTCGAGAGTAGGAAAAGGGAGAGAAGGAAACGTAGCAGGTGAATATGGATTGGGGGTAAGAAATGAAAGAGGAAGCCGTCTGGTGGAATTTTGCACAGAGCATATCTTAATCATAGCTAACACTTGGTTCAAGAATCATAAAAGAAGGTTGTATACATGGAAGAAGCCTGGAGACACTAGAAGGTATCAGATAGATTATATAATGGTAAGTCAGAGATTTAGGAACCAGATTTTAAATTGTAAGACATTTCCAGGGGCAGATGTGGACTCTGACCACAATCTATTGGATATGAACTGTAGATTAAAACTGAAGAAACTACGAAAATGTGGGAATTTAAGGAGATGGAACCTGGATAAACTGGAAGAACCGGAGGTTGTACATAGTTTCGGGGAGCGCATAAGGGAACAATTGAAAGGAATGGGGGAAAGAAATACAGTAGAAGAGGAATGGGTAGCTTTGAGAAATGAAATAGTGAAGGCAGCGGAGGATCAAATAGGTAAAAAGACGAGGGCTGGTAGAAACCCTTGGGTAACAGAAGAAATATTGAATTTAATCGATGAAAGGAGAAAATATAAAAAAAGAAGTAAATGAAGCAGGCAGAAAGAAATACAAACGTCTAAAAATGAGATCAACAGGAAGTGGAAAATGGCTAAGCATGCATGGCTAGAGGACATATATAAGGATGTAGAGGCTTATCTCACTAGGGATAAGATAGATACTGCCCACAGGAAAATTAAAGAGACCTTTGGAGAAAGGAGGACCACTTGCATGAATATCAAGAGCTTTGACGGAAACCCAGTTCGAAGCAAAGAAGGGAAAGCAGAAAGGTGGAAGGAGTATATAGAGGGTCTATACAAGGGCGATGTACTTGAAGACAGTATTATGGAAATGGAAGAGAATGTAGATGAAGATGAAATGGGAGACACTATACTGCGTGACGAGTTTGACAGAGCAGTGAAAGACCTAAGTCGAAACAAGGCCCCGGGAGTAGACAACATTACATTAAAACTAATGACGGCCTTGGGAGAGCCAGTCCTGACAACACTCTACCATCTGGTGAGCAAGATGTATAAGGCAGGCGAAATACCCTCAGACTTCAAGAGGAATGTAATAATTCCAATCCCAAAGAAAGCAGGTTTGAAAGATGTGAAAATTACCGAACTATCAGTTTAATAAGTCACAGCTGGAAAATACTAACGCGAATCATTTACAGACGAATGGAAGAACAGGTAGAAGCTGACCTCGGGGAAGATCAATTTTGATTCCGTAGAAATGTTGGAACACGTGAAGCAATACTGACCCTACGACTTATCTTAGAAGAAAGATTAAGGAAAGACAAATCTGCGTTTATAGCATTTGTAGACTTAGAGAAAGCATTTGACAATGTTGATTGGCATACTCTCTTTCAAATTCTGAAGGTGGCAGGAGTAAAATACGGGGAGCGAAAGGCTATTTACAATTTTTACAGAAAGCAGATGGCAGATATAAGAGTCGAGGGGTACGATAGGGAAACAGTCGTTGGGAAGGGAATGAGACAGGGTTGTAGCCTGTCCCCGATATTATTCAATCTGTATATTGAGCAAGCAATAAAGAAAACTAAAGAAAATTTCGGAGTAGGTATTAAAATCCAAGAAGAAGAAATCAGTTCGCCGATGACGTTGTAATTCTGTCTGAGATATCAAAGGACTAGGAAGAGCAGTTGAACGGAATGGACAGTGTCTTGAAAAGAGGTATAAGATGAACATCAACTAAAGCAAAACAAGGATAACGGAATGTAGTCGAATTAAGTCGGGTGATGCTGAGGGAATTACATTAGGAAATGAGACACTTAAAGTAGTAAAGGAGTTTTGCTATTTGGGGAGCAAATTAACTGACGATGGTCGAAGTAGAGAGGATATAAAATGTAGACTAGCAATGGCAAAAAAAGCGTTTCTGAAGAAGAAAAATTTGTTAACATCGAGTATAGATTTAAATGTCAGGAAGTCGTTCTGAAAGTATTTGTATGGAGTGTAGCCATGTATGGAAGTGAAACGTGGACGATAAATAGCATAGACGAGAAGAGAATAGAAGCTTTCGAAATGTGATGCTACAGAAGAACGCTGGAGAATAGATGGGTAGATCACATAACTAATGAGGAGGTATTGAATAGAATTCGGGAGAAGAGGAGTTTGTGGCACTACTTGACTAGAAGAAGGGATGTTCTGAGACTTCGAGGGATCACCAATGTAGTATTGGAGGACAGCGTGGGGGGTAATAATTGTAGAGGGAGACCAAGAGATGAATACACTAAGCAGATTCAGAAGTATGTAGGCTGCAGTAGGTACCTGGAGATGAAGAAGCTTGCACAGGATAGAGTAGCATGGAGAGCTGCATCAAACCAGTCTCAGAACTGAAGACCACAACAACAACATTTTATATGTATTCTTAATTGTGAATGGCACAAACAACAGGAATGTCTATGGACATGTTGAAGTAATTAAGAAATATATTTTGCTTCAAAATTTACTATTTCTTAGGTATATCGTACTTTTGATAAAATCAATGCAGATTAAATCATAAAGGCTGTATGTCAGTATTTTCTATTAGCATTTTCTATTACTTGCTTTTATTGCATGTAAGAGTAACCGTAAGGTTTGCAAATAATGCTGATGATTGTATAGTTTTTTTTCTTAAATATTTCAAACCTGCTGTTGAATGACATGTCCCACTTTTTGATTTCAACTCCTGAGTCAAGGAATGGAGAGTTCATTTTGAGACAAGAAAGGGACAGGGACAAGAGGATTGGAACCAGAAAGAGGGACGATTTAAAGAAGCAGTTAGACTGAAACAATTCTCTGAAGGTCTTCGTAAGAGTAATGAAGAACCTTCCAGAGACCAGAGACTCATCATGACATCGTTGCATCGTTGTAATAAGATCTTTTACGTACGCAGATTATTTCTAGAATGAGGGAGCTGAACAAGGCAGAAAACCGTGAGAGGAACATATCTTATCGATATAGAGCAAACGCAGAAGACCATCAGAATCGAAGAAATAAACATTTCTGTGTTATATTGTTGATTGCTTTTACATACACATATTGACTGTCTTTTTTGGGTTCATAAAAATTCTATTTTATCTGTTATTACTTTTATGTTGTAATTTCTTGTACTGACACGTTCCATTACCTTGGTGATTTGCTCCTCAATGTGGTCCTACGGAACTGCTCTTTATTCTTTAAAAAGGTGTGGGCTCACAGAAAAGTGACACGCTCTGCGTATGCAAAAGATAATGGCTGTGTTTTGATCGTGAGGAGGAATTAGCCAGTGAGCAAAAGCGATAGCGGACGGTACAAAAGAAAGTGACTGTTGAGCTCTCTCTTTTGCTGCGGAAAAATACTTGGAACGGTGTATCAGTTGTTAAAATCATTTACTGTGAGGGATAACACTGATTTAGTTCATAAGATAAACTTTAAATAAACTGACGCCGCGCCAGCTAAATAAAATTTGCGTGGGCGGCCACTGCCACCTCCAACAACTTCTATATACACACATCAATCAAACTTTTGCATCACCTCGGTTTCGAGAGTTCCGGAATCGGTACAGAAAATTGGAATAGAGATTAACATAAACCTCATTTCCGTCCTTTATATTGCTCATGAAAACCACACATTGCGTGTTGTACTTAAGACGTGGTGTTTCAGATTTCTGTACACACCGGTACCTCTAATACCCAGTCTCACGTCCTATTGCATTGATGCATTCCTGTATTCGTCGCGGCATACTATTCACAAGTTCATCAAGGCACTGTTGGTCCTGATTGTTCCACTCCTCAACAGCCATTTGGCGTAGGTCCCACAGAGTGGTTGGTGGGTCACTTCGTCCATAAACAGCCCTTTTCAATTCATCTCAGGAATATTTGATAGGGTTCATATCTGGAGAACATGCTGGCCACTCTAGTCGAGCGATATCGTTATCCTGGAGGAAGCCATTCACAAGATGTGCACGATGGGGGGTCAAATTGCCGTCCATGAAGACGAATGCCTCGCCAATATGCTGCCGATATGGTTGCACTATCGGTCGGAGGATGGCATTCACGTATCGTACAGACGTTACGGCGCCTTCCATGACCACCAGTGGCGTACGTCGGGCTTTCATGATACCACTCCAAAACACTAGGGAGTGTTCACCTTGCTGCACTCACTGGACGGTGTGTCTAAAGCGTTCAGCCTGACCCGGTTGCCTCCAAACACGTCTCCGACTATTGTCTGGTTGAAGGCATATGCGACACTCGTCGGTGAAGAGAACGTGGTGCCAGTTCTGAGCGGTCTTTTCGGCATGTTGCTGAGCCCATCCGTACATCGCTGCATAGTATCGTGGTTGCAAAGATGGACCTCGCCATGGACGTCGGGAGTGAAGTTGCGCTACATGCAGCCTATTGCGCACAGTTGGAGTCGTAACACGACGTCCTGTGGCTGCACGAAAAGCATTATTCAACATGGTGGCGTTGGTGTCACGGTTCCTCCGAACCATAATCCGTAGGTAGGTGTCATCCACCGCAGCAGTAGCCCTTGAGCAGCCTAAGCGAAGCATCTCATGGCCAATTCCTCTCTCTCTGTATCTCCTCCATGTCTGAACAATATCACTTAGGTTCACTTGGAGAAGCCTTGATATTTCCCTCGCTGAGAACCCTTTCTGGCACAAAGTAACAATGCAGACACGATCGAACCGCGGTATTGACCGTCTAGGTGTGGTTGAACTACAGACAACACGAGCCGTGTACCTCATTCGAGATGGAATAACTGGAATCATTGAAATATTGGTGAAGGTGAGGAAACAAATAATTTTACAGCATCCCCAAGATGATATTCCAGTCACCGTTTTCTCCACAAGAACGACAGGCCCATAAACTTCGCAAACAGGAATGGCACAAAACACATTCAGTTTCGTTGAGTCACTTCCACGTTCTGGAACGACGCCAAAATTTTGTGACCTCCAAATTTTTATATAATGGCTGTTTAATTTACCCGATAGATAAAACGCCGATTCGCCCGAAAAGATGAGTCGTTAAGAAAATGTGTCCTCTTGCATATCCTGGAGAAGTGAAATGCAAAATTCGTACCTTCTGTTATTGCCGTTGCGACACAGATACCACAGTAATAGCAACTCGTTAGGCTTTACATGTAAGCGTCGTTTGAGAACGCATCCCGCCGTTGTTTGGGGAAGCTGAGCCTCCTATCCTGCCTATGTTGTGGACTTCCGAGGGCTCCGTGTGAACGTATCTCTGATATGCTCGATGTTTTCATCAGACGTGAGTGGCCGGCCAGTGCCAAAAAAATGGCTCTGAGCACTATGGGGCTTAACTTCTAAGGTCATCAGTCCCCTAGAACTTAGAACTAATTAAACCTAACTAACTTAAGGACAACATCCATGCCCGAGGCAGGATTCGAAACTGCGACCGTAGCAGTCCCACGGTTCCAGATTGTAGCGCCTAGAACCGCTCGGCCACCCCGTTCGGGCTACCAGTGCCCTGCCCTCGGCATATGCAACCATCTTCCACGAATTTTCCATGCCAGTCATAAATCTACTAGAGCAGAGGAGGCTACTTTCTAAATCGACGGCGGAATTCACGCTGCACTCGAACTTCACACAAGTTTCGACGAATAAAATAATTTCTCTGGCGGCGTAGTTGCCAAGTTGCTACAAACAAACAACAGCGCGTGGTGGGTCTAAACTTTGAATCTTCCTTTATTCAGGGACGTGCGTAATGTGTTACTGCCTTTGTAGTTCGGCTGTAATAAACAACTGAGATCTGGTCTTTCTTTTTGAATCACCAGATACCACATTCTATTCTTCAGCGAATGTTAAAATGTTTCTCGCATTCACATTATTGACTTTACTGTATCAATAACGCTGTAAAACCGTGGCGTTCTGAAAGAGGAATATTAAATCAACTCCAACTTTTCTGAGTTTCTCTGTGAACATAACGTTGTCGAAACATGTTCAGTAACAACATTACGTTGAAATATCTAATGAAAGTCGGCATTTATCATAATTGACTATGTACATAGCGACAGGAACCTTTTTACAGTTATGTGACAATACATTTTCAGTTAAGTTAAAATTTATGAAGCCCACATTGTTTAATAGAGTTTCAACACATTCAAAACTAATCAAACACTTATAACATTGTAAATATGCCATTGTTGTGGTCTTCAATCCAGAGACTGGTTTTATGCAGCTCTCCATGCTACTCTATCCTGTGCAAGCTCTTTTTATCTCCCAGTACGTACTACAGCCTACATTCTTCTGAATCTGCTTAGTGTATTCATCTCTTGGTGTCCCTCTACGATTTTTACCCTCCACGCTGCCCTCCAATAGTAAATTGGTGAGCTCTTGATGCCTCAGAACATGTCCTACCTACCGATCCCTTCTTCTAATCAAGTTTTGCCACAAACTCCTCTTCTCCGCAATCCTATTCAGTACCTCCCCATTAGTTATGTGATCCAATCATCTCCAGCATTCTTCTGTAGCACCACATTTCGAAAGCTTCTATTCTCTTCTTGTCCAAACTATTTATCGTCCATGTTTCACTTCCATACATGGCTACACTCCATACAAATACTTTCACAAACGACTTCCTGACACTTAAATCTATACTCGATTTTAACAAATTTCTCTTCTTCAGAAACGGTTTCCTTGCCATTGACAGTCTACATTTTATATCCTCTCTACTTCGACCATCATCAGTTATTTTGCTCCACAAATAGCAAAACTCCTTTATTACTTTAAGTGTTTTATTTCCTAATCTAATTCCCTCAGCATCATCCGACTTATTTCGACTACATTCCATTAACTTCGTTTTGCTTTTGTTGATGTTCATCTTATATCCTCCTTTCAAGACACTGTCCATTCCGTTCAACAGCTCTTCCAAGTCCATTGCTGTCTCTGACAAAATTACAAAAAATGGTTCAAATGGCTCTGAGCAATATGGGACTTAACTTGTAAGGTCATCAGTCCCCTAGAACTTAGAACTACTTAAACCTAACTAACCTAAGGACATCACACACATCCATGCCCGAGGCAGGATTCGAACCTGCGACCGTAGCGGTCACGCGGTTCCAGACTGAAGCGCCTAGAACCGCAAGACCACACGGGCCGGCTACAGAATTGCAATGTCATCGGCAAACCTCAAACTTCTTTACCCTGTCTATAGATTTTAATACCTACTCCGAATTCTTTTACTGCTTGCTCAATATAGAGATTGAATAACATCGGGGAGAGGGTACAAACCTGTCTGACTCCCTTCCCAACCACTGCTTGCCTTTCATGCACCCCGACTCTTATAACTGCCATCTGGTTTCTGTACAAATTGTAAACAGCCTTCCGCTCCCTGTATTTTACGCCTGCCACCCTTAGAATTTGAAAGAGAGTATTCCAGTCAATATTGTCAAAAGCTTTCTCTAAGTCTACAAATGCTAGAAACATAGGTTTGCCTTTCCTTAATCTATTTTCTAAGCTAAGTCGTAGGATCAGTATTGCCTCACGTGTTCCAGCATTTCTATGGAATCCAAACTGATCTTCCCCGAGGTCGGCTTCTGCTAGTTTATCCATTCGTCTGTAAATAATTCGTGTTACTATTTTGCTGCTGTGACTTATTAAACTGATAGTTCGGTAATTTTCACAACTGTCAACACCTGCTTTATTTGGGATATTCTTCTTGAAGTCTGAGGGTATTTCGGCTGTCTCATACATCTTGCTCACCAGATGGTAGAGTTTTGTCAGGACTGGCTCTCCCAAGGCCGTCAGTAGTTCCAGTTTGTCTGCTCTCTGGGCCTTGTTTCGACTCAGGTCTTTCAGCGCTCTGAGAAACCCTTCACGCAGTATCTTCATCTACATTCTCTTCCATTTCAGTAATATTGTCCTCAAGAACATCGCCCTTGTATAGATCCCCTATATACTCCTTCCACCTTTCTGCTTTCCCTTCTTTGCTTAGAACTGGGTTTCCATCAAAGCTCTTGATATTCATACAAGTGGTTCTCCTTTCTCCAAAGGTCTCTTTAATTTTCCTGTAGGCAGTATCTATCTTACCCCTAGTGAGATAAGCCTCTACATCCTTACATTTGTCCTCTAGCCATCCCTGTTTAGCCATTTTGCACTTCCTGTCGATCTCATTTTTGAAACGTTTGTATTCCTTTCTGTCTGCTTCATTTACTGCATTTTTATATTTTCTCCTTTCATCAGTTGAATTCAATATTTCTTCTGTTACATGAGGATTTCTACTAGCCCTCGTCTTTTTACCTACTTGATCCTTTGCTGCCTTCACTACTTCATCCCTCAGAGCCACCCATTTTTTATCTACTCCATTTCTTTCCCCCATTGTTGTCAATAGTTCCTTTATGCTCTCCCTGAAACTCTGTACAACCTCTGGTTTAGTCAGTTTATCCAAGTCCCATCTCCTTATATTCCCACCTTTTCGCAGTTTCTTCAGTTTTAATCTACAGTTCATAACTAATAGATTGTGGTCAGAGTCCACATCTGCCCCTGGAAATGTCTTACAATTTAAAATCTGGTTCCTAAATCTCTTTCTTACCATTTTATATAGTCTACCTGATAGCTTCTAGTATCTCCAGGATGCTTTCATGTATACAACCTTCTCTTATGATTCTTGAACCAAGTGTTAGCTATGATTAAGTTATACTCCGTGCAAAATTCCACCAGACGGCTTCCTCTTTCATTTCTTACCCCCAATCCATATTCACCTACTATGTTTCCTTCTCTCCCTTATCCTACTCTCGAATTCCAGTCCCCGATGACTATTAAATTTTCGTCTCCCTTCACTGTCTGAATAATTTCTTTTATCTCAACATACATTTCATCAACATCTTCATCATCTCCAGAGCTTGTTGGCACATAAACTTGTACTGCTGTAGTAGGCATGGGATTCGTGTCTATCTTGGCCAGAATAATGCGTTCACTATGCTGTTTGTAGTAGGTTACCCGCACTCCTATTTTTTTATTCATTATTAAACCTGCTCCTGCATTACCCCTATTTGATTTCGTATTTATAACCGTGTATTCACCTGACCAAAAGTCTTGTTCCTCCTACCACCGAATTTCACTAATTCCCACTATATCTAACTTTAACCTATCCATTTACCTTTTTAAATTTTCTAACTTACCTGCCCCATTATGGGATACCCGTAGAACGCCAGTTTTCTTTGTCTTAATGACGACGTCCTTTTGAGTAGTCCATGCCCGGAGATCTAGATGAGGGTCTATTTTACCTCCGGAATATTTTACCCAAGAGGACGCCATCATCACTTTCACCATACAGTAAAGCTGCATACCCTCGGGAAAAATTACGGCTGTAGTTTTCCCTTGCTTTCAGCCGTTCGCAGTGCCAGCACAGCAAGGCTGTTTTGGTTAGTGTTTCAAGCCCAGACCAATCATGCAGACTGTTGGCCCTGCAGCTACTGAAAAGGCTGCTGCCCCTCTTCAGGAACCACACGTTTGTCTGGCCTCTCAACAGATACCCCTCCGTTGTGGTTGCACCTACGGTATGGCCATTTGTAGCGCTGAGGCACGCAAGCCTACCCGCCAACGGCAAGGTCCATGAATCATGGGCAGAATTATGCCATATTAATAACTAATTGTTTCACAGAAGCTGTTTGTTGGTAGTAGTTTATTTTACCGTACTACTTTCGGGTGCTGCCCATCATCAGCGGTATCTACATTATAGAAAAGATATATCTTACAATACGTTACTTTGTATGTAGTAGTGTTTTATGCATTTGTGAGTTTTTAATTCCTCGTAACGTGACATGCCTTATACGTACACTAAGGAGACGTAAGACAAGGGACAGCGATATGTACAGTCATGCTAAAAAGTATCCGAACGACCTGAATTGCATTTCGAATGATTCGCGTGCAACCCGCATAACGCAGCTGTCTATCAGGTCCTATAATCGCTCCTCAGTACAGTCGTTTGACTATTGAAAATGGTTCCAACAAGTCACAACTAGAAAACACTGATCTGTATTGCAATAACTCAAGACGTAAAGTTATACCACGATACTACAAATATCAGGGAACACCTTATCACAGATAAGACTGTCCTTAAGGCTTGTAAGCTAACATTTATTACAATAAATGATATACCTGAAATGTTACCACTCTCATTATTGCGTCAGATAGGAAATGAACCTAGTATTTTCGTCGTATTGTTGATTTCCTCTTCAAAGTAACATACCGTACTTATTATTTAACACAAAATGACATTAAAAATTTCAGTTATTGACGAGCAGCTAGTTGAGAATATGTATGAACTTCAAATGACGAACCGTCTCGTTCTGCATATGGATTCAAACCCAGGTCATGCAGACTAAGCAAAGATTTCGTGACTGGCAGAAACTAACACTCATTGATGACTAGGCATATAGAGAGTGATATACCTCGATTTTAGACAGTATCGGTTAGGAAACATCAGTTTTAAATTACATACCGTAAACATTTTTAACGGACGCGAATTCCTACCCAGCATCTATTGACCCTGTCAACGAACTACGAGAGATGTTAAATATTGCTTCTTCACAAGTAACTTACTTGAAATGCCGTGAGGTAAAGCTTTGTGTTGGATAGGTATTCGAACCCAGAACCTAATAGGATTGTTATCGAATCACAATCAACTATGACATATCGGATTTTCTCGGCAGTAGCTAGATGTTTTAACTAAAATGATGAAACGAAACATTAATTTTTTCCTTCTCAGGACTCCAACCCGGCACCTATAGCTGTTATATTCTAGAGAAAACGAACCTTAAATACGCGTTTGTTACACCAGCAGCGAGATGTGATCATATTTGAACAAGAAATAATATGACGAGGAATTAAGTACTGACTGATAATCGAACTCCACACATATCGTTGTTGACTAAACACAAAGAGACGTCCGCTACCGAATCTTTCCTCACCAGCAGCTTGGAATAACATCATTAAACTTACAGTGACCTCGTAAATAGTTCTGTGTGTCACTGGGAGTCAAAAACGTCAGATATCGTTAAGTGTTGACAATGAATGAAAATACATTAAAAATCAATATTAATATCCACCAGTAGATAGGTGTTCTCACGCCAGGGCTTGATAATACATAATTAAAACTTTAGTGCCGGGCCAGGGTTAGAACCCATTTAAGCGCTGTATGTGGAGATGTTGAGGAATTTGCAGTTTTGAACAAACAACAAATTTTAGTTGAGCTATATTGTCAGGAAGGAGTCAAATTCCGCGTAACGGCGGTCTGATTGCATTCCCAGTTCAGAACCAATTTTATCGACATACGAAAGCTCAAATAAAAGCTGGAATAAGTGTCTACATAACATTGGTTTCGTCTATTACAGCACGCTGTTTCTCACGCACCAACATACACTCATGCTCATAAATTAAAGATAATTGCAAAATGTGGTGCCACACAACGTGGCACTACACAAAACTGGCGCTTATAGCATACGGGCATAGGGACCACACACGACACAGATCTGTAAGTCCACGGTATTGGTGATAAGTAAAGAAAACCGTCCCGAAACACATGTGCTAGAAAACGCCACTGTTTCCTACGCATGTACCCAGACTTCAATATGGGTTATGATCCCCATGCACACGTACACAGGCCGCCACACAATGGGTTGGCTTGTTCTGGATCAGGTGGTCGAGCAGCTGCTGGGGTATGGCCTCCCATTCTTGCACCAGCACCTGTCCGAGTTCCTGAAGTGTCGTAGGGGTTTGAAGACGTGCAGTGGTACGTCGACCGAGAGCATACCAGACGTGCTCGATGGGGTTTAGGCATGGAGAACAGGCCGGCCACTCCATTCCCTTGATATCTTCTGTTTCAAGGTACTCCTCCACGATGGCAACTCGGTGGGGCCGACCTTATCATCCATCAGGAGGAAGGTGGGACCCACTGCACCCCTGAAAAGACGGACGTACTGGTGCAAAATGACGTCCCGATACACCTTACCTGTTACAGTTCCTCCGTCAAAGATATGCAGGGCTGTACGTGCACCAATCATAATCCCACCCCACACCATCAAACCACGACCTCCATATAGGTCCCTTTCAAGGACTCTAAGGGGTTGATATCTGGTTCCTGGTTCACTCCAGATGATAACCCGGCGAGAATCACTGTTCAGACTATACCTGGACTCGTCCGTGAACATAACCTGTTACCACTCTTCCAATGACCATTTACTGTGTTCTTGACACCAGGCTTTACGGGCTCTTCTGTACCAGGGGAAGTGGAATGCACCTTGCAGGTCTCCGGGAGAATAAACCATGACTATTACGGCAAGAAAGGACGAATGAATTCATTGTTGGTGTTAATAGAGATCATCCTCCTTTACCTCCTCTGCATTACTGCAGGTGACGTGTCACTGAGCACATTTGTTCTGAGCATGCAGTACATGTGATCATGCTGTGGCCAAATCCTTAATCTCACCGAGTACACCGAACACGGCTATCAGAGAGGAGAAGACTCTGGGGTCGCATTCCTGGATCTCAGTGCCGCAGTTAACGCAGTGACGCAGTTAACGCGGTTAACCGTAAGTTGCTTACCCAGAAAGTGTATAATGTCACTAGGGACTACACCCTTTCTATGTTCGTGCAATTCATGCTACAGAACAGAAGCTACTATGTAACTTTATAATCTAAAAACAGCCGATGGAGGACACAGAAAATTGGACTTGCACAGGGTAGTGTCTTGGCTCCAATATTATTTAACATCTGTACGAATGACCTTCCCATTAGCCACCAGACACGAATGTTCATTTATGCCGATGATGCAGCAGTGGCCACACAGGATAAAACCTTTGAACAAGTGGAGGAGAATCTCACAGGAGCCTTAACAGAACTTGCTGCCTATTACGAAGGCAATAATCTCAAAACAAACACTAGTAAATCTCAACTATCCGCCTTACATCTTAGGAACAAACAAACCAAACGGAAACTCCGAGTCATGTGCCAAGGGGTAAAGCTGAAGCATACAAACAGTTCAAAACATCTGGGAGTAACATTGGACAGAGAGCTTACTTTTAAGCAGCACTGTCACAAAACTAAAAAAAAAAAGGTCTGTGCCAGGAACAACATACTGCGGAAGCTAACAGTTTCATCGTGCGGAGCTAAACCACACGTTTTGCGCGCCACGGGTCTGGCGCTGAGTATCTCAGCAGCGGAATACGCGCCGCCAGTTTGGAGGAACTCTGCTCACACTAAGCAAGTTGACGTCGCCGTAATAGAAACTGTACGTATTGCCATAGGATGCCTCAAACTAACTCCCAAAGACAAAATTCATCCCATCATAGGCATAGCACCACCCACTATCCGCAGACAAGTAGCCGCCGAGATCGAAAGATCTAAATAAAAGAATGATTCCCGACACCCGATGCATATGCACCGAAAACAACGTGTCCGGCTGAAATCCCGCAGGAGTTTCATCGAAACTACTGAAAAGCTCGCCACCAAGCCCGTCGCAAGGCGGCTATCTCTTTGAGACGAAATGGTGCCACACTCCACAATGGATCTACTTGAGGAGGGATCTGCAGGATTTCAACTACCTTTTACAACTTGGAGGTCATTAAACCGGCTGCGTACTGGAGTAACTGGGTGCAAATCAAACCTATTTAAATGGGGCTACAGTGATGGCGATAGGTGTGAATGCGGAGCAATACAGGACTTGGACCACCTATTGATTTGCCCATATATGTCTATAACATGCCCTAAAGACGATATTTTGAAAGTCAATGACAAAGCAACCTACGTTGCTAATTACTGGGAAGGGAAGATATAATTGGTGCATCCGGATACGGAAGAAGACGAAGACGTGAGGCGCCAAGTTGTTTTCACTGCACTGTGTTGAATACGAAGGTTCTGTTATAGTTCACTAACCTGCTGTCTTCGAGTTGAAGTCCCCAGCGCAGAAAACAGCACGCAGGTCGTAGGTTCTGTATCTTGAGGCTGAAACTGACTTTTAGCGAGGTTCTGTTCTGAAATAATGTATCACTTCTTTGGAATGCCACTCGCTTATTCTAATACAGCCACACGAGAAGACTACATGATCTTAATACAACACCTTCTGATACAGCAAAGTACATAATCAAGCACAATGTTTACGAAAATGTATTTTTACACTTTTTGTGACACGTGTCTGTGCCTCATGACCGGAGTGAATCTTTTAATACTGAATACTGGCAAACACATCCTACGACAGACAACATGTCTGTTCTTCTCGACTGCCTAATCCAGAGTGAACGAACAGGAACTTATATAAAAATTGGAAACACATTCTACGACAGACAACATGTCTGTTCTTCTCGACTGCCTAAGTGAAGTCATTCCAATGAGTAGTTTAACTAATATTAATAACTATACTTTAACGTTTTGACGGCCTTGCTCCGAACACAGCAGCCAATCACAGAGCAGTAGCATTATGCAGGCGGTCTTTCTCACGGGAATGGTACCGAATCTAACATCTGTCACAGGTCCCTCACACCACATTTTGTCATCTATATACTTCTTGCATCTCCACTGCTCTGGGAACAACTTCTTGGAGCCTAATTTGATGGCTGACCTAGCAAGAAATATTACACTGTTCTGTCGTCTACAGACTATGTGTCTGGAGACAACTGTTCCAGTGGCTGCGGTAAGGTCCCGAGCAAGGCTACCTGCTGTACTCTGTGGCCGTCTGCGGGCACTGATGGTGAGATATAGGTCTTCTTGTCGTGTTGTGCACTGTGGACGTCCCGTACTGTAACGTCTGGACACGTTTCCTGTTTGCTGGAGTCGTTGCCATAATCGTGAGATCACACTTTGTGGCACACGGAGGGCCCGTGCAACTACCTACTGTGTCTGACCAGACTCCAGTCGATCTAGTATTTTACCCCTCATAACGTCATCAATACGTGTTCTTTGAGCCCCGAGATGATTTAAACCCGCAAACCACCAGAGCGTTGTTTCACCATGTATCAGCATGATCCTTAATTTATGAGCATGTGTGTAGTTAAGTCACACACCGACATGTTACACGCAACAATATGGCGACATCTAACGGATGAGGGTTGCAACTTGCGTCAGCGAAACGGGAAAGTCGAGTGAGTAATATGCATGACATGTAATGCTTCAACCGATATTGAAAATAGCATAAAAACTTCAGAGGTATTACTTTTCAGCCCGTCCTCGTATCATTTTTGTCATCTTCATGTTTGTAACAGTCCTGGAACTTTCTTATTAATGCAATACAAACATGTCTGCAATATTCTATGTTATTTATATACAGTGTTGTCAGAAACAGTCTGGAAAGCTTGTTAGCGTGTTGCAGGTTATGTTATACTGAGAAACAGTTGTTAAGTAAAAATTCGATATATTGCGCCATTTCCGATTTAATTAGCATTGAAGTTAGTCCATCAGGACGCTGCACTCGAAAATCCTAGAAGCCTGACAGAGACACTGCTGCCAGACATGTTCTTCGTATGGTTTCCTAAAACCCAACAAGAGAGCGATGCAAAAATTGGACATGGAACGATAGCTAACGGCTAAGCGATCTCGTGCGCCATCATCTACTGAGTGAGCAGTGAGTTTATTCGGTTTTGTGATGTCTGTCTCATGAAAAAGTAAAGGATGAAATTGCTGCGAGTACAATTTGGTTGAGTTTTGGCGAAGCCTGCTATGTGAACGAGGTATCTTATCTGTAGTGGCACACCGACATATATCGTGCCCCAAGGCCTAGTTCAGGCTGAAAGGGATAGTTCGATGTGGATGGCAAAGCGGTATCGAATTCTTCAGTTAGTTTCATTTATATTCTTAATTATGGAAAATATGTTCAAAAATACGGTGACATAGTCTATAATAGAATCATAGTAGCAAAGAGCTAATTTACTTGATTATATAACCATTTATTGACTACCTTTCAGTCACTAATCAGATTCTAAGGTACAAACGCCTAAACAACTATATCATGGTCATAATTAGGCAGTTTCCGTAATGACTCTGAGCTCCGATGTATACTCATCTGTTTTCTGATTAAGCTGATTACCTCGACCAGAGTACGTGTTATAAATCAGCATGTCATACGACTAATAATTCGTAGTCATATTGATTTGATTCACCATCTCTTGCCTGTTGCCTTCGGTTCAAATCTATAGCTGTACTACGAATCATTCTGTCATCACGCCAAGATTTATCACACTCGAATTTTGATTCTTAACGTATTTCTGTTACGCATAGCCAAAGCTCCACGCTGCACTCTGTTAGGTATTGCTAGGTTTTATAACTATTTACAAAGCCTTGGCCAACTGACAAGTGACTTCACTTGTGCCAAAAGACAAGTTACGGAGGTATGGCACCGGATGGATTTTGTTACAGACTCAAGTGTCTTCCTTATGACGTCATGAACGTTACCCAATAAGCACACAATACCGATGTACAGCCTGACAGCAGCCAGACTCAACTAACGGTCTTCACTCCACCGCTGCTACCTATCAACTTCGCAGGCAGTCCTGTCGCACGCTGTGACACGGTGCTGTATCTTGGTGTAATGCTAGATCACCGTCTAACTTGCAGCCAACACATCCGAGACGTCAGGAATAAAATCAACGGTCGGCTCAGCAGTTGTACACATTGCTGAATCTATCTTCCACCCTAATGCCACAGTTGGGTATCGCATCGGATAGAGTGCTGCTCCGACCTATACGGGAATGTGCACCTCTCATCTCCATCTACATCTACATTTATACTCCGCAAGCCACCCAACGGTATGTGGCGGAGGGCACTTTACGTTACTGTCATTACCTCCCTTTCCTGTTAAAGTCGCGTATGGTTCGCGGGAAGAACGACTGCCGGAAAGCCTCAGTGCGCCCACGAATCTCTCTAATTTTACATTCGTGATCTCCTCGGGAGGTATAATTAGGGGGAAGCAATATATTCGATACATCATAGGGAAACGCACGCTCTCGAAAGCTGGACAGCAAACTACACTGCGATGCATAACGCCCCTCTTGCAGAGTCTGCCACTTGAGTTTGCTAAACATTTCCGTAACGCTATCACGCTTACCAGATAACCCTGTGACGAAACGCACTGCTTTTCTTTGGATCTTCTCTATCTAAATCTGTCAACGCGACCTGGTACGGATCCCACACTGATGGGCAATACTCAAGTATAGGTCGAACTAGTGTTTCGTAAGCCACCTCCTTTGTCAATGGACTACATTTTCTAAGGACTCTCACAATGAATCTCAACCTGGCACCCGCCTTACCAACAATTAGTTTTATATGATCATTCCACTTCAAATCCTTCCGTACGCATACTCCCAGATATTTTACAGAAGTAACTGCTACCAGTGTTTGTTCTGCTATCATATAATCATACAATAAAGGATCCTTCTTTCTATGTGTTCGCAATACATTACCTTTGTCTATATTAAGGGTCAGTTGCCACACCCTGCACCAAGTGCCTATCCGCTGCAGGTCTTCCTGCATTTCGCTGCAATTTTCTAATGCTCCAACTTCTCTATATACCACAGCATCATCCACGATAAGCCGCATGGAACTTCCGACACTTATGAGAGGTCCTGCATAACTGCGGGCTGAAGTCGGCTCTGCACCTACCGAGGAGCCGGCTGCGGTGGTCTCTCGGTTCTAGGCGCGCAGTCCGGAACCGTGCGACTGCTACGGTCGCAGGTTCGAATCTTGCCTCGGGCATGGGTGTGTGTGATGTCCTTAAGTTAGTTAGGTTTAAGTAGCTCTAAGTTCTAGGGGACTGATGACCACAGCAGTTGAGTCCCATAGTGCTCAGAGCCATTTTGAACCTACCGAGGACCTTTCTGCTGCCTCTGCTGCATGAAATAGCTAAAATCTCACGTCTAAGGGACCGTTTAAGATCGACGGTCACACAACACGACAATTTTTAACATATCAAAGAACTAAAGTAAACATGAAAAATAAAACTTGAAGCTTCATGTTTTTTTTAAGAATCTAATTCTCTTTAAGATACATCAATTAAATGTGTGCCAGTAACATTTTCAATAACGGCGCAAATGGCCAGTTTTCTAAGCCTGATATTCTTCTAAGTGGCCACTCACAAAAGTGTTAAAAACAAATTCGTTAGTGCTGCTACATGTCAAGCAGAAGTTTTGCTGTAAGGAGCTTGTCCCTGTATTACTAGTGTATTAAAAACAATGGCCTTCAAACTATGATGTCACTCTCAGTGCACCTGAGAGGAATCGGACTGTGATATTGTAGCAGACTTATAAATAACGGCGAGAAATCAAAAACATCCAAGAAGGAATGTTTCTACAGATAGTTGTTGTTGTGATGTTGTTGTTGTGGTCTTCAGTCCTGAGACTGGTTTGATGCAGCTCTCCATGCTACTCTATCCTGTGCAAGCTTTTTCATCTCCCAGTACGTACTACAGCCTACATTCTTCTAAATCTGCTTAGTGTATTCATCTCTCGGTCTCCCTCTACGATTTTTACCGTCCACGCAGACTTACGATGTTAAATATGTGATCCCTTGATGCATCAGGACATGTCCTACCTGCCGATCCCTTCTTCTAGTCAAGTTGTGCCACAAACTCCTTTTCTCCCCAATCCTATTCAGTACCTCCCCATTAGTTATGTGATCTAATCATCTCCAGCATTCTTCTGTAGCACCACATTTCGAAAGTTTCTATTATCTTCTTGTCCAAACTATTTATCGTCCATGTTTCACTTCCATACATGGCTACACTCCATACAAATACTTTCACAAACGACTTCCTGACACTTAAATCTATACTCGATTTTAACAAATTTCTCTTCTTCAGAAACGGTTTCCTTGCCATTGCCAGTCTACATTTTATATTCTCTCTACTTCGACCATCATCAGTTATTTTGCTTCCCAAATACCAAAATTCCTTTACTACTTTAAGTGTCTCATTTCCTAATCTATTTCCCTCAGCATCACCCGACTTAATTCGACTACATTCCATTATCCTCGTTTTGCTGTACATCGCTAAATTACGCTAATATCTCACACATGTGCAGCCATCACTACTAGCATTGGACAGGAACACTAAGAACTCTTTATTAGAAACAAGTAAAAGTTCAGCGAGAGTATCTTCCATGGTCCCCGATGTGAATTCTAAGTGCTCAGTGCCACACCGTGACTCGCTGCTGCTGCTGCCGCCCAGAGTATAATCTTTCCAAAAGAAGCACTACTACTCGTACAAGACTGGCAGGGCAGTGCGCGGCCGTCATAGGCCACTGCCAGTGGACACATTATAACACAAACAAATATCCGTCGAGCCAACTGTAGGGAGCAACTAGTCCATAGATCTGTCAACTCTCACACCCATTGATTCTGAGATGCCTCCATCCGCATTATCAAGATTAAACGAGTAATGATCGCACTGTGGTAGTGCACTGCACGCAGTCAGAGGTGTTCTGGCTTCAATCACCGTTAAGTGTAATTTATCTTTTCTCAACACATTTAATATTCAAGATCCCTAGCAGCGCTCTGTAGCCGTGAAGTCTTAGGCGTCTTGTCACGGTTCGCGCGGCTCCTCTCGTCGGTGGTTCGAGTCCTCCCTCGGGCATGGGCGTGTGTGTTTGTCTTTAGCGAAAGTTAGATTAAGTAGTGCGTAAGCCTAGGGAGCCCGCCCGGTTAGCTGTGCGGTCTAACGCACTGCTTTGCGGGCGGGAAGGCGTGCCGGTCACGAGTCCGCCCGGCGGATTAGTGGCGAGGTCCGGTCTGCCGGCCAGTTTCTGGTTGGTTTTTAAGGCGGTTTTCCATCTGCCTCTGCCTAGGCGAATGCGGGCTGGTTCCCATTATTCCGCCTCAGTTACACTACGTCGGCGACTGCTGCGCATACACTTTCACCACGTACGCGTACACCATAATTAATCTACCACGCAAACTTCGGAGTTACACACGTCTGGTGTGAAACGCTCTCGGGCGGTCCACTGGGGGGCCGAACCGCACAATGACCCTGGGTTCGGTGTGAGGCGCGGTGGGGCGGGTGGACTGCTGTAGCCTGTTGTGCGGCTGTGTACCACTGCACGCTACGGCAGGGAAGAAGCCCTCCGTCGTTTCTAGGTCCCCAGTTCCATACAATACAAAGCCTAGAGAATGATTACTTCAGCAGTTTGGTCCCACAGTCCTTACAACAATTTTCAATTTTTTCCAAGATCCCTAATTTTAAATAAGTAATTGAGTTTATAAATAACCTCCGCACAAATACAGGAAAATGGGACACCATATCCCAATTACCACACACAACAGTGCGAAGGTCGCGTGGGACATATAGGAGATGCATCAGATTTAAGTTGAAACAAATCGTCTACATTATGCCTGTCAGTCCCCTTTTGGTGTTTTCATTCTCGCCGTTAACCAATGCTCCATTATAACTACTGTCTTTGCAATACACAGCACCTTTCGTTTTCCAAATTTTGAAATGCAATTTGCTTGCACTTCTATTTCTGTAATTGTTATACCACAGTTCGGCAATTGTCCCTTTTTACATTTTGCATACATTGTCTGATCAAAAGTATTGCCTATCTACTATTGGACGTCAATGTGAGGTGCATCTACCAGTTGACCCACACGCTGAATTTAAAATAAGGTCTGGCAAGGCTGGAACACGTAATGTGTATTAAGCAGTTCGTTTCGATGTTTTGTAGCATTATATTCTCCTGAAATTCGACAGATTCAAAAAAATATCGTCATCATCCCTTGCAAAAATGTTTAAATTGTGAGAAAACGTGGGCCGATGACTGGTAAACATTTAGAAGGAGGAAAATAAGGAGGGGGAGCAGAAGTGCCTGAGAGATCACCTGCACTACAACCATCATCCTTCTTTCCTAGAGTACTGCTGTACTGTACTGACTCTCCGTACATTGTTACATTAACAATTGTTCCATTAAAACTACAGCCTTCGAGTTATACAGCATGTGACAACACTCCTTTGGTAAAGTAAAGAACTTCATCTGCTAAAGAAAAGTTGCACATCCTCTAACAAAGGATGAAATTTGTTTGCATGTGACCTATTATTTACTATTCAACAATTAGGAATACCACTTCTTGATCTTTTCCATAGCTTTTATCTACATCTACACTCCTGGCCATTAAAACTGCTATACCACGGAGATGACATGCTACAGACGCGAAATGTAACCGACATGAAGAAGATGCTGTGATATGCAAATGATTAGCTTTTCAGAGCATTCACACAAGGTTGCCGCCGGTGGCGACACCTATAACGTACTCACATGAAGAAAGTTTCCAACCGATTTCTCATACACAAACAGCAGTTGACCGGCGATGCCTGGTGAAACGTTGTTGTGATCTCTCGTGTAAGGAGGAGAAATGCGCACCATCACGTTTCCAGCGTTGATGATGGTAGGATTGTAACCTATCGCGATTGCGGTTTATCGTATCGTGACATTGCTGCTCGCGTTGGTCGAGATCCAATGACTGTTAGCAGAATATGGAATCGGTGGGTTCAGGAGGGTAATACGGAACGCCGTGCTGGATACCAACGGCCTCGTATCACTAGCAGTCGAGATGACAGGCATCTTATCCGCATGGCTGTAACGGATCGTGCAGCCACGTCTCGATCCCTGAGTCAACAGATGGGGACGTTTGCAAGACAACAAGCAGATGCGCGAACAGTTCAACGACGTTTGCAGCAGCATGGACTATCAGCTCGGAGACCATGGCTGCGGTTCCCCTTGACGCTGCATCACAGACAAGTGTACTTAAAGACGAACCTGGGTGCACGAATGGCAAAACGTCATTTTTTCGGATGAATCCACGTTCTGTGTACAGCGTCATGCTAGTCGCATCCGTGTTTGGCGACATCTCTGTGAACGCACATTGGAAGCGTGTATTCGTCATCACCATACTGGCGTATCACCCGGCGTGATGCTATGGGGTGCCAGTGGTTACACGCCTCGGTCACTTCTTGTTCGCAATGACAGCACTTTGAACAGTGGAAGTTATATTTGAGATGTGTTACGACCCGTGGCTCCACCCTTCATTCGATCCCTGCGAAACCCTACCTTTCAGCAGGATAATGCACGACCGCATGGTTGCAGATCCTGTACGAGCCTTTCTGGATACAGAAAATGTTCGACTGCTGCCCTGGCCAGAACGTTCTCCAGATCTCTCACCAATTGTAATGGTCTGGTCAATGGTGGCCGAGCAACTAGCTCGTCACAATACGTCAGTCATTACTGTTGATGAACTGTGGTATCGTGTTGAAGCTGCATGGGCAGCTGTACCTTTACGCGCCATCCAAACTCTGCTTGACTCAATGCCGAGGCGTATCAAGGCCGTTATAATGGCCAGAGGTGTTTGTTGTGGGTACTGATTTCTCAGGATATAAGCACCCAAATTGTGTGAAAATGTAATCACATGTCAGTTCTAGTATAATATATTTGTCCAATGAATACCCGTTTAACATCTGGATTTCTTCTTGGTGCAGCACTCTTAAGGGCCACTAGTGTACATCTACATACATCCTCCGCTATCCACCAATCGGTGTGTGGCGGAGGGCACTATTCGCGCCAAAGTCATATTTCCCCCTTCAGTTCCACTTGCGGATCGCGCGAGGGAAAAACGACTGTCTGAACGCCTTAGTACGAGCTCTAATTTCCCTTATCTTTGAATGGTGGACATTGCGCGATATGAAAGTTGGTGGTAATAATGTATGCTCTACATCCTCGGCAAAGATCGGATTATGGAATTTAGTGAGCAGCCCCTTCCGTTTAGCGCGTCGTCTAACTGCAAGTGTGTCCCACTTCATTCATTCTATATGATTTGTAACGCTCTCGCGATTGCTAAATGCACCAGTCATGAATCTTGCAGCTCTTCTTTGGACCTTATCAATCTCTTGACCCAGACCCAACTGGTAAGGGCCTCATACAAACGTACAATACTCTAAGACTGGAAGAACTAAAGTATTGTAAGCAATTATCTTTGTTGAAGGACTGCATCGCTTCAGGATTCTACCAATAAACCGCAATCTAGTGTTCGCCTTGCCCGTTACTTGTGTAATCTGATCGTTCCATTTCAGATCATTTGGAATAGTCTCAGCTGGATACTTGACAGATGTTACCGCTTCGAAAGACTGGGCATTTATATTCTACTAGTATGTTAATGGGTATTTTCGCTTTGTTATACGCAGTAGTTTACACTTACTAATATTGAGAGATAACTGCCAGTCATTACACCACGCATTTATTTTCTGCAAATCCTCATTGATTTGTTCACAACTTTCGTGTGATACTACTTTCCTGTAGATTAAGGATCATCGGCAAACAGTCTAATGCCGCTGTAAATACCATCAACCAGATCGTTTATGCAAATCGTATTATCGCATCTAGCACAGAGTCCGTTTTTCAGGATTTGGAAAATTTTGTTTTATTATTGAACTTTGTCGACAGATGACCCTCCCAAGTCACTGTCGCCAGCATAGCCTAGGTGAGGGAAATCATGTTCGCCACTTGTCTGTGAGTGATGTGAACTTCATTCTGTGTGTTATCTATGTTATCTGTGTATGTGCCCGGGTTCGATTCCCGGCTGGGTCGGAGATTTTCACCGTTCAGTGACTGGGTGTTCTGTTACCCTAATCATCATCATTTAATCCCCATCGACGCGCAAGTCACCGAAGTGGCGTCAAATTGAAAGACTTGCACCTGGCGAACGGTGTATCTGACGGGAGGCCCTCGTCACACGACATTTACATTTTTACTGTGCGTGTCCTATTCTCTGAATTTGGGGACCAGCCCAGCACTTGCCCTAGACGAGCGTGGTAAACCGCCTAAAAACCACACTCGGACTGGCTAGTGTACCAGACCACAATCGTTAATCCGTCGTTTGGAATTAATCTGGATGTGAATCACGTCGACGACTCTTGAGCTAGGGCTTTGCACGTTACGCTACGCAAATCAGCAGGTTGGAATGCCACTACTTTCCTAATTACCCGTGCAAAATAACGAAGAACATGTGTTATAGCTCTGCTAACTTGTGAGATAATTCTCGAAATAGTAGCATCAGACATCCAGAACATGAATATCAATTAAGAATATTGTCACCTGCAGCTAAATATCTCAAAGTCACTAACAATCTCACATCAGCCAGTACTGCCTCACGATAGACGATGTCTGACTTTCTTATCATTGGCACGATCTTGTCCAGCAAGTACCTAAAACCTTCTCAGTTCATACGTGTAAAAATGTTTAAGGAAGCTTCGCCGCCACTCATCAGATCCAAGAAAATCATTCCAAGATTCTCGAACTCCAACAAATAACTCTCCACCATCTTGATTTTCTTCTTTTCTTTTCTTTCTGTTACTCAAAGTTGTGACCAAGACGGTAACTGCTGCAACCGTTTACAAAGGCTGCATTATTCCGATGTTACTTCAATGGAGTTTGTGTATTGTGTGTTAAGCCAGGGACCTAGAAACGACGCAAAGGCTTCATCCCGCCGTATCCCTCAGTGGTTCACAACCCCACAACAGGCCACAGCTGCAGTTAACAGCTGTGAGATTTCAAAATGACTTCGCTGATGGAACCTTAACACGAGTCCAGAAACGATTTACATGAATTTAGGAGAAAGAAACGCCGCCTTGAACTGTGGAAGAGAAATGAGTACACAGTTCAGTTAAAACTTATCTCTTCTTCACCGAACAGCATTGCAATGTGAAATAAGCATCTATTCTAGTTAGGACGCTAATAGTTCCTCACTTTCATAATGTGCCGAGAGCATAAATGGACGTCATTTCTCTGAAACCTGGGACACTACAGGATGTTTCACTCATGACTGACGTTATCCCTTTACAGTTTCGTGAGTATTTTGATAATATTCTAAAGAAATGTGCCGTTAATAGAGTGACTGGTGGAAAAGAAGACAATGATCTGAAAGTGAGGTTTGGGACAGTGATCAAGAATGACAAGTTCATGAACTTGGGTGTCTGTCAGAATAGACAGGGTTGTTTAATAAGCTAAAAATGTGGAATTAACTCTCTCATGCTACAAGCCAAAGCATTAAAAAGGATATTGATTTCCATTATATTGCCTATTTTGATATGTATTCTTAATTGTGCATGGCACAAACAACAGGAATGGTTATGGACATGTTGAAGTAACTAAGAAATATATTTTGCTTGAAAATTTACTATTTGTAGGTATATCGTATTTTTGATAAAATCAATGTTGATTAAACCAAAAAGGCTATATGTCAGTATTCTTCATTATCGTTTTCTGTTACTTACTTTAATTCATGATTAAACGTTTTGGTATGCACGTAAGAGTAACCGTAATGTTGGGAAATAATGCAACTGAAGATTGTATAGTTTTTTCAAAATATTTCAGACCTGCTGTTTAGTGACATGTCCCCTTTTTTGTCTCAACGCCTCTGTCACGGAGAGGAAAGTTCATTTTGAGTCAAGAAATGGACTCGGACGAGAGTAATAGAACCAGAAAGAGGGACGATTTAAAGAAGCAGTTAGACTAAAACAATTCTCTGAAGATCACCGTAATGAAGAAACTTCCAGAGACAAGAGACTCATCATGACATCGTTGGATCGTTGTTTTACTAGTAATTGCAGTTTTAATAAGAGCATTTACGTATGCAGATTTTTCAGGCATGAGGGAGCTGAACGAGGCAGAAGACCGGGAGAAGAACATAACTTATCAATAGAGAGCAAACGCAGAACACCATCAGAATCGAAGAAATAAAGATTTCTGTGTTATATTGTTGATTGCGTTCACATAAACATATTGACTATATTTTTTGGGTTCATGAACAATTTATTTTATCTGTTATTACTTTTATGTTGTAATTTCATGTACTGACACGTTTCATGACCTTGGAGATTTGCTCCTCAATTTGGTCCTACGGAGCTGACCTTTATTCTTTAGAAAGGTCTGGGCGCACGGAAAAGTGGCACGCTCTGCGTATGCAGAAGATAATGGCTGTGTTTTGATCGTGAGGAGGAATTAGCCAGTGAGCAATAGCGATAGCGGACGGTACAAAAGAAAGAGACTGTTCAGCTCTCTCTTGTGCTACGGAAAAATACTTGAAACGGTGTATCAGTTGTCAAAATCATTTACTGTGAAGGCCAGCACTGATTTAGTTCATAAGATAAACTTTAAATAAACTGAAGCCATACCAGGTAAATAAAATTTGTGTAGGCGGCAACTGTCACCTCCAATAACTCTGTATATACACACATCAAACCAAGTTTTGCATCACCTCGGTTCCGAGAGTTGCGTAACCTGTACAGAAAATTGGAATAGAGATCAACATAAACCTCATCTCCGTCTTTTATATTGCTCATGAAAACCACACATTGCATGTTGTACTACCATACAGCGAGACCTTCAGACGTGGTGTCCCAGATTGCTGTACACACCGGTACCTCTAATACCCAGTAGCACGTCCTCTTGCATTGATGCATTCCTGTATTCGTCGCGGCATACTATCCATAAGTTCATCAAGGCACTGTTGGTCCTGATTGTTCCACTCCTCAATAGCCATTCGGCGTAGGTTCCTCAGAGTGGTTGGTGGGTCACGTCGTTCATAAACAGCCCTTTTAAATTCATCCCAGGAATGTTCGATAGGGTTCATATCTGGAGAAAATGCTGGCCACTCTAGTCGAGCGATGTCGTTATCCTGAAGGAAGTCATTCACAAGATGTGCACGATGGGGGCGCGAATTGTCGTCCATGAAGACGAATGCCTCGCCAATATGCTGCCGATATGGTTGCACCATCCGTCGGGGGATGGCATTCACGTATCGTACAGCCGTTGCGGCGCCTTCCATGACCACCAGCGGCGTACGTCGGGTTCTCATAATACCACCCCAGAACAGCACGGAATCTCCACCTTGCTGCACTCACTGGACAGTGTGTCTAAAGCCTTCAGCCTGAACGGGTTCCCTTCAAACACGTCTCCGACGATTGTCTGGTTGAAGCATATGCGACACTCATCGGTGAAGAGAACGTAATGACAATCCTGAGCGGTCCATTCGGTATGTTTCTGGGTCCATCTGTACAGGCTGCATGGTACCGTGGTTGCAAAGTTGGACCTCACCATAGACGTCGGGAGTGAAATTGTGCTATATGCAACCTAATGCGCACATTTTGAGTCGTAACACGACGTCCTGTGGCTGCACGAGAAGCATTATTTAACATGGTGGCGTTGCTGTCAGGGTTCCACCGAACCATAATCCGTAGGTAGCGGTCATCCACCGAAGCAGTAGCAGTTGAGCTGCCTAAGCGAGGCATGTCATCGCCAGTTCCTGTCTCTCTGTATCTCCTCCATGTCCGAATAACATCGCTCTGGTTCACTCAGAGACGCCTGGATATTTCCCTCGTTGAGAGCACTTTCTGGCACAAAGTAACAATGCGGACGCGATCGAACCTAGGTACTGAGCGTCTAGGCATGGTTGTACTACAGAAACACTAGCCGTGTACCTCCTTCGTGATGGAATAACTGGAATCATTGAAATATTGGTGAATGTGAGGAAACAAATAATTTTACAGCATGTCCAAGATGATGTTCTTGTCACAGTTTCCTCCGCAAGAACGAAAGATCCATAAAGTTTGCCAACAGGAATGGCACAAACACATTCAGTTTCGGTGAGCCACTTCCACGTTCTAGAACGACGCCAGAATTTTGTGAACTCCAAATTTTTATATTATGGCTGTTTACTTTACCCGACAGATAAAACGCCGATTCGCCCGAAAAGATCAGTCGTTAAGAAAATGTGTCCTCTTCCGTATCCTGGAAAAGTCAAAAGGAAAAAATTCATACCTTATGTTACGGCCGCTGAGACACGGATACCACAGTGATAGCAACTCGTTAGCATTTATTCGTAGAAGTCGTTTCAGAACGCATCCCGCCGTTTATTTTGGGAAGCTGAAGCTCCTGGCCTGCCTGTGTTGTGGACTTCCGAGAGCTCTGTGTGAACGTATCTCTGATCTGCTTGATGTTTTGATCAGACGTGAGTGGCCGGCCAGTGACCTTACCTCGGCATACGCAACCATCTTCCACAAATTTTGTATGCCAGTCATAAATCTACTTGTGCAGAGGCGGTTTCTTTCTAAATCCACGGCGGAATCCACGCTGCACTCGAACTTCACGCAAAGTTCAACAAATAAAATTATTTCTCTGGCGGTGTAGTTGCCAAGTTGCTACAAACAAACAACAATGTAGGTGTGTCTAAGCATTGAATCTTCCTCTTTCCAGGGAAGTGGGTAATGTGTTACTGCCCTTGTAGTTCGTGTCTAATAAACAACTGAGATCTGGTCTTTCTTTTTCAGTCACCAGACACCACATTCTATTCTTCAGAGAATGTTAAAATTTTTCTCGCAGTCACATCATTGACTTTACTGTATCAATATAGGTGTAAAACCGTGGCGTTCTGAAAGCAGAATATTAATACAACACCAAATCTTTTGAGTTTCTGTGTGAACATAACGTTGTCGAACCATGTTCAATTACGACATTACGTTGCTATATCTAATGAAAGACGGCATTTATCATAATTGACCATGTACATAGCGATAGGAACCTTGTTACATCTACGTGACAATACATTTTGAGTTCCGTTACAATTAATGATACCCAGATTGTTTAATAGAGTTTCAACAAATTCACAACGAGTCAAACCCATATAACTTTGTAAATATGCCATATTAATAACTAATTGTTTCACAGAAGCTGTTTGTTGGTAGTAGTTTATTTTACCGGACTACTTTCGGTTGCTGCCCATCATCAGCGGTATCTACATTATAGAAAAGATATTTCTCACAATACGTTACTTAGACTGTGTGTAGTAGTGTTTTATGCAGTTGTGAGTTTTTAATTCCTTGTAACGTGACATGCCTTATACGTACACTGAGGTGACGTAAGACAAGGGACAGCGATATGTACAGTTATGCTAAAAAGTATCCGAACGACCTGAATTGCATTTCGCCTGATTCGTATACAACCCGCATAACGCAGCTGTCTAGCAGGTCCTCTAATCGCTCCCCAGTACAGTCGTTTGAGTATTGAAAATGGTTCCAACAAGTCACCACTAGAAAACACTGCTCTGTATCGCAATAACTCAAGATGTAAAGTAATACCACGATACTACAAATATCAGGGAACACCTTATCACAGGTAAGACTGTCCTTAAGGCTTGTACGCTCAAATTTATTACAATAAATGACATACCTGAAATGCTACCACTCTCATTATTACGTCAGATAGGTAATGCACGTAGTAAGTTGGTCGTATTCATGATTTCCTCTTCAAAATAACATACCGTACTTATTATTTAACACAAAATGACATTAATAATTTAAGTTATTCACGAGCAGCTAGTTGAGAATATGTATGAACTTCAAATGACACGACGAACCGTCTCGTTCTGCATATGGATTCAAACCCAGGTCATGCATACTAAGCAAAGATTTCGTGACTGACAAAAACTAACACTCATTCCTGACTAGGCATACAGAGAGTGATATACCTTGATTTTAGACAGTATCAGTTAGCAAACATCAACTTTAAATTACATAACGTAAACATTTTTAACGGACGCGAATTCCTACCCAGCATCTATTGCCCCTGTTAACGAACTACGAGAGATGTTAAATATTGCTTCTTCACAAGTAGCTTACTTGAAATGCCGTGAGGTAAAGCTTTTTGTTGGATAGGGATTCGAACCCAGAACCTAGTCAGATTGTTATCGAAGTACAATCAACTGTGACAGACGTCCGCGGTGGTCTAGCGGTTCTAGGCGCTCAGTCCGGAACCGCGCGACTTCTACGATCGCAGGTTCGAATCCTCCCTCGGGCATGGATGTGTGTGATGTCCTTAGATTAGTTAGATTTAAGTAGTTATAAGTTCTAGGGGACTGATGACCACAGATGTTAAGTCCCACAGTGCTCAGACCCATTTGAACGAACTGTGACATATCGCATTTTCTCGGCAGTAGCTAGATGTTTTTACTAAAATTGCGGGACGAAACATTAATTTTTTTCCTTCCCAGGACTCCAACCCGACACCTATCGCTGTTATATTCTCGAGAAAACGAACGTTAAATATGGGTTTGTTACACCAGCAGCGAGATGTGAGCATGTTTGAACTAGAAATAATATGACGAAGAATTCAGTGCTGACTGGTAATCGAACCCCACATATGTCGTTGCTGACTACACAAAAAGAGACTTCAGATACCGAATTTTTCTCCACGATCAGCTCGGAATAACATCCTTGAACTTACAGTGACCTCGTTAATAGTTCTGTGTCTCACTGGGAGTCAAAAACGTCAGATATCGTTAAGTGTTGACAACGAATGAAAATACATTAAAAATCAAAATTATTATCCACTAGCAGATAGGTGTTCTCACGCCAGGGCTTGAAAATACATAATTAAAACTTTAGTGACGGGCCAGCCCATTATGTGGAGATGTTGAGAATCTGCAGTTTTGAACAAACAACAAATTGTAGTCGAGCTGTATTGTCAGGAAGGAGCCAAATTCCGCGTTAAGGGCGGTCTGAGTTGCATTCCCAGTTCAGAACCAATTTTATCGACATACAGAAGCCCAAATAAAAGTTGGAACAAGTGTCCTGTGACCCTACATAGCAATTGTTTCGTCACTAGAAACTAGTATAAGAAAGGTTACTGGTGATAGAGTTTCTACATGTCACCACTGCTGACTTTATTGTGGTTCTCCCTAACGTCTACTTGGTAGAGAACGAATATCATGTTTAATCTGAATTTCAGACCACAATGCCATTATACCTTCTTCGCTTGGCGTTGCCATGCGAGAATCTATTCCTATCAAAAATCATCAGCAGAATTTGGAATCTAACCCAGAGCACAAGTATACGAACCTATCATCAGTCCAACAGACCACCAAATCCTGTTTCTGTGACTCATTTTTCTATCGTAAGGCCGTTGCGCCACACTGGATGAGAATTCTAACACACAGGCTCCCTGTACTGGTTTGCAGCATGTTCAGTACATTGATTTACTGGGTTGACCGAATCGCCATGAACTAGCCGCCTCGGCTAACATTCGACTCTAATTTGTAATCACCGAAATAAAATCACGTAACTGGCGCCTACACAGAACTACCAACAGTATGGAAAGCAGAAATTTAATTAGGAAGGGTTCCTTTCTACTTGAGCTACTCTATTGCGTTATCTGTTTGTTGAAAATGTCGTGCAGTGCAAAAGAAAATCTGTAACTGTCTGTCATTCAGAAGTCTAGATCCTGCCATATGCATTATCTCACAGCTCTGTGGAATGCAGAAGTTCTGGAGAAATTGTTATTGACTTCTGGAGGTACTGTAGTTACGTGTGAGCTAGTAGCATAATGATAAGCGTTGCGCACATTAGATAAGATGTCGCGAGTTTGAGTACTTTCAGCCGGCCGCGGTGGTCTCGCGGTTCTAGGCGCGCAGTCCGGAACCGCGGGACTGCTACGGTCGCAGGTTCGAATCCTGCCTCGGGAATGGATGTGTGTGATGTCCTTAGGTTAGTTAGGTTTAAGTAGTTCTAAGTTCTAGGGGACTGATGACCTCTGATGTTAGGTCCCATAGTGCTCAGAGCCATTTGGGCCATTTGAGCCACCCACAACTTTTATTACTGGCTCATTTGTGGCGTGAAGTGGTGGACAAAAACATTATCGTGAAGTGGTGGAGAAATATATCACATGTAGTGCCAAATTGGTTCAAACACCAGAATGAGATTTTCACTCTGCAGCGGAGAGTGCGCTGATATGAAACTTCCTGACAGATTAAAACTGTGTGCCGGACCGAGACTCGAACTCGGTATCTTTGCCTACAACACCTTTCAAACACCATCGCCAACTGCGATAGGCACTTCAAGACAAAGAATGTTTGTGACAACATGATGAGCCAGTTTATTCGTCTGAATGGAACATGCACATTACTAGTACTTTAAAACGCTCTACAATCAAAATTATTCCACAGACACAGTTGCACTTATCTCACGTTATTGAGACCCATGAAACATCATTACAAATTGAGACCTTCCACCTTGCTCTCTTAATAACAGTACGACTGGTTCACGCAAGACAAATTTTACACAGGTAGTCGAAATTGTGTTTGCAATTCTGCTACAGCTTCAGATAATTCTTACAAGTACATCGGATTTAGTTCATAATTACCAACAAGCGACAAGTGATTCAACATGCACCCCTCAGCGCATTACATAAACGTTAACGTCTAATTTTTGAATTAAAAGACAATTTCCATCTCAAATAGTAACAATAATAATAAAACATGATTATAAAAATACCTTTACTACTATATAAAGATAAGTCATTGTTTGATGTCCTCAACAAAAATTTCGAAAAGTGGTTCACCAATTTACTTCAAATTTGTACACGATACTCTGATAAACGTTCGGACTGACATAGACTACATATTTTTAATATACAGGGTGGTCCATTGGCAGTGACCGGGCCAAATATCTGACGAAAGAAGCATCAAACGAAAAAACTGAAAAGAACAAAATTGGTCTAGCTTGAAGGGGGAAACCAGATGGGCTATGGTTGGCCCGCTAGATGGCGCTGCCATAGGTCGAACAGATATCAAATGGGTTTTTAAAAATAGGAACCCCCATTTTTATTACATATTCGTGTAGTACGTAAAGAAATATGAATTCTTTAGTTGGACCACCTCTTTCGCTATGTAATAGATGGCTCTGTAATAGTCACAAACGTATAAGTACATGGTACCACGTAACATTTCGCCAGTGCGGACGGTATTTGCTTCGTGGCACATTACCGTGTTAAATAATGGTTCAAATGGCTCTGAGCACTATGGGACTTAACTTCTGAGGTCATCAGTCCCCTAGAACGTAGAACAACTTAAACCTAACTAACCTAAGGACATCACACAAATCCATGACCGAGGCAGGATTCGAACCTGCGGCCGTAGCAGTTGCGCGGTTCCGGACTGTAGCGCCTACAACCCCTCGGCCACTCAGGCAGGCACCCGTGTTAAAATGGACCGTTTACCAATTGCGGAAAAGGTCGATATCGTGTTGATGTATGGTTATTGTGATCAAAATGCCCAAGGGGCGTGTGCTATGTATGCTTCTCGGTATCCTGGACGACAACATCCAAGTTTCCGGACCGTTCGCCGCATAGTTACATTATTTAAGGAAACAGGTAGTGTTCAGCCACATGTGAAAAGTCAGTCACGACCTGCAACAAATGATGATGCCCAAGTAGGTGTTTTAGCTGCTGTCGCGGCTAATCTGCACATCAGTAGCACACAAATTGCGCAAGATGTGGACTCTCAAAAACGTCGCTATTGAGAATGCTACATCAACATCGATTGCACCCGTACCATATTTCTATGCACCACGAATTGCATGGCGACGACTTTGAACGTCATGTACAGTTCTGTCACTTGGCACAAGAGAAACTACGGGACGATGACAGATTTTTTGCACGCGTTCTATTTAGCGACGAAGCGTCATTCACCAACAGCAGTAACGTAAACCGGCATAATATGCACTAATGCGCAACGGAAAATCCACGATGGCTGCGACAAGTGGAACATCAGCGACCTTGCCGGGTTAATGTATGGTGCGGCATTATGGGAGGTTGACGGACATCATTTTGAGCAGTTATTGCATTAATGTGCTATTTACAGGTAATCAAGCTGTAACAGCATGCGTTCTCAGAAATGATAAGTTCACAAAGGTACATGTATCACATCGGAACAACCGAAATAAAATGTTCAAACGTACCTACGTTCTGTATTTTAATTTAAAAAACCTACCGTTACCGACTGTTCGTCTAAAATTGTGTGCCATATGTTTGTGACTATTACAGCTCCATCTACCACAAACCGAAAATGTGGTCTAACTAAAGCATTCATATTTCTTTACGTACTACACGTATCTGTAATAAAAAATCGGGGTTCCTATTTTAAAAAACGCAGTTGATATCCGTTTGACCTATGGCAGCGCCATCTAGCAGGCCAACCATAGCGCCATCTGGTTTCCCTCTTCAAGCTAGACTAGTAGACAAGTTTCGTTCTTGGTATTTTTTTTTCTTTTGACACTTATTTCGTGAGATACTTGACCCGGTCACGATCAATGGACCACCCTGTATATACAGGTTGTTTCAGAAGTTATGGTCAGTATTCAGGGATATGAAAGGAATGGTCATTCGAAATAAAAAAGTCAAGTAAACTTGGGCTCTGAAACACATATCTTAAGAGCTATAAGTAATTCTTGATCTTCGATACTCTGAAGTAATCTCTTCTACAACAAGCTATTTGCGTTCAATATTTTGAGAAGTGGCAGAATGGACCAAAACAAGAAAAAAATATCCTGTAAACATGTGCTCTAAAATACATACCTTAAAAGTTATGAACACTTGTTCATTAGAAGAGTTGTGTTTCAATGTAGCGAAGATGAACAAGTGCTCATAGCTCTAAGATATGCATTATAGAGCACACTTTCACTGGAAATTTTTTTCGTCTTTTGGTCCGTACGATGACTTCCCAAGAAATGGAAAGTAAAGAGCTTACAGTAGATGAGGTTTATTGCACATTATCTAAGATTAAGAAATGCTCATAGCTCTTAAAGTACGCGTTTTAGAGCCCATGTTTACTTGACATTTATTCCTGTCATATCCCTGAATACTGACCATCACTTCTGAACCACCCTGCATATATACACTATAAAAGGGGCAATGTTGTTAGCAAATATTTCGATGAGTTTTTGACTGATCTACTTCAAACTTTTACAGAATACTCTAATAAACATTCAGACGGGCACAGGCTACATTTTTTAGCATGCATATTATATGAAAATATACTTAAAATCTATAATATTTTATAATGACAAGTCGATGTTTCACGTTGTTACCATAAATCTCAAAAAGTTCTTGACCGATTTACTTCCAATTTTCGCACATTAGAGGAGAGAGGAGCATGTTGCGACAGGGGTAAATTGCAACATCTGCATTTTTTCATGCAGTATTCCATCAGTTACTGCCATCGTATGGAGGCACTTTTAGCTGTGTGGTATTCTCATTGTGATGGTCAGAGTCGGCGCGAGAAAATTTTTTTGTGTTCTCTTTCTTTGATCGAAATCGTCATCGGTCAGTAACCGTTTATAGTATATATAATAACACGTTCTGTGACAGACATTACATTTCAAACATGATAAATATTTATGTTTTGTAGTTTAACAATGTAATAACTGATTTTAGTTTAAAGTCATTGTCATGCTGTTTATTTGTGATTTATATGGTGGTGCGAAGCGGGGCATGTTGTAACACAGTGTTGCAACTTACCCTGCTCTTGATTAGGTCGAAATTTTATGCCTCTTGAATAGTGTAATGCTTTTATTTTACTTGCTCTTTTGTTTTACTTTTACTCAGTTTAATTTTTACTTTCAGGTAAGGAAAATGAGTTATTACAAACGCAAAACAGAAAATATTCAGGGATCATATCGTGAGATCCAGCGAAATTACGTTCGGTTCGACCAAAGAGGAAATCCGAAAACTGGGGTATCTTTGTGCAAAATATTTTAACTTGAAAATTCCATCACCTTGGGCACAAAAGGGAATAGCTGGGGCCAACTGGCTTTCAGGAAAATTTGGATATTTGTGGTAAGGTCTTATGGGACCAAACTGCTGAGGTCATCGGTCCCTAAACTTACGCACTACTTAACCTAGCTTAAACTAACTTTCGCTAAGGACAACACTCATACACACCCATGCCCGAGGGAGGACTCGAACCTCCGATGGAGGGAGTCACGCGGACCGTGACAAGACGCCCTAGACCGCGCAGCTACCCCGAGTGGCTGGCTTTCAGGAGTTATGGACAGAAACAATAATCTTTCCATCAGACAACCTGAAAGCACAAGTCTGGGATGAATGACAGTATTTAATAGAAAAAATGTTGGGGAGTTTTTCCAAAAGTTAGGAGATGTTTATTCTCGGCACCCTCTTCCCCCCTTCCAGAATTTGGAACACGGATGAAATGAGTGTAACTACAGCGTTGAAGCCAAGCAGAATAGTTGCGCACAAGAGTGTGAAACAAATTGGAACTGCGAGCTCTGCTGAACAGGGAGAATAGATAATAGTAGCAGCTGCTATATATGCACGAGAGACATTCATTACACCCATTATTATTTTTCCAAAAAAAAAACTTTTAAGGCTCATGTTATCCGTGACAGGCCCTTTGGATGCAGTGGTGCTGCCACAGATTCTGGGTGGATGGTGGAACTATCTTTTATAACATTTCTCCACTGTTTTATTGGGCAAACAAAACCAACAAAAGAAACTCCTGTCAGACTAGTGCTGGACAACTATGCGTCCCATCTCAATATAGAAGCATTTAATAAACACAAGAACAGTGGTGTAGTTCTTCTATCATTTCCTCCCCGCTGTCCTCACAAATTACAGCCCCTTGATGTAAGTGTTTATGGTCCTTTCAAGAAGATGTGCTCCAGGGGAATCGATGCCTCGTTGAAAACAAATCCGGGAAAGACACCAACAATTTATGATTGGCTTTGCATTATAAACAAAGAACTTCTCAGCACACCAGCAAACATCACTCCAGGATTCTCAGCAACAGGCATATTCATATTTGACCCAAACAGATCCTAAGAAAGTGATTTTTCTTCATCTTCTGTGACCGATAGGCCCGTTCCAGAAGAAGAAGTTTCAGGTTCTCTGGCTAACTCCGAGAATGTGGCGAATGATGTTAATTCTGTTCCAGGTCATTCAGCAGAGAAAAACTTTTCCCCTTAACACATTCTTCCTTTCCCTAAAGCTAGACCAAGGAAAGAGACCAACCGTGGAAGAAAGAAAAGGAAATGTGCTATCTTAACAGGCACACCAGAAAAACAGGATCTATAAAAAGAAAGGGAGAAGAGAAATCACTGATTGCCCTATCAAAAATCATGTGATGGCTGTACAGAGCTGAAACTCGGACTGACTGTTAGGGAGGAATCCCGTCACTGAGGCTTCTACCTTCACATATCCAGTTCAGTGTCAGAGAGAGGAGAGAAGATGATGGACAGAGAGGGGGAGAGGAAATGGATATAGAACGGGGCAGAAGGCGTAGACAGAGATGGACAGGGAGAGGCGGAAGGAGTCGATGCACAGAGAAAGGAAGGGGAGTATGAAATGGGCGAAGAGAGGGGGTGGAGGGATGGGCAGATAGAGGGAGGGGGGAAGGAGTGTAGGATGTGCGTCCAATTTCCATAAAAAATTTAGCAATTACAAAGATTTGCCGGGTCTGATTGTTTAGTATAAAAATAGCAGTCAAATATTGTGACCTCTGTTTATTAATACTGTGGGCCTTCAAGGGCTATTAATGAGATCATTTACAAGCCAAGAACGGTTCGCAACGAATGGTTGCAGAGGACAGACTGATTAAACCAACGCAAGTTGCCTTTCATCAAAGCCTATACAATACTTAACACAGCCTTACGTGGTATTCTGGTTCAGAAACACATCATTCCCACCAGGTTTTTAAGTTAAAAAGGTAGCACTACTGGTCATTTTCGAGCGTTGCACCTTCAGACATAATAACACACAAAAATTGAATGGAATTAAAAAATGTATTTTTACTTCTATTTAATTTTGATGTTTTATTATGTTTTTAAGTGCATCTGCAAATGGATCAAAGCTCGAAAAGGCAACTAGTGCTTAATACAGAACCTATTTTAACCTAACATACCGATGGAAAAGACCAAGGCTGCTCTGCCCATCCTGAAGAACTTAATACTAAAATGTTCATCCATGCTGCGAATCCTATTCAGGATGTAATCGGCGTCTCTCGACACTCTCGACTAAACGAGGCAATATCTGCCAGTCACTTCAGTGTCCTGGTAAATGCATTGAATATTGGAGGGCATATCACCTCCGACCAAGCACTGTGTCACGTTTAAGGACGACGATGAGTCCAGACCTCTTTTTTTCAACCTGCACAGTCACTATATTGTTTCACTGTGAGTTGCAACGTTAATGGAAGTTTCACGTCTCATGAATGGGGTGATTGCTTACTGGAACCGAAACATAACTTTCCTGGCGCATGATACACATCAGAATTTCTTTCTCGTATTGAGTTAGTGTACATGCAACCCAGCAAACTACACTTCGATTCGGACTCGAATTCACAAAGCCATATTTCGTGCTAGCCACAGGTCTTCGAAGCAGATGATCTTCCTTATTGTTATAACCCGGCAGGTAGGTTAAATAAACTGCCTTGCTTTGACTTTTCTTATCATCAGTTGTCATTACCTGTAATGACTACGCTATGAAGTTCTGATAGCCCAGCATGTAACACATACTATACGAACGTCTTCACACTTGTGTAATATTACACATTCACTCGTTTGTTTTTCTTCACAAGGTTTTTGACACGTCGAACATCATTCGATGTGTTGGATGTTTGAGGTCCCCAGAGTTTCTACGAACCTCTAGTTAATCTCATGAATCTGCGAATACTTCAAGAACCCTTTCCCACGCAAGAGGGTTTGATAGTTAATGCATCTTGTAACCAATCAGTTCAAGATATAATTGCATGTCCTAATGCATTTACCTTTCACATGGACATGCCATATTGAAACGTCTTATTATCGAACTTATACTGGTAGCTGATTCCTTGTCAGCCCTCCCTCTAATGACCTCAGGTACTACCTTTTCGCTATCTATTTCCACGAGTTTAGTGTAGCGACCGTTCACATAGCTGTTACGATTAATGGTGTGCTTCCGAGTGTTTAGCCGAATTGTTGTTTCCGCTTTATGTACAATATTTCAACAACTGATCCAGTCGTCTTCTTCAGTTACGAGTTGTGCTGTTATGCGTAAGTAGTCGTGCAGAGCCGTTTCTACCACGCTGATTACGATCCTTACGTAACAAACCTTCACCTGCCACTTTCAAGTCCCCCCCCCCCCCCCCAGCCTCCACCTCTTCACCAACCATGACATGTGTCAAGGTCATCCCTACAACTGCACACGTCAGGCTCATCCATCTCACTCCCTCCAAGGGGTCCATTGTTTTCTTAAGTAAACATACTGCTCACTTGTGATCTTAATAGATGTTTGTTTAAGACCAGGATCTTTATTTATGTCTCCTTTCAAGGTGACACTTCCCGCTCCCCCCTCTGAGTAGCCTTCTTATGCTCTTACAGTCTCACTCAGAAGTACTTTGTAGTTGAACCACTATGTTGGTTGGCGTGTCTATCTATATGCATAATCAAAACCAGTTGTTCAGACAGATGACTGGTTAACCTCGTTGCAGTTACATGTGTTGATTGCTTGTTGCAGGTAAACGTGTATTTTAGCTATAAACAGCGTTTCCAGGGGGCTCATCAGTATTTTGTAAAATGGGAAGAATGCAAAAAACCTAACTACATAAAGTGAGTCAATTTCTCGTTTTTTTATTTACTTACATTAATGTCTAAAACAAAAGACTATTCAGTAGATTTCAAAAAAACTGTCTTAATGGCACTGAGTCAAGGCCAAACTCAGTCCTTCATTGCAAAGGTGTTTCGGGATCCCACAACAGCCTGTGCGCATTTAGGCCCAGCTTCAGAAAAAGAGCAGGACGATAGAGAACAATGCACGAAATGGGTAACCTCGAAAAAACCGCTCAATAAGAAAATAGGATCATCCAAAGGCAATCGACGGCTGATCCCAAAAAATCAGCCAGGGCAATATATGAAGCAGGTCAAAGTTAACTTTAGGACTCTGTATCTCAAAATGAACAAAAATGGACTTGTACCACTATTGAAATAAGCCCTTCACATGATGAAACACAGGGTAACGGCCCATGTTCTGACAGTTACACATCGCTTAGTAGCTATAGATTCAAATGGAACTGTCCAGGCGTCTCGGAGTGAACCTAAGAGATGTTGTTCGGACATGGAGGAGATATAGATAGACAGGAACTCTCGGTGACATGCCTCGCTCAGGCCGCTCAAGGGCTACTACTGCAGTGGATAACCGTTACCTACGGATTATGGCTCTGAGAAACCCTGACAGGAAAGCCACCGTGATGAATAATGCTATTCGTGCAGCCATAGGGCGTCGTGTTACGACTCAAACTGTGCGCAATAGGCTGCATGTAGCGCAACTTCACTCCCGACATCCATGGCGAGCTCCATCTTTGCAACCACGACACCATGCAGTGCGGTACAGATGGGCCCAACAACATGCCGAACGGACCACTCAGGCTTGGCATCATGTTCTCTTTACCGATGAGTGTCGCATATGCCTTCATCCAGACAATCGTCGGAGACGTTTTTTGAGGCAACCTGAGTCAGGCTGAACGCCTTACACACACCATCCGTCGAGTGCAGCAAGGTGGACGTTCCCTGCTGTTTTGGGATGGCATTATGTGGAGCTGACGTACGCCGCTGGTGGTCATGGAAGACGCCGGTATGGCTGTACGATATGTGAATGCCATCCTCCAACTGATAGTGAAACCATGTCGGCAGCATATTGGTGAGGCATTCGTCTTCATGGACGACAATTCGCGCCCCCATCTTGCACATCTTGTGAATGACTTCCTTCAGGATAACGACATCCCTCGACTAGAGTGGCCAGCATGTTCTTCAGACATGAACCCTATCGAACATGTCTGGCATAGATTGAAAAGGGCTGTTTATGGACGACGTGACCCACCAACCACTCTGAAGGATCTACACCGAATCGTCTTTGAGGAGTGGAACAATATGGACCAACGCTGCCTTATTGAACTTGTGGGTAGCATGCCACGACGAATATAGGCATGCATCAATGTAAGAGGACGTGCTCTTAGATGTTAGAGGTATCGGTATGTACAGAAATCTGGTCCACTACCTCTGAAGGTCTCGCTGTATGGTGGTATAACATGCAATGTGTGGTTTTCATGGGCAATAAAAAGAGCAGAAATGATGTTTATGTTGATCTCTATTCCAATTTTCTGTACAGGTTCCGGAACTCTCGTAACCGAGTTGATGCAAAACGTTTTTTGATGTGTGTAGTATGAAGTCACTGTCAGGTTGCCTACTGAGGAAGGACGACCATTTAAAACATAAGTAATTTTTAGCAATGACCACCATTTGGGGTAATTATCAATTGCTCTCAAAATAACGGTAGCCAAAATCTGTTTACAGATTATCTTTTCGCTAAGAGTTTCGTTAACAGTTGAAATCTCAAGGAGCTTGAAATAAAATTGACAGTTACATTATGGATACAACAGTGGTCTGTTCACTACTAAAGGGTCTTGAATCTGTCATCTGATTGAATGCTTATTAATCCCTACTGGACTGTTTGTGGCCTTCTGAACCATCCTAGCAATTGTCTCGCCATGTGTCTCTCCTGAGAAGGTTTGCTGTCTTACACTGTCATTGTAATTTGTATAGATATAAGACAATTTTACTTTCAGATTCTTTTGTGCGTCTACTTCTGTAAGGGTAATGACAGTTGTTTCGACATAATTGATTCTAATTTTTTGCTGTCCTTTTACACACATGAACTATATATATCAGTGCTTTGATATTTTATGTAAAATTCCACTCTCTAAAAAATTTCTTTTATATGCGTAGATTGTGTTTTATTTTCTTTGTGAGCTTTCTATTCGTTTTCATCTATGTTGTTATTTCGTTTTATATTTTGTCCTTTTATTGTGATTTTTTGTATAAGCCATGGTTTTCTTGTCTTATTTGATCTCATGTGCAGCTACACTGCACGCTTTTAGATTAACGTTTCGTAAAACCTTGTTTTAATTTCTTTTTCATGTGCATGTATGTATTGTAAAAGAAACAAGTAAGAAAGTAAAATTTCTAGGAATGATTGATCCAAGTCTACTGAGTGATGTTCATGAATTTTTCCATACCATCTAACGCAATTTTTTCCATTTTTCTTGGATCCCACGCCGTACCAGGATTCCTTTTGCCACCCGACTTCAAGGTGTCTTCTTTCCAAAATTCATTCCAAGTTTGAAAACATTTTTTGTGCTGGAATGTAAACTGCTTACGGTATGTATCGATAGTTCGACGTTTGTATTGGATTTGTGTCCCGGCACACGACTGGTGACAGTAGCTACATCCGCAAGACAGAATAAGGGATACTGGCTAGCTCATCATGACATGGAGCGGAATGTGAAGCCAGAAAAGTTTGGTTGAGTGATAAAAGGCAGTTGTTGGTGCGCCTATGTGCAGATGATGCGGTTAGTGCAGCAATCACGCTGAACTGTATGTGCTGTAAACTTACATTCATATACTTACATTCCACACCGTGTTCACCGAATTAAGTAAATCACAGTATTACGTACAGGCTATCAGTAAACTTGAGGAGTTTGACTGTGAAAGTGATGTAGATTTGTATAAGAGAGTAACCTATAGACAGTGTGGCCCTAAGAATAAACCATTTCAGCATAGATTTGAATTATACTAGTACTTTGGTGCCTGAATTGGTATAGTGGCACCCTTTCATTTCTTCTGTGTCAAACAATATACATCGTGTAGAAACATTTCACAATAGCTATAGCAGCAGTGTCATGGAGGAAAGAGCGACTTTTTCTGGAGCGTTAGATGGGCTACCACCATAATCTAAAAAGTCTTCATAAGTCTGTCTGAACAAAACTCTGAGTTGATGAGCTATTTAAACAAAGACGACGAGCGAAGGAATGAGTTGGCGGACTGACATGCAAAAGTGTTTGGCCAACTAGCCATGCGACTAGAATGAAGTACCTCGTACTTGCCTCTCACTGCCGGAAAGTGCGCACTCCACTCGGCCTAATGCGACCACTGTCGGAGAGGAATAGTTTCAAAGAGGTTTGGCGTTGCTTTTACGCCACTTCCATTAGATGCACTACTGGCCATTAAAATTGCTACACCACGAAGATGACGTGCTACAGACGCGAAATTTAACCGACAGGATGAAGATGCTGAGATATGCAAATGATTAGATTTTCAGAGTATTCACACAAGGCTGGCGACGGTGGCGACACCTACAACGTGCTGAAACTTCCCAGTGTCTTAGAAAACGCTCAAGAGCCGACAACAAGAGCAACTGCCTGGTGAAACGTTGTTGTGATGCCTCGTATAAGGAGGAGGAATGCGTACCACCACGTTTCCAACTTTGATAAAGGTCGGATTGTATCCTATCGCGATTGCGGTTTATCGAATCGCGACATTGCTGCTCGCGTGGGTCAAGATCCAACGACTGTTAGCAGAATATAGAATCGGTCGGTTCAGGAGGGTAATACGGAACGCCGTGCTGGATCCCAACAAGCTCGTATCACTAGCAGTCGAGATGACAGACATCTTATCCGCATGGCTGCAAAGGATCGCGCAGCCACGTCTCGATCCCTGAGTCAACAGATGGGGAGGTTTGCAAGACAACAACCATCTGCACGAACAGTTCGACGACGTTTGCAGCAGTATCGACAATCAGCTCAGAGACCATGACTGCGGTTACCCTTGACGCTGCATCACAGACAGGAGCGCCTGCGATGGTGTACTCAACGACGAACCTGGATGCACGAACGGCAAAACGTCATTTTCTCTGATGAATCCAGGTACTGTTTGCAGCATCATGATGGTCGCATCCGTGTTTGGCGACATCGCGATGAACGCACATTGGTAGCGTGTATTCGTCATCACCATACTGGCGTATCACCCAGCGTGATGGTATGGGGTGCCATTGGTTACACGTCTCGGTCACCTCTTGTTCGCATTGACGAGACTTTGAACAGTGGACGTTACATTTCAGATGTGTTACGACCCGTGGCTCTACCCTTCATTCAATCCCTGCGAAACCCTACATTTCAGCAGGATAATGCACGACCGCATATTGCAGGTCCTGTACGAGCCTTTCTGGATACAGAAAATGTTCGACCGCTGTCCTGGCCAGCACATTCTCCAAATCTCTCACCAATTTAAAACGTCTTGTCAATGGTAGCCGAGTAACTGGCTCGTCACAATACGCCGGTCACTACTCTTGATGATCTGTGGCGTCGTGTTGAAGCTGCATGGCAGCTGTACCTGTATACGCCATCCAAGCTCTGTTTGACTCAATTCCCAGGCGTATCAAGGCCGTTATTACGGCCAGAGGTGGTTTTTCTGGGTACTGATTTCTCAGGATCTATGCACCCAAACTGCGTGAAAATGTAGTCACATGACAGTTCTAGTATAATATATTTGTCCAATGAATACCCATTTATCATCTGAATTTCTTCTTGGTGCAGCAGTTTTAATGGCCAGTAGTGTAGAATCTTCTCAGGTGCAAGGTAAAGTGAGATGGTTGCTGTAACAATTTTCAACGGCAATAAAAAAAATGGACGTAATGCCTCGCCACAACACAACTACGGCGCCAGGGCTTGGTAGCCGGGGAGAATGCAACGCGGTCTGGAATTTTGCAAAGCTGTTGTCACACGAAGGTGTGTGGTTTGTTTAACATCCTGGGAAACCCAAGCAGTGCTCTGCCTCAGGGCTTCCATGGTCAAAGGACGTAAAATAGAATAGTTTGGCTTTGCGATGGGTAGCGCTGTCATTGTTCAATGCACTTGACGTCACGTGGTGAGCAGTGGTAGGGCGAAGTTCAGTTTTCACGATTTGCACGGACACGTCTCGTACAATTTCTGCACATATGACACACTCGGCTTGCAGCCTCTTCAAATTTTGATTTACGTTAAAACAAAAAAATCTTTTAAACAAGATTCAAGATTTTTCTTCAAGAATTCTAAAATACCGTAAAGATCTGTAGATAGCGTTTTCCGATTTTCAAGTCTAAAATTATTGATGTAGCAAAACTCATATAGTTATGTATGAACTGCATACCGGTACAAAAAACGAAAGTGACCATTCATATTCTTCATCCACGCACTTCTATATTAAAGGGTTGGTCTCTTCTTCCCCGCCGGCCGGTGTGGCCGTGCGGTTGTCGGCGCTTCAGTCTGGAACCGCGTGACCGCTAGGTCGCAGGTTCGAATCCTGCCTCGGGCATGGATGTGCGTGATGTCCTTAGGTTAGTTAGGTTTAAGTAGTTCTATGTTCTATGGGACTGATGACCACAGATGTTAAAGTCCCATAGTGCTCAGAGCCATTTTTTTTCTTCTTCCCCGTGACAGAGAAAGCACGGCCGAATAACTTCCCAGTGTCTTAGAAAACGCTCAAGAGCCGACAACAAGAGCAAACACGGCACAAGAATATTCCGTAAAATTGTAAATCTCTTGCTCACCGAAGTCAAACATGTTTTGGAGTTCATGCGTTTTCTCACTAGAAGATGAAAACCCGTTGTAGACCTTAAATGCTACACACTTGATGCTGAATTTAATCATTTTCCATGCATTTTTGGTCATATTATGAATAACATATAGCAGATACAACTAGCTTCAATTACAGTGGGGTGACAAAAGCCATGGGACAGCGATATGCCCACATACAGATGGGTTTAGTAGTATTGCGTACACAACGTACAAAAGTCAGGGGATTGTTGGAGTTGTCATTTGTACTCAGGTGATTCATGTGAAAAGGTTTCCGATTTGATTGTGGCCGCTCGACAGGTACTATCACATTTTGAAAGCGGAATAGTAGTTGGAGCTAGGAGCACGGGACATTCCATTTCGGAAATCCTTAGGTATTTCAATGTCGAGATATACAGTGTCAAGAGTATGCCGAGAATACCAAATTTCAGGCATTTCCTCTCACTGCGGACAACGCACTGGCCGACAGCATTCACTTAACGATCGAGAGCAGCGGCGTTTGCATTGAGTTGTTTGTGCTAACAGACAAGAAACACTTCGTGATCTAGCCGCAGAAATCAATGTTGGACCTAGAACGAACATATCCGTTAGGACAGTGCGGCGAAATTTGGCGTTAGTGGTCTATGGTAGCAGTGAGTGGCTTTGCTAATAGCACAGCATCACCTGCAGCGCCACCAGTTGGACCCTAGACGACTGTAAAACTGTGGCCTGACCAGCTGAGTCCCTCTTGGTAGGGTTAGAGTGCGGCGCATGGATTCAAATTGTCAACAGGCCACTTCACTAGCTGGCGGAGGCACCATAATGGTGTGGGACAACTGGACCGATCAGTGACTGGAAATGGTTATGTTCGGTTACTTGGAGATCATTTACAGCCATTCATGGACTTCATGTTCCCAAACAACGATGGAGTGTTTATGAATGACAATGTGCCGTGTCACCGGGCCACAATTGTTCGTGATCGGTTTGCAGAACATTCTCGACAGTTCGACAGAATTATTTCGCCACCCAGATCGCCCGACAGAATCTCATCGAACATTTATGGGACACAACCGAGAGAAAAGTTCATGCAAAGAAATACTGAACTGGCAGCGCTTTCGCTGTTATGGTCGACTATAGTGGCAGCAGGGCTCAATATTTCTGCAGAGTATTTCCAATGTTGAGTCCATGCCAGAGCAAGCTTCTTCACTATGCTAGGCAAACGGAGGTCCCACAAGGTATTAGGAGGTATCTCATGACTTTTGTAACCTCAGTGAACACTATCGGTACTATTTAAAGATTTTAAATTTTGAAAAAGTGAGTAATGTCTTCCACATGTTCACTGCTATATTGTCTGCACACAAACCTGATATTTTAGAAACTTCCAAGCTGTATTCATCTAAAACAAACTTAAGTATTCCGAAAATGGCATCAGCTTGTCCATTACCATCGTCACAGAAGGTAAGTAATTTCACCTTCATACCAGATATCTCAGAAGTATGTTTTATCGAGACAGGAATATACCAGCAGCTTACATTATGTACACCCACAGTTAAGTTTTGGACCTAACTGTCGGCCTTTGAAACGTGTACTTCCTAGCATAATAACTATGGTTAAGCCTAACTCCATAGCATACAAGTGACAGTTCGGGTGATGAAATTTCATTGTCATAGAAGAATGTTTAACACTACAAAAATTTGCAATCCATTTACTTTTGGAAGTTGATGCAAGAGAAAATTGATTTTTCTCTCCTAATGAACCCTTTTTCATGGCCTCAATACCCTCACTTTTTATTGAAAAGAAATCAGGACACACTGTACACTTTGCCATCCCTTCATCATCACTCTTAGAAAACCAATTTTTGAATTGTTTGTCCTCTAACAATTTATTAGGAAGTGGGCACTTTCATTTCACCTTTTTCTTTCAAGTTTCATTTTGACTGTCGTAACTGTCATCACTACACTCACTGCCACTACTATTTGTTTTTCCAGTTACACAGCTGAGCATTTTATATATGAATCTGGCTTCGGAAGACCATAAAATCACCGTAACATTAATAATGTTTTTCTATAACAGCGAAAGTACGACACATATACACTGAAGAGCCAAAGACACTGGTACATCAGCTTAATGTCGTGTAGAGCCCCCGCGAGAACGCAGAAGTGCTGCAACAAAACGTGGCATGGACTCGCCTACTGTCTGAAGTAGTGCTGGAGGGAACAGACACCATGAATCCTGCAGGGCTGTCCATAAATCCGTAAGAGTACGAGGAGGTGGAGATCTCTTCTGAACAGCACGTTGCAAGGCATCCCAGATATGCTCAATAATGTTCATGTCTGGGGAGTTTGGTGACCAGCGGAAGTGTTTAACATCAGAAGAGTGTTCCTGGAAGAACCCTGCAGGAATTCTGGACGTGTGCGGTGTCGGATTGCCTCGATGGAATTGCTCAAGTACGTCGGAATGCACAATGGAATGAATGGATACAGGTGATCAGGCATGATGCATAGGTACGTATCACCTGTCAGAGTTGTTATTAGACATATCAGGGGCCCCATATCATCCAACTGCACACGCCCCACACCATTACAGAGCCTCCATCAGCTTGAACAGGCCCCTGCTGACACGCAAGGTTCAAGGATTCATGGGGTTGTCTCCATACCCGTACACGTCCATCCACTAGATACAATTTGAGGCAAGACTCATCCAACCAGGCAACATGTTTCCGGTCATCAACAGCCCAATGTCGGTGTTGAGGGGCCCAGGTGAGGGGTAAAGTTTTGTATCGCGCAGTCAGCAAGGGTACACAAATTGGCCTTCGGCTCCGAAAGCCTATATCAATTATGTTTCTTGAATGGTTCGCACACTGACGCTTGTTGATGGACCAGAACTGAAATCTGCAGCAATTTGCCGAAGGGTTGCCCTTCTGTCACCTTGAATGATTCTCTACAGTCGCCGTTGGTCACGTACTTACCGGATCTTTTTCCGGCCGCAGCGATATCGGAGATCTGATGTTTTACTGTATTCCTGATATTCACGGTACACTCGTGAAATGGTCTTACGGGAAAATCCTCCTTCGTCGCCACCTCGGAGATTCCGTGTCCCATCGCTCGAGCGCCGGCTATTCCACCATGTTCAGGTCACTTAAATCTTGATAACCTGCCATTGTAGAAGCAGTAACCTACCTAACAACTGCGCCAGGCATTTGTTGTTTTATACAGGCGTGGCCAACCGTAGCGCAGTAATCTGCCTGTTTACATATCTCTATATTTGAATACGCGTGCCTATACCAGTTTCTTTGGCGCTTCAGTGTAACTACTCCTTCACTTGGTCGCTATATAAATACAACTACCTAATCAGTACTATAATGAACACGAGGCGACAAATTATTTTACTTTTAAATGCACTCCTTTTTTGCTCTCTCGTGTATTTTACACATATTGGTTTTAACTAACAAGAGTAAGATACATTACTGGCCATTAAAATTGCCACACCACGAAGATGATGTGCTACAGACGTGAAATTTAACCGACAGGAAGAAGATGCTATGATATGCAAATCATTAGCTTTTCAGAGCATTCACACAAGGCTGGCGTCGGTGGCGACACCTACAACGTGCTGATATGAGGACAGTTTCCAACCGATTTCTCATACGCAAACAGCAGTTGACCGGCGTTTCCCGGTGAAACGTTGTTGTAATGCCTCGTGTAAGGAGGAGAATTGCGTACCGTCACGTTTCCGACTATGATAAAGGTCGGATTGTAGCCTATTACGATAGACGTTTACCGTATCACGACATTGCTGCTCGCGTTGGTCAAGATCCAATGACTGTTAGCAGAATATGGAATCGATGGGTTCAGAACGGTAATACGGAACGCCGTGCCATATCCCAAAGGCCTCGTATCACTAACAGTCGAGATGACAGCCATCTTCCGCATGGCTGTAACTGATCGTGGAGCCACGTCTCGATCCCTGAGTCAACAGATGGGGACGTTTGCAAGACAACAACCATCTGCACGAACAGTTCGACGACGTTTGCACCAGAATGGACTATCAGCTCGGAGACCATGGCTGCGGTTACCCTCGACGCTGCATCACAGACATGAGCGCCTGCGATGGTGTACTCAACGACGAATCTGGGTGTACGAATGACAAAATGTCATTTTTTCGGCTGAATCCAGGTTCTGTTTACAGCATCATTATGGTCTCATCCGTGTTTGGAGACATCGCGGTGAACGTACATTGGAAGCGTATATTCGTCATCACCCGGCGTAATGGTATAGGGTGCCACTGATTACACGTCTCGGTCACCTCTTGTTCGCACTGACGGCACTTTGAACAGTGGACGTTACATTTCAGATGTGTTACGACCCGTAACTCCACCATTCATTCATTCATTCATTCATCCATTCATTCGATCCCTGCGAAACCCTCACATTTCAGCAGGATAATGCACGACCGCATGTTGCACGTCCTTTACGGGCCTTTCTGGATACGGAAAATGTTCGACTGCTGCCCTGGCCAGCACATTCTCCAGACCTTTCACCAATTGAAAACGTGTTGTCAATGGTGTCCGAGCAACTGGCTCGTCACAATACGCCAGTCACTACTCTTGATGAACTGTGATATCGTGTTGAAGCTGCATGTGCAGCTGTACCTGTATACGCCATCCAAGCTCTGTTTGACTCAATGCCCAGGCGTATCAAAGCCGTTATTAAAGCCAGAGTTGGTTGTTCTGGGTACTGATTTCTCAGGACCTATGCACCCAAATTGTGTGAAAATGTAATCACATGTCAATTCAAGTATAATATATTTGTCCAATGAATACCCATTTATCATCTGAATTTCTTCTTGGTGTAGCAATTTTAATGGCCAGTAGTGTAATAAATTTAAGAATATGTAGTATGATACAAATATAGTAAAATTGTAAAGTGAAACCAAGAAAGTAAAGTCTTGCGAGTGTCCCGTCATTCACATGTATGGACTCGGGAAAATTATAAAAGCAGGGACGACACCTACAAAATAGGGACATATGGCAACCCTATCACGCAATGTGGTCACATAACCATGTGGAGCGTACCGTATACCTTGTGACTATGAACTGCAATATAAAAATTTTGTCATCTTCTTAGAAAAGACTTAACTTACTATGTTACTTTTAGTACGTCTTTACTCTTCACTTTGACGTAACCTCGTTATTTCCACGTGTCAGTTTTGCCAAGATGATAAGTATAGAGCGGGAAACATGTGTCATGTGTGCGACCTAGGCACGCAGTGAAAACTCCACTCCCCAGGCTAGTAAGCAAAAGGTGACATCTAAAGTACGACAAACACTATTGGTTTATGTACGTAGCATCACGGAATTGTGCGTTGTGGCTGGCAGAGTGTGCACAGTGCACAGTGTTTAACAAATCCAACACGAAGTTGTGATAGTCGTTTAAGGTAGTTAATCAGAAAGAATCGTCATCAGGCTGATAAATGTACTAATCAGCCTGACATGTATTAAAAAAAAAATTATCGTCCATGCCCTGTTGACGGAACGAAGAGCTCGTAACATACACTCCTGGAAATGGAAAAAAGAACACATTGACACCGGTGTGTCAGACCCACCATACTTGCTCCGGACACTGCAAGAGGGCTGTACAAGCAATGATCACACGAACGGCACAGCGGACACACCAGGAACCGCGGTGTTGGCCGTCAAATGGCGCTAGCTGCGCAACATTTGTGCACCGCCGCCATCAGTGTCAGCCAGTTTGCCGTGACATACGGCGCTCCATCGCAGTCTTTAACACTGGTAGCATGCCGCGACAGCGTGGACGTGAACCGTATGTGCAGTTGACGGACTTGGAGCGAGGGCGTATAGTGGGCATGCGGGAGGCCGGGTGGACGTACCGCCGAATTGCTCAACACGTGGGGCGTGAGGTGTCCACAGTACATCGATGTTGTCGCCAGTGGTCGGCGGAAGATGCACGTGCCCGTCGACCTGGGACCGGACCGCATCGACGCACGGATGCACGCCAAGACCGTAGGATCCTACGCAGTGCTGTTCCAACAGGACAATGCACGTCCGCATGTATCCCGTGCCACCCAACGTGCTCTAGAAGGTGTAATTCAACTACCCTGGCCAGCAAGATCTCCGGATCTGTCCCCCATTGAGCATGTTTGGGACTGGATGAAGCGTCGTCTCACGAGGTCTGCACGTCCAGCACGAACGCTGGTCCAACTGAGGCGCCAGGTGGAAATGGCATCGCAAGCCGTTCCACAGGACTACATCCAGCATCTCTACGATCGTCTCCATGGGAGAATAGCAGCCTGTATTGCTGCGAAAGGTGTATATACACTGTACTAGTGCCGACATTGTGCATGCTCTGTTGCCTGTGTCTATGTGCCTGTGGTTCTGTCAGTGTGGTCATGTGATGTATCTGACCTCAGGAATGTGTCAATAAAGTTTCCCCTTCCTGGGACAATGAATTCACGGTGTTCTTATTTCAATTTCCAGGAGTGTATATTACTAGACGTAAGGTTGAGGAAAACAGACGTACCAATTTTTAGAATTGTTATGGTTCAAATGGCTCTGAGCACTATGGGACTTAACTGCTGTGTTTATCAGTTGGGTTGGGTTGGGGTTGGATTGGGCTATTTGGGGGAAGAGACCAAACAGCGAGGTCATCGGTCTCATTGGATTAGGTAAGGATGGTGAAGAAAGTCGACAGTGCCCTTTCAAAGGAACCATCCCGGCATTTGCCTGGAGCGGTTTAGGGAAATCACGGAAAAACTAAATCAGGATGATCGGACGCGCGAGATTGAACCGTCGTCCTCCTGAACGCGAGTCCAGTGTGCTAACCACTGCGCCACCTCGCTCGGTGTGGTCATCATTCCCCTAGAACTTAGAACTACTTAAACCTAACTAACCTAACGACATCACTCACATCCATGCCCCAGGCAGAATTCGTACCTACGACCGTAGCGGTCGCGCGGTTCCAGACTGTAGGGCCTAGAACCGCTCGTCTACTCAGGCCGGCCCAGAATTGGTATATTTGATACAGAACGGTCCTGTCACTTTGATGTGACCACCACCTATGTTCGGCGCCAACGTGGAGTAACCACTCACAGACGGCAGGTAGCAGTACTAATAGAGGAGGGTATATAAAGCGTGTCGGAGGGACATGGGAAAACAGTGCAGTCATTGTCGTAATGAGGAAACGGAACGATTTATCTGGCGCCCAAACGGGCATGATCATTGACTTTCAGACGAGGGACGGAAGCATTTCCGAAACGGCTAAGCCTGTAAACTGTTTGCGTGCCGCCATGGTTAAAGTGTACCGTGCATGGCAAAATGGTGCTATCCAAAACCTGCGCCGAGCGATAGTGGGGTAGCACGAGGCAGAGATGACAGGGATGATGACAGCTGCGGACAGTGTACGGGCAAACAGACATACAACAGTTGAGCAACAGAGCGCCTACATGTACTAAGCGGCTACTAACAGTGTGCCTCCTCGACAACCGTTCCGCAAATACTGCTGCGTAAGGGCCTCCGCCGCAGGCGGTAGGTTCACGCTTCCATTATGATTGTTGTTCATCGACGATGAAGGCTGAAACTTGCACGCCAATACCGCAACTGCACTGAACGTTAACACCCTGTGAGCACGAGAGGGGATATGTTTTCGTGGCATTCATTGAGTGATTTCGTCTTTCTGGAACGCTCAGTGGATCAACACAAGTATGCATCTATCCTTGGTGACCATGTATATCCCTACATGCAGTTATTTTTTATTATATTTTAAAATTTTCCCCCTTGGCACGACAGCATCTACCGGTAGAACAATGCAACGTGACTCACAGCCCACAGTGTACGTATGTGGTTTGTAGAGCACCAGGATGAGTTTACAATACGCCCCTGGCCATCGAACTCTCCGGATTGATCAAAAATATCCGGACACCTGGTCGAAAATGACTTACAAGTTCGTGGCGCCCTCCATGGGGGGTGTCCGGATACTTTTGATCACATAGCGCATGTGGGACCTCCTCGATGGGGCTGTTGGCGCCATGGACTTCATCCAGTTGAGACCCGATCTTCCTGATAGTGGCCTAGAGCCTCTGAGTGGTGAGGACCCATTCGGCTTCCTTGCAACTTTCTTTAGTGGTATCCGATGCCGATAGTGCCAACGCCAAGCACGACGATATTTTTATTACATACAAATATGTTAGAAAATTGTAGCTTCGGTGCATCAACGTTTACAGACATGAAAGTTCGCGAGAAATTTGTGAAAGTTGAACAGGGCAAATCACAGGATTCAAGTGGCAGGGAATTCATAAATAACTGTATTAGCGATTACACTAAGTATCAGTTATTAAAACATTCCTGGGTTCCGCCAGAGTCTTATGAGTTGCCATATTCCATAAAGACGGCGCGGGATGAGAGACGCGTCAACACTTGAAGCATTCCCACTTAGAACTGTGAGAATGGGTCGTCTATTCGCATTTGGTAGGCTATTTTGTAAGTTGTGTCCATGGTTCGTAGTACGTCTTGTTGGCGGTATCCACAAAACAGTGACTTTAATAAACTCCGTCACACAGCCCTGATATCTTTTTAAAAAATTAACAGGGATGGATGGAGCTCTTTCAGTCCGTGATAAGAATCAGTACCACAGACGAGTTGTTCAGGTAGGACAAGATTTCCTGCACAATCATGAAAATCCAGGGGAAGACGTAATTTGCTAAATGCTCCAGAAGCTTGCGTCAGAAATAATAAAAATAGAGAGGCTTAAGCATTTGGTGATAGCATCACTTCTAGGCCATCCAAATCTAGTTAGAGGCCCCGAATACATTGTAGGCGCCGTGTTTCAATCATAAGTTGAATGATTCCCAATCTTCATCGAAAAGTTGAAGTAGGCAGCCTTTTTTTAGGAATCTCCCAAAGCGTCGAATTCTGCTACTGTTAAAGTTAGATATTTCTCTGAAGTTTGTGTGTGAACTCAGGTGGATAGAGCGTCATGAAACTGTGTATCAGTTCGCTAGCGGCTTAGATTTATCGATATACGTGTTAGACTATATAGCGACATGGGAAAAACTAAAGACAGACAGCAAAGTAGCCTGCGTAGGTTGTTTCAAGGAAAGTCAACAAATGATCTGAAAAATGGTTCAAATGGCTGTGAGCCCTATGGGACTTAACTTCTGAGGTCATCAGTCCCCTAGAACTTAGAACTACTTAAACCTAACTAACCTAAGGACACCATACACATCCATGCCCGAGGCAGGATTCGAACCTGCGACCGTAGCAGTCGCGCGGTTCCGTACTGAAGCGCCTAGAATCGCTCGGCCACCGCGACCGGCAGTGATCTGAAGCACACTTCGAGAGCCACACTGTCTCTCATCTCAGTTCTGACTAATAAATGTGAAAATGCTAAAATTTCTTTCCAACGCGTCTGGAACAGAGTAGGAAGGAAGGTTTCAAGTCTCGGAACTATTGTCACTGCTTCTTATCACTGCAATCATCAGACCTACAGGTCTAAGAATCCGGCTACTTCGAATGCTAAATATTTCAGAATATCTTGATACGTACCTCTCCTTGACATTATGGTGCATGGCACTGTGTGCAGACTTCCACATGCAGTTTAACACGTGAACAACCTTCCGTCTCTTGTACCAGACGCAATCGTTGTATTGTCCGAAGAGGAGCTACGCTCCGTTAAGGGACGCTCATCAACCTTCTCGTTTCGGAATCCTTGCTTCAGGCTGAAGCCACCATGTGGCGACAGAAATGGGTTGACTGGATGAATAGTCACCCCAGCGAGAAACTTACTGCCGACCGCTGTGACCGAGCGGTTCTAGGCGCTTCAGTCCGGAACCGCGCTGCTGCTATGGTCGCAGATTCGAATCCTTCCTCGGGCATGGATGTATGTGATGTCCTTAGGTTAGTTAGGTTTAAGTAGTTCTAAGTCTAGGGGACTGATGACCTCAGATGTTAAGTCCCATAGTGCTTAGAGCCACTTGAACCATTTTGAGTAACTTCCGTCACCAGCTATTGATGCGCTGCAGTCCTGCTGCAAAAAACATTTTTCTTCTCTCCTTCGGCTAAAGATTTATATAAGGTAAAATATGGGCCACGGCCGATTGACATGCTTAGCTTTGACATACATTCACAGAGATATCAGTGTTAAGAGGGACAATCTAATTGAGGGATTCCCCAAAGTAGAAAAGAGAATGCCCCGCATTGACCTGTAAGACCATCGCTGTTCTTCTAGAATTTAAGCAAAAAAAAATTTCCAAAGTTTGTATTCCATACGCTTTAGCCAACATTCTCAAAAAAATAATCTTTTACCTAGCTTGGTGGTTTTATTTGATGTAAAATCAGAAATATACACGCATTTAATGAACAATTTTTTAAATTTTTTCTTCTGTTTCATTCAAGGTTGGACTCGTGGGGAAGGCGGGGGGGATGGGGGAGGGTGGTGTCGGGGAAGAAAGGAAAAATTTTCGAATGATCTGAAGCTGTTTTACATCACTTCTTAATTAAACTGTTAGTGGCGCTTTCAGTTACCAATAACCAGATGTAAGATATTTAGGGCTCTTGGAAAAATCGATAAAAGTACTTCATTGTTACTAATAAAAATTTTAATTTCAGAAATAATCATTCTTCGAGTAGTGGGAGACGAGGACTAAAACTAATGACAAAATAACAAAGATTTCATGGGTGGTCTAAGCGGTAATACTCGTAAATCAGTATCGCACGAAAATGAAGAAGACACTCGGGACTATACAACAGAAGTCAGTAATACTGAAAGCTGAAACTGAAGAATCATGTAGTCCCACTCCGCACAATCCAAAACCAACAGGCTCTACTCAGTATGTTACGCCAAAACAGTTGGTAGCAAACGCTACTCCCCCTCAAACTGCCACTGCTAATGTAATGGAGCATACCATTAAAAAAATGAAAGTATGAAATGTTCTTCACGATGTTTTTCTCAACAAGTTTCACATACTCAAACTAACAAATAAACCAGATTTTTATTTCTTGGCCGGCCGGGGTGGCTGGGCTGTTCTAGGCGCTACAGTCTGGAGCCGCGCGACCGCTACGGTCGCAGGTTCGAATCCTGCCTTGGGCATGGATGTGTGTGATGTCCTTAAGTTAGGTAGGTTTAAGTAGTTCTAAGTTCTAGGGGACTGATGACCTGTTAAGTGCCATAGTGCTCAGAGCCATTTGAACCATTTTTTTTATTTCTTGCGTACGCTTACTTACAGGTGTTGTTGTTGTGGTCTTCAGTCCTGAGACTGGTTTGGTGCAGCTCATGTAAATATATTTCATTTGTTATACGCGTGGTTTAATTAACAATGATGGATGGCTGCTGATCTCAGATATTTAACCACCAATAAACTGTCAAAGTTTAGTGTTATTCTAAATGGTTCAAATGGCTCTGAGCACTATGGGACTTAACTTCTGAGGTCATCATTCCCCTAGAACTTAGAACTACTTAAACCTAACTAACCTAAGGACATCACACACACCGATGCCCGAGGCAGGATTCGAACCGTAGCGGTCGCGCGGTTCCAGACTGTAGCGCCTAGAACCGCTCGGCCACTCCGGCCGGCTTTGTGTTATTCATGTGTGTGTTAATTACTTTATATGCTAACTAAACTCAAGCAAGTTCATCTCTGTAGCCAAGTGCTTAGTGTTCATGGCTGCCAGGTGGAAAACCAGGGTTCCGCTCCTGGTATTCCCAACGATTTTTCCTTGGTGCGAGGACTGGTACGAGGTGCACAGCCTCGCGATGCCAGTTGAGCTATTTGGCCGAGTAGTAGCGGTTCCACGGTCTGAAAGTATGCAAAACAGTCAGAAAAGTGGTGTGGCCATACCACACCCGCATGACACTGCAAGGCAGAGGATGACACCGCGGCCGGTAGATATTGCTTAGGCCTTCATGACTTGGCGAGAAGCTCTCTTGGTGTGATCGCATTTCTCCAAGGTCTGTGTCGCTTTTTCAGATGATCTTCCAATTTGTTCAATAGTAAGTTGAATGAATTTTCTGACATTCTGAAATATTCATAAAAATTTGCTCCACTGACCATCAGTTCACTGTACAAAAGGCCAACTTCTCTTCTGTTCCTTTATTTTTCCACACCTGACAGACACACTTCTGTTTTTCCTCTTCTTCATCCAAAATCACAGTAATCAGCAACAGATCAGCGTCTGAGGACTTCAGCATCCTCATCACTGAAGTGCAGTGCCACATACCACAAGAAACACTGACCACTGAGAATTGGCATCACAGCCAGTTCGAGCACGAGCCAGTACGGCACTGTCACGTCACTGGTGTATGTGAATCTACCTTCAATCTGCATATTTTCCAAATACACAAATATAACTTTATAATGCTCCAAATATGAAATGTAAGCATACAACACGGCCAGAGAGGGTGGTAATGGTGGAACACGACAGAGATTAAACATGGTCAGATACACAAGTATAGCTGCAAATTCCTGATCGCAAATTAAAATTCAAACTTTGAACCAAAATATAATTGTAGTATTTCTCAAAATTTGAAAAGATTTTGAGCTCAAAACACACATGGCACTGCTGTTGTAGATTAATCGTTCCATAAGATTTTAAAGATATATGCGTGAACTGCATAGTGGCAGTACTGATAAAATTTATAGGGTGAGAAACACTTTTTGACGAGCAAAGTTTTGATTGTTGTACCACACTTTGCAAGCACAATGGGCCTTCAAATTGAATATTTTCACATCTCAATTGTCTGTACAACTGATTAAAATAAACATGGCTCGCTTATTGCGCTACTGAAATAAATTATAGGTTAGTGAACAAGTGTAGTTCGATTTTCTAATTTACAGCTTAAAGAGTACCTGTCGATGAGAATTACCCTAGCAAACCATGTTATTCCCATGTCCAAATTCATCAAAGATACGACCCTAAAACTGATATCGACGTCACCCAAACATTACAGCAACTCCATGAAAGGGTATTAACTTTGTCTTCCAGCACAAAACGTTTGTCATCTCCGCCTAGTAAAGCTAACATGTGCTGTTTGTAACACCATTAAATTCTTCAAAATACATAAAAATTGGTACTGTCACACTGCAAAATTCACACTGGCACTACTGCTGATCTAACTCCATCTTAAAGTGCACTTGCCGATGAGAATTACCAAATTGAGCAATGTGATTCTCGCACCTTGGGCATTTACGACATCTTATGCACACAAAAAGCAGTCTGTTAGTTCACCACTCATCCATGCAAGGAGTGCATTTAGTATAGCAGTACGATCAGAATGCACCAGCAAATGCTTTTTGTTAATATGTCAAACGACTATTTTTTATACCTATGACAACAACCTCTGGGAAGGGGGATATACTGAAACATGTTTCTTCAAGTAACATCTTACCCAATCTTGGATCAATCAACAACTTAGCAAGGATATAGATCAAAAGAAGTAGGTCCATCGTTATTCATCTAAGTACTTTATTTCTACCCTGTATAAGTTAAGACTTCAGCGGAACAGCGCACTGAACAGTAGTAATAAACATTCATGTAGGTAAGAAATGAGGGTCTCTATGCTTTCCGTCCCCCCCAAAAAAACAGATATGTATCGCCTGTTGAAAGAAATAGTTGCCAGCTACTTCACTGACTTCTTCACCGGCCACCTGACCAAATGACACAACATGGCAATCTCACGTTTCAAACAAAATCAACTAATTGTTCACCACTGGCTCGGGCCACCATACATGTGCCAACAATATATACTCCTTTTAAAATATTTTTAATTGTTATCTACTAATTCTTGATGGCTCTATACTACTGCAAAGTACTCTCAGGTCCCCTACTGATCACTAAAACTGGAACAGCGGTAGGATGGCAAATCACGAAATTTTACTTATTGTGCATATAAAGTATAGTAGGAAGAATACATGATTAAATTTATAAGTGATTTGGGGGTTTACAGTGTGTGAAATTCAGTACATGTAACTGACATCTCTGGTAGCAACAATGGCTGCAATCTGGCTGAGCACTGAACTGAATTTAGATGACTCGTACGTCATTCAGAGCTGCTGCAGCTCGGGGTCAGACTTCATCAGTCATAGTGCTGGTGAGTGATGGCAAGCGAAACTCTCATCCCACGACCACATAATTTCTAAGGGTGAATGGTTTGAAGAATGTGCTGGGCACGGCAACAATCGGAAAACCTCTGTATCAAAGGTGGTAAGGGCGGTATGAGCAACTTGTGATCCTGCATTAGCCTGCTGAAAGATAATGTCACGGAGACCTCGAAGACAGGCCACAGTCGCCAGCCTCAACACATCAGAAATGTAATGGCTGCTGTCCAAATTATCAATTATGCGAACAAAACACAATTCTGTTGTACCCAACGGCACACTATCCATCGCATTAGATGCTAGGCCCACATGGAGGCGATAAATTCTTTCTCCACAAAGCCTCTACACATGGATACCCTCATCATGATGCTGTACACTGAACCAAGAATCCTCTGAAAAGGTGACATGGTCCAGCATTGCCAATGGGTACAACATTAATGACATGGCTGTCTTTGTAGCCAAGTCAAAGGAAGCTGCAACAATGGCCATCTTGATGAGAAGGCAAGTGAACAATGTCTGTTCTCTATGGGTCCCAGAGCACACAGCTGCCAAGATCCTGCAGGTTACTGATTATGGCCCTCCTGATCTATCAATTCCATATTTGTACCATAGTCATGAGATCCTGATCAACATTAGAAGCAATATTACAGAATGATAAACCATGGTCTCAATATCCGATGATTGTACTGTTGTCGAATTGTGACATACGCTGGCAGACGGTTCTCTTTCTTCCACACACCATAAAATGATCTCACAAACAACAAAAATTCAAATTCCGTTTCTGACAGAGAAACCCTTTGCATATTTCTTCCTTGCATGCAGACTATAGATAATTCGGATCTCAGGGCGGGGACTACTCAAGAGGACGTCGTTATCAGAAGAAAGAAAACTGGCATTCTACGGATCGGAGCGTGGAATGTCAGATCCCTTAATCGGGCAGGTAGGTTAGAAAATTTAAAAAGGGGAATGGATAGGTTAAAGTTAGATATAGTGGGAATTAGTGAAGTTCGGTGGCAGGAGCAACAAGACTTCTGGTCAGGTGAATACATGGTTATAAATACAAGATCAAATAGGGGTAATGCAGGAGTAGGTTTAATAATGAATAACAAAATAGGAGTGCGGGTAAGCTACTACAAACGGCATAGTGAACGTATTATAGTGGCCAAGATAGACACGAAGTCCATGCCCACTAGAGTAGTACAAGTTTATATGTCAACTAGCTCTGCGGATGACGAAGAAATTGAAGAAATATATGATGAGATAAAAGAAACTATTCAGGTAGTGAAGGGAGACGAAAATTTAATAGTCATGGGTGATTGGAATTCGACAGTAGGAAAAGGGAGAGAAGGAAACATAGTAAGTGAATATGGATTGGGGCTAAGAAATGAAAGAGGAAGCCGTCTGGTAGAATTTTGCACAGAGCATAACTTAATCAAAGCTAACACTTGGTTCAAGTATCATAAAAGAAGGTTGTATACATGGAATAATCCCGGAGATACTAAAAGGTAACAGATAGATAATATAATGGTAAGACAGAGATTTAGGAATCAGGTTTTAAATTGTAGGACATTTCCAGGGGCAGATGTGGACTCTGACCACAATCTATTGGTTATGAACTGTAGATTAAAACTGAAGAAACTGCGAAAAGGTGGGAATTTAAGGAGATGGGACCTGGATAAACTGAAAGAACCAGCGGTTGTGTAGAGTCTCAGGGAGAGCATAAGGGAACAATTGACAGGAATGGGGGAAAGAAATATAGTAGGAGACGAATGGGTAGCTCTGAGGGATGAAGTAGTGAAGGCAGCAGAGGATTAAGTAGGTAAAAAGACGAGTGGTAGTGGAAATCCTTGGGTAACAGAAGATATAGAATTTAATTGATGAAAGGAGAAAATATAAAAATGCAGTAAATGAAGCAGGCAAAAAGGAATACAAACGTCTCAAAAATGAGATCGACAGGAAGTGCAAAATGGCTAAACAGGGATGGCTACAGGACAAATGTAAGGATGTAGAAGCTTATCTCACTAGGGGTAAGATAGATACTGCCTACAGGAAAATTAAAGAGACCTTTGGAGAGAAGAGAACCACGTGTATGAATATCAAGAGCTCAGATGGCAGCCCAGTTCTAAGCAAAGAAGGGAAGGCAGAAAGGTGGAATTAGTATATAGAAGGTTTATACAAGGGCGATGTACTTGAGGACAATATTATGGAAATGGAAGAGGATGTAGATGAAGACGAAATGGGAGATACGATACTGCGTGAAGAGTTTGACAGAGCACTGAAAGACCTGAGTCGAAACAAGGCCCCCGGAGTAGACAACATTCCATTAGAACTACTGACGGCCTTGGGACAACCAGTCCTGACAAAACTTTACCAGCTGGTGAGCAAGATGTATGAGTCAGGCGAAATACCCTCAGACTTCAAGAAGAATATAATAATTCCAATCCCAAAGAAAGCAGGTGCTGACAGATGTGAAAATTACCGAACTATCAGTTTAATAAGCCACGGCTGCAAAATACTAACGCGAATTCTTTACAGACGAATGGAAAAACTGGTAGATGCAGACCTCGAGGAGGATCAGTTTGGATTCCGTCGAAATGTTGGAACACGTGAGGCAATACTGACCTTACGACTTGTCTTAGAAGAAAGATTAAGAAAAGGCAAACCTACGTTTCTAGCATTTGTAGATTTAGAGAAAGCTTTTGACAATGTTTACTGGAATACTCTTTTTCAAATTCTAAAGCTGGCAGGGGTAAAATACAGAGAGCGAAAGGCTATTTATAATTTGTACAGAAACCAGATGGCAGTCATAAGAGTCGAGGGGCATGAAAGGGAAGCAGTGGTTGGGAAAGGAGTGAGACAGGGTAGTAGCCTCTCCCCGATGTTATTCAATCTGTATATTGAGCAAGCAGTAAAGGAAACAAAAGAAAAATTTGGAGTAGGTATTAAAATTCATGGAGATGAAGTAAAAACTTTGAGGTTCGCTGATGACATTGTAATTCTGTCAGAGACGGCAAAGGACTTGGAAGAGCAGTTGAACGGAATGGACAGTGTCTTGAAAGGAGGATATAAGATGAACATTAACAAAAGCAAAACGAGGATAATGGAATGTAGTCAAATTAAATCGGGTGATGCTGAGGGAATTAGATTAGGAAATGAGACACTTAAAGTAGTAAAGGAGTTTTGCTATTTAGGAAGTAAAATAACTGATGATGGTCGAAGTAGAGAGGATATAAAATGTAGGCTGGCAATGGCAAGGAAAGCGTTTCTCAAGAAGAGAAATTTGTTAACATCGAATATCGATTTATGTATCAGGAAGTCGTTTCTGAAAGTATTTGTTTGGAGTGTAGCCATGTATGGAAGTGAAACATGGACGATAACTAGTTTGGACAAGAAGAGAATAGAAGCTTTCGAAATGTGGTGTTACAGAAGAATGTTGAAGATTAGGTGGGTAGATCACATAACTAATGAGGAAGTATTGAATAGGATTGGGGAGAAGAGAAGTTTGTGGCACAACTTGACTAGAAGAAGGGATCGGTTGGTAGGACATGTTTTGAGGCATCAAGGGATCACAAATTTAGCATTGGAGGGCAGCGTGGAGGGTAAAAATCGTAGAGGAAGACCGAGAGATGAGTACACTAAGCAGATTCAGAAGGATGTAGGTTGCAGTAGGTACTGGGAGATGAAGCAGCTTGCACAGGATAGAGTAGCATGGAGAGCTGCATCAAACCAGTCTCAGGACTGAAGACAACAACAACATATAACTTTTTGTATGTTCCTGACCTTGGCTTGATGATTTATTTATTGTACGTTCATTTAATTATTGTGAATATTTTGCTACCTAATAATAAAGAAAACTGATTATTAATATACATATTGTTTTCTTTGATAATAATTTTAAAAAAATTGTGGAAATTTTAGCGATTGTGAGAGTAGGGCCATTTTTGTTAGTGGTTTTTGTACATGAAACTGGTGGGGAGCTAGCTTGAACGACTGCCTACCTACGTTCACCAGACCTTCTCTATGTATGCTATAGCCACCAATATGAACACCCATGCCTTCCTTTCAAACTTTACATTGGTGATGGTTTACTAAGACCTTACAAGGTGACCTGGTTCTTTTGATCCAACATAAATATGACCCAGTTACAGCTCCGTCTCATGACTTCATCCTCACTTTATCTAGGCACCTTGGGCACATTGATGCAAATGTCCTCAATCCAATTGGAAGTGATACCTGCCCAACCCAACACCACAGCCAACAGACACAATCCATCACACAACTTCCTCCTCAAATTCATAACAGACTATTACCATACTAACTGGAATGCTTAACAAGGCTCCTTCTGTACACAAATTGGAAGCCACTGAATTATCCTGCAAAACCCAGATGACACCTTCCTACAACATACCTTGTTTTACTCCTAAGTGAATCCCACTGATTTTATTAACCCTTTCTTCACACCTGAGACCAGGACCTTCTGTCACATTATCAATGTCATCAGCAATTATAGAGCCACCTCTCTAGTGCCATGTAGGGAATAAAAAACCGCAGGACTGGTGACAGGCATGTACAAAAATTATCATCACACTACTCATAAACGCTGTGTAGTATGAGAGAGGTTCAACTGTGTCACTGGTGCAAATCATATACCACATTATCCTCTCCTCCACAACAACCAGCGATTATCATCTAACTTGAGTAAAGCAACTTCTTGCCTCATATTCTGAAGATGTTGTGACTGCTTCCTATGACCTCAACCTCAACCAGTATACAGGGCCCTATGTCCACCAGTGTACCAACACAAACGTTCACCCCTTCCTCCCAGTTTTCAGTACTTTCACACAATGCTACAAGCTGAATTTAATGCAACAATTAATCATAAGATGTTAAAATGACACTTTCTAGTTAATACAATACTGCATCTAGTCGTGACACCATTGCCTACCAGCAACTTAGAGAATGTCCCTTCTTCTTCCTATAAGCTCCAGCAATGCTGTATTGTTCCATACTGTATAATAGTTTCCATCCCAAAATGTGAGATATCTGTAAGGTACTCTTGTTGTTTTGTTCTTTAAATTTTTCAAACCTCCTATTGAAGCTTCTTCTTAACGATTAATAGCCTTGCTCCCATCTTCAGCAAGGTATGTCAATCCCTGCTAACTCAGTGCATTCACAAACATTTAGAAACAGCCTCAACCTTCCCCAACAGCTAGTGTGGCTTCCTAAACAAATGTGATTCCGCCATCTTAGACTCCCTTGACCATGAAAATGTATTTCACTATGTACACCATTCTGGTCTCATTTTCAAAGTACAAATGTATACACCTCCAATGAATTATGTCCACCTTATAAGTTTTTTTCTAACACACCACCTCTCTTTGCTACTTTCAATCATATCCAACCATAGCACTTTGTTTCCAAACTGTGTCTGAAAGGCTGCAGCTGCTCTCCCTTTAAAAAGACGTAATGTAAATATACAAATTAATAGGATATTGCCAACAGTAGGGATTAATTGGTGGCATGTAATGCACTTTTTTATTTGAAATAATTAATTAAAAAGTCTTATCCTTAAAGTGCCAAATGTCAATTGGACAATTGAACATAATTATAGTGAACTGTCTACAGATAGTCACTTTAAGTCTTTGCCCTATGAAGTGTGATAGCAGTGGCACATTTATTTAAGCCAACAGCAATGTAGGAAATATGTGCAGGAAAACAGTTTCGAAAGTCAGAGTTGGAGAGAAAGGCACCCATTTGGCTGTTAGGTGGGCAACTATGTGATTTGGTAAGGGCCTGGGGCCAAGAATACAACACAAGGTGTATTCATCGGTTTTAGAAATATGTTGCCACATCTTACCTACTGAGGTGGGTGATTTCCTTTGGCTTGTCCAAAGTAACAGTCGGGGATGGTGTCTTCAGGTCATCCCCATTTGTGTTGATAGCCAGAACCAGATGGAGGGAAACCCAGTCAGCACTCAAATCCATGTAGGAAATTATAAAGTCTGTTAAAATTGTCACTGCCATTGGAAGTTCATGGACAGCTGTGCCAACATGTTAACAGCTTTTCCATATGAGATGAGCCCAGGCCATCATTGCTTTCCTTCTTGCATACACCACTCTCTCAATTCTGATTATAGTATATTATTAGAATGAAATCTTCACTCTACAGTGGAGTGTGCGCTGATGTGAAACTTCCTGGCAGATGAAAACTGTGTGCCGGACCGAGACTCGAACTCGGGACCTTTGCCTTTCGCGGGCAAGTGCTCTACCGACCGAGCTACCTAAGCATGAATCACGCCCCATCCTCACAGCTTTAATTCCGCCAGTACCTCGTCTCCCACCTTCCAAACTTTACAGAAGCTCTCCTGTGAACAGTGCAGAACTAGCACTTCTGAAAGAAAGGATATTACGGAGACGTGGCTTAGCCAGAGCCTGGGGGTTGTTCTAGAATGAAATTTTCACTCTACAGCGGAGTGTGCGCTGATATGAAACTTCCTGGCAGATTAAAACTGTGTGCCGGACCGGGACTCGAACTTGAGACCTACTCTCTGCTCTACCAAGAGCACTTGCCTGCAAAAGGCAAAGATCCCAAGTTCAAGTCTCGGTCCGGCACACAGTTTTAATCTGCCAGGAAGTTTCATAGTATATTATTCCTTGGACTGACTATCTGTCAAAGAGCACAGTGTTCTTTCTGAGTTTTCTGTGTGTGCTTCTACAAATTATTTTGTTTAAATCTGTGGGCATCCTTCTCCCACAGCTGGGCAGTATCTGTAATATAATCGTCACGTGGCAAGACTGGAAACTTGAACTGAAGCTGGTGACCAGTATTTTGAAAACTATACTTGAAGGCCAATTCGCTTTCTTCTTCAGAATCCAAAGGATTTGTTTATTCAACGTTTTCTTAACTTAGTGTTGACACATGCAGGAGACAACTGTCAGTAATCACAATTCTTGAACTTTGACTTCTCATGGACTACTTGTACTAAAATTCAGGAGATAGAGGAAAAAAAACATCATCAACATACTAATTTACGGGTGATTTCATTCTGTTAATGTCAACAGCCATAGTTTCATTTTAAAAAATCTCAAAAGCAAATCACATTCTAGTGATTATTAAGATTTGTAAGCAAGCTGTAATTGTGGTCCATTGGTTAAATTTCATTTCCACAAAAACAGCACATCAATAGCACCTTCCATTTCAGAAGTGTTTGGGGCGTACATTTTACACAGTTCATCACATATATGTTTTAATATCCAAATGTACATTAGTTCTGTATCTTATTTAGTAGAGATGTACTGCTGTTCTTTGGTAAATAAGCTTCTCCATCACCTTATAAGGAAATGAAGAGTGAAACTGGTCAATATTTTATAATTTGTCGTAAAGTAATGTAACAAATGGAAGAAGTCAGCACTACTGAATCTCTCATTCAAAAATGAAATGTACCCTACTGGGTAGTCATTCATAAATTATTTGCGTATCTGATTTTGCATATGTCTCCTAGTGCCCTATATAATAATATAAACTGTGAAGCAAGTCACCATACATGATAAAATATTTAAATCACTTATATTTTCTTACATAATTACACTGTGCACGATAGTAAGTAAAGATCAAGGCATGTGTATAGTGCAACTTGAAAAGCACTTATTTTTATATCTACTCATGTGAAGCTATGGAAGAGAGAGAGAGAGAGTGTGTGTGTGTGTGTAAAGGGGAGAGGGAGACAAAGAGAGAGAGAGAGAGAGAGAGAGAGAGAGAGACAGAGAGAGAGAGAGAGGGAAGCAATATCTGTGTAGATGGAGGAAAGAATAAACTAAACAGGAACAGTAAAATGAATATTAACAACTAATCAGTAACTGTTAATTTCCTCCTCATTCTTCATGTTCATGTCTCCCTTGAACATTTTATGTTTACTTACCCACTACTGCCCAGTACACAGACCATTTTTCTATCTTTTTCTGGCTGCCAAATCAATTGTGTACTTTTTAAAAGAGTGATAGAATCTTTGTAATCATGCATATTTTTAAGAGTTATATTTTTATGGACGCATTATGTTCTCATCAAATACCACAGAACAGAAGTGAGTCAAACTTAAAAAACATGCAATTTGGCAAAAGATTGTTTGACTTATTACAGTAAGTAGAATTTCACATATTCTTACTGCAGTAAACTATGCAACTTCTCACTATAACCATGACCTGAGCCCATAAATCGTATGATTCTATAATCTTCACTGTGACTAAAAACAAATTCAATTCTCACATATATTGTATACAATGTAAATCTTTATGAGATGGATCATACAAATGACATGTTCATCCAGTTCAGTGGCATTATAATTCACCAGTGGGTGTAATGTAAATAGGTGCAAAGTCTGTGCTGTTATCTTGCTCTAAAGTGATGCTTTGTTGATTGTCCAGATCTAAAACAGAAAGATATATTAATAAAATTCCTTATTATTTCCTGCTACAATAATTTCATCGATATCCCACAACTACAAAAGTAAATAAATAGTAAACAGCTTACAATGTAACATAGATCAAAAGTCAAATAGTGCTTCACATATACTCCAAACCTGTATGTGATGTTTCTCAAGTGGGTGCTAAGTTATACGTATAGTTGATGATAGCTGTGTAGTGTACACACAAAAACAAAAATAGTTGGGTATGAATTTTCTCTGATAGCAATTTCATGAAAATGGCTCTCATTGTAACGATGATAATTTTTTGTATGGGTGATAGAATTCTGCTCAAAGTACACTATAGTAACCAATATTATACATCAACTAAATTCTTAAATCAGAAATGGCTACCACAACATTTCAAGGCTCAGATGGAGAACTGTTTGACACTATGGATAGACTTAAGTCCCACATGACAAGAGAATACTGAAGGCCATGTGTACTTCATGAAAGAATCACAAAATATGAAGGTGCACGAAAAAAAAGAATGACTAAAAGTCTCTTTTTCCTAACTATAGTGTACAACTGCATGATAATCCATACAAATGCTAAGAAATACTATCCTAGATATCTCAGTCAAATACCCAATGAAGCTGCATGGATGTGCTGTTTCTCACTATGGTGATTTTGAATTGAGAAGATAAATGATTTAAAAATATCACTTGACTAAAAATGTTTCAAAAGCTCATTCATCTTTTGGCTGTCAGATCAATCTCATTACATCTGTTCTCGGGTTGGAAGAAACATTGTAACACACGACTCAGATGAAGACTATCTCAAGGCATCCTCAACCCATAGGCTGATTTTAACAGTATAGGGCTTAACTAGACATAGTCCTATAGGAGGTGGTACATCTTTCCCTTCTTCCAACCATGAAACTGTCTTCTTTAGTCAGTTATTAAGGGCTTACTACTTAACATGGGCTCTGAACCAAGAATAATCTTGGAAATTTTCACATTAATAAATCAATACCAGAGCTTAAAATACACTGACAGGAGAAAAAATTACAACACTAAAAGTAATTAATGTAGGCCAATGAAATTTTTAAAATACATTTTTCTAGGAAACATGTTTAATCAAACAATGCAAAATCACAGGTTAATGTAAGTGCGAGATAAGCCATAGCAAATAAGAAATTCGTGTTTACTAATAACTGCTGTAACAGCTAAATAGATGGTTTTAGGGGAATAAACTTATGATAAACATAACAAAAAACAACATTCCTAAATTCTGTTTAAAAGGTGATGCGTGCTGCACCAGTTTGAAAATAAACTCCAACAAAATTTTGTCTTCTCTGGAAACAGATCCTTGCAAACCCCTCTTTCAAAAGTTATCAATTCTCCCTCTTACCTGTATGTATATACTAGAAATCTGTAAATATATTAGAAAGAACTTAAAAGACGTAAATGGAAATTTTCATATTCATAAACATGATACAAGACAAAAGGATAAGTTTCATGTCTAGTCAATAATGACATCAACCTATAAAACCTTCACAGTAAACAGTGCTATACATATTTACAATAATCTTCCATATAAAGTAAGAGACATCATCATTCTTACTCTTTCGTAAAACCCTAAGGGCATTCTTATTGGATCATTGCTTCTATTCAGTAGCAGAATTTCAAGAATTTCTAGATCATTTAAGATACAAAAGACTTGCAGTGCAGCTCTTGAAAGAACCTTTGTGGATAAAGCTAAAAATTCATGTATATGCTGAAATAATTACTGTATTCATATATATAATCAAACAATAAATCAACTGCCAGAAAGTTGACTGCACACATGCAAATGCTTTCCGTTGTACAGTGCCAGATGTCAGTCTGTGGGATGGATTTCCATGCCTGTTGTACTTGGTCACTCACTACAGGGATGGTTAATGCTGTCTGTGTATGATGCTGGTGTCGTAACCCGATGATGTCCCATGTGTGCTCAATAGGAGACAGATCTGGTGATCGAGCAGGTCAAGACAACATGTCAACAATCTGTAGAGCATGTTGAGTTACAACAGCAGAATGTGGGTGAGCGTTGTCATGTTGGAAAAAATCCTCAGGAATGCTGTTCATGAATGGTAGCACAACAGGCTAAATCACCAGGCCGACATACAATTTTGCAGTCAGAGTGCATGGGATAACCGTGTGAGGGCTCCTGCTGTCGTACAAAACCGCATCTCAGACCATAACTCCCGGCGTGAGTCCAATGTGTGTAGCACACAGATAGGTGGGTGTTGGTCCTCAACTGGCCATTTCAGGGAGCATGGCTCAGTATTTCTACAGGGGACTTTCAAGGACTTGTGGAGTACATTACATGCCAAGTTTCTTGCTGCACTACACCAGTCAAAAGAGGTCTGACATGATATTAGGATGTATCCCTTGACTTGTGTCACCTCAGCGTAGTTCTCACAGAAAATACAATACAAATGGCTACAAAAATGTGCAACTGGAAACATCTAGCTAAATCTAACCACTTGTTCATTGCATCTAGATCAATGGTTTCAAATTACTGAACAGATACACTCAGTGATTCCAACAGCTTCATGTAGCACTACTGAACATGGGCTTGCGTTGTATACTGTCCAGTGAAAACAGTCGGAATGCTTAATAAACATCTTCATATATAAGTTCCAAATTCCTTTACATCAGTAACTGTAAATACACACCTACAACTAGGGACAGTAAAGTTATGCATAAACATGACAGATAACTCAATCAGCAGTTTTTACTGACATAACATAAAATCGGTAGCTTCTACAAAATTTCTCCATTTCCATTTAAAAATCTTGTAAATCTGTAGGCACCAGTTTTCTGGTATAGATAACTGGTGGTTATTTAATGTCGGCCATGGCTATTTCTTGACGACTCTGGAGCAAGGTTGCAGTATGAATGAATCGTGAATCACAAACTGATATGTTTAATTTTCATATACCACTGAGCCCATGTAAGTGAATGATAAACTGGTTTAGAATGGGTCAACTACCAGCCCATATAAGCAAATGATCAAGATTTTTAGAATGGGTCAACTGTCAAACTCTCAGTAAACTGTCTCAACGGTTTAAAGGCAGGCAATGGAGGCATTTGTTTATACATTATTAGTTAAGTATGGAAAAAAGGTTACGGTAAACATGTTCTATTTGTTCCCTTGTAATGGTAATACCAGCTTGGAACATCAACAAATTTAGGGAAAGGATACATTGTTACTCACCATATAAATGACCTGTTGAGTTGCAGACAGGCACAGCAAGAAGACTGTTACACATCAATAGCTTTTGGCCATGCCTTCTTCAGCAAAGAAAACACACACACATTGACACAAGTAAGCACACTTCCTGCACACGCCACTGCTATCACTGGCAGCTCCAACCAGAATGCGACTGTCACATGAATAACAATATGGAATGGAGAAGTTGTGACGAAGCAAGCTGTGATATTTTCACTTCCCTCTTGTTTTGCCATCTGCGTCCTTAAATTCATGTTTTCATTTTAAATAATTACCATTAACATACATGAGTATAATCTGCATTTTCATAAAACAGAAAGATTGTCCCTCAGTTCTAAAGAATATAACACCAGATATAATGTTGTGCTTAGTTTTATGTATGTAATTGATTTTCTAATTTATTTTGACGATTCCTGCTGGAAAACCATTCTGGAGTGTAATGAGCAGTCTTCAAAAGGGAGGTAAGAAGGAAATGACAACTATTTTGGACAGGTCAGGAAAACTGCTGGTGAATCCTGCAGATGCCTAGGGCAGATGGAGGGAATATTTTGAAGAGTTGCTCAATGTAGTTGGAAATACGATCAGCCATGTTTCAGATTTCAAGGTAGAATGGGATAGGAATGATGATGGAAATAGGATCACATTTGAGGCAGTGGAGAAAATGGTCAATAGATTGCAGTGCAATAAAGCAGCTGGGGTGGATGAAATTAAGTCGAAACTCATCAAATACAGTGGAACGTCAGGTGTTAAATGGCTACACCGGATAATTGAAGTGGCCTGGGAGTCAGGACAGGTTCCATCAGACTGGACAAAAGCAGTAATCACACCAACCTTTAAACATGGAAACAGAAAAGATTGTAACAACTACAGAGGTATCTCTTTGATCACGTTGTGGGTAAAATCTTCTCAGGTATTGTTGAAAAGAAGGTGCGAGTATTAGTTGAGGACCAATTGGATGAAAATCAGTGTGGGTTTAGGCCTCTTAGAGGTTGTCAGGACCAGATCTTTAGCTTACGGCAAATAATGGAGAAGTGTTATGAGTGGAACAGGGAACTGTATCTATGCTTTTTAGATCTAGAAAAGGCATATGACCGGGTTCCTAGGAGGAAGTTATTGTCTGTTTTACGAGATTATGGAATAGGAGGCAAACTTTTGCAAACAATTAAAGGTCTTTACATGGATAGTCAGGCAGCAATTAGAGTTGACGGTAAATTGAATTCATGGTTCAGAGTAGTTTCAGGGGTAAGACAAGGCTGCAACCTGTCTCCACTGTTGTTCATAGTATTTATGGATCATATGTTGAAAACAATAGACTGGCTGGGTGAGATCAAGATATGTGAACACAAAATAAGCAGTCTTGCATATGCGGATGACTTAGTTGTGATGGCAGATTCGATTGAAAGTTTGCAAAGTAATATTTCAGAGCTAGATCAGAAATGTAAGGACTATGGTATGAAGATTAGCATCTCCAAAACGAAAGTAATGTCAGTGGGAAAGAAATATAAACGGATTGAGTGCCAAATAGGAGGAGCAAAGTTAGAACAGGTGGACAGTTTCAAGAACTTAGGCTGCATATTCTCACAGGATGGCAACATAGTGAAAGAACTGGAAGCAAGGTGTAGCAAAGATAATGCAGTGAGCGCTCAGCTACGATCTACTCTCTTCTGCAAGAAGGAAGTCAGTACCAAGACTAAGTTATCTGTGCATCGTTCAATGTTTCTACCAACTTTGTTGTATGGGAGCGAAAGCTGGGTGGATTCAGGTTACCTTATCAACAAGGTTGAGGTTACGGATATGAAAGTAGCTAGGATGATTGCAGGTACTAGTAGATGGGAACAATGGCAGGAGGGTGTCCACAATCAGGAAATCAAAGAGAAACTGATAATGAACTCTATAGATGTAGCAGTCAGGATGAACAGGCTTAGATGGTGTGGTCATGTTCCACGCATGGGAGATGCAAGGTTACCCAAGAGACTCATGGGTTCAGCAGTAGAGGGTAGGAGGAGTCGAGGCAGACCAAGGAGAAGGTACCTGGATTAGGTTAAGAATGATTTTGAAGTAAAAGGTTTAACATCAGAAGAGGCACCAATATTAGCACTGAATAGGGGATCATGGAGGAATTTTATAAGGGGGCTATGCTCCAGACTGAACGCTGAAAGGCATAATCAGTCTTAAATGATGATGATGATGATGATGATGATGATATTCCTGGTTAATGTCTTTCATTATAGAGTGAAATCAGTAATTGATTCATAATGTAGATATTATTGTTGACTTGTAAACACATTTATATTCTATAATAATGATAAACATTTGGATAAATAATCACTAGGATTCTTAAAGTATTTATCTGGCTCTATTCAAAAACATGTTAGCAAAGCCAGCTCTTAATTAATTCCAAAGTAATTACCAGTTTCATCAAAAGTATTGTTTGCTTACCTTTATCTGTTAATTTCATCATTCAAACAAATAATACAGCTTAACCCTTGTAGTAGAAGAATCTGTTAAAAAAGACAGAATTTTCCATGTATTCAATTAATTTAATGAGTTATGTTTTAATTGTAATTTCTGCAACTTAAACATTGAACAATGTGTAGATTCAATGCCTATTATTGTGATGATGTATAAAGGTCTGATTTTTGGTCCTGCGACATTCAGACAAGAAACCCGTGCTGGTTAGGTCAACAACAATGCATCAACTTATCAGTGGAATAAGTGTAAGACAAATAGGTCATGTGTTGAAACAATGACAGTGCCTGTTCAATACGTACTATATTATTCTGCAAGAAATGTGAACTGCACAGTTCATTTGCTTGCAACCTATTAATGAGGCTTATCAAAGTTAAGCAGTAGTGGACTGGCCATATCGCTGTGAATTATTGGGGGGGGGGGGGGGGGGGGGGGAGAGAGTCCTAAATAGTGAAAGTGAAGAACTGTAGAAATGTGAAACACCGCAAATGTGCACCTGTCAGTTACGTCATTTAAAGTAGTCAATGTTGAACTTCCAGTCTCCATTTTTCAGCCTGTATCACAATGCAGTCAGTATGTCGACATTGAGGACCATCAACGAAGAGTTAAGGCAGGGGAACGTCACAAGGTGAAGGGGCAGGAAGGCAGGGTATGGGTGGGAGAGAGAAGAGCACTGTCTGGTGGTACATGCAAGAACTAGAGATTGCCAGGCACGACATTGTGTGGTGGGGTGTGAGGAAAAAAAGGCAAAAGCTGTTAATGTGTAACAGTCTTTTCATTTAAAATGTAGCAGTCCTTTCATTGAGCCTGCCTGTGACGCAACAGTTCATCCTTACAGTGAGCAGCAATCTATCTTTTTCATAACACTGTTGATATTCTGTTACAAATATTGTTTGATATGTTTGTATGTATTTTTGATAGCAAATAAATGTTGATGTTTTGAAATATTGGTGGTGGTGGTGGTTAGTGTTTAACTTACCGTCGACAATGAGGCCATTATAGATGGAGCGCAAGCTCGAGTTATGGAAGGATTTGAAAGGAAATCAGCCGTGCCCTTTCAAAGGAACCATCCCGGCATTTGCCTGAAACGTCTGAAATATTGTTTCACTTCTCAGCACTTTAACATACTAAACTGATCAAGAACATATCTTATGAAGTTTGCTTTGGCTATTAATAACCTTTATTATTGGTTCCTCAATTACGATACTATACACCTGCTTGAAACCATCATTTTATTAATTCGTTTTTAAAGTAACAGTGCCTTTAGCATGAAACCACTGATGCTGTTGCAAGACAGACATCTGGTGATACACTGAGGTACTTTACGACTATAGTGCATTGAAGCAATCACTCACAGAGTCCAAAGCAAAAGCTGGCGTGGAGATTGTGTGGTTGTAGGACACTTTGAAATGTACCTTTTTTATTATAGTGGCCATATTGAGGAAATTATTGACAGTAAAAGAAATTATATCTTAAGTTACTGTAACACAAATACGAATTTGTACAACTCTTTTTAAAAGTGGTTTCAAAGTGAAGCCACTGGAACAACATGTAGTTTTGACATAAAATTTATTAAATTTTAGGCCAATTTTTGCTATTATTTATGACTATAATTTGTTTTAAGTATTATGAGTTCATGGAAAGAATGCAAAATACTCTCCTGGAAATTGAAATAAGAACACCGTGAATTCATTGTCCCAGGAAGGGGAAACTTTATTGACACATTCCTGGGGTCAGATACATCACATGATCACACTGACAGAACCACAGGCACATAGACACAGGCAGCAGAGCATGCACAATGTCGGCACTAGTACAGTGTATATCCACCTTTCGCAGCAATGCAGGCTGCTATTCTCCCATGGAGACGATCGTAGACATGCTGGATGTAGTCCTGTGGAACGGCTTGCCATGCCATTTCCACCTGGCGCCTCAGTTGGACCAGCGTTCGTGTTGGACGTGCAGACCGCATGAGACGACGCTTCATCCAGTCCCAAACATGCTCAATGGGGGACAGATCCGGAGATCTTGCTGGCCAGGGTAGTTGACTTACACCTTCTAGAGCACGTTGGGTGGCACGGGATACATGCGGACGTGCATTGTCCTGTTGGAACAGCAAGTCTCCTTGCCGGTCTAGGAATGGTAGAACGATGGGTTCGATGACGGTTTGGATGTACTGTGCACTATTCAGTGTCCCGTCGACGATCACCAGAGGTGTACGGCCAGTGTAGGAGATCGCTCCCCACACCATGATGCCGGGTGTTGACCCTGTGTGCCTCGGTCGTATGCAGTCCTGATTGTGGCGCTCACCTGCACGGCGCCAAACACGCATACGACCATCATTGGCACCAAGGCAGAAGCGACTCTCATCGCTGAAGACGACACGTCTCCATTCGTTCGACCATTCACGCCTGTCACGACACCACTGGAGGCGGGCTGCACGATGTTGGGGCATGAGCAGAAGACGGCCTAACGGTGTGCGGGACCGTAGCCCAGATTGATGGAGACGGTTGCGAATGGTCCTCGCCGATACCCCAGGAGCAACAGTGTCCCTAATTTGCTGGGAAGTGGCGGTGCGGTCCCCTACGGCACTGCGTAGGATCCTACGGTCTTGGCGTGCTTCCGTGCGTTGCTGCGGTCCGGTCCCAGGTCGACGGGCAAGTGCATCTTCCGCCGACCACTGGCGACAACATTGATGTACTGTGGAGACCTCACGCCCCACGTGTTGAGCAATTCGGCGGTACGTCCACCCAGCCTCCCGCGAGCCCACTATACGCCCTCGCTCAAAGTCCGTCAATTGCACATACGTTTCACGTCCACGCTGTCGCGGCATGCTCCCAGTGTTAAAGACTGCGATGGAGCTCCTTATGCCACGGCAAACTGGCTGACACTGACGGCGGCGGTGCACAAATGCTGCGCAGCTAGCGTCATGTGACGGCCAACACCGCGGTTCCTGGTGTGTCCGCTGTGCCGTGCCTGTGATCATTGCTTGTACAGCCCTCTCGCAGTGTCCGGAGCAAGTATGGTGGGTCTGACACACCGGTGTCAATGTGTTCTTTTTTCCATTTCCAGGAGTGTAGTATCAGGCCTGTTCATGTTTTGCAATCAATGGAGTACGTCGCATGCATAAAAAAGGACATTGCACAATGTTTCCAAATAATTGATGAGGCAACTATTCGCTTTATGTCGCATGCCTAAAAAAGGACATTGCACAATGTTTCCAAATAATTGATGAGGCAACTATTCGCTTTGATATGCTGTATGCTTGGTATCCCATGTACCTAACACCAACTAATATTTAGCCAATCTGAACATGTCTTAATCTGGCAAAATGTATCATTGATAAATAAATACATCCCTGCAACCTATGCTGCTTGTCACCTCAAGTATACTACTGATTGCTGCACCATGCTCACCATGTTTCAAAAACATTTTTACTTTAGAGTGTCAAATAGTGACAACTCCAGGATGGAAGATCTACAATATAATAAAAAAGATATATTGCTACTCACCATAAAGATGGCATGAGGAGTTGCAGACAAGTACAACAAAAAGATTGTTACACATTTAGCTTTTGGCTATAACCTTCTTTAGAAAATGGAACACATACACACACACACACACACACACACACACACACACACACACACACACATACACACACACACACATTCATTCATTCACACAAGACAACACACCTCATGTACACATGACTACCATTTCTGCCAGCTTGGAGTCAATGTGTATGTGAGGTGTGCTTGCTTGTATGTATGGCTGTGTGTGTGGCCTTTCCTGAAGAAGGCTCTGTCTGAAAGCTAAATGTGTAACAGTCTTTTCATTGTGCCTGTCTGCAATGCAATGCGTCATCTTCAAAGGAGTAGCAATGTCACTTTTTCCTTATATTCTTACTTTCGAATCTGCATGATTTTAATGAGCTTGTAACTGACCACTTTGCTGAAGGGAAGGAGAGGAGAATCGATTTTATCTACAAACCTATTAATTAAGGTATGAGTAGTGTTTTAATTTTGTTTCATGCAGAAAATATTAAAAATTATATACCTGAGCGTAAATTTTTATATTTTAGTATTAGAGTAAAGATTGTGTTAGATGAATGTTTCTGTTATGTCACTTTCTAATACTCTAAATTCTATATTTTCATGTTTCTGTTACGTCACTTGCTAATACTCTAAATTCTATATTTTCACTGGTCAAGAAATGTTCTAAAAAGACAAAACTTTGCATGTTATTGTTTGGACAAAATCTCTTAATCTACAGCCCACTGGTTGGCACTTTTAGTGTTGAAAATTGAAACTGATTTTTGTTTTCACAGCTGAAATACATGTGAAATCTTAAAACAATAGTTCATTTCCCATTTAAAAACTGATGGCTAAATGCAGTGTCAGCCGGTAACAGCTTTATCTGCCGAAGTCATACTTCCTGATCCTTTTGCACACCACATCATGGGGAAAATGTCACATTTTGGAGAGATCTTTTATGTGGTACATTAAACTGCAAAGTTTCTTAGTACACAATAGTAACCACAAAAACCACCAAAGTCAGCACCTTAGCTTTATTGAACACGCAAATCAACATGGCATCTTGTTGTTTTGCTTCTTTCAGTCACTCTGTGTATGCTACAGGTCATACACTTACCAAAGACTTCATTTCATAAAATAGTAAAAATAATTACAAGTCAATATTGCAATAAACATTCCCAATGTCCTCTTCTACTTCCAGAAGCATGTTTGTGTGATATCACGTGTCCTGTGCTGTGACTGACTGACACATGCAAACCAAGCAGATGCCGTATTGATTTATGTGTTTTTAAACCTGAGTGCGGTATTTAGAAGTTTTTGTTTTTATATTTATATCTTACAAAATTATGCAGTTTAACTGATATGCAGAATTAATGATCTTTCCAAAATGTGACACTTTTGGTACAATTTGCTCTGAAAATGTTTTGTTACGGATGATGTCAGTGGATAAAATAGTTATCTCTGTTACAATTTAAAACAGTTTGAAGATGGATTCATTATTATGGGAAAAGGAATTGTTAATTATGAAACACAAATTGTTGAAAACATGATGAGAATTACTTCAGGCAGAGGTGAAGGGAACAGTGAAATGCTCTGGGTTGAACCTTCAAACTAGGCAGCCTTCTCTTATGACCATAGGTATGTGGAATTTTGTGTTCACAGCAGTAGGTTCTGGCTTCAGCAACAGGATGGCAATGATAAACTTTATTAATGATGTCATGGCAAAGAGATTGTTATGTAAACTAGAAATGGCAAGTCTCTGCAGTATAGACATTCCAAAACGGTACAACTCCCTTCAAAATTTAGTGAAACAGCAACTTTTCACGCCAATAGAAAATATGGACATTGTAAAAAATCTGTTGTTGTATTGAAGGGAGTTTGACTACCATGTTCAAATATACATGCCAAGCAGCAGTATTCACACAATACATGGTGTCCCATGTATCTTGACCACCCCAAATAAGTTTCTGTGCAGAATCAAACTGCAACATGTGCCAAGTAAATTTGATTTAGCTACCAGGAGAACATTAACCAGTATGACTGACTTTTTTGTACCTTTGTTCATTGCAAAGATATTAACAACAATACATCTTTTTTAAATAGTGTTCTGTATTTTTTATTTGATAATCCACTTACTCTCCTCAAGATTTGCTTAGAAAAGTGCCACAGTCTACCATTGAAGTAAACATGATTTTATTAAAAATGTAACACAAAACTGACTTTGACTCTCCTGTACAAGCACATAGCACAAGGTACCCTGGGTAATGTAACTCACCCACTTCCTGGACTTTACAGTAAACAAATGGAAACACAAGGATAATGCTGGTCACTCAGTAAACCGTCTTCAGTTGAAGTTTTGTTTCCAAAATGAAATTTGAAGTTACAATAATACTTACTTTCAAAAAACTTTCAACTTTGTTAGGATGCAGAGTTATTTCTTTTTTGACTGGTTAATTTCAATAGGTTTGACGTAAAAGCTTTTTAATTAATGGAACAAAGTGAGATGTGTGATGTCAGTAAATGTATTACAAAATTTATTCAGTGATTATGAATTCTTTGCCATCAGCTGCATTAGGTGTAGACCTGCTACCTATTACTGTAACATGAAAATTTGTGCCTATCAGGACTCGAACGCAGAGTTTCCACTTATCATGAGCAGTTGCCAAAACCACTTTGGCTATCCACGCACACTTCCCAGACTAATCCAAATCTCCATATGCCATACTGTTTACTTCACTGATGCTCGCAACATTACTTGGATTCTAGTAACGGGGAGAATGAGACTACAAGGAGTCAAGATCAATGTTGTTATCATCGTTTTGTCCATCTACACATGTTTCACATAGTTCATTTCACAATGTGCTCCTTCAGCCATGCATTCATGTCTGAAGAAACAGACATTTTAAAATAAACTGAAATATCCTACAAGTAATAGGTATATGTTCATTATCAACATAAAACTTATAAACAACAATATATGACAAAAGCAATTAAACTAGCAAATTGTTGAAAACATGCTGAGAATAACTTCAATCAGATGTGAAGGGAACAGTGAAATGCACTAGGTTGAGCCTTCAAACTGGGCAGGCTTCTCTTATGACCATAGATATGTAGAATTTTAAGTTCACAGTAGTAGGTACTTGCTTCATCAATAGGGTATAAGAGTGTTTTCTGGAAATCATTTTAAATGATTAATTATCTCATTTTGTCCTAATTTAATTATTTTTTCCTTTTGAATTTCAGGATTTAAAAAAAAATGGACATGAAATTCAAATAATCTGAAAGCCCACTAAAATTCTCCTATTGAGTTACGTGATGCCTGTGATGTCACTGGCTAGCTCGCTGCTCCTACTGTCATAAAGCTCATTTACAGTGATATCTTGTTTTGCAAGTTACGTTTCAACAAATGGGTTATAAATGGTGTGATGTAACACACTGTACAAACATATCTACAAAAACTCCTGAAAAACTGATTTTGAGTGTTCCAAAGATTGAGAAGATGCACAATAAGTCATTGTGCTGTACCAATGAAATGTCACCATGCCAATGCAAAATTCCCTAACTTAAGAATGTCCTGCCCTCTGAAGTTGATATTAATTTACTTCCTAGATACGATTTCCCACTGTTGCAAGGAAGGACAGCACCATCAAATGAAATTAAACTCACAGTGAAAATTTGAAGAATTGCCTGTTGTTATATACAACACTGTGTGTTTACTTTGGCAGCTCAGTTGGTGGACTACAATAGCTAACAATCAGTCATCCATAGGTCAATGCTTCAAATCCTTTCTGAAGGAATATTTTAACTTATTTGTAAAGGCCTCAACAATCCTCTCACATGAAAACGAAATCACATTTGCAAAACTTCACAACACTGGTCAGAAACATAGCATTGTTAAGCTTTCCTTGCTGTTTACATACACTTGCATTCACAACCTCTGCTCACACACGTCACCTTCAAGAAGATTTCTAGTTAATGTGACCAACCACTTTTCACTCTATTGGAGAGTATCCTTTTTTTCATCTTTGTAGTGTCCACATGGGGTCCTTATCATTTAAAGTTTCATCATCTTACACAAATAAAGAAAGTAAGTCTGCTTCACACACTGATGTTAGTTTCCACTCAAAAATATCACAGCCCTTATGTCGGTGTCAGGTGCATGTTTTATATTTCTCCATATACAAAACCTCATTGTCATACATCTCATTGTACTCTGGGTGTGATGAGAGAGGCCAGCATATGCACACCTTAAAGAGTTTCCCTATGCCGCCACTGCCAAAGATGACAGCATTGCCTTACTACAGTGCCAGCAGTGCGAGAGTTATATTAGACAGAACTGTGTAGCAAAATTTACAGTCCCTTGTACACTGAGAGAAAGGACTATTATTCTGTACTGTATCGAGTGATATGTTAGTGCTCAGTGGCAATGGCAAATATACACAGACAGTCATACAAACTGTTGGTATATGGACAGATGCAGCCAGTTTCACAGAACGTTGCATTCAGGTTACCATGTAATTGTGACTTATTTAGTTTCCTAATCGAAAAAAGGTGTTCCACACAAATATGATGATCAGAACATTGTAGCAGTTTTGCAACCTCATTATGGAGACATTAAAACTTCATCTGAGGAAATCAACATAGACACCCTGGACAGTTCTAATGTAAAAGGATTTGTCATTAAAACAGGTCCATCAGTTATACCTGTACATTCACAGGGACACTTTCAACTGAAACAGCAAACTGTCTTGAAAATATCTCAAGATCAAATGGAAATTTGGCAGTGTCCTCAAAATATTTAGGAAACTATCCTTGCAATTATTTCAAGGCCATGGTGAATTCTTCAGACCTCACATTCTCTTCAATGGCAGTGAACTTTGTGTCCCTCCTATAACAACACTGCATCCCCATCAAATCAGAAAGAAGTGTCCACTTAAACTGCAAGGCCTGCAATCCATTCCAGACATTCTACTTTTCGTTCCTGCACTCCTTTTCCCTTCAAAAATTCAACAATAGAAAGTTTTAAGTCAAGTAATTGTTCCAGCATGTCAGCATGTCCCCTGACTTAACCTACATACTTTACAGAAATATATAAATTTTCATATTGTCCATTCAATTCCATCAACAACTGTTGCAACTGATCAAGGAATAATACGTGTGACTTCAGAAATTTTGCTATTCATGCTGCCAATTTTTTCACATGCTGCATGCCTGCAAATTTAGCACAAAGTGATTCTTGATGTGCAGAACAAGGAATCCTGTCTGTCAATCATCGTAAATTTTTGTTCTTTCATTGCCACCTAAATCTTTAAATTCTTTCTGCATGGCACTGTAATGTTGTCTCATAGCAAATTTGTAGTGCCCATTGCTTATGTGACTGCATAAGATACACTGAGAAGTCTCATCCCTCTCTTCTGTCATTCCAATTAAGTTTTAAAAGTTGTGATAATAGATCACTAGACTGTCTCTTTTTGTGCACACTGCCACTGGACCTATGATGGTCCTACATACCCTGAACAAAGAGCAGAAGGTAAACAGAGCTGAAGAGAGCTGTAACAAACAAAAAATGCCACACTGCGATACTCAATGAAGTGCCATGCTGTTGTGGGTACTTCCAAAAAAAGGCATAGCAAAGCTGAGACGGGCCAGGCCTTCGCCCGCACACAGCCCACACACTCCGTTTGTGTGAAGTTCACCATGCCACAGCCACTTCTGATATACACTTCCCTCTCACCAGGCATGTATTTCATTTTAAATTCTTTAGTATTTTCTTTCTAGTTTTGGAACAGAGAAACATCACCATTATCATGTGTGTCACTGCATGGCCATCACATATGCTGCAATACATCTTAGATTTCCATCACACCACTTCTCACACATCTAGACATAATTTTATCAAACATTTGGGTAAATATGAGGTGAAATGAATTCCATAATGAACCAACCAGCACACGACACCACCAGTCACATAACACACAGTGGACACATCTGCATGCACAGTACAGTGTGGTAATATTTCACCTACCTTGTTGACAGCATACCCAGGAGGGTCGAAGGGTATTACAACACACAGGGTGAAGCAACATGGTACTGAATGGTAGCCAATAGCAGATTTGGAGTTGTCCAGTGCGTACTTTCCAAAAAACTGCCTTTATTTAGGTAACTGATTTTGTTTTCATTTCACAGTGAAGCTAAAATTATTTCCTTAAGGCTTGTTATTTCATTCCTCTATCCTACCGGATATGAGTCCACACACATTCATAGATATGCAGGTGGCGTAAATCTTTGTTTGAGTAGTTTGTGTAAGAGCCAATACAACCTTCAATAATTCTGATACAAATTACCAGTTTAATTTTATCTTGGTGGAATTCTTGACAAGTTCTTAGTAGAATTTGAACTGAACCAGCACTGCACTTAGCAATTATTTATTGAATATGCTTTTTGGGGGGAGGGGAGGGGAGGGGGGGGGGGGAGAAATCACCCCTGGAGACACAGAGAACATACATCATGCCCATTTATATGGTGATTAGCAGAAACAGCAGAACATCTGTTTACATTATCAGATATCAAACAAAATATTGGGTTGAACAACTTTCCGCTTTGATAATTATAGTCCTATTGGTAACGGAGTACTTTCACCTTCCAGTATGTGAGTTTATTCAGCCAACCAGTAATGGCAGTAGCAACAATCTGGAAGCCAAATGATGTGCTATCATTCACCTGTAGCTATATCAAATATTGTGCCTTAAAATCACAAAGGGTTTGGTATTGTTCCCACTACTCAAATATGTATAATTAAACCATTTGTGTCATCTGATGAGCCTACCTCATCATACTGCTCTCGGATGTTGTAACACTATTAGTGATATTACCTATAATGCTCTTATCTAACTTCTTAGTCTGTTTTTACTTAATGTGACTTCTGTATAACTATGCTCTTTGATGTATCATTGACGTAAATGTTTTATTCTTCATTTATGATACTTTATGTAATTGTATTTAATGTGTGGATGTAATTTCAAAATTAATGTCCCGTAGAAGAAATAAAAAGTTAAGACTTTAATTGTAAATTGTAATACTGGCTCATGCACAGGGAGAGTAGGTTTTTAATCATGTAAAACTTGGCGGTACGTCGCTCCACAATGGAACCGGCTAGGTGGCAATAGAAGAGGTGGATCTGGCGGTTGAACTGCAAGACCCCTATGTGGCATGAGTTAATTGGTGGCTAGCACGCAAAATCCAACATTAAGAAGATAATTTTCAGAGCTTGTTCCACAGGAAGAGTCATGCATAATTTTGCCACATTTTTTTGAATATCACAGGAGATTGACACCGTAACCACCTTCATCTCAAATTATCAGTTGAGTACTGTATAACTGCATGAACCAGTTATGTGGTCTTGTTTTCAATAACAATTTTGTGTTCTGTAAATTTTGTGCTGAGCTTCTGTATTTTATCATTAGTTGTTTAGCTAGACACAGTCCTATCCCAAGAGCTATGATAAATCTGAGTATCCTAACTTACTGAACTCAAAAGTAATAATATTTTCTAACAAAAGTTAATAAACTTTGTGGAGTTGTAAAGTACATAATTATTTAGTGTCCATAAGTTTCAAAACACACCACACAGATTTCATAAATGAAGAGTTAATTTTTTATCAAAGTATGGTTACTAACAGAAGACTAAGTATTCAGCTCACAGATTCTTCTTACTGAAACAATAGTGTTTACAATTTTATGTGTTATGTAGTTAATAGTGTTTCCCATATTGTGTTGTCAATAAATTGTGCAATCTAGAATAAACAACTGGCTACAAATATTTAAGCTCTATCAGAGTCAGGTATCATATCTTCCATCTCAGCTAAACAGATAAGGAAGTTAATATTCCTTGAGAATCCAAATAATAATCAGTAAAAATGATACACTCACTTTATAGCTATTTCAATAGCAGTTATTTCCTATAATGAAACCGATAAAAGAACATCTTGTCCAAGTCAGTAGTTCTCCATTGTTGGTAACCATTTACCTGTAATTATCAATAGCTTCCTAATATAATTTACAGACCTTAAGTGTTATTAAGAGCCGATTGTGGCCTAAACACTTTAATACTCCACCTATGTATTTCAAGTCAAATCGCTGGTACATTAACTGCTAAATTTTGCTACTGTCTTATATCTTAACAGCAAAACAGACGTTCAGAATCAAGTAAAGTCAACCCCAATAGCTAATTTTATTTATGAACCATACTAGTACTGGGTACAACTTTGCCTAATTAGGCTGGCAACCATTTCCTTTTATGTAATTACAGTTTACCTGAGTACTAACAAAACCTTGGTTTGATTCCTCTTTATCTTGCTACTGCTTCCCTTCAATAGAAATCTTTAGGTAAATAAAATTAGTCGAATATCTTTCCATTATGCAAGATCATAGTCAAAGAAATATCTTTTCACAGGAATAACATTATTAGTATACTATTAATTTAATAGCAGCCAGTAGTGTTATAGTTACAACTCTACAATAGTCCGTAGGTGTGGAACCAACCTTCTAAAACAAAATCAGGTGGATAAATGGAAATTTAAAGCAAGGAAGTATGAGATGGAAGAAGGAAAAAATCTATGATGACCTGTTACCAACTTTGTATCCTTTTTTTGAAACCACCATCCTGGATGCAACACAATTTTCAAATGGAAAGAGGTTGCACAAGGGGAAACATGATGTCTTTCATTTGAGAATAATTTTATTCATTCTCAAATGATGTTGCATTTTGTACAGAATAAGGCAAATGCTGGTGACAACACATAAAGGCTACAGGATGTGTTCATCATGTTTTCCAGCATGTTGTAAGGTTGTTGTTATTTGCTTCATCCATTTCTCATGGAGTTTAAACAAGGGATGTATGGGAATGCAAATGCAAGCATCAACAATCCACTTTTTGAGGTGCATAAGATTCTTAAATCGTCACCGTGTATGCAATTACCCTCACATGTCCCAACATACAGAAATATAATGGACTTGAAATACAGGGCACATGGCAAGTCACTTCAAAGGACCGCTATGACTTATCCATCTCTAGAGGAACTATACATCCAAGTATGCCTAGATAGCTAGCTGAACGTTAGTTGGAAATGTTCTGTTTTCAGTCAGCAGTCATGGCAAAACTTCTTTGTCTAAGTACTGCAGCTTTTAGTGTACACTGGGTGAGGAAGAGCCCAACAATTCAAGATCATACTCCACACCAAACCATCACTTTTGTGGGGCCAACTACCTTCAATGAATCCATCAAGTGAGTGTTGATATCTGGTCAGTATCTGTGACTCTGACCTCTCTATTCACAGAGATATTAGCTTCACCTGTAAACAATAAGTCAGCGAGGAAGCAAAAGTTTCCTTCCAGTTTGCACCAAGCAAGGTGGTTAGCACACTGAATTCACAATTGGGAGGATGACAGTTCAAATCTGCATCTGACAATCCTGATATTGGTTTTCCATAATTTCCCTTAATCACTACAATCAGATGCCAGGATGGTTCCTTCAAAAGGACATGGCCTATTTTCTTTGCCATCCTTGAAACAATCTATGCTTGTGCTCTGCGTGTAATGACCTCATTGCAGATAGGATCTTAATTCCTAATGTTCCTTCCTTCTTTCTAGCTTGCATGTCACCCACTCTGCAAGTTGAGCCCGAATGTCTAAGTCATTCTCAGTGAGTGTTAACATTTTTAGTTTGTAAGGGTGAAATTCATGCATGGCCAGAATTCTAATTAATGATGTACAGCTGACCCCAGTGTCCTCAAGATGTGGGAATTTCTGCATTCTGGACTACTACTGAACAATGCCAGTACACAAGTCAATTTTGCTTCATATGCAGTCATTTTCGATTGCCAGCTAACAGTTTGCTTCTGACAGACCAGTTTCACAAAATTCTGTAGAAAGTTTCACCACCACACTGTGGATAATGGGTGGTCTATCTGAAATGAATTAAGTAAAATCCTCTAGAGTAACATGGGTGCTCCTTTCTACTCACACGAGAATATTTCAATGCATTCATCTTTGTATTAACACAATCAGTTTTCAAGTCACCTGAAGAAAGAAATGTCAGTCATAACTCATGAATGAATAAAGTTATGTTCAAATGAAATGCACCATTGTTTTTGTCTTGTAATTCTCCATCTGTCTGATATGTGTAATGACACTCTCTATTTTATGTTTCAAAATTGAGAGTTGCATCCAAGATGGCAGCTTCCAAAATGGATGACTTTTTATAATATAGCCTCACTGGTTTTCCACTTCTCACATCTCATACTATTAGGCTTTAAGTTTCTGTTCATCCATCTGATTTTGTTTACGGAGTGTGGCAAGTCGCCCAATGTGGCGTTGACTGAAATAAGACTTGCACATGGCAGCCGAACTTTCCTGGATGGGGCCTCCCGGCTAACGACGCCATATGCTCATTTCATTTTAAAATACCGGCACAGTAGCCAACTGCCTTCTGTATTAAAAAAGCTGAGTTAATGGGTCATTGATGATCTTAAACAAGTGTGATGAGACGTCCACCCTGAACAAACAGAAAGAACAATACTGAACAAAAATTTAATTTAAAAAAAAAAGTCCCAGTACTACATACAGTTTTAATCTGCTATAACATTTTATACCAGTGCACACTCCACAATGCGGTGAATATTTCACTCTGAAAAATCATCTGAAATAGCTTCTTCTGAACAACACCTTCTATTCTACAATTGAATTTTTAATTGAAGCTACTACTTTACCTTTAAGCATAGTAACATTTGTTGTGTCAAAAACTAAAATGTTTCTTTTCATTAATTTTATATCATTGTGCTTCTGTAATGGCTAGCATGAACTCACACACACAATTTTTTTTTGTATATATATGTATCTGTAATGGCTAACATGTACCATACATATCAAAAAAAAATTGTGTAAACATATGTAGCCTGTAAACTGATTCATTCCACATTTTTTGCATAGAAAGTGTGCAAATGATCCATGAAACACTGAACTGGGGAAAAAGTGATTGTGCTCTGCTGTTACCAGTGGATGTTAGTTAATTTACTAACCTCAATTCAGATAAATGCTAGTATGGTTTGTAATGCAATGTTGTATTCAACAAAATCAATTCACATTCTGAATATTTGGATGTGTTATGGCGCTAACATTGTAACAAATTTTATATCTTGTGTTTTCTTATTAAATTATGTTTATCTACATAATTAACTGTAATGATATCTACTTACCGAACAGATGGAAGAAAACAGAAGCTGCTGTTGATTTAGCAGTGGACAGTGAACATAAGTCATCAAATGAGTATGCTTCATCAGACAACCCTACAATTAAACATAATCTGTCCAAAAGATCACACACTTCTTCCTGTCTGAGAGAAATAAAGACAAATCATTGTATACTATGTTCCTCAATTTTGAAGCAAGATCAAAACACAGACTTTAAGTGGGGAAGTCTCATGTACAAATTATGATTTACATACAGGCATAGACACATAACAGGATAGGAAAATTATGGTAAGGGAAGTTCTGGTAGAATGTAAATAATTTAGGTGCATAGGAGATCAGTCACTGATGCAAAATAGATCACTCAGTGAATAATACTAGCATAGCGTCCTTGATAGGTAGACAAAAATGAATGAAAAATTGCTACTTTCACATGAATCCTTGAGCAAGCCAGAGAACATGAGCACTCTCTCCCTCTCTTTCTCTCTGTCACACACACACACACACACACACACACACACACACACACACACACACACACACACACACCTACGTTGTACAGGCACAATATAAGTGTGTGTGTGTGTGTGTGTGTGTGTGTGTGTGTGTGTGTGTGTGTGTGTTCTCTTGCTCATTATAGGATTTTTCCATCAGTTCACGTTTTTTACATTATTTTTTGTGTGCTTGTTGATGCCTCAAACCTGTATTATTTGTGAATGGTCTCCTTTACTCCTAAAATATTTAGGAAAGGAAAATTCTTATTTTTGAACAGAAACCTCATTACTGAATAAAACATCTGGCATGAAAAAATTCATACATAATAAATGGATATGCCATCTGGCTTCAGAATAAATGGCATAATGGAAGATATTTACACAACTGCTTAAAAAGTTTTGCGCTGCCTTAATGGCTTACAAAGTCTATAATTTCTTGAACAGAATCCTCTTTCTTGGCAGGAAATGACAACACAAAACCACCAAATGTAAAGAAAGTAAAAGTAAACTTGTATTCGCAAGTCCATTTCAGTATAAAGAACTGTGTCTCCAATTGTGAACAGGACAATAAGGCTTGTGTACACTGTTCACTCTGTCTACATGACTTGAAGAATCAAATCAAGCATGGATCATGTTGACATTGTCATTTTACAGCAGGTTACTGTGGCTGCTGTTGGTGAGGTGACTGCAGCTCTGAATAATTGTACCATTTGTCCCTTGAGTGTTGAGCAGTAGTAATTAACTGTTCACAATTTTGAGGGTAATGTTTTGCAATTACAAATCAAGACTGAGTGTGTTAGAGTGGGGTGGAAAGCTAGGGAAGCTCGAGAAAAATTTTCATTATTATTTAAAAATACGGATTACTCTCATAGCATTGGGCGTGAGACTGTTGGTGGTGGTGTGGTGGATCATTTTTCTAAATTACTGAATCCTTTTTAACATTGTTCCAGGGTGCTGAAAACATTTCCATCAACAGTATGATAAGTTTTTTTGTGGTTCTCAATAATCTTGGTAAAACAGGTGGCCACTTTTAAGGTTACTTAGGTATAATATGTCAGTTCTTGTATCCATTGTGTTGGGGTTCCTTAACTGAGATGACAAGTGTTGTTTTGACTGAACATAGCTCCTTATGCAAGTTGTGTGAGAAAATTTTAAGAGAAAGTTTGTTAGCTTATAGGAGCACAGACTGATTGAATATGTACATGAAATATGCATTACAGCCAAAGCCATCAACATTCAGCTTTTGTAATTGGAAGTCATTGCCAACATCTTGTATGGCACGAAATTGAAGAACCGCTTGTGGGTTTTGTACCCTGAGAGGCCAATTACGCATGGTGATTTGGACTGTCTAGGTGCAGTCAGATGGAGGTGTCTGATGAATTAACTGAAGGGGTGATCCACCCAGGAATGTTAGCTTGGGAAAGCGGAGTTTGTATTGCTGTGGCTTGCCGGAACATTTTGCTCATCAGTGTCACACTGAGCAGAAGAAGCCAGTAAGCAACTGAGGCTGTAATGGGGTAGGGTATTACTTTTCTCACGTCTTACCCAGAGCTTGTAATAAGCTTCCCTCTCTTTGAGACTCTCTTAACAATGAACCGGCTTGTGCCTTGCTATATTTGGATGCAGTAGTTTCCTAATTAAATTATGACTGGTAATTAAGGCACTGGTCTATGTGTAAGTTTTCTGACTTGTGATCCATTACTCAGGCTTGCAGGACATTCAATGGTCAGCCATTATGCTCAGTTGGTTTATTAAGTGTTTATTGTAAAACTGGTGATTTCTCTTGGCCTCTCAATCTCATTGTAGTCAAAGGTCTGAACACTAATCTGCTGCTGGGCTGTGATTTTGTTCAGAATTAATGTTTAGTCTTGGATTACATGACAGGCAATTTCATTTTAAATTCCACCTGCTGCAAAAATTTATGTTGTGCGAGTACTGAAACTTACCAGGTGCCAAGTATGGAGGGTTTACATCACCAATTCATCAACCACTGAGGTGCACTCTTGGCTTCGTATTTTGCAGGAACTTATTGATGTTTTAACAGGCATTTCAAGAGTGACCAATAAGATAAATACCACATTCATCTTTCTGATGAGATCCCCATACCGCTGTCACCTTACATATTATCTCCTCTCAAGATGTGGATCCTCTGTCAACTTGTGGAGAATATGTTGGACAATGGAGTGATTTGGCTGTCCAGTTTGCCATACATCTCTCCCATCTTCCTGGTCACTAAGGGGAATGTGTCAGGCTATAGGGCAGCTGAGGACTATCATGCTTTACACCATGAGGTCATTTTGCAGTCAGTCCCCCTGTCCAATTTAGGCCATCATTTTACCTTATTTGTGGGGGCACAGTATTTTACTCTGCTTGCTTGCAATCCCACATATTACCAGATCCTGCTTGCAGACCTTGCGAATACAGTGACCGCTTTTTTGACTGACTGGAATTAGTATGAATTTAACAGAATGTCATCTGGGTTATCCCAAACAGCCACTGTTTTCTCCAAGCTCGTAGATTCTATAACTATCTTGATAATGTGGTCATCTATAATAGGTCATTCTCTGAACACTTTGAACACCCGCAGCAACTCTTGACGAGGTTACGTGAGGCTAGACTCACTGTCAAGCCCTCTAAATTTCTTTCTTAGTTCACCTAGTTTCTGCTGTTGGCATTAAGATTGATCACTCACACACCTGCATCATCCATAGTTTCAGAACACCCAAAGACAGAGAAGGGTATAGCCCATTTTGTTGGTATGAGCAACTTAGGAAATTTGCTGTTCGCTTGAACCAGCTGCTTCCAATGCCTTGAAGTAAGCATTTGGTAACACCCCTGTCTTGGTGGTTCTTGACTTTGAGTGACTATTCATTGTTCAGACTGATCTTTCAAACTAGGTTGCTGCAACCATGGACCAACTGCTGCAGGAGCAGGATGGTGATAATTGCCCAGTCGCATACGCACCGAGGTCCTGTCTCCAGCTGAGGCTAGGTATTAATCTACGAGTTGGCTCTTACTGTACTTTTCGCCCTAGACAAATTTTAATTCTATTTGGAACACAAGGAGTTTACATTCAAAATGAAGAATTGATAGCTGTAGTTGCCAACTAAATTGTAAGCCTGGAGGAAAACTATTTTTGAGATGGGATCAAGACACTGGAACATTGTTGGACCAAGGGTATTAATCTACAAGGAGATTACATTGACAAAATAAAAAGAGTTTGAGTGATGAAAGTACTTTTTTTCTATGTGAGTTCAGGCTTTCTCAGCGAATTTCATACAGGAAGTCTTCATGGGTTGTCAGCCAAGTAGCATCGTCCTCTCGAAGCAACGTTTCGATGAAATCATCTTCAGGCGAAGTGTCGGGATATCGTCGGTCATGAACTGATATCTCTGCTGGATCGCTCTCTGCTTCCCGCTGCCAGCCAATCACGTGCCCGTGGAATCACCCAATGCACCTGGAGCGGCTGGTGGTGGGCGGCAGGAGTGTTCGGGGTTCGTGTCCTGGCGTCCATCTCTGCCTGCTCTGCCCGTGGCCCTTGGAGGAATGGAAAGTTCTTCTCTGATTTTCCTGATTGCAGGCTAGCAGGCTGCGCTGAGATGGTAGCCACTGTCAGGGTTGATTAGGTTGTCATGTAACCGTATTTCAATGGACTCTTTGACTACTGAGTCCCAAAATCCGTTTGTACTGCATATTTTCTTTGTGTCCTCCAAATCAAAGGTAGCTTCTCGTCAATACTATGTTCTGCCACAACAGATTTGTTGGTCTGACCCAAGCATACATGCCTGATGTGTTCATTGCATCTCACAGCGTCACAATGAACACATCAGGTATGTACGCTTGGGTCAGACCAACAAATCTGCTGTGGCGGAGCATAGTACTGACGAGAAGTACACAAAGAAAATAAGCAGTACAAACAGATTTTTGGTCTCAATAATCAAAGAGTCCATAGAAATATGGTTACATGACAACCTAATCAACTGCAACAGTAGCTACCATCTCAGCACAGCCTGGGTACCTGCAATCTGGAAAATCGGAGAAGACATTCCGTTCCACCAAGGGCCACAGATGGAGCAGAGAGAGATGGATGCCGAGACGTGAACCCTGCACATGCATCACCCCGCCTCCCTCCCCCTGCCCCAGCTTCTCCAGGCACATCGGGCAATTCCGTGGGTACGTGATTGGCCGGTAGCAGGAAGTGGAGAGGGGTCTAGCAGCAATATCAGCCCGCGACTGATGATATCCCGACGCTTTGCCTGAAGATGATGGAGACACATTACATCAAACTGTTGCTACGAGACAATGATGCTACTCAGCTGACAACCCATAAAGACTTCATATATATACTTTTTTTCTATTCTGTCCCAAGAACTTTTCAAACCACCCTTGTATATAATACATACTGTGACCTAAGGAGCCGTATTTTTTTTTTTTTTTAACTGTGAAATAACTGTAAGACAGAAAGCACCTTATGCTAAAAACAACTTCCTCACCTCAATCAAATTTCATTATTGGAAGCCTCCAACCAACATCAGTCCACCACCTGTATCCTTTCACTTCCAATACACCACAACATATAATACATGGAATGTATTCTTAGTTGGTAATATGGATGATTATCAGCTGTATAGTGTAATTTGTTCAGGTCCAGGACTTGAACCCAGATTTCCCACTTATCATGAGCAGCTGCTTTACCATCACACTCAAACCTGGATTTTCTGCTTATTGGAAACAGTTGTGTTAACATTAGGCTATTCAAGCATGCCTCATGGCCTGACTCAAACTTCCATATGTCATCAACCATGTGTCTACAGTCTGCACTATGCATCCATAATATATATTCCCATTCTGGGGAGACAGTTTAATTGAAAGTTGCTTGCCCAGCATCGGTAGATAAATTCAATATTGCTGTGCTTGTGTTGTTCAAAAGTACAATGCAATGATCCTTCAAACATGCATGCATGCTTTGTACTTCACAACTTCAGATATGTGTCATGTATTTCATAGTGGCTGTGGTCGCCACAATGCCTATTCCTTCTGACATGCACGCATGTCCAAAGGAATATTGTATTGTACTTCTGAACAACACAGGCACTGCAATATCAAATTTATCCACTGACAGTGGGTAAATGACTTTCAGTTAAAATGTATGCCCTGTACAGGAATATACATAATGGATATACCAGTGCAGGTTGCAGACATATGGCTGACATTGTATCGAAAGTCAGTCTGGCCATGAAGCATGTTTGGATAGCCAAATGGTAGAGTGGGTTCAAGGCCTGGTCTGGCACAAATGTTCATTGTCGTCATTCCATCATACAGTTATCCTTATCAAAACTGCAAATACATTTCATGTATTTTATAAACGGCTGTAATTGCCATAGTGCCTGTTCCTTCTGATATGTATGCATTTCCTAAGGAAAATTGCATTGTACTTCTGACCAACACAGGTACTGCTATATCATACAAAATATAAGGACAGAAGTTACCACAGACACATACAGAAAGAAAATGACAGACCAACACATCTTCCATATGCTGCTGATCCACTATATCTAGGCTCCAGGCATGTCTCACTTTGTTAACATGAACAACATCTATGGAAGAAAGCCAGAAAAAAGAGAGCTGAAAATCAACAACCCAGAGTCTCATTAAAGAACTACTACCTGGTTGACACCTGTATTTTCCTTTACTCTGAATTGAGTACTGGAGTCCTGAAGTGCAAGTTGAATCTAGAAAAATGGTAAATGCTATCTGAAGCAGGAAATAGCATATGCTGTGTGAAGAACAATGAAACATGCAACACTAGCTGATGTGAAGAAAAAAATGGATTAACCTTTCATAAAAAAAGATCTATGGGTAACAAATGATAAGGCAGTTAATGTCAACAAATGATGTGCAGACATAACACAACCAAGACACAGAAAAAGAAAATGACCATACAAATTAAAATCAAAACCAGATTAAATCTACTATGAAAGCTACTGTTCTCTCTTAAATTAAAAAAAAATTGAATTTCATGTCTTGAGGCAAGTAAAGATCTTCCAAATGCAATGTTCATTTATTTACACTTATTCCTTATGAGGTCATTAAATTATGACTTTTTTAAACATTGTATTAATGTACAAAGTTCAATACTTACTACTGTTTATATAAATACAGCTATTTTGACCAATTACAGCCTGCATGATAAGGTAATTGTGTTAATGCTCAGTGACAAAGGTTAATACCATCCTCTAACTTACGGTTTCTGCTATCTAAAACCAGTTACTTCATATGCTACTGTTACTGTTTTTATAAGAACTTACATCTTATTAGCTGGGACTATAACATTCTTAGAATTCTTTCAGTATATACAGACATTTATTTATAAGTAATGATTTTAATTCTGCTCTAAAAGAGCCCAAAGTATATGATCTTAGGGATTCTGGTATTTTGTTGTAGCACACTGAGCCATTAATACATGGACTGGGGTCTATCACTTTAAGTTTGGTCCTCTGCTTGAAATAACTATGCTTATTTCTTATGTTTTACATGTAGTAACCCACTGGTTTCTACACATACTGCCCACAGCAGACATAAGTTGGGGCACTATGGCAACCATAGTGGACACTGACATTCAAACAATGCACCCACAACTACCTGAGATGGCCACAAGGGCCGGCTTGATCACTGACAGATCACTAAGTCCACTGTGCACGTGCAGCACTATATCAACAAGACCTGACGTGGATAAAAGAATACAATGAGGGTAGAACTTTTGGTCAGGATGAAATGATAATCAAATCAAGACCCTACACTGCCGATAGGCGTTGATATACATTAACGGGGACAGCTGAAAATGTGTGCCCTGATGGGGGCTCAAACCCGGGATCTCCTGCTTACATGGCAGACACTCTCCATCTGAGCCACCAACGGCACAGAGGATAGTGCAACTGCAAGGACTTATCCCTTGCATGCTCTCCGTAAGACCCACATTCCCAACTTAATATCCACACACTGCATTCGTAGTGCCCCTGCCCATTACACTCATTATTCGCGGCAAACAATCTTACCAAGTCACTGATGGTATCCGTTCTTTTGGACATGTCCAGATTAAATCTACTTCACATGTCCGAAAAAACAGATAATATCTTCATATAGTTAAGGCTTAACATAATTGCGAGTGGTTAGACTGAATTTTTCTTAGCGACACAATGAAGCTGTCCAGTCAGATTTGGCACTGTGGCGACTTGAAGGTCACTATTAATGCACCTGCAGTCATAGTCACTTATCCCCTGCCTCACCTGGAAGAGTTGCTCATAAAATTGGCTGAAGGCCAATTCTTTTTGAAAACTTACTTTGCCAAATCCTACATTCAGATTCAACTGGCCAAGGCATCAAAACAGTTGCTTCTATCTGCCTCTATCAGTATCAATGGCTAATGTTTTGGGTTGCTGGAGCGCCTGCAATCTTTCAATGTATTTCAGAACAGGTTATGATGGATCTCTCTAATTGCATTAAATATCTTGATGATACTGTCATGACAGGTGCTACAGAGGAGAATGACCCACATAACCTCCTTTCTTTGTTTATTATTCTGAAGGCTGCAGGCCTAGAACGTAATCTCAGTCTCATTTTTTCTAGCCTTACATTGTTTATTTGGGTCACAAAATTTCCTGGCAAGGCATGCACTGCTTGGAACAAAATATCGTCAACATTATAGCTTTGCCCCATCCACCTGGTCTACAAGAACTTCAGGCATTCTTTGCCACAGTGACACACTATCACATTCCCAGAGCAGCTACTATCACCCATCCCTTCCACCTGTTGCTTTAGAAAAGTGCTCCTGTTGTTTTGTCAGCAACCTGTGACCATGCTTTTGTGCAGCTTAAGGATTGTCTTCACTCTGCATCCTATTTTGCAATATTTCAACCCAGCAAGCATCTGGTCCTGGCCACAGACACACATGTGTAGAAGGTGGGGTGGTCTTGGTCTGTTGCCATTCAGATGGCTCCACATAGTCTACTGCTTTTGCATCAAAAGCATTCAACTTGGCTCAGCAACATTATTCTCAATTGTAAAAAGAACCTCTTGCTTTTGTCCATGTCACAAAAAAATTTCATGTGTTCTCGTATGGCACAAAATTTAATTACTGACCATAAGCCCTTGGTTTTCTTGTTTAGCCTATTGAATCCTTACTAGACAAAGCCAATCATCATCCTCAGTGTTGGACTCTGTTCTTGTCCCAGTACAACCCATGCCACAACATGCTAATGCAGATACTCTGTACCAGCTATCCATGGGTCCTGACCTCTCGTTCGATAAGGAGAAACTGCTTTGCTTTCAACTGAATAGAGAGGCGAGGTGGATGGCTTCCCTATCGCCAGATCCTGTATTGCCTCTGCTGTGGCAGCAGACCTGGTGCTCCAGCAGGCCATGTACACGATGCAACATGGCTGGCACAACTGTCTGTTGTGCCAGCCATCAGAACTGCTTTGAATTTTTATGCACTGTGTCACTGCCTCTCCCTCTTGGACAGGGATATTCCACTGTCAACAGAAGGAATTACACCCTGTGTTGTGGTTCCAGTGGCTCTGTAGCAGAAGCTACTCTGCTTATTACATCAGTCACTGGGGATCTCTTGCATTAAACTGTTGGTGTTCCACCATGTGTTTTGGCTGGGCATCAATTGGAAGGCAGAACACCTTGTCGCAGCATGCTACACTCTTTATTCACCATGGTCGGCCCCTACACACCCTTGGGAAAGAGTACACACTGATTTTACTGGTCCTTTTTTGGACACTTGCTGATTATTGGCAATTAATGCTTTCTCTCATTTTCCTTATATAATGTATTGTCCGTCTATGACAACAGATGTAACTGTCAAGTCCGTGTCAAAGATATTCTCCACAGAAGGCTTACCTTGCACCCTGGTTTTGAACAATGGACTTTTGTACACACAGTGGCATTTGTCATGTCACAGTGCCTCCCTTGCATCTGCAGTTGAACAGTGAGATGTAGTGGCCTGTAAGAATGTTTCAAACACAGGTGTGCAAGTACATAGAAGATTTCCCAGCTAAGGAGGCTCTCATACTAAATAAATCTCCTACAGAACAATCCCAACTGGAGCCAAGAGTCCCACCAAGCTTCTGTACAGCCATCAGCCACAGACACTGTCCAACCTCTTGCTGCTGGGCAGCTTCCACTACAGGCACAGGTTTTGTCAACATTCACACCCAGCACCCCAGTCTGGGCCAGGACGTTTGGACAGTGTCCTCATTGGATCGCTGCAATTGTACTCAGCCACCATGGTCACTGTGTCTTTATGATTTGCACTAAAGATCAACACATAGCATGCCAGGGAACCAGTTGCATCCCAGAAAGGGCACAGGACTCCTCCTCAGGCTGTGGGCCAAATGCCTCATTCTTCATTGGCCCCAGCCACTCCACAGGTTGAACAGGCCTAGGTTACAAAATTTATTTATTTATTTATTTATTTTTGCCGGACATATCTGCACCTCTGGTATACATTGCAATTGTGTGCAGTACCATAGCACACCACTAGAGGAGTTACAAGAAAATGGATCAGCACATAAATAAATTGAAGTATCACGTAGAATTCATTTTTGGCAGCAACAAATATGTTACAGCAGTGTCAGGTCAATACAAATACTTATTTAGGCTTACCACTTTATTTCAAGTGATATATATTATTTTAATATCAAACACTACTGCACTTAAAAACTTCAGGTATCTACCGTACATAATGAGTGCTTAGCAATTAAAAACTGTGTGATCCTGGTGGGAGAATTTGCAAAGCTATTAATCTTTACTTTCAAGAAACATTTTCTCTCATACTTGGTACCTTTCTGTAAAATGTGGTACATCAACAACAGCCTGCATTTCCATACCCTCAGCTTTTTCTTCCTGTGCATCCCCCGTAGGTCTTACATCTGCGTCATCTGGTTTTTCTGCACCTTCAAAATAAATATTTGCTGCAAAGATTACATTACTGGAACACAAACATACACACACACACACACACACACACACAGAGAGAGAGAGAGAGAGAGAGAGAGAGAGAGAGAGAGAGAGAGAGAGAGAGAGGGAGAGAGAGAGAAAGAGAATGCCAGTTGCAATATTTGACTAACATAGATATTTAAGAACATAACTTCAAATTGAAATGCTTCCAGATTTTATGTAACAAACCAAGATTATAACAAAGAAGTGTACAAGCACAACTTACTACCCCAATACCTATTACACAATGAAAAGTATGAACAATTTTTACCTGGGACTGGTTCATCATAGGTGATTGGCACCTGAAGTGATTTTTCTTCCCTGTCACAAAAAAAATGACTGTTAACAAAATATGACACTGGTTGATGATATAATAATACAGGGAACTTAAATGAAACATTGAAGCTGAAGGCGGCCTGGAAAGAAGCTTGCACTCCAATTTTCAATATTAACTGCTCTATCATATGATCCACCCATGCATGTCTCATAAATCATAACATAAAACTGATCTGCTTCTCTCCTAGTTTCCAAAACCCTAGATGACACCTGCTAATTTCTGCATCACTGAATAACATGTAAAGAAGGACATGGTCATAGCTTGTTTAATATCTTTTTTATATGTTAATTGGTTCAATATGATTAGTGTTTTACTTTACTTTTTAATATATCATTTCTCACTAGGCTTTTTTTTTTTTTTAAATCGGCTCTTTCATGTAAAAAGTGTGTGTGTGTGTGTGTGTGTGTAAATAATTAAATTTTTTCGAGCTAAGCCTATATGAACTCAGCAGTTGGGCATGTACTAAAATGAGACTCAAGACAACAGCAACAGCATGGAACTTATACTGACTCTGAGAGTCACTGAAGTTATTAGAGACTGAGCACTAGCTCAATTGGAGAAAGATGGGAGAAGAACCATTGTGGCTTCATCTTAAGCGATTTACAGAAATCACAGAAAACCTAAATCAAGCTGGCTGTAGTACTGCAGTTTTAACTTTCCTCCTCCCAAAAGTAAATCTACTTCCTTCACATCACTCAATTATCTACCTTTTCCAAAAGCATTCAACCATTCTATCCCTCCAGGCATGTGTCATATGCATAATTGAAGCTTAACTCTTCAGTACACGCAGGTGATCAGTCAGTCGAAGGAGATTATTTTCACATTAATGTAATGTCTGAAACTTGTTTCCAAGAAGCTGTCCGTAGCTCGTGGTCTTGCGGTAGTGTTCTTGCTTCCTGCTCAAGGAGTCCCGGGTTTGATTGCTGGCAGGGTCAGGGATTTTCTCTGCCTCGTGATGACTGGGTGTTGTGTGTGTCTTTCATCATCATTTCATCAACATTGACTAGCAAGTCACCAAAGTGGCACAACTAAAAAAAAAAAAGGTCTTGCAAAACGGCGGCCGAACTTCCCCGCATGGGGCCGCCCAGCCAACAATGCCATGCAATCATTTTGTTTCATTTCCAAGAAGCTATCTTCCCAGTAACTTTAAGTGAATGTAATAGGTGTTGTTTAATGTGATGTATCTGATATTTCAACAATAGCACTTCCGGTTAGCTCACAATAAAGACGTCTAGGGTCTCACAGGCCAGCCGCGTGCACTGGCATCAGTTTACTGTTAGCTCCGCCAAGGTTATTCACAAGCGCGCATATTTGTGGCATCTGCTTACTTTAGTGGTAGAACTGATTTTTTCGTGCTTTGTACCTTGTTTTAGTGTGTTGTACGTGTTGTAACTGCATCATGGCTTAGTCTTACAAGGCACAGGAGAAGAGAAACAGGAACTTGATTGAAGAAGTAATGGTTGAAAAAGACGCTGGTTATTCTGAAGATGGAGAAATTGACTTTGAAGAAATCCAGGACCCAGAGTGGAAAAGTGATTCCAGCACCAAACAAAAAATGTCGAGTCATGAATCAGAAGACAGTGATTGTGATGCTGACAGTGATGTGTTTGTCGGTAAAGACGCAACAGTATGGATCTCACGTGCTCCACCAAAGAACTCCCCCACACATTGTGATAACATCTTAACTCATTTACCAAGTGTGAAAGGCACTGCGAAAAGTGCTACAAATCCTCTACAGTGCTGGGAACTGTTTTCTGATGAAAACATTATACACATACGCATTGACTGTTCTAATAGGTACATTCAAAGTATCCAGGGAAACTTTTCAAGGGAAAGAGATGCACAACAAACTAACAAAGCTGAAATAAAGGCCTTATTGGGATTATTGTATTATGCTCGTGTAATGCATGCCCATCGACTAAGTCTACAAGATTTGTGGCAAACAGATGGCACAGGAGTTGAAATATTTCATCTCACAATGGGCATAAACAGATTTTGTTTTCTCCTTCGATGCCTCAGATTCGACGATAAACAAACGAGAATGGAAAGGGGAAAACAGATCACATGGCAGCAATAAGACAGATGTTCAGTCTAATTGTTGAAAACTTTCAGAAGGCTTATAAAGTTTCTGAATACGTGATAGTTGACGAAAAACCAGAAGCACTCTGTGGAAGATGCAGATTCCGACTGTACATGCCAAATAAGTCAAACAAGTATGGAGTAAAGATTTTTGCAACATTGGATGCCAGAATGTTTTACACATTCAACATGGAGATGTATGTTGGGCAACAGCCTGAAGGCCCTTGCAGACACGACAACAGACCAGTTGAAGTTGTTCAGAGACTTTGTCAACCTATCCTGAATACAGGCAGCAACATAAGTTGCGAGAATTATTTTACAAGTTATGAGCTTGCAAACACATTGATTATGAAGAAGATGACCATCGTTGTTACCCTGAGGAAGAACCAGAGATAAGTCCCAAGGGGATTTATTAACACTAAAAACCGACAAGAAATGTCATCCATGTTTGGGTTTCAGAAAAATTGAACCTTAGTCTCTTATGTGCCAAAATGAAATAGAGTGGTATTACTACTGTCAATGATGCACCACAATGGAAATATTGAGAAAAATACAGGAAATGATTAAAAAAAAACAGAAATTATCACTTTATATAACATAACTAAGGGTGGAGTGGACTTTGTAGATGGAATGAGTGCAACATATAAGGTAGCTAGAAAGACAAGAAGATGGCCAATGGTTGTTTTTTTACAGCATCATGAACACAGCTGCGATAAATGCTGCTATTATTTTCAACTCAAATCAGACAGAACAACTGTGAAGAGGGGAGTTTTTGAGGCACCTTTCTTTTGCACTTCTGCATGGTCATCTTCAGTAAACAGTAATGTCAAAAATATTGCCAAGGAAGATAACTGAGAGAAGAGCTTTGCAGTATGAAAATTTCTTAAATGGAATCAACTGCGACTTCATGAGGACAGTGTGTGGACTGCAGAAGCAAAAACAGAAAAACAAGATATATTTGTAAGAACTGCAAGAAATACATTTGCCGTGAACATTCTGTTACTGTGTACCAAGACTGTATCGACAAAATACCTGATTGAATACATGCATTATTTTGATAACAACTAAATTTTATGTATCTCCATATGTGTAAATATTTTTGACCAAAATATTAAATTTATCATTTGGCTTGCGTCTGTATATGTATGGATGGATATGTGTGTGTGTGTGTGTGTGTGTGTGTGTGTGTGTGTGTGTGTGTGTGTGTGTGTGTGCGAGTATATACCTATCCATTTTAACTGAAAAGGTAAGTCATTCCACTCCAGGGATTGGAATGACTCCCCTCTCCCTCAAAACCCACATCCTTTCATCTTTCCTTTTCCTTCCCTCTTTCCTGATGAAGCAACCGCCCGTTGCGAAAGCTCGTAATTTTGTGTGTGTGTGTTTGTGTGTTATTTTATTGTGCCTGTCTACTGGCGCTTTCCCGCTTGGTAAGTCTTGGAATCTTTGTTTTTAATATATTTTTCCCATGTGGAAGTTTCTTTCTATTAAATTTATCACTTAAATATATTTATTAAACTGATATTTAATGAGATTACTTCATTTAATAATGCCTCCCTCCATAATATACGTCTAAATGAAAATTCAGAAAGATAGAAACTGCAAGGGTCTGTGAGACCAGCTGCATTTACTGCTGACCTATTTCCAGGTGCATGCACTGCCGATTTAAACCTGCCACTGCCTGTACCATACTTTCCCAATTTCTACAAAGGATCTCTTCCTGATCTCTGTTAGCCCAGCCAACCTTCAAGAAAGCTTACAAAGGAAAGTGTTTCAGTCATAATCAGATGCAGTTTCAAAATAAAATCTCTCAGTTCAATAGTGGAGTGTGCACTGGCATAATAATTACATTTCAGACAAAAACTGAATGCTGAAGTGTGATACAGCAGTCAGCGGTAGAGGCAGACTTCAAGAATATGATGCTGGTAGTAGCAGACTTAAACTCTGGCTTGTTCCACAGGACAATGTTGGATAGCCAAGATCATAGACCACTGTAAACAAATTGCCAATGTTAGTATTAAAGTCCAGAGTCTTGCTTTCAGTCTTATTTTGGCAAAGAGCTACATTCAGCATAGATATCAGCCCTGTTGACAGAACATTTTGACTATGTGTTCAATCCTAGTATTCAGACAAACCATTTTAATAATACTTCCCACTGTGGTTAGTCCTACCGAATCTAGCAACATGCCTCCACTAGAACTGCAAAAGTAATAAATTATTTTGCAACAGTTTAAAATTTTAAAGCCAGAGTGTTAGCCAATGACATGACATAACCGTCTCACTCCCCTTTAAAATTACATCAGATTTATGTTCTTATGTACTTCTCACACTGTTTGTTTCCAAAGGCCATTTGTACTTCTGTTTGAATCATCTTGTAAATGCCACCTCCCTCTTGCATTTTAGTCTGCTGCACTGCAGCAACAACATAGCTTATATATTGTTTGTTGGTGACATTATAATATGGTCCCTAAAAAGCATTCCATATTTGCCATACACATCCAACATAGCCTCATTTCACACATCTGTTCATATTATTTTACCTTAACTTTGTCCCATGTGCACCTAGTTTGTTGATAATTCTTATGCATTTCCATCACACAATTACTAATTGCTGAAGAATAATCTAATACATTTCCACCACACAATTACTAATTGTTGAAGAGTAAGTAACACCTTAATGGTGAACTGCAGCCACAATTTATGCTTCTGCATTCTTCAGTAATTTTCCCTCACAATGTTGTGTCAACTTTTACTCAAAGTTCTTTAGGTTAACAGTGTATGTCCCTCACTTGTCTCCCATGAACCATGGACCTTGCCAAGGTGAGGTGGCTTCCATGCCTCAGTGATACAGATAGCCAAACCCTAGGTGCAACCACAATGGAGAGGCATCTGTGCAGAGGCCACACCAAGCAACGTTTCCTACAGAGGGGCAGCAGCCTTTTTAGTAGTTGCTGATTAATGACTGATCTAGCCTTGTAACATGGCCTTGCTGTACTCATATTGCAAATGGCCAAAAGCATGGGAAAGCTACAGCTTTTCCTGAAAGCATGCAGTTCTTTTACATAGCCAAAGGAAGATGCCATCTTCTTGGATAAAAACATTACAGCAGTAATATAGTTCACCACTCGAATCTACTGGTGGGAAGTATTCAGGAAAATGTTGTCATAAGAAAAAGCAAAACTAACATTCTGAAGGATAGAAAGTGGAGTGTTAGAGACTGTAATTGGATAAGTAGGTTAGAAAATTTAAAGAGGGGAAATGGATATGTTGAAATTAGTTATAGTGGGCAATAATGAGGTACGATGGCATGAAGAAACGGACTTCTGGTCAGGTGAGTAAAAGATTGTAAATACAAACTTACATAGGGGCAATGAATAAGAAAATAGAAATACTGATAAGCTATTGTGAACAGCATAGTGAACAAATTATCGTAGCCAAAACAGACATGAAGCTAACTCCCACCACAGTAGTACAAGTTTATATGCCAACTAGCTTTGCCAATGATAAAAAAGTTGATACAATGTATGATGAGAAGATAGAAATTGTCTGGTAGTTAAAAGAGATTAAAATGTAATTGCAATGGGGGACTGGAAATCAACAGAAGGAAAAGGAGGAGAAGGAAAAACAGTGGGAGAACCTGGACTGGATGGAAGGAATGAAAGCAGAAGCTGCCTGGTAAAATTCTGCACAGAGCATAATTTAATCAGTGCTCACAACTTGTTTAACAAACAAATATGAGTGTTGCATAAAGTAAGAGTGCTGGAGAATCTGGAAGGTTTTTGAGTGATTATAGTGGTAACACACAGAATTCAAAACCAGAGTTTATACTGTGAGACATTTCCAGGGGCAGATTTAGACTCTGGGCATAATTTATTAATCATGAGCTGCAGATTAAAACTAAAACAATTGTAAAAAAGGTGGAAATTAACGAGATTGCACCTAGATAAAGTGAAGGAACCACTTGTTGCTGATAGCTTTAGATGCACCATTAGGCAACATTGGACTGAAACATGGAAGAGGAATACAATAAGAGATTAATGGATAGCTTTGAGAGATGAAATAGTGAAGGCAGCAGAGGGTCATATAGGTACAAAGACATGGTCTGGTAGAAATCCCTGGTCAACACAGGAGATATTGAGTTCACCTGATGAAAGAAGACACTGTAAAAATGCAACAAATGAAAAAGGTGAAAATGAGATTGAAAGAAAGTGCAAAAAGGCAAAGCACGAATGGCAAGATTCCAGAAGCACACATAACTGTGGGAAAAAGAGATGCTGCTTATAGGAAAACTAAAGAGACCTTTCGAGAAAAGAGTAGCATCTGCATGAGAATCATGAGATCATTTGGCAAGCCAGTATTATGCAAAGTGGGGAAAGCTGAAAGGTGGAAGGAGTATATAGAAAGACAATATAATACAAAGAGGAAGTAAATGAGGATGAGATGGCTGATATGATACTGTGAGAACAATTTGACAGAACACTGAATGATCTAAGGCAAAGAAAGCATCTGGAATACACATCTCCTCAGGATTATTGATATCCTTGAGTAAATCAGCTATCATAAAACTATTCCACTTTGTGTGCAAGACCTATGAGACAGGTGAAATAGCCTCAGATTTCAAGAAGACTGTAATAATTCCAGTTCCATGGAGGGCAAGTGCAGATATTTGAGAATACTACCAAATCATCAGTTTAATAAGTCATCATTGCAAAAAACTGGCCCAAATTATATATTCAGGGTTGCCACAAGTTTCCCCAAGTGAAATTCTCTGATATTTGCCTGATTTTCAGACACGTTTTAGCATTTTTCCCTGACAAATTTTGAGATCTCAAGGGTAAGTAAAGGCATAAGCTGACAAAAAAATGTAAGGTCTTCTGTATTTGTGGTGTCACCGGTAGACACCACACCTGCTAGGTGGTAGCCTTTAAATCAGCCGCGGTCCGGTAGTATACGTTGGACCTGCATGTCGCCACTATCAGTGATTGCAGACCGAGTGCCGCCACACTGCAGGTCTAGAGAGACTTCCTAGCACTCGCCCCAGTTTTACAGCCGACTTTGCTAGTGATGGTTCACTGACAAAATACGCACTCATTTGCCGAGACGATAGTTAGCATGGCCTTCAGCTACGTTATTTGCTACGACCTACCAAGGCGCCAGTATCCCTACTATTGACATTGTGAATCATGTACCATAAAGAGCGACGTTCTTCATTAATGGATTAAAGTTAAGTATTCCACCAGCTATGTCCGTTTTTCTCAATTCTAATTCCCTTGTCATGTTCCAGACCTCACGCATGCATTTCAGCCTCCTTCAGTATTACGTTGTTGGCTCTCCTGCCAACCACAACAGTATTTCTCCCCCACGTGAGCAAAAATCTTAAGTACTAACATCAACATCTTTTGTAATAAATTGCTTTTAGATGGAGATGGCAAGCAAAATGGTATATGTGTTTCATTAAAACCACTGTTGTTATTTTATTGCAATAAAACAAAATGCATTTGGTGACAAAAATACGTATTTCCATTGAGTCACAAGATAGATTTAAAAAGCTTCACTGATTTCTGAAATAACCTCAGAAAAAGTTCAGTCTCTCGAAAGAAGTGAAAAAGGCAGGGAAGAGTTGTGTAAACCAACACTATAGGTGATCACAAATAAAATGTTGGGTCTAAAACTTTCTAATATGAAAACCATTTTCAGATTGCCAAAATGTACTAGAATAAATAAAATGTCTATAAAATGCTGCGCTGTACAATGTAATTGCAGTGAGACAGTCACAATTCCTGAAATCCATTGCCTGTGGCCCCTGACCTGCCAAGGGGAACTGCAGTCCTGGGTCGTTGGATAAAGCACAAAAATCCACCGAATTATGTAACATACAGAGTCTGGTCCAGATCATGGGCAGATCGGTGAGTGTAGATACAACAGGCAGGTCTTGCACATTAGTGGGAAATGGTGGACTTCATATTGGCAGGCCCAAGCCATTAGAGACACCCACAGAAATGGTTTGCGGTTTTGGCCCATCAGGGAAGTCCACTCTTGTGACCAGTTATTCATGTGTCACAGACACCATGTTGATAAAATGAGACTGTGGTGATCGATCCATGCAACAGATAACTTGCACAAATACTCTGAGAATCAATACTAAAGAGGATACATAGCAACTCACTGTAAAAACGGTCAGTGAGCTGCAGACAGTCATGTAGAAAAGACAATCACACGATCACAACTAAATTTTTGGCCAGTGTCTTTGTCAGAAAATGAGAGCACACACACACATTCACACAATCACTCAGATACAACTGATGCACACATGACCTCCATCTCCAGCCACTGCATCAACAACCTCTGAGAATCAGATCCAAACAAACCTCTCCTCACACCTCCCTGCCTCTCGTCAGCAGCTGCTAGGCTAGTGGAAAGAAGTGCTGGCAGCACTGACTGCTGGCGGAGGAAAGTGGTAGAAAGGGGAGTAGGGAAGCGGTGCACGTACTCAGCTGCACCCAGCCAGCGACAATGCATGGCATCTCAGTAAACAAACCATTTCATCTACGGAGACAAAAACAAGATTATTTTAGTGTTTTTTTCAAATTTGCCTGATATTCCCATGATTTCCCTAACACATTTGAAATTCCCTGATTTCCAGAACTTGTGGCAACCCTGTTATTGAATAATGTGAAAATCAATAAAAGCCAACAGTGGGAAGAATCAGTTTGGGTTCCAACAAAATGAAGGAACATGTGGTGTAATACTGACCTTTCAGCTTATTCTAGAAAGATTAAAGAAAGGCAAACCTACATTTATAGCATTTGTAAATTTATACAAAGCTTATGACAATGCTCGCTTGAATACAGTCTTTGAAATTCTGAATGTAGCAAGGATAAAATACAGGAAGTGATTGGTTATTTGTACAGAAAGTAGACAACAGTTATAAGATCTGAAAAAATGAAAGGGAAGCCATAGTTAAGAAGGGAGTGTGATGGGGTTCTAGCCTATCTCCAATGTTAACCAGTCATTTCAACAAGCAAGAAAATAAGGAAGTTGAAGAGAAATTTGGAAAGGGAATTAAAATTCAGGGAGAAGAACTCTGAGCTTTGTTGATGGCACTATTAGTCTGTGAGAGACTGCAAAGGATTTGGAAGAGCAATTAAATGGAAAGATACTGTTTGAAAAGAAGTTATAGGATATACATCAACAAAATTAAAACAAGGTAATAGAAAGTAGCTGAATACAATCAGGCAATGCTGATGGAATTAGCTAAGGAAATGAGGAGATTTGCTATTTGGGCACAAAATAACTAATGATGGCTGAATTAGAGAAGGTATAAAATGTAGATTGGTTATAGCAAGAAAAGTATTTCTAAAAAACAGAAATCTGATAACGTTTCATCTAAATTTAATCATTAGGAAGTCCGTTCTGGAGACATTTATCTGGAAATTATATTTGTATAGAAATGAAATGGTTCAGACAAGAAAGGAGCAGAAGCTTTTGAATGAGGTGCTACAGAAGACTGCTGAAGATTAGATGGGTATTTCAAGCAGATAATTAATAAAAATTAAATTAATGGCACAACTTGACTAAAAAAAGAAGGGATCAGCTGATATGACACATCCTGAAGCATCAAGGAATTGTCATTTTGGTAGTGGAGGGACCTGGGAAGTGGAAGAGGGGGAGGGAGAGGGATAGGGAGAGGGAGAGGGAGAAGTAAGAATTGCTGAGGGAGACCAAGGCTTTAATAAAGCAAGCAGGTTCAAATGGATGCATGTTGCACTAGTTATTCAGTGTTGTGGCTTCCACAGGATAGATTAGCATCGAGAGCTGCATCAAACCAGTCTTTGGACTGAAGGCCACTACAGATACCATGTCATACTTAAGTAAAAATATAATGTATTCAGTCTCAGGATTCCAACAACTTCCTGCATTTTTTTCCTCCAGCTTGAATGAAAACCAAATACTGTTTGCAGGAAGCCAGCAGATACTGACCTGTACCTTATTGCACAAAGCTTTCATCATCCAGACCAAAACAAGCAGTTTTAAATATGCTGATACACAGAGCTGAAACTGTTTGTCACAAAGATTACTGAGGTCAGGTATATAAGAAATGTATTATGGAAGAATAGCTATAGTGATCAAGATGTTAAGTTAGCCATCTTGTACAAATGAAAACACAGAGGAACTGAACCATCAGAAGGTGTCTTCAGCCTATAGCACTCGTCCTTTTTTCTGAACTACAACAAATAAAATAGGGTCTTTCTTGGGCAGACATGGCATTCAATCCTTTTTCTGACTACCCACAAAAATTAAAGAGGTGCTGCACCCAGTAAAAAACAGCCTTTGTCTCTGTGTACCTGGAATTTATAAAATATCTTGTGAATGTGGTAACAATTAGATTGGTTAGCCAATTCGAAAGATTTTAGAATGAGAGCACTGACATCACATTAAACATTGATTTAAACAAATCTGCTGTTGACGAATACAGTCTCATGAACAAACATGATCATCAAAGAAGCCATTGAAATTAAAATATTGGGACAGCAGCTACATCCATAGTGGTCCATGGAAATGGGCACTTGATGCTGAAAGGCATTGAATCATTCATGAAATCGGCATTGCTACAAATGTTCTGCAGTCATAGACATTGACATAACCTCTAGTAGTATATGAAGTCATGACATCTAAATGGCATAATGGCACAATTTGGCCAGTTGAATAAAGTATTTAACAGCATACTGAAATTTGATGATGATAATGGAGGAATACAAATCAGGTGCGGCAAGAACTCCGTGAAGCATTTATTCATAATTCTCGGTTTCTTTTAACTGGGTGGTTGGTTGATTCGGGGGAGGGGATCAAACAGCAAAGTCATCAGTCCCATCGAATTAGAGAAGAAAGTCGGCCATGCCCTTTCATAGGAAGCTTCCCGTCATTTACCTGAAGCGACTTAGGGAAATCACGGAAAACCTAAATCAGAATGGCTGGACATGGTTTGAACTGTCATCCTCCCAAATATGAGTCCAGTGTGCTAGTCACTGTGCCACATCACTCAGTTTTTACCGACACTGAAAAATACATCATGGTAGTAACATGATTGTTGCATCATTACGAAAGGAAAAGTAGCTGTATCACTGGAGTATGAGCTTATTTTAGTAAAAATATTTCCGACAAGTGGTATAATTAGTACAAAAAATACAATTGAGAAGAAAAAAGTTTTATGTGTGCTCTCTCTCTCTCTCTCTCTCTCTCTCTCTCTCTCTCTCTCTCTCTCTCTCTCTCTCTCTCTCTCTCTCTCACTCTCTTGAGTAGTACTGTTATTATTTTTTCTTAATTCACAAAAAATTATAGGAATACTTACAACTGAATACCTCAAAATGAGAATATCTTCTATGAGTGTGGTATAATTATTTTGGTATGGTAATCCTAGAGACACTAAGAGACACCAAGGCCAACATCACAGTCCTCGCACCACCTGCTATTTTTTTTTTTTTTCTTCAAAATGGTTCAGATGGCTCCAAGCACTATGGGACTTAACATCTGAGGTCATCAGTCCCCTAGACTTAGAACTACTTCCACCTAACAAACCTAAGGACATCACACACATCCATGCCTGATGCAGAATTCGAACCCGCGACTGTAGCAGCCGTGCGGTTCCAGACTGAAGCACCTGGAACTCCTCAGCCACAGCGGACGGCTACTTTTCTTCCTGACGCATTTATCTGTCTTCTTTTTCACCTCCATCTGAACCAACTTTGTAGTAGCGAACTTTCATTGATCTCATTTGCAATAGCTCACACAGATGGAAAATAATACTGAAAAGCCAGTAACTTTCATGTATCAGAATTGCCATTGCAGACCCCTTACACCATATAGCAATCTGTTTTAACAAATTATAAGATAGTTGCTTACCAGTACTTAACTTAGGGATATAAAATGTTTAATCAACTGCAAGTTGATACAGAGTGCAGAATTAGTTAAATTTTAGGTAATTTTGTGCAAATTGTGTATAATCGAAAGAATATTTTGCAACAGGGATCTATCGAATGAGGCAGTATAGTTGTTAAGACACTGACATATTCAGGAGGATTGAGTTTTCTCTGTCTGGCCTTGTGATTTAGGTTTCCCAAATCACTTCAGGCAAATGCCGCAACAGTTTCTTTACCAAGGCCACTGCTGACCACCTGTCTATCCTTGTAAAACCACCCACATATATTCTATGTGTATGTACATTTCAGCTATTAATTTTCATTGTACACTCCTGGAAATTGAAATAAGAACACTGTGAATTCATTGTCCCAGGAAGGGGAAACTTTATTGACACATTCCTGGAGTCAGATACATCACATGATCACACTGACAGAACCACAGGCACATAGACACAGGCAGCAGAGCATGCACAATGTCGGCACTAGTACAGTGTATATCCACCTTTCGCAGCAATGCAGGCTGCTATTCTCCCATGGAGACGATCGTAGACATGCTGGATGTAGTCCTGTGGAACGGCTTGCCATGCCATTTCCACCTGGCGCCTCAGTTGGACCAGCGTTCGTGTTGGACGTGCAGACCGCATGAGACGACGCTTCATCCAGTCCCAAACATGCTCAATGGGGGACAGATCCGGAGATCTTGCTGGCCAGGGTAGTTGACTTACACCTTCTAGAGCACGTTGGGTGGCACGGGATACATGTGGACGTGCATTGTCCTGTTGGAACAGCAAGTTCCCTTGCCGGTCTAGGAATGGTAGAACGATGGGTTCGATGACGGTTTGGATGTACCGTGCACTATTCATTGTCCCCTCGACGATCACCAGAGGTGTACGGCCAGTGTAGGAGATCGCTCCCCACACCATGATGCCGGGTGTTGGCCCTGTGTGCCTCGGTCGTATGCAGTCCTGATTGTGGCGCTCACCTGCACGGCGCCAAACACGCATACGACATCATTGGCACCAAGGCAGAAGCGACTCTCATCGCTGAAGACGACACGTCTCCATTCCTCTTTCCATTCACGCCTGTCGCGACACCACTGGAGGCGGGCTGCACGATGTTGGGGCGTGAGCGGAAGACGGCCTAACGGTGTGCGGGACCGTAGCCCAGCTTCATGGAGACGGTTGCGAATGGTCCTCGCCGATACCCCAGGACCAACAGTGTCCCTAATTTGCTGGGAAGTGGCGGTGCGGTCCTCTACGGCACTGCGTAGGATCCTACGGTCTTGGCGTGCATCCGTGCGTCGCTGCGGTCCGGTCCCAGGTCGACGGGCACGTGCACCTTCCGCCGACCACTGGCGACAACATTGATGTACTGTGGAGACTTCACGCCCCACGTGTTGAGCAATTCGGCGGTACGTCCACCCGGCCTCCCGCATGCACACTATACGCCCTCGCTCAAATCCGTCAACTGCACATACGGTTCACGTCCACGCTGTCGCGGCATGCTCCCAGTGTTAAAGACTGCGATGGAGCTGCGTATGCCACGGCAAACTGGCTGACACTGACGGCGGCGGTGCACAAATGCTGCGCAGCTAGCGCCATTCGACGGCCAATACCGCGGTTCCTGGTGTGTCCGCTGTGCCGTGCGTGTGATCATTGCTTGTACAGCCCTCTCGCAGTGTCCGGAGCAAGTATGGTGGGTCTGACACACCGGTGTCAATGTGTTCTTTTTTCCATTTCCAGGAGTGTATTTCGCCATTTACGATTTAATTAGCATTGAAGTTAGCCCATCAGGTCTTTGCACTCGATAATCCAAGAAGCCTGCCAGAGACAGTGCTGCCTGACATGTTCTTCCCTTGGTTTCCTAAAACCCAACAAGAGAGCGATGCAAAAATTTTACATGGAACGATAGTAAGCATCGAATCCGAGCTAACTGCTAAGCGATCTCTTGCGCCATCATCTACTCTGTGAGAAACTGACATTAACTGTATTTAACAGGCTGTTTGTATTTGCATGCACAACGACCTGATTGGCTAATTTCAATGCTAATTAAATCAGAAACTGCAGAACGTATTGAATTTTTTCTTAACAATTATCTCACAGCATAACCTATCCTGCAACAACTTTAAAAACTTTTCACACTGTTTCTGACGCCGCTGTATGAGTTTCTCACTGCTGAGTGAGCTTTCTCAGCAGTGAGTTTATTCGATTTTCTGATGTCTGTCTTATAAAAAAGTGAAGGATGAAATTGCTACGAGTACAATTTGGTTGAGTTTTGGCGAATCCTTCGATGTGAACGTGATATTTTAACTGTGGTGGCACGCCGACATATAGCGTGCCCCAAGGCCTAGTTTTATCTGAAAGGGATAGTTCTATGTGAGTGGTAAAGCGGTATCGAAGTCTTCAGTTAGTTTCATTTACATTCTTAATTACCATAGTAATTGGCCGAGACGATAATTAGCATAGCCTTCAGCTACGTTATTTGCTACGACCTAGCAAGGCACCATTATCAGTTACTATTGATATTGTAAATCATGTACCGTCAAGAGCGACGTTCATCATTAATGGATTGAAGTTAAGTATTCCACCAGCTACGTCCGTTTTTCTAAATTCTAATTTCCTTGTCCTGTTCCAGAGCTCACGCCAGCCTGCGTGAGCTAAAACGCGCGCCTTTCGGCCTCCTCTAGAACACGGTGTTGGCTCTCCTGCCAACCACAACATAGCCATTGCTGAGTCTATTTTCCACCCTAATGCCGCAGTTTGGTATCGCAATGGATAGAGTGCTGCTCATCCCTATACTGGAGCGTGCAACTCTCATGGAAGGTCCTACATATCTGCGCACTACGGTTGGCTCTGCAGCAACCGAGGACCTTTCTGCAGGCTCTGCTGTATCAAATAGCTAAACTCTCACGTCTAAGGGACCGTCTCGGATCGGCTACCCGCATCTTCTGCGAGAAAATGCGACGGTCACACAACACGACGATTTGAAATCTATCAAAGAAACAGAGTAAACATGAAAAATCAATCTTGAAGCTAGAAGTTTTTTTAGAATGTAATGCTCTTGAAGTTACATCAATTAAATATGTGCCAGTAACATTCTCAATAACGGCATAAATGGCTGGTTTTCTACGCCTGATATACTTCTAAGTGGCCACTCATAAAAATTGTTAAAAATAAATGCGCTAGTGCTACATGTCAAGGCGACGTTTTACTGTAAGGAACTTGTCCCTGTATTATTAGTGTGCTAAAAACAATGGCCTTCAAACTATGACGTCACGCTCAGTGCACCTGAGAAGAGTCGGACTATAATATTATAGTAGACTTGTAAATAACGGCGAGAAATCAAAAATATCCAAGAAGGAAAGTTTCTACAGATAATACGGCGCTAAATTACGCTAATATCTCACACTTGTGCCGCCACCACCACTAGCATAGGACAGGAACACTAAGACATCTTTATTATAAACAAGTAAAAAAGCAGCGAGAGTATCTTCCATGGTCCCCGATGTGCATTCTAAGTGCTCAGTGCCACACCATGACCGGCTGCTGCCGCCCAGACTGTAATCTTTCCACAAGAAGCACTACTACTCGTACAAGACTGGCAGGGCAGTGCGCAGCCGTCTTAGGCCACTGCCAGTGGACACATGATATCACAAACAAATATCCGCCGAGCCAACTGTAGGGAACAACTAGTCCATAGATCTGTCCACTCTTACACCCATTGATTCTGAGATGCCTCCATCCACATTATCAAGATTAAACGAGTAATGATCGCACTGTGGTAGTGCACTGCCCGCAGCCAGGGGTGTTCTGGCTGCAATCACCGCAAAGTTAATTTATCTTTTCTCAACACACTTAATATTCAAGATCCCTAGCGGCGCTCTGTAGCCGTGCGGTCTTAGGCCTCTTGTCACGGTTCGCGCGGCTCCTCCCGTCGGTGGTTCGAGTCCTCCTTCGGGCATGGGCGAATGTGTTTGTCCTTAGCGTAAGTTAGATTAGGTAGTGCGTAAGCTGTGCGGTCTAACGCACTCCTTTGCGGGCGCGAAGGTGTGCGGGTCCCGGCCAGTCTGTGGATGGTTTTTAAGGCGGTTTTCCATCTGCCTTTGCCTAGGCGAATGCGGGTTGCTTATCCCGCCTCATTTACACTATGTCGGCAATTGCTGCTCAAACACCTTCTCCACGTACGCGTACACCATCATTACTCTACCACGCAAACTTTGGAGCTACACACGTCTGGTGTGAGACGTTCCCGGTGCGTCCACTGGGGGCCAAACCATACAATGGCTCTGAGCACTATGGGACTTAACATCTATGGTCATCAGTCCCCTAGAACTTACAACTACTTAAACCTAACTAACCTGAGGATCCTTACCAAAAATTTCCAATTTTTCCAAGATCCCTAATTTTAAATAAGTAAGTGAATTTCTAAATAACCTTCGCACAAATACAGAAAAATGGAACACCATAACCCAATAACCCAACACAATAGTGCGAAGGTTGCGTGGAACATATAGGAGATGCATCAGATTTAAATTGAAACAAATCGTCCATATTATGTCTGTCAGTCCCGTTTTAGTGTTTTGGTTCTCGCTGTTAACAAATGCTCCATTATAACTACTGTCTTTGCAATATACGGCACCTTTCGTCTTCCAAATTTTTGAAACGCAATTTGCTCGCACTTCTGTTTCTGTATTTGTTAGATCACAGTTCGGCAATTGTCGCTTTTTACAATCAGCGGACATTGTCTGATCAAAAGTATTGCACATCTACTATTGGACATTAATGTGAGGTGCATCTACCAGTGGAATCACATAGTGCATTTAAAATAAGGACTGGCAAGGATGGAACACGTAATGCATATTATGAAGTTCGTTTCAAAGTTTTGTAGCATTATATTCTAGTGAAATCCGACAGATTCAACAAAATATCGTCATCATCCCTTGCAAAAATGTTTAAATTGAGAGAAAACGTGACCCGAAGACTGCTAAACAATTAGAAGGAGCAGAATAAGGAGGCGGAGCAGAAGTGGCTAGGAAATCACCTGCACTACACCCATCATCCTCCTTTCCTAGAGCACTGCTGTACTGTACTGACTCTCCGTACATTGTTACTTTAACAAATGTTCCATTAAAACTACAGCCTTCGTGATATACAGCATGTGACAACACTTCTAAGTCGCACATCCTCTAAGAAAGGATGAAAATGGTTTGCATGTGATCTGTTATTTTCTATTTAACAATATGGAATACCGCATCTTCCTCTTTTCCATAGATTTTATGTACATCTACGACTGCCTGAACGCCTCAGTACGAGCTCTAATTTCCCTTATCTTTGAATGGTGGTCATTGCGCGATATGAAAGTTGGTGGTAATAATGTATGCTCTACATCCTCGTCGAAGAACGGATTTTGGAATTTAGTGAGCAGCCCCTTCCGTTTAGCGCGTCGTCTATCTGCAAGTGTGTCCCACTTCATACTTTCTATAAGATTTGTAACGCTCTCGCGACAGCTAAATGTACCAGTCACGAATCTTGCAGCTCTTCTTTGGACCTTCTCAATCTCTTGACTCAGACCCAACTGGTAAGGGTTCCATACAGACGAACAATACTCTAAGACTGGACGAACTAAAGTATTGTAAGCAATTATCTTTGTTGAAGAACTGCATCGCTTCCGGATTCTACCAATAAACCACAATCTATAGTTCGCCTTGCCCGTTATGTGTGTAATCTGATCGTTCCATTTGAAATCATTTCGAATAGTCACACCCGGATACTTGACAGATGTTACCGCTTCCTAAGGCTGAGCATTTAAATTCTACTCGTGTGTTAATGGGGATTTTCGCTTTGTTATACGCAGTAGGTTACATTAACTAATATTGAGAGACAACTGCCAGTCATTACACCACACATTTATTTTCTGCAAATCCTCATTGATTTGTTCTCAACTTTCGTGTCATATGACTTTCCTGTAGCTTATAACATCATCGGCAAACAGTCTAATGCCGCTGTCAATACCATCAACCAGACCGTTTTCGTAAATCGTATTATCCCATCTAGCACAGGGGCCGCTTTTTCAGGATTTGGCAAATTTTGTTTTATTATTAAAGGTGCTGGACAGATGGCCCTCCTATGTCACTGTCGCCAGCATATCCTAAGTGAAGTAAGTCATGTGCGCCACTTCTCTCTGAGTGATATGAACTTCATGTGTGGCATCTATTTTAACAGTGTATGTGCCTGGGTTCGATTTCAAGCTGAGTCGGGTATTTTATCAGCTCAGGGACTGGGTGTTGTGTTGTCCTAATCATCATCGACGCGCAAGTCGCCGAAGTGGCGTCAAATCGACAGACTTGCACACGGCGAACGGTGTACCTGATGGGAGGCCCTCGTCACACGACATTTACATTTTTACTGTGTGTGTCCTATTCTCTGAATTTGGGGACCAGCTCAGCACTTGTCTAAACGAGCGTGGTAAACCGCCTAAAAACCATACTCAGACTGGCTAATGTAGCAGACCACAATCGTTAATCCGTCATTTGGATTTGATCTGGATGTGAATCAGCTCGAGGGTTCGTGAGCTAGGGCGCTGCACGTTACGCTACACAAGCAAATCAGCAGGTTGAAATACCACTACTTTCCTAATTACCCGTGCAAAATAACGAAGAACATGTGTTATAACTCTGCATACTTGTGAGATGATTCTCGAAATACTAGAGTCAGACATCCAGAATATGAACACCAATTAGGGATATTTTCACCTGCAGCTAAATATCTCAAAGTCACTAACAACCTAACATCGGCCAGTACTGCCTCACGATAGTTGATGTCTGACTTTCTTATCATTGGCATGATCTTGTCCCGCAAGTACCTAAAACCTTCTCAGCTCATACGTGTAAAAATGTTTAACGAAGCTTGGCCGCCACTCGTTAGCTTCTAAGAAAATCATTCGGACAATCTTGAGATCCAACAAATAACTCTCCACCATCTTGGTTTTCTTCTTTTCTTTTCTTTCTGTTCAAAATGGTTCAAATGGCTCTGAGCACTATGCGACTTAACTTCTTAGGTCATCAGTCGCCTGAAACTTAGAACTAATTAGACCTAACTAACCTAAGGACATCACACACATCCATGCCCGAGGCAGGATTCGAACCTGCGGCCGTAGCGTCTAGAACCGCACGGCTGTGAGATTTCAAAATGGCTTCGGCGATAGAACTTTCAGACGAGTCCAGAAACGATTTACATGAATTTAGGAGAAAGAGCGCCGCCCTGAACTGTGGAAGAGATATGTGATTAAACAAAAAAAGGTTGTGGGTTTGGAGCCTAACAAGTGGAAAGGAAAAATTGTCCGTAAAAGGGGAACAGGTGCAGATTGCAGATAAATTGTCATACAATGTTCATTGTTCGTATGCTTTGTACAAAATATAAAAGTAAAAGCAAGCTGTGTAGAAACAATATACTAACATGTGATTGTAAATTGGGCTGTTACTCAATACAAAATAATTGAGTACACATTTCAGTTAAAATGTACCTCTCCTTCAGCCAATAGCATTGTAACTGTGAGATAAATATCTATTCTATTAGGACGCTGATAGTTTCTCATTTTCATAATGCGCCGAGAGCATAAATGGACGTCATTTCTCTGAAACCTGGGACACTTCAGGGTGTTTCACTCATGACTGACGTTATACCTTTACAGTTTCGTGAGTATATTGATAATATTCTAAAGAAATGTGCCGTTAATTAAGTGACTGGTGGAGAGGAAGACAATGATCTGGTACTGAAGTTTGGGACAGTGATCAAGAATGACAAGTTCATGATTAAAAATGTTCGTATGCGCGTAAGAGTAACCGTAAGTTTTGGGCATAATGCTACTGAAGACTGTAAAGTTTTTCAAAATATTTCAAACATGTTGTTATGTGACATGTCCCACTTTTTGATCTCAACGCCTCAGTCACGAAAAGGGAAGTTCATTTTGAGTCAAGAAATAGACAGGGACGAGAGTATTAGAACCATAAAGAGGGACGATTTAAAGAAGCAGTTAGACTGAAACAATTCTCTGAAGGTCATCGTAAGAGTAATGAAGAAACTTCCAGAGACCAGAGACTCATCATAACATAGTTGCATCGTTGTTTATTAGTAATTGCAATTTTAATAAGATCTTTTACGTACGCAGATTATTTCTAGAATGAGGGAGCTGAACAAGGCAGAAAACCGGGAGAGGAACATAACTTATCGATATAGAGCAAACGCAGAAAACCATCAGAATCGAAGAAATAAAGATTTCTGTGTTATATTGTTGATAGCTCTTACATAAACATATTGACTGTCTTTTTTGGGTTCATAAAAATTTTATTTTATCTGTTATTACTTTTATGTTGTAATTTCTTGTACTGACACGTTCCATTACCTTGGTGATTTGCTCCTCAATTTGGTCCTACGGAGCTGCTCTTTATTCTTTAAAAAGGTGTGGGCGCACAGAAAAGTGACACGCTCTGCGTATGCAGAAGATAATGGCTGTGTTTTGATCGTGAGGAGGAATTAGCCAGTGAGCAAAAGCGATAGCGGACGGTACAAAAGAAAGTGACTGTTGAGCTGTCTCTTGTGCTACGGAGAAATACTTGAAACGGTGTATCAGTTCTCAAAATCATTTACTGTGAAGGCCAGCACTGATTTAGTTCATAAGATAAGTTTTAAATAAACTAATGCCGCCCCAGCTAAATAAAATTTGCGTGGACAGCCACTGTCACCTCCAATAACTCTCTATATACACACCTCAAACAAAGTTTTGCATCACCTCGGTTCCGAGAGTTTCGGAATCTTTCCACTCCTCAACAGCCCTTCGACGTAAATCACCCATAGTGGTTGGTGGGCCAGGTCTTCCATAAAAAGCCCTTTTCAATTCATCCCAGGAATGTTCGATAGGGTTCATATCTGGAGAACATGCTGGCCACTCTAGTCGAGCGATGTCGTTATCCTGAATGAAGTCATTCACAAGATGTGCACGATGTTGCTGTTGTTCTGGCCTTCAGTCCAGAGACTGGCTTGATGCAGCTCTCCATGCTACTCTATCCTGTGTAAGTTTCTTCATTTCGCAGTGCATACTGCAACCTACATCCTTTCGAATCTGCTTAGTGTATTCATCTCTTGGTCTCGCTCTACGATTTTTACCCTCTACGCTTCCCTCCAATACTAAATTGGTGATCCCTTGATGCCTCAGAACATGTCCTACCAACCGATCCCTTCTTCTAGTCAAGTTGTGACACAAACTTCTCTTCTCCCCAATCCTATTCCACACTTCCTCATTAGTTATGCGATCTACCCATGTAATCTTCAGCATTCTTATGTAGCACTACATTTCGAAAGCTTCTATTCTCTCCTTGTCCAAACTATTTATCGTCCATGTTTCACTTCCATACATGGCTACAATCCATACAAATAATTTCAGAAACGACTTCCTGACACATAAACCTATACTCGATTTTAACAAATTTCTCTTCTTCGGAAACGCTTTCCTTGCCATTGGTAGTCTACATTTTATATCCTCTCTACGTCGACCATCATCAGTTTTTTTGCTCCCCAAATAGAAAAACTCCTTTACTACTTTAAGTGTTTCATTTCCTAATCTAATTCCCTAAGCATCATCCGACTTAATTCGACTACATTCCATTATCCTAGTTTTGCTTTTGTTGATGTTCATCTTATATCCTCCTTTCAAGACACTGTCCATTGCGTTTAACTGCTCTCCCAAGTCCTTTGATGTCACTGACAGAATTATAAAAAATGGTTCAAATGGCTCTGAGCACTATGGGACTTAACTTCCAAGGTCATCAGTCCCCTAGAACTTAGAACTAACTAACCTAAGGACATCACACACACATCCACTGCCGAGGCAGGATTGGAACCTGCGACCGTCACGCGGTTACAGACTATAGCGCCTAGAACCGCACGGCCACAATCGCCGGCTACAGAATTGCAATGTCATCGGCGAACCTCAAACTTCTTGACCTTGTCTATAGATTTTAATACCTACACCGAATTCTTTTACTGCTTGCTCAATATACAGATTGAATAACATCGGGGAGAGGCTACAACACTGTCTCACTCCCTTCCCAACCACTGCTTCCCTTTCATGCCCCTCGGCTCTTATAACTGCCATCTGGTTTCTGTACAATTTGTAAAGAGCCTTTCGCTCCCTGTATTTTACCCCTGCCACCCTTAGAATTTGAAAGAGAGTATTCCAGTCAACATTGTCAAAAGCTTTCTCTAAGTCTACAAATGCTAGAAACGTAGGCTTGCCATTCCTCAATCTATTTTCTAAGAGAAGTCGTAGGCTCAGTATTGCCTCAGGTGTTCCAACATTTCTACGGAATCCGAATTGATCTTCCTCGAGGTCGGCTTCTGCTAGTTTCTCCATTCGTCTGTAAAGACTTCGCGTTACTATTTTGCAGCTGTGACTTATCAAACTGATAGTTCAGTAATTTTCACATCCGTCAACACCTGCTTTCTTTGGGATATTCTTCTTGAAGTCTGAGGGTATTTCGCCTGTCTCATACATCTTGCTCACCAGATGGTAGAGTTTTGTCAGGACTGGCTCTCCCAAGGCCGTCAGTAGTTCTAATGGAATGTTGTCTACTCCGGGGGCCTTGTTTCGACTCAGGTCTTTCAGTGCTCTGTCAAACTCTTCACGCAGTGTCGTATCTCCTATTTCATCTTCATATACATTCTTTTCCATTTCTATAGTATTGTCCTCAAGAACATCGCCCTTGTATAGACCCTCTATATACTCCTTGCACCTTTCTGCTTTCCCTTCTTTGCTTAGAACTGGGATTTCATCTGAGCTCCTGATATTCATACAACTGGCTCTCTTTTCTCCAAAGGTCTCTTTACTTTTCCTGTAGGCATTATCTATCTTACCCAAGTTAGATAAGCCTCCACGTCCTTACATTTGTCCTCTAGCCAACCCTGCTTAGCCATTATGCACTTCCTGTCGATCTCATTTTTTAAACGTTTGTATTCCTTTATGCCTGCTTCATTTACTGCGTTTTTATATTTTCTCCTTTCATGAGTTAAATTCAATATTTCTTCTGTTACCCAAGGATTTCTACTAGCCCTCATCTTTTTACCTACTTGATCCTCTGCTGCCTTCACTACTTCATCCCTCAGAGCCACCCATTTTTGTTCTACTGCATTTCTCTCCCCCATTCTTGTCAATTGTCCCTTTGTGCTCTCCCTGAAAATCTGTACAACCTATGGTTTAGTCTGTTTATCCAGGTCCCATCTCCTTAAATTCCCACCTATTCACAGTTCCTTCAGTTTTAACCTATAGTTCATAACCAATAGATTTATGATTCTTGAACCAAGTGTTAGCTATGATTAAGTTATGCTCTGTGCAAAATTCCACCAGGCGGCTTCCTCTTTCATTTCTTACCCCCAATCTCATTTTTCGTCTCCCTTCACTGTCTGAATAATTTCTTTTATCTCATCATACCTTTCATCAACATTTTCATCATCTGCAGAGCTAGTTGGCATATAAACTTGTACATCTGTAGTAGGCATGGGCTTCGTGTCTACCTTGGCCACAATAATGCGTTCACTATGCTGTTGGTAGTAGCTAACCCGCACTCCTATTTTTTTTTTATTAAACCTACTCCTGCATTATCCCTACTTGATTTTGTATTTATAACCCTGTATTCACCTGACCAAAAGTCTTGTTCCTCCTGCCACCGAACTTCACTAATTCCCACTATATCTAACTTTAACCTATCCATTTCCCTTTTTAAATTTTCTAACCTACCTGCCCCATTAAGGGATCCGACATTCCGATCCGTAGGACGCCCGTTTTCTTTCTTCTGATAACGACGTCCTTTGAGTAGTCCATGCCCGGAGATCCAAATGGGGGACTATTTTACCTCCGGAATATTTTACCCAAGAGGGCGCCATCATCATTTAACCATACAGTAAAGCTGCATGCCCTCTGGAAAAATTACGGCTGTAGTTTCCCCTTGCCTTCAGCCGTTCGCAGTAGCGGCAAAGCTAGGCCGTTTTGGTTAGTGTTTCAAGGTCAGATCAGTCAATCATCCGGACTGTTGTGCTGCAACTACTGAAAGGGCTGCTGCCCCTCTTCAGGAACCACATGTTTGTCTGGCCTCTCAACAGATACCCCTCCGTTGTGGTTGCACGTACGGTATGGTCATCTGTATCGCTGAGGCACGCAAGCCTCCCGCCAACGGCAAGGTCCATGGATCATGGGGAGAAATATGCCAGATTAATAACTAATTGTTTTACAGAACCTGTTTGTTGGTAGTAGTTTATTTTGCCGTACTACTTTCGGGTGTTGCCCATCATCAGCGGTATCTACATTATAGAAAAGATAATTCTCACAACACATTACTTAGTCTGTATGTGGTAGTGTTTTATGCATTTGTGAGTTTTTAAACCCTAGTAACGTTGCATGCCTTATACATACACTAAGCTGACGTAAGACAAGGAACAGCGATATGTACAGGCATGCTAATAGGTATCCGAACGACCTGAATTGCATTTCGCCTGATTTGTATGCAACCCACATAACGCAGCTGTCTAGCAGGTCCTCTAATCGCTCTTCAGTACAGTCGTTTGACTATTGAAAATGGTTTCAACAACTCACCACTAGAAAACACTGCCTTGTATGGCAATAACTCAAGATGTAAAGTAATACCACGATGCTACAAATATCAGGGAACACCTTATCACAGATAAGACTGTCCTTAAGTTCGTCGAATTCATGATTTCCTCTTCAAAGTAACATACCGTAGTTCTCATTTAACACAAAATGAGATTAAAAATTTAAGTTACTCACGAGCAGCTAGTTGAGAATATGTATGAACTGCAAATGACGAACCGTCTTGTTCTGCATATGGATTCAAATCCAGGTCATGCAGACTAAGCAAAGATTTCGTGACTGACAGAAAGTAATACTCATAGCTGACTAGGCATACAGAGAGAGATATACCTCGATTTTAGATAGTATCAGTTAGCAAACATCAATTTCAAATTAAATAACGTAAACATTTTTAACGGACGCGAAATCCTACCCAGCATCTATTGCCCCTGTTAACGAACTACGAGAGATGTTAAATTTTGCTTCTCCAAAAGTATCTTACTTGAAAAGCCGTGAGGTAAAGCTTTGTGTTGGATAGGGATTCGAACCCAGAACCTAATAGGATTGCTATAGAAGCATAATCAACTGTGATATATAAGATTTTCTCGGCACTAGCTAGATACATTAACTAAAATGATGAGACGAAACATTAATTTTTTTCCTTCCCAGGACTCCAAATCGGCACCTATAGCTGTTATATTCTAGAGAAAACGAACGTTAAATATGCGTTTGTTACACTAGCAGCGAGATGTGAGCATATTTGAACTAGAAATAATGTGACGAGGAATTCAGTACTGACTGGTAATCGAACTCCACACATATCGTTGTTGACTACACACAAAGAGACGTCAGCTACCGAATCTTTCTCCACCAGCATCTCGGAATAACATCCTTGAACTTACAGTGACCTCGTAAATAGTTCTGTCTCACTGGGAGTCAAAAACGTCAGATATCGTTAAGCGTTGACAATGAATGAAAATACATTAAACATCAAAATTATTATCCACCAGCAGATAAATGTTCTCATCCTAGGGCTTGATAATACATAATGAAATATTTAGGGCCGGGCCAGGGTTCGAACCCATTCAAGCGCTGTATGTGGAAATGTTGAGGAATCTGCAGTTTTGAACAAACAACAAATTGTGGTCGAGCTGTATAGTCAGGAAGGAGTCAAATTCCGCGTTTAGGGTGGTCTGAGTTGCATTCCCAGTTCAGAACCAATTTTATCGACATACAAAAGCTCAAATAAAAGATCGAAAAAGTGTCTACATAGCATCAGTTTCGTCGATTACAGCACGCTGTTTCTCACGCACCAACATACACTCATGCTCATAAATTACAGATAATTTCAGAATGTGGTGCCACACAACGTGGCACTACACAAAACTGGCGCTTATATCATAGGAGCATAGGGAGCACACACGACACAGACCTGTAAGTCCACGGTATTGGTGATAAGTTAAGAAAACCGTCCCGAAACACATGTACTTCAAAACGCCACTGTTTCGAGACTTCAATATGGGATATGACCACCATGCACACGTACACAGGCCGCCACACAATGGGTTGGCATGTTCTGGATCAGGTGGTCGAGCAACTGCTGGGGTATGGCCTCCCATTCTTGCACCAGCACCAGTCCGAGCTCCTGTAGTGTCGTAGGGGTTTGAAGACGTGCAGCGATACGTCGACCGAGAGCATCCCAGACGTGCTCGATGGGGTTTAGGTCTGGAGAACAGGCAGGCCGCTCCATTCGCCTGATATCTTCTGGTGCAAAATGACGTCCCGATACACCTGATCTGTTAAAATTCCTCCGTCAAAGATATGCAGGGGTGTATGTGCACCAATCATAATCCCACCCCACACCATCAAACCACGACCTCCATATAGGTCCCGTTCAAGGACATTAAGGGGTTGGTATCTGGTTCCTGGTTCACTCCAGCTGAAAACCAGGCGAGAATCACTGTTCAGACTATACCTGGACTCGTCCGTAAACATAACCTGGGACAACTGTTCTAATGACCATGTACTGTGTTCTTGACACCAGGCTTCACGGGCTCTCCTGTGACCAGGGTTCAGTGGAATGCACCCTGCAGGTCTCCGGGCGAATAAACCATGACTGTTACGGCAAGAAATGAAGAATGAATTGATTGTTGGTGTTAATAACGATCATCCTCCTTTACCTCCTCTGCATTACTGCAGATGACGTGTCACTGAGTACATTTGTTCTGTGCATGCTGTACATGTGATCATGCTGTGGCCAAATCCTTAATCTCACACAGTACACCGAAGACGGCTATCAGAGAGGAGAAGAAACTGGGGTCGCATTCCTGGATCACAGTGCCGCATATGACACAGTTAACCATAAGTTGCTTACCCAGAAAGTGTATAATGTCACTAAGGACTACACCCTTTCTATGTGCGTGCAATTCATGCTACAGAACAGACGCTACTATGTAACGTTACAATCTAAACACAGCCGATGGAGGACACAGAAAAATGACTTGCACAGGGTAGTGTCTTGGCTCCAATATTATTTAACATCTGTAGGAATGACAGTCCCATCAGCCACCAGACACGAATGTTCATTTATGCCGATGATGCAGTAGTGGCCACACAGGATAAAACCTTTGAACAAGTGGAGGAGAACCTCACAGGAGACTTAACAGAACTTGCTGCCTATTACAAAGGCAATAATCTCAAACCAAACCGTAGTAAATCTCAAGTATCCGCCTTCCATCTTAGGAACAAACAAACCAAGCGGAAACTCCGAGTCATGTGGCAAGGGGTAGAGCTGAAGCATACAAACAGCCCAAAATTCCTGGGAGTAACATTGGACAGAGCGCTTACTTTTAAGCAGCACTGTCACAACACTGAAAAGAAGGTCTGTGCCAGGAACAACATAGTGCGGAAGCTAACAGGTTCATCGCCGGGAGCTCAACCACACGTTTTGCGCACCACAGGTCTGGCGCTGTGTATCTCAGCAGCGGAATACGAGCCGCCAGGTTGGAGGAACTCTGCTCACACTAAGCAAGTTGACGTCGCCGTAATCGAAACTATACGTATTGCCACAGCATGCCTCAAACCAACTCCCAAAGAAAAAATTTATCCCATCATAGGCATAGCACCACCCACTATCCGCAGACAAGTAGCGACCGAGATTGAATGATCAAAACAAAAAAATGACCCCGACACCCGATGCATATGCACCGAAAACAACGTGTCCGGCTGAAATCCCGCAGCAGTTTCATCGAAACTACTGAAGAGCTCGCCACCAAGCCCGTCGCAAGGCGGCTATCTCTTTGGGACGAAATGGTGCCACACGCCACAATGGAACTACTTGTGGAGGGATCTGCAGGATTTCCACTACCTTTTACAACTTGGAGGTCATTAAACCGGCTGCGTACTGGAGTAACTGGGTGCAAATCAAACCTATTTAAATGGGGTTACATAGATAGCGATAGGTGTGAAGGCGGAGCAATACAGGACTTGGACCACCTGTTGATTTGCCCATATATGTCTATAACATGCACTAAAGACGATATTTTGAAAGTCAATGACAAAGCAACCTACGCTGCTAATTACTGGGAAGGGAAGATATAACTGGTGCATCCGGATACGGAAGAAGAAGAAGAAGACGTGAGGCGCTTAGTTGTTTACACTGTACTGTGTGGAATACGAATGTTCTGTTATAGTTCACTAACCTGCTGTCTTCAAGCTGATGTCCCCAGGGCAGAAAACTGCACGCAGGTCGTAGGATCTGTATCTTGAGGCTGAAACTGATTTTTAGCGAGGTTCTGTTCTGAAATAATGTATCACTTCTTTGCGATGCCACTCGCGTATTTTAATATAGCCACACGAGAAGACTACATGATCTTAGTACAACACCTTCTGATACAGCAAAGTGCATAATCAAACACAATGTTTACGAAAATGTATCTTTACACTTTTTGTGGCACGTGTCTGTGCCCCATGACTACCGGAGTGAATCTATTAATACTGAATTCTGGCAAACACATCCTACGACAGTCAACATGTCTGTTATTCTCGACTGCCTAATCCAGAGTGAAGAACAGCCCGAAGCACTTCGCGCACCATACCATTGAGATTTGGTGGGGGGGGGGGGGGGGGGGGCGGCGATGCAAAAATCTTACATGGAACGATAGTAAGCATCGAATCCGAGCTAACTGCTAAGCGATCTCTTGCACCATCATCTACTCTGTGAGAAACTGACATTAATTTATTTAACAGGCTGTTTGTATTTGCATGCCCAACGACCTGATTGGCTAATTTCAATGCTAATTAAATCAGAAACTGCAGAACGTATAGAATTTTTTCTTAACAATTATCTCACAGCATAACCTATCCTGCAACAACTTTAAAATCTTTTCACATTGTTTCTGACGCCGCTGTATGAGTTGCTCACTGCTGAGTGAGGTTTCTCAGCAGTGAGTTTATTCGATTTTGTGATGTCTGTCTCATGAAAAACTGAAGGAAAAATTGCTACTAGTACAATTCGGTTGAGTTTTGGCGAAGCCTGCGATGTGAACGTGATATCTTAACTGCGGCGGCACACCGACATATACCGTGCCCCAAGGACTGGTTTAGGCTGAAAGGGATAGTTCGGTGTGAGTGGCAAAGCGGTATCGAAGTCGTCAGTTAGTTTCATTTATATTCTTAATTATGGAAAATATGTTCAAAAATATGGTGACACAGTGTATAATAGGATCATAGTAACAAAGAGCTAATTTACTTGATTATATGCCCATTTATTGACTACCTGTCAATCACTTATCAGATTCTAACGTACAAGCGACTAAACAACTATATCATGGTCATAATTACGCAGTTTCCGTAATGACTCTGAGCTCCGATGTATACTCATCAGTTTTCTGATTAAGCTGATTACCTCGGCCAAAGTATGTGCTACAAAACCGCCTGTCATACGACTAATAATTCGTAGTCATATTCATTAGATTTATCATCTCTTGTCTGTTGCCTTCGATCAAATCTATAGCTGTACTACGGATCATTCTGTCGTCACGCCGAGATTTATCACACTCGAATTTTGTTTCTTAACGTATTTCTGTTACGCATAGCCAAAGCTCCACGCTGCACTCTATTGGGTATTGGTAGCTTTTATAACTATCTACAAAGCCTTGGCCTGCATCTCGTGATCGTGCGGTAGCGAGCTCGCTTCCCACGCCCGGGTTCCCGGGTTCGATTCCCGGCGGGGTCAGGGATTTTCGCTTCCTCGTGATGGCTGGGTGTTGTGTGATGTCCTAAGGTTAGTTAGGTTTAAGTAGTTCTAAGTTCCAGGGGACAGATGACCATAGATGTTAAGTCCCATAGTGCTCAGAGCCAATTTTTTACAAAGCCTTGGCCAACCGACAATTGAATTCACAAGTACCAAGAGACAAGTTACGGAGGTATGGCCCGGATGGCTTTTGTTACATACTCAAATGTCTTCCTTATGACGTCATGAACGCTAGCCAATAAGCACACCATACTGATGTACAGCCTGACAGCAGCCAGACACAGCTAACGGTCTTCCCTGCACCGCAGGCAATTCTGTCCCACGAAGTGACACTGTATTGTATCTTGCTGTAATGCTCGATCAGCTTCTAACTTGCAGCCAACACATCCGAGGCGTCAGGAATAAAATCAACGGTCGGCTCAGCAGTTGTACTCATTGCTGAATCTATCTTCCACCCTAAAGCCGCAGTTTGGTATCGCATTGGATAGAGTGCTGCTCATCCCTATACTGGAATGTGCAACTCTCATGGAACTTCCGACACTCATGTGAGGTCCTCCATAACTGCACAGTACGGTTGGCTCTGCAACGACCGAGGACCTTTCTGCAAGCTCTGCTGTATCAAATAGCTAAACTCTCACGTCTAAGGGACCGTCTTAGATCGGCTACACGCACCTTCTGCGAGAAAATGCGACAGTCACACAACACGACAATTTGAAATCTTTCAAAGAAACAGAGTAAACAAGAAAAATAAATCTTGAAGCTAGAAGTTTTTTTAGTATGTAATGCTCTTGAAGATACATCAATTAAATATGTGCCACAAACATTTTCATTGACGGCATAAATGGCCAATTTTCTAAGCCTCATAGTCTTCTAAGTGGCCACACACACAACTGTTAAAAACAAATGAGCTGGTGCTACATGTCAAGGCGACGTTTCACTGTAAGGAACTTGTCCCTTTATTATTAGTGTGCTACAAACAATGGCCTTCAAACTATGACGTCGCTCTCAGTGCACCTCAGAGGAGTCGGACTATTATATTATAGTAGACTTGTAAATAACGGCGAGTACTCAAAAATATTTAAGAAGGACTGTTTATACAGACAGTACATCGCTAAATTACGCTAATATCTCACACTTGTGCCGCCACCACCACTAGCATAGGACAGGAACACTAAGACATCTTTATTATAAACAAGTAAAAAAGCAGCGAGAGTATCTTCCATGGTCCCCGATGTGCATTCTAAGTGCTCAGTGCCACACCATGACTGGCTGCTGCCGCCCAGACTGTAATCTTTCCACAAGAAGCACTACTACTCGTACAAGACTGGCAGGGCAGTGCGCAGCCGTCATAGGCCACTGCCAGTGTACACATTATAACACAAACAAATATCAGCCGAGCCAACTGTAGGGAACAACTAGTCCATAGATCTGTCCAGTCTTACAGCCAATGATTCTGAGATGCCTCCATCCGCATTATCAAGATTAAACGAGTAATTATCGCACTGTGGTAGTGCACTGCACGCAGCCAGGGGTGTTCTGGCTGCAATCACCACAAAGTTAATTTATCTTTTCTCAACACACTTAATATTCAAGATCCCTAGCCGCGCTGAGTAGCCGTACGGCCTAAGGCGTCTTGTCACGTTTCGCGCGGCTCCTCCCGTCGGTGGTTCGAGTCCTCCCTCGGGCATGGGCGAGTGTGTTTGTCCTTAGCGAAAGTTAGATTAAGTAGTGCGTAAGCCTAGGGAGCCCGCCCGGTTAGGTGTGCGGTCTAACGCACTCCTTTGCGGGCGGGAGGGCATGCGGGTCCCCGGCACGAATCCGCCCGCCGGATTGGCGTCGAGGTCCTGTGTGCCGGCCAGTCTGTGGATGGTTCTTAAGGCGGTTTTCCATCGGCCTCTGCCTAGGCGAATGCGGGCTGGTTCCCTTTATTCCGCCTCAGTTACACTATGTCGGCGATTGCTGCTCAAACACTTTCTCTACGTACACGTACACGATAATTACTTTACCACGCAAACTTTGGGGTTAAACACGTCTGGTGTGAGACGTCCCCGGAGGTTCCACTGGGGGCCAAACCATACAATGGCTCTGAGCACTATGGGAATTAACATCTATATTCATCAGTCCCCTAGAACTACTTAAAGTTAACTTACCTAAGGATCCATGCCCGACGCAGGATTCGAACCTGCGACCGTAGCAGTCGCGCGGGTCCGGACTGAGCGCCTAGAACCGCGAGACCACCGCGGCCGGCAAAACCATACAATAACCCTGGGTTCGGTATCAGGCGTCGGTGGGGTGAGTGGACTGCTGCACCCTGTTGTGGGGTTGTGTACCATCTACATCTACATCCACATCTACATCCATACTCCGTAAGTCACCTGACGGTGTGTAGTGGAGGGTACTCTGAGTACCTCTATCGGTTCTCCCTTCTATTCCATTCTCGTATTGTTCGTGGAAAGAAAGATTGTCGGTATGCCTGTGTGTGGGTTCTAACCTCTCTGATTTTATCCTCATGGTCTCTTCGCGAGATATACGTAGGAGGGAGGAATATACTGCTTGACTCCTCCGTGAAGGTATGTTCTCAAAAATTTAACAAAAGTCCGTAAAGAGCTACTGAGAGTGTCTCCTGCACAGTCTTCCACTGGAGTTTATCTATCATTTCCGTAACGCTTTCGCGATTAATAATGATCCTGTAACGAAGCGCGCTGCTCTCCGTTCGATCTTCTCTATCTCTTGTATCAACCCTATCTGGTACGGATCCCACACTGGTGAGCAATATTCAAGCAGTGGGCGAACAAGTGTACTGTAACCTACTTCCTTTGTTTCCGAATTGTACTTCCTTAAGATTCTTCCAATGAATCTCAATCTGGCATCTGCTTTACCGACGATCAACTTTATATGATCATTCCATTTTAAATCACTCCTAATGCCTACTCCCAGATAATTTATGGAATTAACTGCTTCCAGTTGCTGACCTGCTATATTGTATCTAAATGATAAGGGATCTTTCTTGCTATGGATTCGCAGCACTCAACACTTGTCTACATTGAAATTCAGTTGCCATTCCCTGCACCATTCGGCAGTTCGTTGCAGATCGTCCTGCATTTCAGTACAATTTTCCATTGTTACAACCTCTCGATATTCCACGGCATCATCCGCAAAAAGCCTCAGTGAACTTACGATGTCATCCACAAGGTCATTTATGTATATTGTGAATAGCAACGGTCCTACGACACTCCCCTGCGGCACATCTGAAAACACTCTTACTTCGGAAAACTTCGCTCCATTCAGAATGACATGCAGCGTTCTGTTATCTACGAACTCGTCGTTCCAATCCACAGCTCGTAGATTTCCGGTAGCGTAATCGCTTCTTTTGCACGGGGTCCCGAGTTCGATTCCCGGCGGGGTCAGGGATTTTCTCTACCTCGTGATGACAGGGTGTTGTATGTTCTTCATCATCATTGACTCGAAAGTCGCCGAAGTGGCGTCAACTAAGAAGGACTTGCCATGCGGCGGCCGAACTTAGCGTATGGGGCCTCCCGGCCAACAAAGTCATACGATCACTTCATTTTCTCTTCAATCCAATCACACAGTTGTTCTGATAGTCCATATGCTCTTACTTTGTTCATTAAACGACTGTGGGGAAGTCAAGAAACACGGCATCTACCTGGGAACGCTTGTCTATGGCCCTCTGATTCTCGTGGACTCTGCGGGCTATGGCAGGGACGAAGCCTCTCCTTCGTTTCTAGGTCCCCAGTTGAATACAATACAAAACCTAGGGACTGATGACATCAGCAGTTTGGTCCCATAGTCGTTACCACAAATTTCCAATTTTTCCAAGATCCCTAATTTTAAATAAGTAAGTGAATTTCTAAATAACATCTGCACAAATAAAGAAAAATGGGACACCATAACCCAATTACCACACACAACAGTGAGAAGGTCGCGTGGAACATATAGGAGATGCATCAGATTTAAATTGGAACAAATCGTCCACATTATGCCTGTCAGTCCCCTTTTAGTGTTTTGGTTCTCGTCTTTAACAAATGTTCCATTAAAACTACAGCCTCCGTGATATACAGCATGTGACAACACTTCTAAGTCGCACATCCTCTAAGAAAGGATGAAAATGGTTTGCATGTGACCTATTATTTACTATTTAAGAATATGGAATACCGCATCTTCCTCTTTTCCGTAGATTTTATCTACATCTACCCATATACTCCACAAGCCAGCAGCAAGTAGTGTGTGGCGGAGGACACTATTCGCGCCAAACTCATATTTCCCCCCTCTGTTCCACTCGCGGATCGTGCAAGGGAAAAACGACTGCCGGAACGCCTCAGTACGAGCTCTAATTTCCCTTATCTTTGAATGGTGGTCATTGCGCGATATGAAAGTTGGTGGTAATAATGTATGCTCTACATCCTCGTCGAAGAACGGATTTTGGAATTTAGTGAGCAGCCCCTTCCGTTTAGCGAGTCGTCTACCTGCAAGTGTGTCCCACTTCATACTTTCTATAATATTTCTAACGCTCTCGCGATAGCTAAATGTACCAGTCACTAATCTTACAGCTCTTCTTTGGACCTTCTCAATCTCTTGACTCAGACCCAACTGGTAAGGGTTCCATACTGACGAACAGTACTCTAAGACTGGACGAACTAAAGTATTGTAAGCAATTATCTTTGATGAAGGACTGCATCGCTTCCGGATTCTACCAATAAACCACAATCTATAGTTCGCCTTGCCCGTTACGTGTGTAATCTGATCGTTCCATTTGAAATCATTTCGAATAGTCACACCATGATACTTGACAGATGTAACCTCTTCCTAAGGCTGAGCATTTAAATTGTACTCGTATGTTAATGGGGATTTTCGCTTTGTTATACGCAGTAGGTTACACTAACTAATATTGAGAGACAACTGCCAGTCATTACACCACGCATTTGTTTTCTGCAAATCCTCATTTATTTGTTCTCAACTTTCGTGTCATATGACTTTCCTGTAGCTTACAACATCATCGGCAAACAGTCTAATGCCGCTGTCAATACGTAATCGTCTTATCCCATCTAGCACAGGGTCCGCTTTTTCAGGATTTGGCAAATTTTGTTTTATTATTTAAGTTTGTGGACAGATGACCCTCCCATGTCACTGACGCCAGCATGTCCTAGGTGAGGGAAGTCATGTGCGCCAATTCTCTCTGAGTGATATGAACTTCATGTGTGTCATCTATTTTAACTGTGTATTTGCCTTGGTTCGATTCCAAGCTGAGTCGGATATTTTCTCAGCTCAGGGACTGGGAGTTGTGTTGTCCTAATCATCATCGACGTGCAAGTCGCCGAAGTGGCGTCAAATCGCAAGACCTGCACACGGCGAACAGTGTACCTTACTTGAGGCCCTCGTCACAAAAAATGCTTCAAAGGCTCTGAGCACTATGGGACCCAACTGCTGTGGTCATGAGTCCCCTTGAACTTAGAACTACTTAAACCTAACTAACCTAAGGACATCACACACATCCATGCCCGAGGCAGGATTCGAACCTGCGACCGTAGCAGTCGCACGGTTCGGGACTGCGCGCCTAGAACCGCGGCCTGCGACCTCGTCACATGACATTTACAATTGTACTGTGTGTGTGTCCTATTTTCTCAATTTGGGGACCAGCCCAGCACTTGCCTAAACGAGCGTGGTAAACCGCCTAAAAACCACACTCGGACTGGCTAGTGTACCAGACCACAATCGTTAATCCGTTGTTTGGATTTGATCTGGATGTGAATCACCTCGACGACTCGTGAGCTAGGGCGCTGCATGTTACGCGACACAAGGAAATCAGCAGGTTGAAATACCACTACTTTCCTAATTACCAGTGCAAAATTACGAAGAACATGTGTTATAGCTCTGATTACTTGTGAGATAATGCAGGAAATACTAGCATCAGACATCCAGAACATGAACATCAATTAAGTATATTTTCACCTGCAGCTAAATATCTCAAAGTCACTAACAATCTCACATCAGCCAGTACTGCCTCACTATAGTTGATGTCTGACTTTCTTATCATTGGCACGATCTTGTCCAGCAAGTGCCTATAACCTCAGCTCATACGTATAAAAATGTTTAGCGAAGCTTCACCGCCACTCATCAGCTTCCAAGAAAATCATTACGAGATTCTTGACCTCCAACTAATAACTCTCCACCATCTTGGTTTTCTTCTTTTCTTTTCTTTCTGTTACTCAAGGTTGTGACCAAGAAGGTAACTGCTGCAACCGTTTGCGAAGGCTGCAGTATTCCAATGTTACTTCAATAGAGTTTGTGTATTGTGTGTGCCAGGGACCTAGAAACGACGGAGAGGGTTCGTCCCGACGTATCCTTTAGTGGTTTACAACCCCACAACAGGCTATAGCTGCAGTTAACAGCTGTGAGATTTCATAATGGCTTCGGTGATAGAACCTACAGACGAGTCCAGAAACGATTTACATGAATTTAGGAGAAAGAAACGCCGCCCTGAACTGTGGAAGTGATATGTGATTAAACAAAACAACGTCTTGGGTTTGGAGAATAACAAATGGAAAAGAAAAATTGTATCTAAAAGGGGAAAAGGTGCAGATTGCAGGTAAATTGTCATACAGTGTTCATTGTTTGTATTCTTTGTACATAATATAAAAGTAAAAGCAAGCTGTGTAGAAACGTTATACTAACATGTGATTGTAATCTGGGCTGTTACTCAAAACAAAATAATTGAGTACACCGTTCAGTTAAAACGTATCTCTTCTTCACCCAATGGCACTGTAATTGTGAAATAATCATCTATTCTCGTTAGGACGCTAATAGTTCCTCATTTTCATACTGTGCCGAGAGCATAAATGGACGTCATTTCTCTGAAACCTGGGACACTACAGGATGTTTCACTCATGACTGACTTTATCCCTTTGCAGTTTTGTGAGTATTTTGATAATATTCTAAAGAAATGTGCCGTTTAGAAAGTGACTGGTGGAGAGGAAGACAATGATCTGAAACTGAAGTTTGGGACAGTGATCAAGAATGACAAGTTCAGGAACGTGGGTGTCTGTCAGAATAAACAGGATTGTTTAATAAGCAAAAAATGTGGAATTAACTCTCTCATGCTACAAGCCAAATAACCAAAAAGCATATTGATTTCCATTATATTTGCCTATTTTGAAATGTATTCTTAATTGCGAATGGCACAAACAACATAAATGTGTATGGACATGAGATTATGAAATATATTTTGCTTGAAAATTTACTATTTTTTAGGTATACGGTATTTTTGATAAAATCAGTGTTGATTAAATCAAAGTCTGCTTGTCAGTATTTTCTATTAGCATTTTCTATTACTTGCTTTTATTCCATGATTAAAAATTTTGGTATGCACGTGAGAGTAACCGTAAGGTTTGGAAATAATGCAACTAAAGATTGTATAGTATTTTTTCAAAATATTTCAAACCTGCCGTTGAGTGACATGTCCCCCTTTTTGATTTCAACGCCTCAGTCACGGAAAGGGAAGTTCATTTTGAGTCAAGAAATGGACTGGGACGAGAGTATTGGAACTAGAAAGAGGGACGATTTAAAGAAGCAGTAAGACTGAAACAATTCTCTGAAGATCACCGTAAGAGTAATGAAGAAACTTCCTCAGACCAGAGACTCATCATGACATCGTTGCATCGTTGTTTTACTAGTAATTGCAATTTTAGTAAGAGCTTTTACGTACGCAGCTTTTTCAAGCATGCTGGATCTGAACAATGCAGAAGACCAGGAGAAGAACATAACTTATCAATAGAGAGCAAACACAGAAGACCATCAGAAACCAATATTTCTGCGTTATATCGTTGACTGCGTTTACATAAACATATTGAATATTTTTTGGGTTCATTAACATTTTATTTTATCGATTATTACATTTATGTTGTAATTTCATGCACTGACATGTTTGATGACCTTGGAGATTTCGACCTCAATTTGGTCCTACGGAGCTGACCTTTATTCGGTAAAAAGCTCTGGGCGCACGGAAAAGTGCCACGGTCTGCGTATGCAGAAGATAATGGGTGTCTTTTGATCGTGAGGAGGAATTAACCAGTGAGCAAAAGCGATAGCGAACGGTACAAAAGAAAGTGACTGTTGATCTCTCTCTTGTGCTACGGAAAAATACTTGGAACGCTGTATCAGTTGTCAAATTCATTTACTGTGAAGGCCAACACTGATTTAGTTCATAAGATAAACTTTAAATAAACTGACGCCACGCCAGATAACAAAATTTATGTGGGCAGTCACTGTCACCTCCAATAACTCTGTATATACACACATCAAAAAAAGTTTTGCTTCACCTCGGTTCCGAGAGTTCCGGAACCTGTACAGAAAATTGGAATAGAGATCAACATAAACCTCATTTCCGTCATTTATATTGCTCATGAAAACCACACATTGCATGTTGTACTGCAGACGTGGTGTCCCAGATTGCTGTACACACTGATACCTCTAATACCCAGTAGCACGTCCTCTTGCATTGATGCATTCCTGTATTCGTTGCGTCATACTATCCACAAGTTCATCAAGGCACTGTTGGTCCTGATTGTTCCATTCCTCAACAGCCATTCGACGTAGATCCCTCATAGTGGTTGGTGGGCTAGGTCTTCCATAAAAATCCCTTTCAATTCATCCCAAGAATGTTTGATTGGGTTCATGCCTGGAGAACATGTTGGCCACTCTATTCGAGCAATGTCCTTATCCTAAAGGAAGTCGTTCACAAGATGTGCACGATGGGGGCTCGAATTGCCGTCCATGAACACGAATGCCTCGCCAATATACTGCAGATATGGTTGCACTATCGGCCGGAGGATGGCATTCACGTATCGTACAGCCGTAACGGCGCCTTCCATGACCACCAGCGATGTACGTCAACCCCACATAATGCCATCCCAAAACAGCAGGGAACCTCCACCTTGCTGCGCTCAACTGGACAGTGTGTCTAAGGCTTTCAGCCTGACCAGGTTGCCTCTAAACACGTCTCCGACGACTGTTTGGTTGAAGGCATATGCGACACTCATCGGCCGGCCGCGGTGGTCTAGCCGTTCTAGGCGCTCAGTCCGGAACCGCGCGACTGCTACGGTCGCAGCCTCGGGCATGGATGTGTGTGATGTCCTTAGGTTAGTTAGGTTTAAGTAGTTCTAAGTTCTAGGCGACTGATGACCACAGATGTTAAGTCCCATAGTGCTCAGAGTCATTTGAACCATTTGACACGCATCGCTGAAGAGAACGTGATGACAATCCTGAGCGGTCCATTCGGCATGTTGCTGGACCTATCTGTATAGCGCTGCGTGGTGTCGTGGTTGCAAAGGTATACCTCGCCATGGACGTCGGAAGTGAAGTTGCGCTGCATGCAGCCTATTGCGCACAGTTTGAGTCGTAACACGACGTCCTGTGGCTGCTCGCAAAGCATCATTCAACATGGCAACATGGTGGCATTGCTGTCAGGGTTCCTCCGAACCATAATCCGTAGGTAGCTGTCATCCACCGGAGCAGTTGCTCTTGTGTGGCCTAAGCGAGGCATGTCATCGCCTGTTGCTGTCTCTTTGTATCTCCTCCATAACCGAACAACATCGCTTTGGTTCACTCGGAGACGCCTGGATATTTCCCTCGTTGAGAGCGCTTTCTGGCACAAAGTAACAATGCGGACGCCATGGAACCGCGGTATTGACCGTCTAGGAATGGTTGAACTACAGACAACACGAGCCGTGTACCTCCTTCGTGATGGTATGACTGGAATCATTGAAATATCCGTGAAGGTGAGGAAAAAAATAATTTTACAGCATGTCCAAGATGATATTCCTGTCACAGTTTTCTCTGCAAGAACGAAAGATCCATAAACTTTGCAAAAAGGAATGGCACAAAACACATTCAGTTCGGTGAGTCTCTTCCACGTTCTAGAACGACACCAGAATTCGTGATCTCGAAATTTTTATATTAGGGCTGTTTACTTTACCCGATAGATATAACGCCGACTCCCCCGAAAAGATAAGTCGTTAAAAAAATGTGTCCTCTGCCATATCCTGGAAAAGTCAAATGCAAAATTCATACCTTCTGTTACGGCCGCTGGGACACGGATACCACAGTGATAGCAACTCGTTAGGCTTTATATGTAGGCGTCGTTTCAGAACGCACCACGCCGTTGTTTGGGGAATCTGCAGCTCCTTGCCTGCCTATGTTGTGGACTTCCGAGGGCTCCGTGTGAACGTATCTCTGATCTGCTCGACGATTTTATCAGACGTGAGTGGCCGGCCAGTGCCCTTCCCTTTGCATATGCAATGATCTTTCACGAATTTTATATGCCAGTCATAAATATACTTGTGTAGAGGCGGCTTCTTTCTAAATCGACGGTGGAATCCACGCTGCACTCGAACTTCACGTAAATTTCAACAAATAAAATAATTTCTTTGGCGGTGTAGTCGCAAAGTTGCTACAAACAAACAACAACGCAGGTGTGTCTAAACTTTGAAGCTTCCTCTATGCAGGGACGTGTGTAATGTGTTACTACCTTTGTAGTTCGTCCGTAATAAACAACTGAGATCTAGTCTTTCTTTTTGAATCACCACACACCACAATCCATTCTTCTGAGAATGTTAAAATCTTTCTCGCAGTCACATCATTGACTTTACTGTATCAATAAAGCCGTAAAACCGCGGCGTTCTGAAAGAGGAATATTAAATCAACTCCAACTTCTTTGAGTTTCTCTGTGAACATTACGTTTTCGAAACATGTTCAATTACACATTACGTTGAATTATCTACTGAAAGACTGCATTTATCATAATTGACTATGTACATACCGATAGGAACCTTCTTGCAGCTATGTGACAATACATTTTCAGTTCAGTTACAATTAATGATGCCCGGATTGTTTAATAGAGTTTCAACAGGTACACAACTAGTCAAGCGCTTATAACTTTGTAAATATGCCATTGTTGTGGTCTTCAGTCCTGAGATTGGTTTGATGCAGCTCTCCATGCTACTTTATCCTGTGCAAGCTTCTTCATCTCGCAGTACTTACTGCAACCTATATCCTTTTGAATCTGCTTAGTGTATTCATCTCTTGGTGTCCCACTACGATATTTACTCTTCACGCTGCCCTCCAATGCTAAATTTGTGATCACTTGATGCCTCAGAACATGTCCTACCAACCGGTCCCTTCTTCTTGTCAAGTTGTGCCCCAAACTCCTCTTCTCCCCAATCCTATTCAATACCTCCTCATTAGTTATGTGAGCTACCCATATAATCTTCAGCATTCTTCTGTAGCACCACATTTCGAAAGCTTCTATTCTCTTCTTGTCCAAACCATTTATCGTCCATATTTCACTTCCATACATGGATACACTCCATACAAATATTTTTCAGAAATGACATCCTGACACTTAAATCAATTCTCGATGTTAACAAATTTCTCTTCTTCAAAAACTCTTTCCTTTCTATTCCCAGTCTACATTTTATATCCACTCTACTTCGACCATCTTCAGTTATTTTGCTCCCCAAATAGCGAAACTCCTTTACTATTTTAAATGTTTTATTACCTATTCTAATTCCCTCAGTATCATCTGACTTAATTCGACTACATCTCATTATCCCCGTTTTGCTTTTGTTGATGTTCATCTCATATCCTCCTTTCAAGACACTGTCCATTCCGTTCAACTGCTCTCCCAGGTCCTTTGCTGTCTCTCAGAGAATTACAATGTCATCGGCGAACCTCCATGGATTTTAATACCTACTCCGAATGTTTCTTTTGTTTCCTTTACTGCTTGCTCAATATACAGATTGAATATCGTCAGGGAGAGGCTACAACCCTGTCTCACTCCTTTCCGATCCACTGCTTTCCTTTCATGCCCCTCGACTCTTATAGCTGCCATCTCGTTTCTGTACATATTGTAAATAGGTTTTCGTTCCCTGTATTTTACCCCTGCCACGTTTAGAAATTGAAAGAGAGTATTCCAGCCAACATCGTCAAAAGCTTTCTCTAAGTGTAGAAATACTAGAAACGTAGGTTTGCCTTTCCTTAATCTAATTTTGAAGATGAGTCGTAGGGTCAGTATAGCCTCACGTGTTCCAACATTTCTAAGGAATCCAAATTGATCATCCCCAAGGTCGGTCCCTACCATTTGTTTGCATTCGTCTGTAATGAATTCGTGTTAGTATTTTGCAGCCGTGGCTTGTTAAACTGATAGTTCGGTAATTTTCACATCTGTCACCACCAGCTTTCTTAGGGATTGTAATTAATATAGGTCGCTTATGTCAGTGGATATCCCCATTTGCAACCCGTATCTTCGCTAAGGTGAATCTCTATCCGTGTCTGTTCCGCTTACATACTTCTGTTAGCGCGTCACGTGCCTGCATCGCCAGAGGCGGCATCCAACGTCACGGCCGGCAGTGGTCATAAGGTTTTGGTTTATCAGTATAATTACGAAATAAACTTCTTTGGTCGTGTTTAAAGTAATATGAATTAGTGAACCCAAGTCGTGGTATGCAGAACACATAGAAAAGATCACCGAATCACCTCCAACCTGAACTGCTAGCGACACAATGTGTGTTAAACATCTTATGTCATTTGGAAAGCGGCAAAACGACGACTCGTCGGACCACACTACGTGCCTTCAGCCAGCTGTTGTCCAGTTTCTGTTATTTCTGGAACACTGCAGCCGTGCAGCTCTACACGGAGGTGACAAACGTCATGGGATACCTCCTAACATATTAAGATGGATACCATTGGTGATCTTACAGCTCTTGAAGAATGAAATTGCAATGAAATGCAGACCATCATCTGCTTACAGGCGTTAATAAATATCAACGGAAATAGTTGAAAATGTGTGCTCCGACTGGGACTCGAACCCAGGATCTGCAGCTTATATGGCAGACACTCTATCCGACTTTTTTTTCTTTTTCATTTTCTTCGATGTAGTTGGGCAGACGACAAAAGACGTCCGTTCAAGTTGATCGTTGATTCTTTGGTTCAGTTATTTTATTACAGAGAGCACGTAGCCCTCTGACCGAACACACTGAGCTACTTTCCCGGCGTCTAAGTCATCAAGGACACAGAAAACAGTGCGACTGCAGGGATTTATCTCTGGCAAGCTCCCCGTAAAGCCAACATTTCCATATTACTGTCCACACACTACATTTGTAGTGCCCCTGTCCACTATACTCATTACTCGCGGCAGTCAATCTACCGAATCCCGTAAGAGTTTGAGCAATGTGAGTGCATCCACATTGAAGAAGATCATTAGCCGGTAAGCCTTAACTATATGAGGATGGTATCTGTTCTTTCAGACATGTTCGAAAGAACAGATACCATTGGTGATCTTGCAGCTCTCGAAGAATGACATTACAATGAAATCCAGACCATTAGCTGTTTACAGGCGTTGGTATATATCAACGGGGGCAGTTGCATATGTGGAAATGTGAGTCTCACGGGGAGCATGCCAGAGATAGGTGCCTACAGTCACACTACCACGTGCGTCCGCGATAGCTCAGTCGGATAGAGCATCTGCCATGTAAGCAGGAGATCCCGGCTTCGCGTTCCGGTGGGGACACTCATTTTCAGCTTTTCCCGTAGATTTTTTATCAACGCCTGTAAGTAGCTAATAGTCTGGATTTCACTGTATTTTCAACCTACTATTATCGTGTCCGATCTCGTTTACCCCGGCGTAGCGCGGCAGCTCAACGTGGGATGGACTCAACAGGTCGCTGGAAGTCCCCTGCAGAAATACTGAGCCATGCTGTTTCAGCAGCCGTCCATAATAGCGAAAGTGTTGCCAGGGCACGATTTTGTACACGAACTGACCTATCGATTACGTCCCGTAAGTGTTCGATGGGATTCGTGTCGGAAGATCTTGGCAGCCGTATCATTCGCTCAAATTGTCCTGAATGTTCTTGAAACCAATCGCCAACAGTTGTAGCCAGATGACATGATGCGCTGTCCTCCATAACAATTATACCATTGTTTGGGAACATGATGTCCATGGATGGCGCAAATGGTCCCCAGACAGCCGAACACGATCATTTTCAGTCAATGATCGGTCCAGTTGGACCAGGGGGCACAATCCAGTCCATGTAAACACAGCCCACACCACTATGGAGCCACCAAAAGCTTGCACAGTGCCTTGTTGAAAACTTGGGCCCATGGCTTCGTGAGGTCTGCACCACTCTCTAACCCTACTATCAGCTCTTACCAACCGAAATCGGGACTCATCTAACCATGCCACCGTTCTCCAGTCGTCTAGGGTCCTACCGATTTGGTCACGGGCGCAGGAGAGACGCTACTGCCATAGCCCATTAACACAAATTTCGCAGCGCTGTCCTACGGGACACGTTCGTCGTACGTTCCACATCGATTTCAGCCTTTATTTCAAGGCTTGCTTGTCTGTTAGCACTGACAACACCACGCAAACGCCACTGCTCTCGGTCGTTAAGTGAAGGCTGTCGGGCACTGTGTTGTCCGCATTGAGAGGTTGGTTGGTTGGTTGTGGTCTTCAGTCCTGAGACTGGTTTGATGCAGCTCTCCATGCTACTCTATCCTGTGCAAGCCTCTTCATCTCCCTGTACCTACTGTAGCCTACATCCTTCTGAATCTGCTAAGTGTATTCATCTCTTGGTCTCCCTCTACGATTTTTTCCCTCCACGCTGCCCTCCTATACTAAATTGGTGATCCCTTGATGCCTCAGAATATGTCCTACCAACCGATCTCATTTTCTAATCTAACTCCCTCAATATCATCCGACTTAATTCGACTACATTCCATTATCCTCGTTTTGCTGTATATCGCTAAATTTCGCTAATATCTCACACTTGTGCAGCCACCACCACTAGCATAGGACAGGAACACTAAGACATCTTTATTATAAACAAGAAAAAATGCAGCGAGAGTATCTTCCATGGTCCCCGATGTGCATTCTAAGTGCTCAGTGCCACACCATGACCGGCTGCTGCCGCCCAGACTGTAATCTTTCCACAAGAAGCACTACTACTCGTACAAGACTGGCAGGGCAGTGCGCAGCCGTCTTAGGCCACTGCCAGTGGACACATGATATCACAAACAAATATCCGCCGAGCCAACTGTAGGGAACAACTAGTCCATAGATCTGTCCACTCTTACACCCATTGATTCTGAGATGCCTCCATCCACATTATCAAGATTAAACGAGTAATGATCGCACTGTGGTAGTGCACTGCCCGCAGCCAGGGGTGTTCTGGCTGCAATCACCGCAAAGTTAATTTATCTTTTCTCAACACACTTAATATTCAAGATCCCTAGCGGCGCTCTGTAGCCGTGCGGTCTTAGGCGTCTTGTCACGGTTCGCGCGGCTCCTCCCGTCGGTGGTTCGAGTCCTCCTTCGGGCATGGGCGAATGTGTTTGTCCTTAGCGTAAGTTAGATTAGGTAGTGCGTAAGCTGTGCGGTCTAACGCACTCCTTTGCGGGCGCGAAGGTGTGCGGGTCCCGGCCAGTCTGTGGATGGTTTTTAAGGCGGTTTTCCATCTGCCTTTGCCTAGGCGAATGCGGGTTGCTTATCCCGCCTCATTTACACTATGTCGGCAATTGCTGCTCAAACACCTTCTCCACGTACGCGTACACCATCATTACTCTACCACGCAAACTTTGGAGCTACACACGTCTGGTGTGAGACGTTCCCGGTGCGTCCACTGGGGGCCAAACCATACAATGGCTCTGAGCACTATGGGACTTAACATCTATGGTCATCAGTCCCCTAGAACTTACAACTACTTAAACCTAACTAACCTGAGGATCCTTACCAAAAATTTCCAATTTTTCCAAGATCCCTAATTTTAAATAAGTAAGTGAATTTCTAAATAACCTTCGCACAAATACAGAAAAATGGAACACCATAACCCAATAACCCAACACAATAGTGCGAAGGTTGCGTGGAACATATAGGAGATGCATCAGATTTAAATTGAAACAAATCGTCCATATTATGTCTGTCAGTCCCGTTTTAGTGTTTTGGTTCTCGCTGTTAACAAATGCTCCATTATAACTACTGTCTTTGCAATATACGGCACCTTTCGTCTTCCAAATTTTTGAAACGCAATTTGCTCGCACTTCTATTTCTGTATTTGTTAGATCACAGTTCGGCAATTGTCGCTTTTTACATTCAGCGGACATTGTCTGATCAAAAGTATTGCACATCTACTATTGGACATTAATGTGAGGTGCATCTACCAGTGGAATCACATAGTGCATTTAAAATAAGGACTGGCAAGGATGGAACACGTAATGCATATTATGAAGTTCGTTTCAAAGTTTTGTAGCATTATATTCTAGTGAAATCCGACAGATTCAACAAAATATCGTCATCATCCCTTGCAAAAATGTTTAAATTGAGAGAAAACGTGACCCGAAGACTGCTAAACAATTAGAAGGAGCAGAATAAGGAGGCGGAGCAGAAGTGGCTAGGAAATCACCTGCACTACACCCATCATCCTCCTTTCCTAGAGCACTGCTGTACTGTACTGACTCTCCGTACATTGTTACTTTAACAAATGTTCCATTAAAACTACAGCCTTCGTGATATACAGCATGTGACAACACTTCTAAGTCGCACATCCTCTAAGAAAGGATGAAAATGGTTTGCATGTGATCTGTTATTTTCTATTTAACAATATGGAATACCGCATCTTCCTCTTTTCCATAGATTTTATGTACATCTACGACTGCCTGAACGCCTCAGTACGAGCTCTAATTTCCCTTATCTTTGAATGGTGGTCATTGCGCGATATGAAAGTTGGTGGTAATAATGTATGCTCTACATCCTCGTCGAAGAACGGATTTTGGAATTTAGTGAGCAGCCCCTTCCGTTTAGCGCGTCGTCTATCTGCAAGTGTGTCCCACTTCATACTTTCTATAAGATTTGTAACGCTCTCGCGACAGCTAAATGTACCAGTCACGAATCTTGCAGCTCTTCTTTGGACCTTCTCAATCTCTTGACTCAGACCCAACTGGTAAGGGTTCCATACAGACGAACAATACTCTAAGACTGGACGAACTAAAGTATTGTAAGCAATTATCTTTGTTGAAGAACTGCATCGCTTCCGGATTCTACCAATAAACCACAATCTATAGTTCGCCTTGCCCGTTATGTGTGTAATCTGATCGTTCCATTTGAAATCATTTCGAATAGTCACACCCGGATACTTGACAGATGTTACCGCTTCCTAAGGCTGAGCATTTAAATTGTACTCGTATGTTAATGGGGATTTTCGCTTTGTTATACGCAGTAGGTTACATTAACTAATATTGAGAGACAACTGCCAGTCATTACACCACACATTTATTTTCTGCAAATCCTCATTGATTTGTTCTCAACTTTCGTGTCATATGACTTTCCTGTAGCTTATAACATCATCGGCAAACAGTCTAATGCCGCTGTCAATACCATCAACCAGACCGTTTTCGTAAATCGTATTATCCCATCTAGCACAAGGGCCGCTTTTTCAGGATTTGGCAAATTTTGTTTTATTATTAAAGGTGCTGGACAGATGGCCCTCCTATGTCACTGTCGCCAGCATATCCTAAGTGAAGTAAGTCATGTGCGCCACTTCTCTCTGAGTGATATGAACTTCATGTGTGGCATCTATTTTAACAGTGTATGTGCCTGGGTTCGATTTCAAGCTGAGTCGGGTATTTTATCAGCTCAGGGACAGGGTGTTGTGTTGTCCTAATCATCATCGACGCGCAAGTCGCCGAAGTGGCGTCAAATCGACAGACTTGCACACGGCGAACGGTGTACCTGATGGGAGGCCCTCGTCACACGACATTTACATTTTTACTGTGTGTGTCCTATTCTCTGAATTTGGGGACCAGCTCAGCACTTGTCTAAACGAGCGTGGTAAACCGCCTAAAAACCATACTCAGACTGGCTAATGTAGCAGACCACAATCGTTAATCCGTCATTTGGATTTGATCTGGATGTGAATCAGCTCGAGGGTTCGTGAGCTAGGGCGCTGCACGTTACGCTACACAAGCAAATCAGCAGGTTGAAATACCACTACTTTCCTAATTACCCGTGCAAAATAACGAAGAACATGTGTTATAACTCTGCATACTTGTGAGATGATTCTCGAAATACTAGAGTCAGACATCCAGAATATGAACACCAATTAGGGATATTTTCACCTGCAGCTAAATATCTCAAAGTCACTAACAACCTAACATCGGCCAGTACTGCCTCACGATAGTTGATGTCTGACTTTCTTATCATTGGCATGATCTTGTCCCGCAAGTACCTAAAACCTTCTCAGCTCATACGTGTAAAAATGTTTAACGAAGCTTGGCCGCCACTCGTTAGCTTCTAAGAAAATCATTCGGACAATCTTGAGATCCAACAAATAACTCTCCACCATCTTGGTTTTCTTCTTTTCTTTTCTTTCTGTTCAAAATGGTTCAAATGGCTCTGAGCACTATGCGACTTAACTTCTTAGGTCATCAGTCGCCTGAAACTTAGAACTAATTAGACCTAACTAACCTAAGGACATCACACACATCCATGCCCGAGGCAGGATTCGAACCTGCGGCCGTAGCGTCTAGAACCGCACGGCTGTGAGATTTCAAAATGGCTTCGGCGATAGAACTTTCAGAAGAGTCCAGAAACGATTTACATGAATTTAGGAGAAAGAGCGCCGCCCTGAACTGTGGAAGAGATATGTGATTAAACAAAAAAAGGTTGTGGGTTTGGAGCCTAACAAGTGTAAAGGAAAAATTGTCCTTAAAAGGGGAACAGGTGCAGATTGCAGATAAATTGTCATACAATGTTCATTGTTCGTATGCTTTGTACAAAATATAAAAGTAAAAGCAAGCTGTGTAGAAACAATATACTAACATGTGATTGTAAATTGGGCTGTTACTCAATACAAAATAATTGAGTACACATTTCAGTTAAAATGTACCTCTCCTTCAGCCAATAGCATTGTAACTGTGAAATAAATATCTATTCTATTAGGACGCTGATAGTTCCTCATTTTCATAATGCACCGAGAGCATAAATGGACGTCATTTCTCTGAAACCTGGGACACTTCAGGGTGTTTCACTCATGACTGACGTTATCCCTTTACAGTTTCGTGAGTATATTGATAATATTCTAAAGAAATGTGCCGTTAATTAAGTGACTGGTGGAGAGGAAGACAATGATCTGGTACTGAAGTTTGGGACAGTGATCAAGAATGACAAGTTCATGATTAAAAATGTTCGTATGCGCGTAAGAGTAACCGTAAGTTTTGGGCATAATGCTACTGAAGACTGTAAAGTTTTTTCAAAATATTTCAAACATGTTGTTATGTGACATGTCCCACTTTTTGATCTCAACGCCTCAGTCACGAAAAGGGAAGTTCATTTTGAGTCAAGAAATAGACAGGGACGAGAGTATTAGAACCATAAAGAGGGACGATTTAAAGAAGCAGTTAGACTGAAACAATTCTCTGAAGGTCATCGTAAGAGTAATGAAGAAACTTCCAGAGACCAGAGACTCATCATGACATAGTAGCATCGTTGTTTATTAGTAATTGCAATTTTAATAAGATCTTTTACGTACGCAGATTATTTCTAGAATGAGGGAGCTGAACAAGGCAGAAAACCGGGAGAGGAACATAACTTATCGATATAGAGCAAACGCAGAAGACCATCAGAATCGAAGAAATAAAGATTTCTGTGTTATATTGTTGATAGCTCTTACATAAACATATTGACTGTCTTTTTTGGGTTCATAAAAATTTTATTTTATCTGTTATTACTTTTATGTTGTAATTTCTTGTACTGACACGTTCCATTACCTTGGTGATTTGCTCCTCAATTTAGTCCTACGGAGCTGCTCTTTATTCTTTAAAAAGGTGTGGGCGCACAGAAAAGTGACACGCTCTGCGTATGCAGAAGATAATGGCTGTGTTTTGATCGTGAGGAGGAATTATACAGTGAGAAAACTAGATAGCGGACGGTACAAAAGAAAGTGACTGTTGAGCTGTCTCTTGTGCTACGGAGAAATACTTGAAACGGTGCATCAGTTGTTAAAATCATTTACTGTGAGGGACAACACTGATTTAGTTCATAAGATAAGTTTTAAATAAACTAACGCCGCGCCAGCTAAATAAAATTTGCGTGGGCGGCCACTGTCACCTCCAATAACTCTCTATATACACACATCAAACAAAGTTTTGCATCACCTCGGTTCCGAGAGTTTCGGAATCTTTCCACTCCTCAACAGCCATTCGACGTAAATCCCCCATAGTGGTTGGTGGGCCAGGTCTTCCATAAAAAGCCCTTTTCAATTCATCCCAGAAATGTTCGATAGGGTTCATATCTGGAGAACATGCTAGCCACTCTAGTCGAGCGATGTCGTTATCCTGAAGGAAGTCATTCACAAGATGTGCACGATGTTGCTGTTGTTGTGGTCTTCAGTCCAGAGACTGGCTTGATGCAGCTCTCCATACTACTCTATCCTGTGCAAGCTTCTTCATTTCGCAGTGCATACTGCAACCTACATCCTTTCGAATCTGCTTAGTGTATTCATCGCTTGGTCTCGCTCTACGATTTTTACCCTCTACGCTTCCCTGCAATACTAAATTGGTGATCCCTTGATGCCTCAGAACATGTCCTACCAACCGATCCCTTCTTCTAATCAAGTTGTGACACAAACTCCTCTTCTCCCCAATCCTATTCCATACTTCCTCATTAGTTATGCGATCTACCCATGCAATCTTCAGCATTCTTCTGTAGCACTACATTTCGAAAGCTTCTATTCTCTCCTTGTCCAAACTATTTATCGTCCATGTTTCATTTCCATACATGGCTACAATCCATATAAATAATTTCAGAAACGGCTTCCTGACACATAAACCTATACTCGATTTTAACAAATTTCTCTTCTTCGGAAACGCTTTCCTTGCCATTGGTAGTCTACATTTTCTATTCTCTCTACGTCGACCATCATCAGTTATTTTGCTCCCCAAATAGAAAAACTCCTTTACTACTTTAAGTGTTTCATTTCCTAATCTAATTACTTCAGCATCATCCGACTTAATTCGACTACATTCCATTATCCTCGTTTTGCTTTTGTTGATGTTCATCTTATATCCTTCTTTCAAGACACTGTCCATTGCGTTTAACTGCTCTCCCAAGTCCTTTGATGTCACTGACAGAATTATAAAAAATGGTTCAAATGGCTCTGAGCACTATGGGACTTAACTTCCAAGGTCATCAGTCCCCTACCACTTAGAACTAACTAACCTAAGGAAATCACACACACATCCACTGCCGAGGCAGGATTGGAACCTACGACCGTCACGCGGTTACAGACTATAGCGCCTAGAACCGCACGGCCACAATCGCCGGCTACAGAATTACAATGTCATCGACGAACCTAAAGTTTTTATTTCTTGTCCATGGATTTTATTACCTACTCCGAATTTTTTTTGTTTTGTTTTCTTTACTGCTTGCTCAATATAAAGATTGAATAACATCGGGGAGAGGCTACAACACTGTCTCACTCCCTTCCCAACCACTGCTTCCCTTTCATGCCCCTCGGCTCTGGTTTCTGTACAAATTGTAAACAGCCTTTCGCTCCCTGTATTTTACCCCTGCCACCCTTAGAATTTGAAAGAGAGTATTCCAGTCAACATTGTCAAAAGCTTTCTCTAAGTCTACAAATGCTAGAAACGTAGGCTTGCCTTTCTTCAATCTATTTTCTAAGATAAGTCGTAGGGTCAGTATTGCCTCAGGTGTTCCAACATTTCTACGGAATCCGAATTGATCTTCCCCGAGGTCGGCTTCTGCTACTTTCTCCATTCGTCTGTAAAGACTTCGCGTTACTATTTTGCAGCTGTGACTTATTAAACTGATAGTTCGGTAATTTTCACATCCGTCAACACCTGCTTTCTTTGGGAGTTTTGTCAGGACTGGCTCTCCCAAGGCCGTCAGTAGATCTAATGGAATGTTGTCTACTCCCGGGGCCTTGTTTCGTACCTCCTATTTCATTCTCTTCCATTTATATAATATTGTCCTCAAGAACATCGCCCTTGTATAGACCCTCTATATACTCCTTCCACCTTTCTGCTTTCCCTTCTTTGCTTAGAACTGGGATTTCATCTGAGCTCTTGATATTCATACAAGTGGCTCTCTTTTCTCAAAAGGTCTCTTTAATCTTCCTGTAGGCATTATCTATCTATCTTCCCCCTAGTCATATAAGCCTCCACATCCTTACATTTGTCCTCTAGCCATCCCTGCTTAGCCATTATGCACTTCCTGTCGATCTCATTTTTTAAACGTTTGTATTCCTTTATACCTGCTTCATTTACTGCGTTTTTATATTTTCTCCTTTCATGAGTTAAATTCAATATTTCTTCTGTTACCCAAGGATTTCTACTAGCCGTCATCTTTTTACCTACTTGATCCTCTGCTGCCTTCACTACTTCATCCCTCACAGCCACCCATTTTTGTTCTACTGCATTTCTCTCCCCCATTCTTGTCAATTGTCCCTTTGTGCTCTCCCTGAAAATCTGTACAACCTCTGGTTTAGTCTGTTTATCCAGGTCCCATCTCCTTAAATTCCCACCTTTTCGCAGTTCCTTCAGTTTTAACCTACAGTTCATAACCAATAGATTTATGATTCTTGAGCCAAGAGTTAGCTATGATTAAGTTATGCTCTGTGCAAAATTCCACGAGGCAGCTTCCTCTTTCATTTCTTACCCACAATCTATATTCACCTACTATGTTTCCTACTCTCCCTTTTCCTACTCTCGAATTCCAGTCCCCGATGACTATTAATTTTTCGTCTCCCTTCACTGTCTGAATAATTTCTTTTATCTCATCATACCTTTCATCAACATTTTCATCATCTGCAGAGCTATTTGGCATATAAACTTGTACTACTGCAGTAGGCATGGGCTTCGTATCCATCTTGGCCACAATAATGCGTTCACTATGCTGTTGGTTGTAGCTAACCCGCACTCCTATTTTTTTTTATTAAACCTACTCCTGCATTATCCCTATTTGAGTTTGTATTTATAACCCTGTATTCACCTGACCAAAAGTCTAGTTCCTCCTGCAACCGAAATTCCCACTATATCTAACTTTAACCTATCCATTTCCCTTATTAAATTTTCTAACCTACCTGCCCCATTAAGGGATCTGACATTCCGATCCGTAGAACGTCAGTTTTCTTTCTCCTGATAACGACGTCCTTTTGAGTAGTCCATGCCCGGAGATCCAAATGGTGGACTATTTTACCTTCGGAATATTTTACAGAAGAGGACGCCATCATCATTTAACCATACAGTAAAGCTGCATGCCCTCTGGAAAAATTACGGCTGTAGTTTCCCCTTGCTTTCAGCCGTTCGCAGTAGCGGCACAGCAAGGCCGTTTTGGTTAGTGTTTCAAGGTCAGATCAGTCAATCATCCAGACTGTTGTGCTGCAACTACTGAAAGGGCTGCTGCTCCTCTTCAGGAGCCACACGTTTGCCTAGCCTCTCAACAGATACCCCTCCGTTGTAGTTACACCTACGGTATGGCCACCTGTATCGCTGAGGCACGCAAGCATCCCCGCCAACGGCAAGGTCCATGGATCATGGGGAGAAATATGCCAGATTAATAACTAATTGTTTTACAGAAGCTGTTTGTTGTTAGTAGTTTATTTTACCAGACTATTTTCGGTGCTGCCCATCATTAGCGGTATCTACATTATAGAAAAGATATTTCTCACAACACATTACTTAGTCTGTATGTAGTGGTGTTTTATGCATTTGTGAGTTTTTAAACCCACGTAACGTTGCATGCCTTATACGTACACTAAGCTGAAGTAAGACAAGGGACAGCGATATGTACAGTTATGCTAAAAGGTATCCGAACGACCTGAATTGCATTTCGCCTGATTCGTATGCAACCCGCATAACTCAGCTGCCTAGCAGGTCCTCTAATCGCTCCTCAGTACAGTCGTTTGACTATTGAAAATGGTTTCAACAACTCACCACTAGAAAACACTGCCTTGTATGGCAATAACTCAAGATGTAAAGTTATACCACGATACTACAAATATCAGAGAACACCTTATCACAGATAAGACTGTCCTTAAGTTCGTCTAATTCATGATTTCCTCTTCAAAGTAACATACCGTAGTTCTCATTTAACACAAAATGAGATTAAAAATTTAAGTTACTCACGAGCAGCTAGTTGAGAATACGTATGAACTGCAAATGACGAACCGTCTTGTTCTGCATATGGATTCAAATCCAGGTCATGCAGACTAAGCAAAGATTTCGTGACTGACAGAAAGTAATACTCATAGCTGACTAGGCATACAGAGAGTGATATACCTCGATTTTAGATAGTATCAGTTAGCAAACATCAATTTCAAATTAAATAACGTAAACATTTTTAACGGACGTGAAATCCTACCCAGCATCTATTGCCCCTGTTAACGAACTACGAGAGATGTTAAATTTTGCTTCTCCAAAAGTATCTTACTTGTAAAGCCGTGAGGTAAGGCTTTGTGTTGGATAGGGATTCGTACCCAGAACCTAATAGGATTGCTATCGAAGCACAATCAACTGTGACATATAAGATTTTCTCGGCACTAGCTAGATACTTTAACTAAAATGATGAGACGAAACATTATTTTTTTTTCCTTCCCAGGACTCCAAATCGGCACCTATAGCTGTTATATTCTAGAGAAAACGAACGTTAAATATGCGTTTGTTACACTAGCAGCGAGATGTGAGCATAACTGAACTAGAAATAATGTGACGAGGAATTCAGTACTGACTGGTAATCGAACTCCACACATATCGTTGTTGACTACACACAAAGAGACGTTAGCTACCGAATCTTTCTCCACCAGCAGCTCGGAATAACATCCTTGAACTTACAGTGGCCTCGTAAATAGTTCTGTGTCTCACTGGGAGTCAAAAACGTCAGATATCGTTAAGTGTTGACAATGAATGAAAATACATTAAACATCAAAATTATTATCCACCAGCAGATAAATGTTCTCGTCCTAGGGCTTGATAATACATAATGAAATCTTTGGGGCCGGGCCAGGATTCGAACCCATTCAAGCGCAGTATGTGGAGATGTTGAGAAATCTGCAGTTTTGAACAAACAACAAATTGTGGTCGAGCTGTATTGTCAGGAAGGAGTCAAATTCCGCGTTTAGGGTGGTCTGAGTTGCATTCCCAGTTCAGAACCAATTTTATCGACATACAAAAGCTCAAATAAAAGCTCGAACAAGTGTCTACATAGCATTCGTTTCGTCGATTACAGCACGCTGTTTCTCACGCACCAACATACACTCATGCTCATAAATTAAAGATAATTGCAGAATGTGGTGCCACACAACGTGGCACTACACAAGACTGGCGCTTATATCATAGGGGCATAGGGACCACACACGACACATATCTGTAAGTCCACGTTATTGGTGATATGTTAAGAAAACCGTTCCGAAACACATGTGCTACAAAACGCCACTGTTTCCTGCGCATGTACCCAGACTTCAATATGGGATATGACCACCATGCACACGTACACAGGGTGCCACACAATGGGTTAGCCTGTTCTGGATAAGGTGGTCGAGCAGCTGCTGGGGTATGGCCTCCCACTCTTGCACCAGCACCTGTCCGAGCTCCTGTAGTGTCGTAGGGGTTTGAAGACGTGCAGCGATACGTCGACCGAGAGCATCCCAGACGTGCTCGATGGGGTTTAGGTCTGGAGAACAGGCGGGCCGCTCCATTCGCCTGATATCTTCTGGTGCAAAATGACGTTCCGATACACCTGACCTGTTACAATTCCTCCGTCAAAGATATGCAGGGGTGTATGTGCACCAATCATAATCCCACCCCACACCATCAAACCACGACCTCCATATAGGTCCCTTTCAAGGACATTAAGGGGTTGGTATCTGGTTCCTGGTTCACTCCAGCTGAAAACCAGGCGAGAATCACTGTTCAGACTATACCTGGACTCGTCCGTGAACATAACCTGGGACAACTGTTCCAATGACCATGTAATGTGTTCTTGTCACCAGGCTTTACGGGCTCTCCTGTGACCAGGGGCAGTGGAATGCACCCTGCATGTCTCCGGGCGGAAAAAAACATGACTGTTACGGCAAGAAAGGAAGAATGAATTGATTGTTGGTGTTAATAACGATCATCCTCCTTTACCTCCTCTGATTAACTGCAGATGACGTGTCACTGAGCGCATTTGTTCTGTGCATGCAGTACAAGGGATCATACTGTGGCTAAATCCTTAATCTCACACAGAACTCCGAAGACGGCTATCAGAGAGGAGAAGAAACTGGGGTCGCATTCCTGGATCTCAGTGCCGTATATGACACAGATAACCATAATTTGCTTACCTAGAAAGTGTATAATGTCACTAAGGACTACACCCTTTCTATGTTCGTGCAATTCATGCTACAGAACAGACGCTACTATGTAACGTTACAATCTAAAAACAGCCGATGGAGGACACAGAAAAATGGACTTGCACAGGGTAGTGTCTTGGCTCCAATATTATTTAACATCTATACGAATGACCTTCCCATCAGCCACCAGACACGAATGTTCATTTATGCCGATGATGCAGCAGTGGCCATACAGGATAAAACCTTTGAACAAGTGGAGGAGAATCTCACAGGAGCCTTAACAGAACTTGCTGCCTATTACAAAGGCAATAATCTCAAAACAAACACTAGTAAATCTCAACTATCCGCCTTACATCTTAGGAACAAACAAACCAAACGGAAACTCCGAGTCATGTGCCAAGGGGTAAAGCTGAAACATACAAACAGTTCAAAACATCTGGGAGTAACATTGGACAGAGCGCTTACTTTTAAGCAGCACTGTCACAACACTAAAAAAAAAAGGTCTGTGCCAGGAACAACATACTGCGGAAGCTAACAGGTTCATCGCGGGGAGCTCAACCACACGTTTTGCGCGCCACGGGTCTGGCTTTGAGTATCTCAGCAGCAGAATACGCGCCGCCAGTTTGGAGGAACTCTGCTCACACTAAGCAAGTTGACGTCGCCGTAATCGAAACTGTACGTATTGCCACAGGATGCCTCAAACTAACTCCCAAAGACAAAATTTATCCCGTAATAGGCATAGCACCACCCACTATCCGCATACAAGGAGCCGCCGAGATCGAAAAATCAAAACAAAAGAATGATCCCAGACACCCGATGCATATGCACCGAAAACAACGTGTCCGGCTGAAATCCTGCAGGAGTTTCATTGAAACTTCTGAAGAGTTCGCCAACAAGCCCGTCGCAAGGCGGCTATCTCTTTGGGACAAAATGGTGCCACACTCCACAATGGAACTACTTAAGGAGGGATCTGCAGGATTTCCACTACCTTTTACAACTTGGAGGTCATTAAATCGGCTGCGCACTGGAGTAACTGGGTGCAAATCAAACCTATTTAAATGGGGTTACAGTGATAGCGATAGGTGTGAATGAGGAGCAATACAGGACTTGGACCACCTATTGATTTGCCCAGATATGTCTATAACACGCACTAAAGACGATATTTTGAAAGTCAATGACAAAGAAACCTACGTTGCTAATTACTGGGAAGGGAAGATATAATTGGTGCATCCGGATACGGAAGAAGAAGAAGACGTGAGGCGCCAAGTTGTTTTCACTGCACTGTGTTGAATACGAGGGTTCTGTTATAGTTCACTAACCTGCTGTCTTCAAGTTGATGTCCCCAGCGCAGAAAACTGCACGCAGGTCGTAGGTTCTGTATCTTGAGGCTGAAACTGACTTTTAGCGAGGTTCTGTTCTGAAATAATGTATCACTTCTTTGGGATGCCACTCGCTTATTCTAATACAGCCACACGAGAAGACTACATGATCTTAATACAACACCTTCTGATACAGCAAAGTACATAATCAAACACAATGTTTACGAAAATGTATTTTTACACTTTTTGTGACACGTGTCTGTGCCTCATGACCGGAGTGAATCTTTTAATACTGAATACTGGCAAACACATCCTACGACAGACAACATGTCTGTTCTTCTCGGCTGCCTAATCCAGAGTGAACGAACAGGAACTTAAATAAAAATTGGAAACACATCCTACGACAGACAACATGTCTGTTCTTCTCGACTGCCTTAGTGAAGTCATTCCAATGAATAGTTTAACTAATATTAATAACTATACTTTAACGTTTTGGCGGCCTTGCTCCGAACACAGCAGCCAATCACAGGGCAGTAGCATTATGCAGGCGGTCTTTCTCACGGGAATGGTACCGAATCTAACATCTGTCACAGGTACCTCACACCACATTTTGTCATCTATATACTTCTTGCATCTCCACTGCTCTGGGAACAACGTCTTGGAGCCTAATATGATGGCTGACCTAGGTAGGAATATTACACTGTTCTGTCGTCTGTAGACTATGTGTCTGGAGACAACTGTTCCAGTTGCTGCGGTAAGGTCCCGAGCAAGGCTACCTGCTGTACTCTGTGGCCGTCTACGGGCACTGATGGTGAGATATCGGTCTTCTTGTGGTGTTGTACACTGTGGACGTCCCGTACTGTAACGTCTGGACACGTTTCCTGTTTGCTGGAATCGTTGCCATAATCGTGAGATCACACTTTGTGGCACACGGAGGGCCCGTGCAACTACCTACTGTGTTTGACCAGACTCCAGTCGATCTAGTATTTTACCCCTCATAACGTCATCAATACGTGTTCTTTGAGCCCCGAGATGATTTAAACCCGCAAACCACCAGAGCGTTGTTTCACCATGTATCAGCATTATCCTTAATTTATGAGCATGAGTGTAGTTAAGTCACACACCGATATGTTACACGCGACAATATGGCAACATCTAGCGGATGAGGGTTGCAACTTGCGTCAGCGAAACGGGAAAGTCGAGTGAGTAATATGCATGACATGTAATGCTTCAACCGATATTGAAAATAGAATAAAAACTTCAGAGGTATTACTTTTCAGCCCGTCCTCGTATCATTTTTGTCATCTTCATGTTTGTAACAGTCCTGGAACTTTCTTATTAATGCAATACAAACATGTCTGCAATATTCTATGGTATTTATATACAGTGTTGTCAGAAACAGTCTGGAAAGCTTGTTAGCGTGTTGCAGGTTATGTTATACTGAGAAACAGTTGTTAAGTAAAAATTCGATATATTGCGCCATTTCCGATTTAATTAGCATTGAAGTTAGTCCATCAGGACGCTGCACTCGAAAATCCTAGAAGCCTGACAGAGACACTGCTGCCAGACATGTTCTTCGTATGGTTTCCTAAAACCCAACAAGAGAGCGATGCAAAAATTGGACATGGAACGATAGATAACGGCTAAGCGATCTCGTGCGCCATCATCTACTGAGTGAGCAGTGAGTTTATTCGATTTTGTGATGTCTGTCTCATGAAAAAGTGAAGGATGAAATTGCTGCGAGTACAATTTGGTTAAGTTTTTGCGAAGCCTGCGATGTGAACGAGGTATCTTAACTGTAGTGGCACACCGACATATAGCGTGCCCCAAGGCCTAGTTCAGGCTGAAAGGGATAGTTCGATGTGGATGGCAAAGCGGTATCGAATTCTTCAGTTAGTTTCATTTATATTCTTAATTATGGAAAATATGTTCAAAAATATGGTGACATAGTCTATAATAGAATCATAGTAGCAAAGAGCTAATTTACTTGATTATATAACCATTTATTGACTACCTTTCAGTCACTAATCAGATTCTAAGGTACAAACGCCTAAACAACTATATCATGGTCATAATTAGGCAGTTTCCGTAATGACTCTGAGCTCCGATGTATACTCATCTGTTTTCTGATTAAGCTGATTACTTCGACCAGAGTATGTGTTATAAATCAGCATGTCATACGACTAATAATTCGTAGTCATATTGATTTGATTCACCATCTCTTGACTTTTGCCTTCGGTTCAAATCTATAGCTGTACTACGAATCATTCTGTCATCACGCCAAGATTTACCACACTCGAATTTTGATTCTTAACGTATTTCTGTTACGCATAGCCAAAGCTCCACGCTGCACTCTTTTGGGTATTGCTAGGTTTTATACCTATTTACAAAGCCTTGGCCAACTGACAAGTGACTTCACTTGTGCCAAAATACAAGTTACGGAGGTATGGCACCGGATGGATTTTGTTACAGACTCAAGTGTCTTCCTTATGACGTCATGAACGTTACCCAATAAGCACACAATACCGATGTACAGCCTGACAGCAGCTAGACTCAACTAACGGTCTTCACTCCACCGCTGCTACCTATCAACTTCGCAGGCAGTCCTGTCGCACGCAGTGACACGGTGCTGTATCTTGGTGTAATGCTAGATCACCGTCTAACTTGCAGACAACACATCCGAGACGTCAGGAATAAAATCAACGGTCGGCTCAGCAGTTGTACACATTGCTGAATCTGTCTTCCACCCTAATGCCACAGTTGCGTATCGCATCGGATAGAGTGCTGCTCCGACCTATACGGGAATGTGCACCTCTCATCTCCATCTACATCTACATTTATACTCCGCAAGCCACCCAACGGTGTGTGGCGGAGGGCACTTTACGTTACTGTCATTACCTCCCTTCCCTGTTAAAGTCGCGTATGGTTCGCGGGAAGAACGACTGCCGGAAAGCCTCAGTGCGCCCTCGAATCTCTCTAATTTTACATTAGTGATCTCCTCGGGAGGTATAAGTAGGGGGAAGCAATATATTCGATACATCATAGGGAAACGCACGCTCTCGAAAGCTGGACAGCAAACTACACTGCGATGCATAGCGCCTCTCTTGCAGAGTCTGCCACTTGAGTTTGCTAAACATTTCCGTAACGCTATCACGCTTACCAGATAACTCTGTGACGAAACGCGCTGCTTTTCTTTGGACCTTCTCTATCTAAATCTGTCAACGCGACCTGGTACGGATCCCACACTGATGAACAATACTCAAGTATTGGTCGAACGAGTGTTTCGTAAGCCACCTCCTTTGTCGATGGACTACATTTTCTAAGGACTCTCACAATGAATCTCAACCTGGCACCCGCCTTACCAACAATTAGTTTTATATGATCATTCCACTTCAAATCCTTCCGTACGCATACTCCCAGATATTTTACAGAAGTAACTGCTACCAGTGTTTGTTCCGCCATCATATAATCATACAATAAAGGATCCTTCTTTCTATGTGTTCGCAATACATTACCTTTGTCTATATTAAGGGTTAGTTGCCACACCCTGCACCAAGTGCCTATCCGCTGCAGGTCTTCCTGCATTTCGCTGCAATTTTCTAATGCTCCAACTTCTCTGTATACTACAGCATCATCCACGATAAGCCGCATGGAACTTCCGACACTTATGAGAGGTCCTGCATAACTGCGGGCTGAAGTCGGCTCTGCACCTACCGAGGACCTTTCTGCAGGCTCTGCTGCATGAAATAACTAAAATGTCACGTCTAAGGAACCGTTTCAGATCGACAGTCGCACAACACGACAATATTTAACCTATCAAAGAACTAAAGTAAACATGAAAAATAAAACTTGAAGCTTCGTGTTTTTTTAAGAATGTAATTCTCTTTAAGATACATCAATTAAATATGTGCCAGTAACATTTTCAATAACGGCGCAAATGGCCAGTTTTCTAAGCCTGATATTCTTCTAAGTGGCCACTCACAAAACTGTTAAAAACAAATGCGTTAGTGCTACATGTCAAGCGGAAGTTTTACTGTAAGGAGCTTGTCCCTGTATTATTAGTGTATTAAAAACAATGGCCTTCAAACTATGATGTCACTCTCAGTGCACCTGATAGCAATCGGACTGTAATATTATAGCAGACTTGTAAATAACGGCGAGAAATCAAAAACATCCAAGAAGGAATGTTTCTACAGATAGTTGTTGTTGTTGATGTTGTTGTTGTGGTCTTCAGTCCTGAGACTGGTTTGATGCAGCTCTCCATGCTACTCTATCCTGTGCAAGCTTTTTCATTTCCCAGTACGTACTGCAGCCTACATCCTTCTGAATATGCTTAGTGTATTCATCTCTTGGTCTCCCTCTACGATTTTTACCCTCCACGCTGCCCTCCAATAGTAAATTGGTGAGCCCTTGATGCCTCAGAACATGTCCTACCTACCGATCCCTTCTTCTAATCAAGTTTTGCCACAAACTCCTCTTCTCCCCAATCCTATTCAGTACCTCCACATTAGTTATATGATCTACTCATCTAATCTCCAGCATTATTCTGTAGCACCACATTTCGAAAGCTTCTATCCTCTTCTTGTCCAAACTATTTATCGTCTATGTTTCACTTCCATACATGGCTACACTCCATACAAATACTTTCAGAAACGACTTCCTGACTCTTAAATCTATACTCGATGTTAACAAATTTCTCTTCTTCAGAAACGGGCATGGGCGAGTGTGTTTGTCCTTAGCGAAAGTTAGATTAAGTAGTGCGTAAGCCAAGGCAGCCTGCGCGGTTAGCCGTTCGATCTAACGAACTGCTTTCCGGGCGGAAAGGCGTGCCGGTCCATGGCACGAGTCCGCCCGGCGGATTAGTGGCGAGGTCCGGTCTGCCGGCCAGTTTCTGGTTGGTTTTTAAGGCGGTTTTCCATCTGCCTCTGCCTAGGCGAATGCGGGCTGGTTCCCACTATTCCGCCTCAGTTACACTACGTCGGCGACTGCTGCGCATACACTTTCACCACGTACGCGTACACCATAATTAATCTACCACGCAAACTTCGGAGTTACACACGTCTGGTGTGAAACGCTCTCGGGCGGTCCACTGGGGGGCCGAACAGCACAATGACCCTGGGTTCGGTGTGAGGTGCGGTGGGGTGGGTGGACTGCTGTAGCCTGTTGTGCGGCTGTGTACCACTGCACGCTACGGCAGGGAAGAAGCCCTCCGTCGTTTCTAGGTCCCCAGTTCCATACAATACAAAGCCTAGAGAATGATTACTTCAGCAGTTTGGTCCCACAGTCCTTACCACAATTTTCAATTTTTTCCAAGATCCCTAATTTTAAATAAGTAATTGAATTTATAAATAACCGCCGCACAAATACAGAAAAATGGGACACCATATCCCAATTACCACACACAACAGTGCGAAGGTCGCGTGGGACATATAGGAGATGCATCAGATTTAAGTTGAAACAAATCGTCTACATTATGCCTGTCAGTCCCCTTTTGGTGTTTTGATTCTCGCCGTTAACCAATGCTCCATTATAACTACTGTCTTTGCAATACACAGCACCTTTCGTCTTCCAAATTTTAAAATGCAATTTGCTTGCACTTCTATTTCTGTAATTGTTATACCACAGTTCGGCAATTGTCCCTTTTTACATTTTGCATACATTGTCTGATCAAAAGTATTGCGTATCTACTATTTGACGTCAATGTGAGGTGCATCTACCAGTTGACCCACACGCTGAATTTAAAATAAGGACTAGCAAGGCTGGAACACGTAATGCATATTAAACAGTTCGTTTCGATGTTTTGTAGCATTATATTCTCCTGAAATTCGACAGATTCAAAAAAATATCGTCATCATCCCTTGCAAAAATGTTTAAATTGTGAGAAAACGTGGGCCGATGACTGGTAAACATATAGAAGGAGGAAAATAAGGAGGGGGAGCAGAAGTGCCTGAGAGATCACCTGCACTACACCCATCATCCTTCTTTCCTAGAGTACTGCTGTACTGTACTGACTCTCCGTACATTGTTACATTAACAAATGTTCCATTAAAACTACAGCCTTCGGGTTATACAGCATGTGAGAACACTCCTTGGTAAAGTAAAGAACCTGATCTGCTAAAGAAAAGTCGCACATCCTCTAACAAAGGATGAAATTTGTTTGCATCTGACCTATTATTTACTATTCAACTATTAGGAATACCACTTCTTGATCTTTTCCATAGCTTTTATCTACATCTACACTCCTGGCCATTAAAACTGCTATACCACGGAGATGACATGCTACAGACGCGAAATTTAACCGACAGGAACGCAATGCTGTGATATGCAAATGATTAGCTTTTCAGAGCATTCACACAAGGTTGGCGCCGGTGGCGATACCTATAACGTTCTGACATGAGGAAAGTTTCCAACCGATTTCTCATACACAATCAGCAGTTGACTGGCGTTGCCAGGTGAAACGTTGTTGTGATGCCTCGTGTAAGGAAGAGAAATGCGCACCATCACGTTTCCAGCTTTGATGATGGTCGGATTGTAACCTATCGCGATTGCGGTTTATCGTATCGTGACATTGCTGCTCGCGTTGGTCGAGATCCAATGACTGTTAGCAGAATATGGAATCGGTGGGTTCAGGAGGGTAATACGGAACGCCGTGCTGGATCCCAACGGTCTCGTATCACTAGCAGTCGAGATGACAGGCATCTTATCCGCATGGCTATAACGGATCGTGCAGCCACGTCCCGATCCCTGAGTCAACAGATGGGGACGTTTGCAAGACAACAACCAGATGCGCGAACAGTTCAACGACGTTTGTAGCAGCATGGACTATCAGCTCGGAGACCATGGCTGCGGTTCCCCTTGACGTTGCATCACAGACAAGTGTACTTAACGACGAACCTGGGTGCACGAATGGCAAAACGTCATTTTTTCGGATGAATCCACGTTCTGTGTACAGCGTCATGCTGGTCGCATCCGTGTTTGGCGACATCTCTGTGAACGCACATTGGAAGCGTGTATTCGTCATCACCATACTGGGGTATCACCCGGCGTGATGGTATGGGGTGCCATTGGTTACACGACTCGGTCACTTCTTGTTCGCAATGACAGCACTTTGAACAGTGGACGTTATATTTGAGATGTGTTACGACCCGTGGCTCCACCCTTCATTCGATCCCTGCGAAACCCTTCCTTTCAGCATGATAATGCACGACCGCATGGTTGCAGATCCTGTACGGGCCTTTCTGGATACAGAAAATGTTCGACTGCTGCCCTGGCCAGAACATTCTCCAGATCTCTCACCAATTGTAATGGTCTGGTCAATGGTGGCCGAGCAACTAGCTCGTCACAATACGTCAGTCATTACTGTTGATGAACTGTGGTATCGTGTTGAAGCTGCATGGGCAGCTGTACCTTTACGCGCCATCCAAACTCTGCTTGACTCAATGCCGAGGCGTATCAAGGCCGTTATAATGGCCAGAGGTGTTTGTTGTGGGTACTGATTTCTCAGGATCTAAGCACCCAAATTGTGTGAAAATGTAACCACATGTCAGTTCTAGTATAATATATTTGTCCAATGAATACAAGTTTAACATCTGGATTTCTTCTTGGTGCAGCAATCTTAATGGCCACTAGTGTACATCTACATCTACATATATCCTCCGCTAGCCACCAATCGGTGTATGGCGGAGGGCACTATTCGCGCCAAAGTAATATTTCCCCCTTCAGTTCCACTTGCGGATCGCGCGAGGGAAAAACGACTGTCTGAACGCCTTAGTACGAGCTCTAATTTCCCTTATCTTTGAATGGTGGACATTGCGCGATATGAAAGTTGGTGGTAATAATGTATGCTCTACATCCTCGGCAAAGATCGGATTATGGAATTTAGTGAGCAGCCCCTTCCGTTTAGCGCGTCGTCTAACTGCAAGTGTGTCCCACTTCATTCATTCTATATGATTTGTAACGCTCTCGCGATTGCTAAATGCACCAGTCATGAATCTTGCAGCTCTTCTTTGGACCTTATCAATCTCTTGACCCAGACCCAACTGGTAAGGGCCTCATACAAACGTACAATACTCTAAGACTGGAAGAACTAAAGTATTGTAAGCAATTATCTTTGTTGAAGGACTGCATCGCTTCAGGATTCTACCAATAAACCGCAATCTAGTGTTCGCCTTGCCCGTTACTTGTGTAATCTGATCGTTCCATTTCAGATCATTTGGAATAGTCTCACCTGGATACTTGACAGATGTTACCGCTTCCAAAGACTGGGCATTTATATTCTACTAGTATTGTTGTAACCGCAGAAAAGCCAAGTCTAAATGCAGTTGTTCTCAGACGATACACCAGAAATCATACGGGGAGATAGAGTTAACAGGGGACGCCAGGCGTGTCAGAGGGGTCACAAAAGATAACGACGCAGCCAAATAGCCGAGGCGGCGGTCCAAGCGGCCAGGCAGCTGCGCGTGATAAGCAAGGAAGCAGACTCAGCTATTGAGATAAACTGGGCGCTCTGGGCAGGTCCCTTAATAAACAATAACTTGCAGTATCAACACTCTTGGCTAGAGGGAGAAGTCTGGGAGCGGAGAGAGAAAGAAAGAGGGCCCTAGGTGGGGACCGCACTACGTCATGAGGAGCCAATGAAGGGCTCAGGACGCAGTGCGTGACCATATAGGGAGACGCCCCTCTACCCCTCCACCCAGCTTCTGAAGAAAAGTACTGAAGTTAATACTAAAACAATCCCTAATAAGGAAAAGTTGCACTCGACGCTACGTCATGCCAAGCGCTGGCGGGGTCGAAGGGGGAAGAGCTAACAAAACTCGGAGGCACGCCGCTCCGGGGATCTCTCTCTCTCTCTCGGGTTTAGGCAGCGACGGTAGTCAGCGTGAGTAGCAGCCGACTTGGGCTGAGGGCGGGCTGCAGGCAGACAGTTGGAGATAGTCGCCGATGAGCGTTTAGGCAGCGACCGCGGGACTCTGACGTAGGGTGCTAGTGTGGGCAGCAAAGTGCTGGAAAGTTCTATCAGGCAGCCAGAACGGTGGAAGTCAGTCACCGTCTCTGTAATGGGCTTGGCTATTCTGTAGGTACAATCACTACGCAGTTAGGGTGATCTGTATTCTTTATGAATAAATTAGAACTTTTATAACGTCCATACGAGTTTACTTCTACCAACATCCTAGCCTTGTACCTTCACACCAGGGAATTTAACATCTTAGCCAGATCAAAAGTCTCCCTCTCAATTAGGTCAACCGGCTAATTCCCGTTTACGAACCGTGTCGCTCAATCCCTCGCAAAACCCACGCTTGGGACGCGACAGTATGTTAATGGGGATTTTCGCTTTGTTATACGCAGTAGTTTACACTTACTAATATTGAGAGATAACTGCCAGTCATTACAACACGCATATATTTTCTTTAAATCCTCATTGATTTGTTCACCACTTTCGTGTGATACTACTTTCCTGTAGATTAATGATCATCGGCTAACAGTCTAATGCCGCTGTAAATACTATCAACCAGATCGTTTATGCAAATCGTATTATCCCATCTAGCACAGGGTCCGCTTTTTCAGGATTTGGCAAATTTTGTTTTATTATTTAAGTTTGTGGACAGATGACCCTCCTATGTCACTGTCGTCAGCATAGACTAAGTGAGGGAAATCATGTTCGCCACTTGTCTGTGAGTGATGTGAACTTCATTCTGTGTGTTATCTATGTTATCTGTGTATGTACCTGGGTTCGATTCCCGGCTGGGTCGGAGATTGTCACCGTTCAGTGACTGGGTGTTCTGTTGTCCTAATCATCATCATTTAATCCCCATCGACGCGCAAGTCACCGAAGTGGCGTCAAATTGAAAGACTTGCACCTGGCGAACGGTGTATCTGACGGGAGGCCCTCGTCACACGACATTTACATTTTTACTGTGCGTGTCCTATTCTCTGAATTTGGGGACCATCCCAGCACTTGCCCTAAACGAGCGTGGTAAACCGCCTAAAAACCACACTCGGACTGGCTAGTGTACCAGACCACAATCGTTAATCCGTCGTTTGGATTTGATCTGTATGTGAATCACCTCGACGACTCGTGAGCTAGGGCGCTACACGTTACGCTACACAAGCAAATCAGCAGGATGGAATGCCACTACTTTCCTAATTACCCGTGCAAAATAACGAAGAACATGTGTTATAGCTCTGATTACTTGTGAGATAATTCTGGAAATACTAGCATCAGACATCCAGAACATGAATATCAATTAAGAATATTGTCACCTGCAGCTAAATATCTCAAAGTCACTAACAATCTGACATCATCCAGTACTGCCTCACGATAGTTGATGTCTGACTTTCTTATCATTGGCATGATCTTGTCCAGCAAGTACCTAAAACCTTCACAGTTCATACATGTAAAAATGTTTAACGAAGCTTCGCCGCCACTCATCAGATCCAAGAAAATCATTCCGAGATTCTCGAACTCCAACAAATAACTCTCCACCATCTTGGTTTTCTTATTTTCTTTTCTTTCTGTTACTCAAAGTTGTGACCAAGAAGGTAACTGCTGCAACCGTTTGCTAAGGCTGCATTATTCCGATGTTACTTCAATGGAGTTTGTGTATTGTGTGTTAAGCCAGGGACCTAGAAACGACGCAGAGGCTTCGTCCCGCCGTATCCCTCAGTGGTTCACAACCCCACAACAGGCCACAGCTGCAGTTAACAGCTGTGAGATTTCAAAATGGCTTCGCTGATGGAACCTTAACACGAGTCCAGAAACGATTTAGGAGAGAGAAAGAAACGCCGCCCTGAACTCTGGAAGAGAAATTTGATTAAACAAAAGAAGATCGTGGGTTTGGAGCCTAACAAATGGAAAGGAAAAATTGTCCCTAAAAGGGGAACAAGTGCAAATTGTAGTAAATTGCCATACAATGTTCATTGTTTGTATGCTTTGTGCGCAATATAAAAGTAAAAGCAAGCTGTGTGGAAACATAATACTAACATGTGATTGTAAATTGGGCTGTTACTCAATACAAAATAATTGAGTACACACTTCAGTTAAAACTTATCTCTTCTTCACCGAACAGCATTGCAATGTGAAATAAGCATCTATTCTCGTTAGGACGCTAATAGTTCCTCACTTTCATAATGTGCCGAGAGCATAAATGGACGTCATTTCTCTCAAACCTGGGACACTACAGGATGTTTCACTCATGACTGACGTTATCCCTTTACAGTTTCGTGAGTATTTTGATAATATTCTAAAGAAATGTGCCGTTAATAGAGTGACTGGTGGAAAAGAAGACAATGATCTGAAACTGAGGTTTGGGACAGTGATCAAGAATGACAAGTTCATGAACGTGGGTGTCTGTCAGAATAGACAGGGTTGTTTAATAAGCTAAAAATGTGGAATTAACTCTCTCATGCTACAAGCCAAAGCACTAAAATGGATATTGATTTCCATTATATTGCCTATTTTGATATGTATTCTTAATTGTGCATGGCACAAACAACAGGAATGGTTATGGACATTTTGAAGTGATTAAGAAATATATTTTGCTTGGAAATTTACTATTTGTAGGTATATCGTATTTTTGATAAAATCAATGTTGATTAAACCAAAAAGGCTATATGTCAGTATTCTTCATTATCGTTTTCTGTTACTTACTTTAATTCATGATTAAACGTTTTGGTATGTACGTAAGAGTAACCGTAAGGTTGGGAAATAATGCAACTGAAGATTGTATAGTTATTTCAAACCTGCTGTTCTGTGACATGTCCCCTTTTTTGTCTCAACGCCTCTGTCACGGAAAGGAAAGTTCATTTTGAGTCAAGAAATGGACTCGGACGAGAGTAATAGAACCAGAAACAGGGACGATTTAAAGAAGCAGTTAGACTGAAACAATTCTCTGAAGATCACCGTAATGAAGAAACTTCCAGAGACAAGAGTTTCATCATGACATCGTTGCATCGTTGTTTTACTAGTAATTGCAGTTTTAATAAGAGCATTTACGTATGCAGATTTTTCAAGCATGAGGGAGCTGAACGAGGCAGAAGACCGGGAGAGAAACATAACTTATCAATAGAGAGCAAACGCAGAACACCATCAGAATCGAAGAAATAAAGATTTCTTTGTTATATTGTTGATTGCGTTTACATAAACATATTGACTATATTTTTTGGGTTCATTAACAATTTATTTTATCTGTTATTACTTTTATGTTGTAATTTCATGTACTGACACGTTTCATTACCTTGGAGATTTGCTCCTCAATTTGGTCCTACGGAGCTGACCTTTATTCTATAGAAAGGTCTGGGCGCACGGAAAATTGGCACGCTCTGCGTATGCAGAAGATAATGGGTGTGTTTTGATCGTGAGGAGGAATTAGCTAGTGAGCAATAGCGATAGCGGACGGTACAAAAGAAAGAGACTGTTCAGCTCTCTCTTGTGCTACGGAAAAATACTTGAAACGGTGTATCAGTTGTCAAAATCATTTACTGTGAAGGCCAGCACTGATTTAGTTCATAAGATAAACTTTAAATAAACTGACGCCATACCAGGTAAATAAAATTTGTGTAGGCGGCCACTGTCACTTACAATAACTCTCTATATACACACATCAAACAAAGTTTTGCATCACCTCGGTTCCGAGAGTTCCGTAACCTGTACAGAAAATTGGAATAGAGATCAACATAAACCTCATCTCCGTCTTTTATATTGCTCATGAAAACCACACATTGCATGTTGTACTACCATACAGCGAGACCTTCAGACGTGGTGTCCCAGATTGCTGTACACACCGGTACCTCTAATACCCAGTAGCACGTCCTCTTGCATTGATGCATTCCTGTATTCGTCGCGGCATACTATCCACAAGTTCATCAAGGCACTGTTGCTCCTGATTGTTCCACTCCTCAATAGCCATTCGGCGTAGGTTCCTCAGAGTGGTTGGTGGGTCACGTCGTCCATAAACAGCCCTTTTCAGTTCATCCCAGGAATGTTCGATAGGGTTCATATCTGGAGAACATGCTGGCCACTCTAGTCGAGCGATGTCGTTATCCTGAAGGAAGTCATTCACAAGATGTGCACGATGGGGGTGCGAATTGTCGTCCATGAAGACGAATGCCTCGCCAATGTGCTGCCGAAATGGTTGCACCATCCGTCGGGGGATGGCATTCACGTATCGTACAGCCGTTGCGGCGCCTTCCATGACCACCAGCGGGGTACGTCGGGTTCTCATAATACCACCCCAGAACAGCACGGAATCTCCACATTGCTGCACTCACTGAACAGTGTGTCTAAAGCGTTCAGCCTGAACGGGTTGCCTTCAAACACGTCTCCGACGATTGTCTGGTTGAAGCATATGCGACACTCATCGGTGAAGAGAACGTAATGACAATCCTGAGCGGTCCATTCGGTATGTTTCTGGGCCCATCTGTACAGGCTGCATGGTACCGTGGTTGCAAAGTTGGACCTCACCATAGACGTCGGGAGTGAAATTGCGCTATATGCAACCTAATGCGCACATTTTGAGTCGTAACACGACGTCCTGTGGCTGCACGAGCAGCATTATTTAACATGGTGGCGTTGCTGTTAGGGTTCCTCCGAACCATAATCCGTAAGTAGCGGTCATCCACCGCAGCAGTAGCCCTTGAGCTGCCTAAGCGAGGCATGTCATCGCGAGTTCCTGTCTCTCTGTATCTCCTCCATGTCCGAATAACATCGCTCTGGTTCACTCAGAGACGCCTGGATATTTCCCTCGTTGAGAGCACTTTCTGGCACAAAGTAACAATGCGGACGCCATCGAACCGCGGTACTGAGCGTTTAGGCATGGTTGTACAACAGAAACACTAGCCGTGTACCTCCTTCGTGATGGAATAAATGGAATCATTGCAATATTGGTGAATGTGAGTAAACAAATAATTTTACAGCATGTCCAAGATGATTTTCTTGTCACAGTTTCCTCCGCAAGAACGAAAGATCCATAAAGTTTGCCAACAGGAATGGCACAAACACATTCAGTTTCGGTGAGCCACTTCTACATTCTAGAACGACGCCAGAATTTTGTGAACTCCAAATTTTTATATTATAACTGTTTACTTTACCCGACAGATAAAACGCCGATTCGCCCGAAAAGATGAGTCGTTAAGAAAATGTGTCCTCTTCCGTATCCTGGAAAAGTCAAATGCAAAATTCATACCTTCTGTTACGGCCGCTGAGACACGGATACCACAGTGATAGCAACTCGTTAGTATATATTCGTAGAAGTCGTTTCAGAACGCATCCATCTGTTTATTTTGGGAAGCTGAAGCTCCTGGCCTGCCTGTGTTGTGGACTTCCGAGAGCTCTGTGTGAGCGTATCTCTGATCTGCTTGATGTTTTCATCAGTCGTGAGTGGCCGGCCAGTGCCCTTCCCGAGGCATACGCAACCATCTTCCACGAATTTTGTATGCCAGTCATAAATCTACTTGTGCAGAGGCGGCTTCTTTCTAAATCGACGGCGGAATCCACGCTGCACTCGAACTTCACGCAAATTTCAACAAATAAAATAATTTCTCTGGCGGTGTAGTCGCCGGGTGTAGTCGCCAAGTTGCTACAAACAAACAACAATCTAGGTGTGTCTAAGCATTGAATCTTCCTCTTTGCAGGGAAGTGGGTAATGTGTTACTGCCCTTGTAGTTCGTGTCTAATAAACAACTAAGATCTGGTCTTTCTTTTTCAGTCACCAGACACCACATTCTATTCTTCAGAGAATGTTAAAATTTTTCTCGCAGTCACATCATTGACTTTACTGTATCAATATAGCTGTAAAACCGTGGCGTTCTGAAAGCGGAATATTAATACAACACCAAATCTTTTGAGTTTCTGTGTGAACATAACGTTGTCGAACCATGTTCAATTACGACATTACGTTGCTATATCTAATGAAAGACGGCATTTATCATAATTGACCATGTACATAGCGATAGGAACCTTGTTACATCTACGTGACAATACATTTTGAGTTCCGTTACAATTAATGATGCCCAGATTGTTTAATAGAGTTGCAACAAATTCACAACGAGTCAAACCCATATAACTTTGTAAATATGCCATATTAATAACTAATTGTTTCACAGAAGCTGTTTGTTGGTAGTAGTTTATTTTACCGGACTACTTTCGGGTGCTGCCCATCATCAGCGGTATCTACATTATAGAAAAGATATTTCTCACAATACGTTACTTAGACTGCGTGTAGTAGTGTTTTATGCAGTTGTGAGTTTTTAATTCCTTGTAACGTGACATGCCTTATACGTACACTGAGGTGACGTAAGACAAGGGACAGCGATATGTACAGTTAAGCTAAGAAGTATCCGAACGACCTGAGTTGCATTTCGCCTGATTCGCATGCAACCCGCATAACGCAGCTGTCTAGCAGGTCCTCTAATCGCTCCCCAGTACAGTCGTTTGAGTATTGAAAATGGTTCCAACAAGTCACCACTAGAAAACACTGCTCTGTATCGCAATAACTCAAGATGTAAAGTTATACCACGATACTACAAATATCAGGGAACACCTTATCACAGGTAAGACTGTCCTTAAGGCTTGTACGCTCACATTTATTACAATAAATGACATACCTGAAATGTTACCACTCTCATTATTACGTCAGATAGGTAATGCACGTAGTAAGTTGGTCGTATTCATGATTTCCTCTTCAAAATAACATACCGTACTTATTATTTAACACAAAATGACATTAATAATTAAGTTATTGACGAGCAGCTAGTTGAGAATATGTATGAACTTCAAATGACACTGCATATGGATTCAAACCCAGGTCATGCATACTAAGCAAAGATTTCGTGACTGACAAAAACTAACACTCATTCCTGACTAGGCATACAGAGAGTGATATACCTTGATTTTAGACAGTATCAGTTAGCAAACATCAACTTTAAATTACATAACGTAAACATTTTCAACGGACGCGAATTCCTACCCAGCATCTATTGCCCCTGTTAACGAACTACGAGAGATGTTAAATATTGCTTCTTCACAAGTAGCTTACTTGAAATGCCGTGAGGTAAAGCTTTTTGTTGGATAGGGATTCGAACCCAGAACCTAGTCAGATTGTTATCGAAGTACAATCAACTCTGACAGACGTCCGCGGTGGTCTAGCGGTTCTAGGCGCTCAGTCCGGAACCGCGCGACATCTACGATCGCAGGTTCGAATCCTCCCTCGGGCATGGATGTGTGTGATGTCCTTAGATTAGTTAGATTTAAGTAGTTCTAAGTTCTAGGGGACTGATGACCACAGATGTTAAGTCCCACAGTGCTCAGAGCCATTTGAACCAACTGTGACATATCGCATTTTCTCGGCAGTAGCTAGATGTTTTTACTAAAATTACGGGACGAAACATTATTTTTTTCCTTCCCAGGACTCCAACCCGACACCTATCGCTGTTATATTCTCGAGAAAACGAACGTTAAATATGGGTTTGTTACACCAGCAGCGAGATGTGAGCATGTTTGAACTAGAAATAATATGACGAAGAATTCAGTGCTGACTGGTAATCGAACCCCACACATGTCGTTGTTGACTACCCAAAAAGAGACTTCAGATACCGAATTTTTCTCCACTATCAGCTCGGAATAACATCCTTGAACTTACAGTGACCTCGTTAATAGTTCTGTGTCTCACTGGGAGTCAAAAACGTCAGATATCGTTAAGTGTTGACAACGAATGAAAATACATTAAAAATCAAAATTATTATCTACTAGCAGATAGGTGTTCTCATGCCAGGGCTTGATAATACATAATTAAAACTTTAGTGCCGGGCCAGCGCAGTATGTGGAGATGTTGAGGAATCTGCAGTTTTGAACAAACAACAAATTGTAGTCGAGCTGTATTGTCAGGAAGGAGCCAAATTCCGCGTTAAGGGCGGTCTGAGTTGCATTCCCAGTTCAGAACCAATTTTATCGACATACAGAAGCCCAAATAAAAGTTGGAACAAGTGTCCTGTGACCCTACATAGCAATTGTTTCGTCACTAGAAATAATTAACTAGTATAAGAAAGGTTACTGGTGATAGAGTTTCTACATGTCACCACGGCTGACTTTATTGTGGTTCTACCTAACGTCTACTTGGTAGAGAACGAATATCATGTTTAATCTGAATTTCAGACCACAATGCCATTATACCTTCTTCGCTTGGCGTTGCCAGGCGAGAATCTATTCCTATCAAAAATCATCAGCAGAATTTGGAATCTAACCCAGAGCACAAGTATACGAACCTATCATCAGTCTAACAGACCACCAAATCCTGTTTCTGTGACTCATTTTTCTATCGTAAGGCCGTTGCGCCACACTGGATGAGAATTCTAACACACAGGCTCCCTGTACTGGTTTGCAGCATGTTCAGTATATTGATTTACTGGGTTGACCGAATCGCCATGAACTAGCCGCCTCGGCTAACATTCGACTCTGTTTTGTAATCACCGAAATAAAATCACGTAACTGGCGCCTACACAGAACTACCAACAGTATGGAAAGCAGAAATTTAAATAGGAAGGGTTCCTTTCTACTTGAGCTACTCTATTGCGTTATCTGTTTGTTGAAAATGTCGTGCAGTGCAAAAGAAAATCTGTAACTGTCTGTCATTCAGAAGTCTAGATCCTGCCATATGCATTATCTCACAGCACTGTGGAATGCAGAAGTTCTGGAGAAATTGTTATTGACTTCTGGAGGTACTGTAGTTACGTGTGAGCTAGTAGCATAATGATAAGCGTTGCGCACATTAGATAAGATGTCGCGAGTTTGAGTACTTTCAGCCGGCCGCGGTGGTCTCGCGGTTCTAGGCGCGCAGTCCGGAACCGCGGGACTGCTACGGTCGCAGGTTCGAATCCTGCCTCGGGCATGGATGTGTGTGATGTCCTTAGGTTAGTTAGGTTTAAGTAGTTCTAAGTTCTAGGGGACAGATGACCTCAGATGTTGAGTGCCATAGTGCTCAGAGCCATTTAAGCGAAAGATACTGTTTCCCATATGAGGTCGTTTCTGTAGGCTCAGTCCGCAGCCCGTGGTATTGCGGTAGCGTACTCGCTTCCTGCGCACGGGGTCCCGGGTTCGATTCCCGACAGGGTCAGGGATTTTCTCTGCCTCGTGATGAATGGTGTTATGTGTTCTTCATCATCATTGACTCGCAAGTCGCCGAAGTGGCGACATATGAAAAATAGTGAATTAATTATTTATATAATATTCTATGATATAACTGGACATATCGATGTGTATCATACAAAGACAATGATAATTGTAAATTGCTTTTATGATCTGCGTTTGTATTCCTTTGTTTTTACCTTTTGTTTGATGGCTTTTGTAGGTTCAGCACGCAAGACGCTGATCAAACTGTGGTCTGTTAACAAATTGTAATTATTTGTTAATTATTACTTGAAAATAGAGTTCATTATTATTATAAATATGAGTGAATAAATATTTGTAACTTTAATTCCTCTCTCAGTAAGCATTATCTATGTTAATTATTTCTTTCCGCTGCAACGAGCGCAGCCATTGATAATAGCGATTTGTATCGCGTGTTTGTCTGTGTTATCCTTAGAAACAAATCAAATGTTTGCTTGATGAAGTCTAAATAGTGCACAATACGAAAGTAAAGTTTCTGTAAAGTTTAATAAGCAGTTAAAATACTTATTTGGTCTAACAATATAAAGTCTCTATCAATTGTCTACCGCCATCTTAACAATTGTCTCAGCGGCAAATTCAAAGTACGCAACTCTGCAGACACAAATGCCGAACGTAATACAAATGTGTAAAAAACAAATGTGCACCGGTGGTCCCGAACTCATTTTAATGAAAATAATTCGAATCAGATTGGTTCTTTAAAAACAGTGCTCATAGCACGATCGTTATAACAAACTCTTCTAGCTGATGTATGGAGCCGAAATTAATTACGCACGAGTTGCGAAGAATATTGTTTTTGGTAACATACGTCAGTGTTGTACGCGGCTAATATTCTGTGGTTTTAATGATCATTTTGCTGAAGATAACTGTTTCCATCATAATCCATAGTTGTATAGAATGTGTTGCGTGAACTGTGATTAGTGACACTTACACAACTTACAGACAACACTTTAACACGACGTTAACTTCGAGTTCTTCAGCAACTTGACCAATTCTTTAGCCGGGAGAATATTTATTTAGTAATTACTCAATGTAATAAAATAAGATTATCATTTTAATTTACAAATTAGTTAAATACCAAACCACTGAATATCACAGCGAACGCCACACGATCCCGAAAGATCTAAAAATACGCATCTATGGATGCAATAATCTCTTCAGTGTACTAACTAACGTTTGCCAGCCACAAATGTATTTAGACGGTGAAATGGGTACACATCAAAGGGTGCCAAATCCTGCCTCGGGCATGGATGTGTGTGACGTCCTTAGGTTAGCTAGGTTTAATTAGTTCTAAGTTATAGGGGACTGATAACCTCTGATGTTGGGTCCGATAGTGCTCAGAGCCATTTGGGCCATTTGAGCCACCCACAGCTTTTATAACTGGCTCATTTATGGCGTGAAGTGGTGGACAAAAACATTATCGTGAAGTGGTGGAGAAATATATCACATGTAGTGCCAAATTGGTTCAAACACCAGAATGAGATTTTCATTCTGCAGCGGAGAGTGCGCTGATATGAAACTTCCTGACAGATTAAAACTGTGTGCCTGACCGAGACTTGAACTCGGGATCTTTGCCTACAACACCTTTCAAACACCTTCGCCAACTGCGATAGGCACTTCAAGACAAAGAATGTTTGTGACAACATGATGAGCCAGTTTATTCTTCTGAACGGAACATGCACATTACTAGTACTTTAAAACGCTCTACAATCAAAATTATTCCACAGACAGAGTTGCACTTATCTCACGTTATTGAGACCCATGAAACATCATTACAAACTGCGACCTTCCACCTTACTCTCTTAATAACAGTACGACTGGTTCACGCAAGACAAATTTTACACAGGTAGTCGAAATTGTGTTTGCAATTCTGCTACAGCTTCAGATAATTCTTACAAGTACATCGGATTTAGTTTATAATTACCAACAGGGCGACAAGTGATTCAAACATGCGCCCCTCAGCGTATTACATAAACTTTAACGTCTAATTTTAGAATTAAAAGACAATTTCCATCTCAAATAGTAACAATAATAATAAAACATGATTATAAAAATACCTTTACTACTATATAAAGATAAGTCATTGTTTGACGTTCTCAACAAAAATTTCGAAAAGTGGTTCACCAATTTACTTCAAATTTGCACACGATACTCTGATAAACGTTCGCACTGACATAGACTACATATTTTTAATATACAGGGTGGTCCATTGACAGTGACTGGGCCAAATATCTCACGAAATAAGCATCAAACGAAAAAACTGCAAAGAACAAAATTGGTCTAGCTTGAAGGGGGAAACCAGATGGGCTATGGTTGGCCCGCTAGATGGCGCTGCCATAGGTCGAACAGATATCAAATGGGTTTTTTAAAATAGGAACCCCCATTTTTATTACATATTCGTGTAGTATGTAAAGAAATATGAATGCTTTAGTTGGACCACCTCTTTCTCTATGTAATAGATGGCTCTGTAATAATCACAAACGTATAAGTACATAGTACCACGTAACATTTCGCCAGTGCGGACGGTATTTGCTTCGTGGCACATTACCGTGTTAAATAATGGTTCAAATGGCTCTGAGCACTATGGGACTTAACTTCTGAGGTCATCAGTCCCTAGAACGTAGAACAACTTAAACCTAACTAACCTAAGGACATCACACAAATCCATGACCGAGGCAGGATTCGAACCTGCGGCCGTAGAAGTTGCGCGGTTCCGGACTGTAGCGCCTACAACCCCTCGGCCACTCAGGCAGGCACCCGTGTTAAAATGGACCGTTTACCAATTGCGGAAAAGGTCGATATCGTGTTGATGTATGGTTATTGTGATCAAAATGCCCAAGGGGCGTGTGCTATGTATGCTTCTCGGTATCCTGGACAACAACATCCAAGTTTCCGAACCGTTCGCCGCATAGTTACATTATTTAAGGAAACAGGAAGTGTTCAGCCACATGTGAAAAGTCAGTCACGACCTGCAACAAATGATGATGCCCAAGTAGGTGTTTTAGCTGCTGTCGCGGCTAATCCGCACATCAGTAGCACACAAATTGCGCAAGAATCGGGACTCTCAAAAACGTCGCTATTGAGAATGCTACATCAACATCGATTGCACCCGTACCATATTTCTATGCACCACGAATTGCATGGCGACGACTTTGAACGTCATGTACAGTTCTGTCACTAGGCACAAGAGAAACTACGGGACGATGACAGATTTTTTGCACGCGTTCTATTTAGCGACGAAGCGTCATTCACCAACAGCAGTAACGTAAACCGGCATAATATGCACTAATGCGCAACGGAAAATCCACGATGGCTGCGACAAGTGGAACATCAGCGACCTTGGCGGGTTAATGTATGGTGCGGCATTATGGGAGGTTGACGGACATCATTTTGGGCAGTTATTGCATTAATGTGCTATTTACAGGTAATCAAGCTGTAACAGCATGCGTTCTCAGAAATGATAAGTTCACAAAGGTACATGTATCACATCGGAACAACCGAAATAAAATGTTCAAACGTACCTACGTTCTGTATTTTAATTTAAAAAACCTACCGTTACCAACTGTTCGTCTAAAATTGTGTGCCATATGTTTGTGACTATTACAGCTCCATCTACCACAAACCGAAAATGTGGTCTAACTAAAGCATTCATATTTCTTTACGTACTACACGTATCTGTAATAAAAAATCGGGGTTCCTATTTTAAAAAACGCAGTTGATATCCGTTTGACCTATGGCAGCGCCATCTAGCCGGCCAACCATAGAGCCATCTGGTTTCCCCCTTCAAGCTAGACTAGTAGCCAAGTTTCGTTCTTGGTATTTTTTTTCTTTTGACGCTTATTTCGTGAGATACTTGACCCGGTCACGATCAACGGACCACCCTGTATATACAGGTTGTTTCAGAAGTTATGGTCAGTATTCAGGGATATGAAAGGAATGGTCATTCGAAATAAAAAAGTCAAGTAAACATGGGCTCTGAAACACATATCTTAAGAGCTATAAGTAATTCTTGATCTTCGATACTCTGAAGTAATCTCTTCTACAACAAGCTATTTGCGTTCAATATTTTGAGAAGTGGCAGAATGAACCAAAACAAGAAAAAAAGATCCCGTAAACATGTGCTCTAAAATACATACCATAAAAGTCATGAGCACTTGTTCATTAGAAGAGTTGTGTTTCAAAGTAGCGAAGATGAACAATTGCTCATAGCTCTAAGATATGCATTATAGAGCACACTTTCACTGGAAATTTTTTTCGTCTTTTGGTCCGTACGATGACTTCCCAAGAAATGGAAAGTAAAGAGCTTACAGTAGATGAGGTTTATTACAGATTATCTAAGATTAAGAAATGCTCATAGCTCATAAAGTACGCGCTTTAGAGCCCATGTTTACTTGACATTTATTCCTGTCATATCCCTGAATACTGACCATCACTTCTGAACCACCCTGCATATATACACTGTAAAAGGGGCAATGTTGTTAGCAAATATTTCGATGAGTTTTTGACTGATCTACTTCAAACTTTTACAGAATACTCTAATAAACATTGAGACGGGCACAGGCTACATTTTTTAGCATGCATATTATATGAATATATACTTAAAATCCATAATATTTTATAATGACAAGTCGATGTTTCACGTTGTTACCATAAATCTCAAAAAGTTCTTGACCGATTTACTTCCAATTTTCGCACATTAGAGGAGAGAGGAGCATGTTGCGACAGGGGTAAATTGCAACATCTCCATTTTTTCATGCAGTATTCCATCAGTTACTGCCATCGTATGGAGGCACTTTTAGCTGTGTGGTATTCTCATTGAGATGGTCAGAGTCGGCGCGAGAAGATTTTTTTGTGTTCTCTTTCTTTGATCGAAATCGTCATCGGTCAGTAACCGTTTATAGTATATATAATAACACGTTCTGTGACAGACATTAGATTTCAAACGTGATAAATATTTATGTTTTGTAGTTTAACAATGTAATAACTGATTTTAGTTTAAAGTGATTGTCATGCTGTTTATTTGTGATTTATATGGTGGTGCGAAGCGGGGCATGTTGTAACACGGTGTTGCAACTTACCCTGCTCTTGATTAGGTCGAATTTTTATGACACTTGAATAGCGTAATGCTTTTATTTTACTTGCACTTTTGTTTTACTTTTACTCAGTTTAATTTTTACTTTCAGGTAAGGAAAGAGAGTTATTACAAACGCAAAATAGAAAATATTCAGGGATCATATCGTGAGATCCACCGAAATTGCGTTCGGTTCGATCAAAGAGGAAATCCGAAAACTGGGGTATCTTTGTGCAAAATATTTTAACTTGAAAATTCCATCACCTTGGGCACAAAAGGAAATAGCTGGGGCCAACTGGCTTTCAGGAAAATTTGGATATTTGTGGAAAGGTCTTATGGGACCAAACTGCTGAGGTCATCGGTCCCTAAACTTACGAACTACTTAACCTAGCTTAAACTAACTTTCGCTAAGGACAACACTCATACATACCCATGCCCGAGGGAGGACTCGATCCTCCGATGGAGGGAGTCACGCGGACCGTGACAAGACGCCCTGGACCGCGCAGCTACCCCGCGTGGCTGGCTTTCAGGAGTTTTGGACGGAAACAATGATTTTTCCATCAGACAACCTGAAAGCACAGGTCTAGGAAGAATGACAGTATTTAATAGAAAAACATATTGGGGAGTTTTTCCAAAAGTTAGGAGATGTTTATTCTCGGCACCCTCTTCCCCCCTTCCAGAATTTGGAATACGGATGAAATGAGTGTAACTACAGCGTTGAAGCCAAACAGAATAGTTGCGCACAAGAGTGTGAAACAAATTGGAACTGCGAGTTCTGCTGAACAGGGAGAATAGATAATAATAGCCGCTGCTATATATGCACGAGAGACATTCATTACACCCATTATTATTTTTCCAAGAAAAAATTTTAAGGCTCATGTTACCCGTGACAGGCCCTTTGGATGCAGTAGTGCTGCCACAGATTCTGGGTGGATGGTGGGACTATCTTTTATAACATTTCTCGACTGTTTTATTGGGCAAACAAAACCGACAAAAGAAGCTCCTGTCCGACTAGTGCTGGACAACTATGCGTCCCATCTCAGTATAGAAGCTTTTAATAAACACAAGAACAGTGGTGTAGTTCTTCTATCATTTCCTCCCCGCTGTCCTCACAAATTACAGCCCCTTGATGTAAGTGTTTATGGTCCTTTCAAGAAGATGTGCTCCAGGGGAATCGATGCCTCGTTGAAAACAAATCCAGGAAAGACACCAACAATTTATGATTTGCTTTGCATTATAAACAAAGAACTTCTCAGCATTTTCACACCAGCAGACATCACTTCAGGATTCTCAGCAACAGACATATTCATATTTGACCCAAACAGATTCTAAGAAAGTGATTTTTCTTCATCTTCTGTGACCGATATGCCCGTTCCAGAAGAAGTTTCAAGTTCTCTGGCTAACTCCGAGAATGTGGCGAATGCTGTTAATTCTGTTCCAGGTCATTCAGCAGGGAAAAACTTTTCCCCTTAACACATTCGTCCTTTCCCTAAAGCTAGACCAAGGAAAGAGACCAACCGTGGAAGAAAGAAAAGGAAATGTGCTACCTTAACAGACCCACCAGAAAAACAGGATCTATAAAAAGAAAGGTAGAAGAGAAATCACAAGTTGGCACCGAAGAATGGAAAGAGAGAAAAGGAGAGAAGCAAGCAACAATTAGCAGCAAAAGAAAATTGCAGTTCCACCCAATTTTCGAAGAAGAAGAATTAGAAGAAGGAAAAAACTATTTTTTGATCTGTACTGATGTTTGTAGAAAGACAGGGGAATGGAGCAGTGTACTAAATACAAATTGTTGTCTCATTGCTCATGTGCAAATAATGATCAATAATTCTACGTGTGTGCAGACTGTGGACACAATGAAAATACTTCTGTCATGCCAGATATTTCAAACTGAGTAGGCTCTTTTCAGCAAAATTTTACTATGTTGCAACATTTGCCATTGGTTGGATAAACTGAAACTCGTGTCAGCCTTTTCTCTATGTTCTATTGTAGACACTATAATTGTCTAATCGGACGTTTTATTTTTGATTTCTGTATGTAAAAGTATGTAGTTACACACTACCATTTTCAAATTTAAAGAGTTTCTAATAAAAATTAATAACTGTTTTTTGCTACAACGTGCCCCGTATCTCCCCATACTCTAACAAATGTTTGGATTGGCAAAGACTACATATTTTCTGAATACATATGATATATAAGTATATATATACTGTATAAAGGGGAAACGTTGTTAACACAAGTCTCGTTAGATCTTGATTAATTTACTTCAGGTTTTTACACGTTACTCTAATAAACCTTTGGGTGGATATAGGCTACATATACCTGTAGTTTATACAGTGTATAAGGACACATACATTGTGGCAGAGCAAACGTTACTAGCAAAATTCTCGAAAGAGAGTGGACCGATATACATCTAATTTTAACATGAAACTTGCAGACGGACATAGGCTAGGTATTTTTAAAGTATGAAATGGCGAAAAAATGTACATTAAAGTATGATTTAAAAATTTGAAAAATATGAATGAAGAACTTTTCGAAATATTGACAACAACGTTCCTCTTTATATATTACATATATATTTCTGTACTGTATGTATTTAAATATATATATATATATATATATATATATATATATATATATATATATATATATATATACTCCTGGAAATGGAAAAAAGAACACATTGACACCGGTGTGTCAGACCCACCATACTTGCTCCGGACACTGCGAGAGGGCTGTACAAGCAATGATCAGACGCACGGCACAGCGGACACACCAGGAACCGCGGTGTTGGCCGTCGAATGGCGCTAGCTGCGCAGCATTCGTGCACCGCCGCCGTCAGTGTCAGCCAGTTTGCCGTGGCATGCGGAGCTCCATCGCAGTCTTTAACACTGGTAGCATGCCGCGACAGCGTGGACGTGAACCGTATGTGCAGTTGACGGAGTTTGAGCGAGGGCGTATAGTGGGCATGCGGGAGGCCGGGTGGACGTACCGCCGAATTGCTAAACACGTGGGGCGTGAGGTCTCCACAGTACATCGATGTTGTCGCCAGTGGTCGGCGGAAAGTGCAAGTGCCCGTCGACCTGGGACCGGACCGCAGCAACGCACGGATGCACGCCAAGACCGTAGGATCCTACGCAGTGCCGTAGGGGACCGCACCGCCACTTCCCAGGAGATTAGGGACACTGTTGCTCCTGGGGTATCGGCGAGGACCATTCGCAACCGTCTCCATGAAGCTGGGCTACGGTCCCGCACACCGTTAGGCCGTCTTCCGCTCACTACCCAACATTGTGCAGCCCGCCTCCAGTGGTGTCGCGACAGGCGTGAATGGAGGGACGATTGGAGACGTGTCGTCTTCAGCGATGAGAGTCGCTTCTGCCTTGGTGCCAATGATGGTCGTATGCGTGTTTGGCGCCGTGCAGGTGAGCGCCACAGTCAGGACTGCATACGACCGAGGCACACAGGGCCAACACCCGGCATCATGGTGTAGGGAGCGATCTCCTACACTGGCCGTACACCTCTGGTGATCATCGAGGGGGCACTGAATAGTGCACGGTACATCCAAACCGTCATCGAACCCATCGTTGTACCATTCCTAGACCGGCAAGGGAACTTACTGTTACAACAGGACAATGCACGTCCGCATGTATCCCGTGCCACCCACCGTGCTCTAGAAGGTGTAAGTCAACTACCCTGGCCATCAAAATCTCCGGATCTGTCCCCCATTGAACATATTTGGGACTGGATGAAGCGTCGTCTCACGCGGTCTGCACGTCCAGCACGAACGCTGGTCCAACTGAGGCGCCAGGTGGAAATGGCATGGCAAGCCGTTCCACAGGACTACATCCAGCATCTCTACGATCGTCTCCATGGGAGAATAGCAGCCTGCATTGCTGCGAAAGGTGGATATACACTTTACTAGTTCCGACATTGTGCATGCTCTGTTGCCTGTGTCTATGTGCCTGTGGTTCTGTCAGTGTGATCATGTGATGTATCTGACCCCAGGAATGTGTCAATAAAGTTTCCCCTTCCTGGGACAATGAATTCACAGTGTTCGTATTTCAATTTCCAGCAGTATATATATATATATATATATATATATATATATATATATATATATGATTTTTAGACAATAATTCAACAAACATTCGGACAGACATAGGCTATATATTTTTATTATGCAGTATATAAATGTTTATGTGACATTTTAAAGGGAAAATGGCATTGGCTACATATTTTTAAATGAATACAGTAGAGAAATATATATGTAATATATAAAGGGAACGTTGTTTACAAAATTTCGAAAAGTTCTTCATTCATATTCTTCAATTTTAAATCATACCTTAATGAACATTTGGATCGGCATAGGCTATATATATATATATATATATATATATATATATATATATATATATATAAACAATAAGCATTGATACCAATAATCTCGAAAGGTTCTTGACCGATTTACTTCAAATTTATCTTGTCCATAAGTTTATTAAACGCAACAGATACATGTAAAAGATACTTTAACCATCAATAACATATTCTCCTTCACTATTTACAACCGTCTTCCAATGCTAAGGTAACTTTTGGATTCCGCGACTGTAGGAATCACGTTTTTTTGAGACGAAGAACTCGTCGAACCATATTCAGAGCGCATTTTCATCTGGAAAGGAAGTTCCTTTTGAGGTCAAAAATTCCGTGATGGATGTGGCTTTGTGAAGTGGAGCCTTATCATGCTGCAGCATCAACCTGTCTACAGTGTGTGGTCTCACTCGATAAGCTCTTTTCCTGAGCCTTTTAAGGACATCTTTATAAAACACTTGGTTGACAGCTTGCGCTGGAGGAACAAATTCTTTATGCACGATAACCCTACTGTCAAAAAAGTAAGTCAGCATAGTTTTGATTTGCTCATTCGTGTATTCTTTTGTCCAGGAGAGGATTCATGGACGCTGTGGTTGAGCGCTTCTAGGCGCTTCAGTCCGGAACCACGAGGCTGCTACAGTCACAGGTTCGAATCCTGCCTCGGGCATGGATGTGTGTGGTGTCCTTAGGTTGGTTAGGTTTAAGTAGTTCTAAGTCTAGGGGACTGATGACCTCAGATGTTAAGTCCCATAGTGCTTAGAGCCATTGGAACCATTTGAAGGGGATTCAGTGTGTCACATTTCACTTTGCCGCTTTGGCTCAGGATCGTGTTCAAAACACCAGGATTCATCACATGTGATCACACAACTAAACCATTCTACATCTACATGACATCTACATGACTACTCTGCAATTCACATTTAAGTGCTTGGCAGAGGGTTCATCGAACCACAATCATGCTATCTGTCTACTATTCCACTCCCGAACAGCGAGCGGGAAAAATGAACACCTAAACCTTTCTGTTCGAGCTCTGATTTCTTTTATTTTATTTTGATGATCATTCCTACCTATGTAGGTTGGGCTCAACAAAATATTTTCGCATTCGGAAGAGAAAGTTGGTGACTGAAATTTCGTAAAAAGGTCTCGCCGCGACGAAAAACGTCTATGCTGTAATGACTTCCATCCTAACTCGTGTATCATATCTGCCACACTCTCTCCCCCATAACGCGATAATACAAAACGAGCTGCCCTTCTTTGCACCCTCTCGATGTAATCCGTCAATCCCACCTGGTAAGGATCCCACACCGCGCAGCAATATTCTAACAGAGGACGAACGAGTGTAGTGTAAGCTGTCTCTTTAGTGGACTTGTTGCATCTTCTAATTGTCCTGCCAATGAAACGCAACCTTTGGCTCGCCTTCCCGACAATATTATCTATGTGGTCCTTCCAACTGAAGTTGTTCGTAATTTTAACACCCAGGTACTTAGTTGAATTGACAGCCTTGAGAATTGTACTATTTATCGAGTAATCGAATTCCAACGGATTTCTTTTGGAACTCATGTGGATCATCTCACACTTTTCGTTATTTAGCGTCAACTGCCACCTGACACACCATACAGCAATCTTTTCTAAATCGCTTTGCAGCTGATACTGGTCTTCGGATGACCTTACTAGACGGTAGATTACAGCATCATCTGCGAACAGTCTAAGGGAACTGCTCAGATTGTCACCCAGGTCATTTATATAGATCAGGAACAGTAGAGGTCCCAGGACGCTTCCCTGGGGAACACCTGATATCACTTCAGTTTTACTCGATGATTTGCCGTCTATTTCTACAAACTGCGACCTTCCTGACAGGAAATCACGAATCCAGTCGCACAACTGAGACGATACCCCATAGCTCCGCAACTTGATTAGAAGTCGCTTGTGAGGAACGGTGTCAAAAGCTTTCCGGAAATCTAGAAATACGGAATCAACTTGAGATCCCCTGTCGATAGCGGCCATTAGTTCGTGCGAATATAGAGCTAGCTGCGTTGCACAAGAGCGATGTTTTCTGAAGCCATGCTGATTACGTGTCAATAGATCGTTCCCTTCGAGGTGATTCATAATGTTTGAATACAGTATATGCTCCAAAACCCTACTGCAAACCGACGCCAATGATATAGGTCTGTAGTTAAATGGATTACTCCTACTACCCTTCTTGAACACTGGTGCGACCTGCGCAATTTTCCAATCTGTAGGTACAGATCTATCGGTGAGCGAGCGGTTGTATATGAGTGCTAAGTAGGGAGCTATAGTATCAGCGTAATCTGAAAGGAACCTAATCGGTATACAATCTGGACCTGAAGACTTGCCCGTATCAAGCGATTTGAGTTGCTTCGCAACCCCTAAGGTATCTACTTCTAAGAAACTCATGCTAGCAGATGTTCGTGTTTCAAATTCTGGAATATTCCATTCGTCTTCCCTGGTGAAGGAATTTCAGAAAACTGCGTTCAATAACTCCGCTTTAGCGGCACAGTCGTCGAGAACAGTACCATCGGCACTGCGTAGCGAAGGTATTGACTGCGTCTTGCCGCTTGTGTACTTTACATACGACCAGAATTTCTTCGGATTTTCTACCAAATTTCGAGACAATGTTTCGTTGTGGAACCTATTAAAGGCATCTCGCATCGAAGTACGTGCCAAATTTCGCGCGTCTGTAAATTTTAGCCCATCTTCAGGATTTCGCGTTCTTCTGAACTTCGCATGCTTTTTCCGTTGCCTCTGCAACAGCGTTCGGACCTTTTTTGTGTACCACGGGGGATCCGTTCCATCTCTTACCAATTTATGAGGTATGAATATCTCAATTGCTGTTGCTACTATATCTTTGAATTTGAGCCACATCTCGTCTACATTCGCATAGTCAGTTCGGAAGGAATGGAAATTGTCTTTTAGGAATGCTTCTAGTGGCACTTTATCCGCTTTTCTAAATAAAATTATTTTGCGTTTGTTTCTGATGGATTTGGAAGAAATGGTATTGAGCCTAGCTACAATGACCTTGTGATCACTAATCCCTGTATCAGTCATGATGCTCTCTATCAGCTCTGGATTGTTTGTGGCCAAGAGGTCAAGTGTGTTTTCGCAACCATTTACAATTCGCGTGGGTTCGTGGACTAACTGCTCGAAATAATTTTCGGAGAATGCATTTAGGACAATCTCTGAAGACGTTTTCTGTTTACCACCGGTTCTGAACAAGTATTTTTGCCAACATACCGAGGGTAGGTTGAAGTCCCCACCAACTATAACCGTATGAGTGGGGTATTTATTTGTTACGAGACTCAAACTTTCTCTGAACTGTTCCGCAACTGTATCATCGGAGTCTGGGGGTCGGTAGAAGGAGCCAATTATTAACTTAATTCGGCTGTTAAGTATAACCTCCACCCACACCAATTCGCACGGAGTATCTACTTCGACTTCACTACAAGATAAACCACTACTGACAGACACAAACACTCCACCACCAATTCTGCCTAATCTATCTTTCCTGAACACCGTCTGAGACTTCGTAAAAATTTCTGCAGAACTTATTTCAGGCTTTAGCCAGCTTTCTGTACCTATAACGATATCAGCTTCTGTGCTTTCTATTAGCGCTTGAAGCTCAGGGACTTTTCCAGCGCAACTACAACAATTTACAACTAAAATTCCGACTGTTCCTTGATCCAAGCACGTCCTGTAATTGCCAAGCACCCTTTGACATTGCAGCCCATCCCGCACTTTCCTGAGGCCTTCTAACCTAAAAAACCGCCCAGTCCACGCCACACAGCCTCCGCTACCCGTGTAGCCGCCAGCTGAGTGTAGTGAACTCCTGACCTATTCAGCGGAACCCGAAACCCCACCACCCTATGGCGCAAGTCTAGGAATCTGCAGCCAATACGGTCGCAAAACCGTCTGAGCCTCTGATTCAGACCCTCCACCCGGCTCTGCACCAAAGGTCCGCAGTCGGTTCTGTCAACGATGCTGCAGATGGTGAGCTCTGCCTTCATCTCGTAAGCAAGACCGGCAGCCTTCACCAAATCAGATAGCCGCTGGAATCCAGAGAGAATTTCCTCAGATCCAAAGCGACACACGTCATTAGTGCCGACATGTGCCACCACCTGCAGCTGGCTGCACCCTGTGCTCTTCATGGCATCCGGAAGGACCCTTTCCACATCAGGAATGACTCCTCCCGGAATGCACACGGAGTGCACACTGGAGTTCTTCCCCTCCTTAGCCGCCGTATCCCTAAGGGGCCCCATTATGCGCCTAACATTGGAGCTCCCAACTACCAGTAAGCCCACCCTCTGCGATTGCCCGGACCTTGAAGGCTGAGAATGATCCTCTGAAACAGGGCAGGCGGCTGCATCTGGCTCAGCCAGAGACAGTGCCTGAAACCGGTTTGTCAGACGCACCGGGAAGGCTTTCTGATCAGCCTCCGGGGACGCCTTTCGCTGCCTGCCACGCCTTGGAACGACCTCCCAATCAACCACAGGCGAGGGCTCAGCCCCGCTGCGGGCAGCAACCGGGGCAACCACAGCGGCGGACCGATCTGGGGACAGACGGGACGAGGTTGACATCCCCGTGATACCCGAGTCCGGCTCCCCACAGTGGTGCCCATTGGCAACAGCCTCAAGCTGCGCGACCGAAGTCAGCGCCGATTGCAGCTGTGAGCGAAGGGATGCCAAGTCAGCCCTCATCCGAACACAGCAATCGCAGTCCCTGTCCATTCTAATCGATGTTTAACAACAGTTACCGAAACACGAGTCCGTGCCTAGATAACGCAAGCGGAACACGCAAAGAATGTATCAACTAACCTGTACAAATGCCTAACGACTGCGCTACAATCTGCTGAATTTACGATTACAGTAACTAAAACTCGAAATTGCACCTCCTATACGAAACTCACACGCAATTTAAATAAGAATCTACGAAGTAAACACTAAAGCGCGATGCTACAACTGTCAAATACTATAATACGCCCGAAATATATGAATTAAACAATGCAAGTACCCAAAAACACGCAAAGAAATTAATTAAACTATCTAACAAATAAGTAAGCTAGGGTTATACGACTTGCTGCTGCAGCTGCTTATCCAACGGCGGCAGGGAGCACAATGACTGGCCAACCGACACTGGCCGTTCACAACAAAAACAGAAGACAGACGACTACGCGAATTTGCACTATTCAGGTACTAAGGCGCGATGCTACAACCCTCAAATACTATAATACGCCCGAAATATATGAATTAAACAATGCAAGTACCCAAAAACACGCAAAGAAATTAATTAAACTATCTAACAAATAAGTAAGCTAGGGTTAAACGACTTGCTGCTACAGCTGCTTATCCAACGGCGGCAGGGAGCACATTCCTGGTCATTTGCGATCGTCTCGAGAAAATCAACGCACACGTTTCTTCGATTGTCTTTCTGCTCAGTTGTGACGTTTTTTAGTCAAAATTTGACCTACAATGAAAGTGTTTTAAGTTTAACTGATCGCCAACCGTCCTTATTGTTAAACTTCGCTCTGATCTCACAACAGCGAGCACATTTCGAAGTTATCGTCGGTTTTGGAAGCTGAAGGTCTCCCTGACCAACGTTCATTTTCAACGTTTTCTCGGCCTTCCAAAACCAATTTGTGCTAGCGTAAAACTTGTGCTCTTGATGAGGAATGTTGCCCATAGGCCTGTTTCAACTTTTCAAGCGTCCCATTCGTGGATTAACGCTGCTCTAAATTCCGCTGTTCCATTTTCACTACACACAACAAAAACACAGGCTAACTGATTGCCCTATCAAAAATCATGTGATGGCTGTACAGAGCTGAAACTCGGACTGACTGTTAGGGAGGAATCCCGTCACTGAGGCTTCTACCTTCACATATCCAGTTCAGTGTCAGAGAGAGGAGAGGAGGTGATGGACAGAGAGGGGGAGAGGAAATGGATATAGAATGGGGCAGAAGGCGTAGACAGAGATAGGAGGGAGGAAGAGATGGACAGGGAGAGGCGGAAGGAGTCGATGAACAGAGAAAGGAAGGGGAGCAGGAAATGGACGAAGAGAGGGGGTGGAGGGATGGGCAGATAGAGGGAGGGGGGAAGGAGTGTAGGATGTGCGTCCAATTCCCATAAAAAATTTAGCAATTACAAAGATTTGCCGGGTCTGATTGTTTAGGATAAAAATAGCAATCAAATATTGTGACCTCTGTTTATTAATACTGTGGGCCTTCAAGGGCTATTAATGAGATCATTTACAAGCCAAGAACGATTCGCAACGAATGGTTGCAGAGGACAGACTGATTAAACCAACGCAAGTTGCCTTTCATCAAAGCCTATACACTACTTAACACAGCCTTACGTGGTATTCTGGTTCAGAAAGACATCATTCCCACCAGGTTTTTAAGTTAAAAAAAGTAGCACTACTGGTCATTTTCGAGCCTTGCACCTTCAGGCATAATAACACACAAAAATTGAATGGAATTCAAAAATGTATTTTTACTTCTATTTAATTTTGATGTTTTATTATGTTTTTAAGTGCATCTGCAAATGGATCAAAGCTCGAAAAGGCAACTAGTGCTTAATACAGAACCTATTTTATCCTAACATACCGATGGAAAAGACCAAGGCTGCTCTTCCCATCCTGAAGAACTTAATACTAAAATGTTCATCCATGCTGCGAATCCTGTTCAGGATGTAATCGGCGTCTCTCGACACGCTCGACTAAACGAGGCGATATCTGCCAGTCACTTCAGTGTCCTGGCAAATGCATTGAATATTGGAGGGCATATCACCTCCGACCAAGCACTGTGTCACGTTTAATGACGACGATGAGTCCAGACCTCTTTTTCTCAACCTGCACAGTCACTATATTGTTTCACTGCGAGTTGCAACGTTAATGGAAGTTTCACGTCTCATGAATGGGGTGATTGCTTACTGGAACCGAAACATAACTTTCCTGGCGCATGATACAGTTCAGAATTTCTTTCTGGTATTGAGTTAGGGTACATGCAACCCAGCAAAGTACACTTCGATTCGGACGCGAATTCACAAAGCCATATTTCGTGCTAGCCATAGGTCTTCGAAGCATATGATCTCCCTTATTGTTATAACCTTGCAGGTAGGTTAAATAAACTGCCTTGCTTTGACTTTTCTTATCATCAGTTGTCATTATCTGTAATGACTACACTATGAAGTTCTGATAGCCCAGCATGTAACACATACTATACGAACATCTTAACACTTCTGTAATATTACACATTCACTCATTTGTTTTTCTTCACAAGGTTTTTGACACGTTGGACATCATTCGATGTGTTGGATGTTTGAGGTCCCCAGAGTTTCTACGAACCTCTAGTTAATCTCATGAATCTGCGAACACTTCAAGAACCCTTTCCCACGCAAGAGGGTTTGATAGTTAATGCATTGTAGCCGGCCGCGGTGGTCTCACGGTTAAGGCGCTCAGTCCGGAACCGCGCGACTGCTACGGTCGCAGGTTCGAATCCTGCCTCAGGCATGGATGTGTGTGATGTCCTTAGGTTAGTTAGGTTTAAGTAGTTCTAACTTCTAGGGGACTGATGACCACAGATGTTAAGTCCCATAGTGCTCAAAGCCATTTGAACCATTTTTTGAGCATCTTGTAACCAATCAGTTCAAGATATAATTGCATGTCCTAATGCATTTACCTTTCACATGGACATGTCATATTGAAACGTCTTATTATCGAACTTATACTGGTAGCTGATTCCTTGTCAGCCCTCCCTCTAATGACCTCAGGTACTACCTTTTCGCTATCTATTTCTACGAGTTTAGTGTAGCGACTGTTCACATAGCTGTTACGATTAATGGTGTGTTTCCGAGTGTTTAGCCGAATTGTTGTTTCCGCTTTATGTACAATATTTCAGCAACTGATCCAGTCGTCTTCTTCAGTTACGAGTTGGGCTGTTATGCGTAAGTAGTCGTGCAGAGCAGTTTCTACCGCGCTGATTACGACCCTTACGTAACAAACCTTCACCTGCCACTTTCAAGCCCCCCCCCCAGCTTCCACCTCTTCACCAACCATGACATGCGTCAAGGTCATCCCTACAACTGCACACGTCAGGGTCATCCATCTCACTCCCTGCCACAAGGGGTCCATTGTTTTCTTAAGTAAACATACTGCTCACTTGTGATCTTAACAGATGTTTGTTTAAGACCAGGATCTTTATTTATGTCTCCTTTCAAGGTGCCACTTCCCGCTGCCCCCTCTGAGTAGCCTTCTTATGCTCTTACAGTGTCACTCAGAAGTACTTTGTAGTTGAACCACTAGGTTGGTTGGCATGTCTATCTATATGCATAATCAAAACCAGTTGTTCAGACAGAAGACTGGTTAACCTCGTTACAGTTACATGTGTTGATTGCTTGTTGCAGGTAAACGTGTATTTTAGCTATAAACAGCGTTTCCAGGAGGTTCATCAGTATTTTGTAAAATGGGAAGAATGCAAAAAACCTAACTACATAAAGTGAGTCAATTTCTCGTTTTTTTATTTACTTACATCAATGTCTAAAAGAAAAGACTATTCAGTAGATTTCAGAAAAACTGTCTTAATGGCACTGAGTCAAGGCCAAACTCAGTCCTTCATTGCAAAGGTGATTGGGATCCAACAACAGCCTGTGCGCATTTGGGCCCAGCTTCAGAAAAAGAGCAGGACGATAGAGAACAATGCACAAAATGGTTAACCCCGAAAAACCGATCAATAAGAAAATAGGATCATACAAAGGCAATCGATGGCTGATCCCAAAAAATCTGCCAGTGCAATATATGAAGCAGGTCAAATTTAACTTTAGGACTCTTATCACAAAATGAACAAAAATGGACTTGTACCACTATTGAAATAAGCCCTTCACATGATGAAACACAGGGTAAAGGTCCATGTTCTGACAGTTACACATCGCTTAGTGGCTATAGATTCAAATGGAACTGTCCAGGCGTCTCGGAGTGAACCTAAGAAATGTTGTTCGGACATGGAGGAGATACAGAGAGACAGGAACTGTCGGTGACATGCCTGACTCAGGCCGCTCAAGGGCTACTACTGCAGTGGATAACCGTTACCTACGGATTATGGCTCTGAGAAACCCTGACAGGAAAGCCACCGTGATGAATAATGCTATTCGTGCAGCCACAGGGCGTCGTGTTACGACGCAAACTGTGCGCAATAGGCTGCATGTAGCGCAACTTCACTCCCGACATCCATGGCGAGCACCATCTTTGCAACCACGACAGCATGCAGTGCGGTACAGATGGGCCCAACAACATGCCGAATGGACCACTCAGGCTTGGCATCATGTTCTCTTTACCGATGAGTGTCGCATATGCCTTCATCCAGACAATCGTCGGAGACGTGTTTTGAGGCAACCTGAGTCAGGCTGAACGCCTTAGACACACTGTCCGTCGAGTGCACCAAGGTGGACGTTCCCTGCTGTTTTGGGATGGCATTACGTGGAGCTGACGTACGCCGCTGGTGGTCATGGAAGGCGCCGGAACGGCTGTACGATATGTGAATGCCATCCTCCAACTGATAGTGAAACCATTTCGGCAGCATATTGGCGAGGCATTCGTCTTCATGGACGAAAATTCGCGCCACCATCTTGCACATCTTGTGAATGACTTCCTTCATGATAACGACATCCCTCGACTAGAGTGGCCAGCATGTTCTTCAGACATCAACCCTACCGAACATGTCTGGCATAGATTGAAAAGGGCTGTTTATGGACGACGTGACCCACCAACCACTCTGAAGGATCTACACCGAATCGTCTTTGAGGAGTGGGACAATCTGGACCAACACTGCCTTATTGAACTTGTGGGTAGCATGCCACGACGAATACAGGCATGCATCAACGTAAGAGGACGTGCTAGTGGATGTTAGAGGTATCGGTGTGTATAGCAATCTGGTTCACTACCTCTGAAGGTCTCGCTGTATGCTGGTATAACATACAATGTGTGGTTTTAATGGGCAATAAAAACTGCAGAAATGAGGTTTATGTTGATCTCTATTCCAATTTTCTGTACAGGTTCCGGAACTCTCGTAACCGAGGTGATGCAAAACGGTTTTTGATGTGTGTACTATGAAGTCACTGTCAGGTTGCCTACTGAGGAAGGACGACCATTTAAAACATAAGTAATTTTTAGCAATGACCACCATTTGGAGTCATTATCAATTGCTCTCAAAATAACGGTAGCCAAAATCTGTTTACAGATTATCTTTTCGCTAAGAGTTTCGTTAACAGTTGAAATCTCAAGGAGCTTGAAATAAAATTGACAGGTACATTATGGATACAACAGTGGTCTGTTCACTACCAAAGGGTCTTGAATCGGTCATCTGACTGAATGCTTATTAATCCCTACTGGACTGTTTGTGGCCTTCTGAACCATCCTAGCAATTGTCTCACCATGTGTCTCTCCTGAGAAGGTTTGCTGTCTTACACTGTCATTGTAATTTGTTTAGATATAAGACAATTTTACTTTCAGATTCTTTTGTGCGTTTACAACTGTAAGGGTAACGACAGATGTTTCGACATAATTGATTCTAATTTTTTGCTGTCCTTTTACATACATGAACTATATATATCAGTGCTTTGATATTTTATGTAAAATTCCACTCTCTAAAAAATTTCTTTTATATGCGTAGATTGTGTTTTATTTTCTTTGTGAGCTTTCTATTCGTTTTCATCTATGTTGTTATTTCGTTTTATATTTTGTCCTTTTATTGTGATTTTTTGTATAAGCCATGGTTTTCTTGTCTTATTTGATCTCATGTGCAGCTACACTGCACGCTTTTAGATTTACGTTTCGTAAAACCTTGTTTTAATTTCTTTTTCATGTGCATGTATGTATTGTAAAAGGAACATGTAAGAAAGTAAAATTTCTAGGAATGATTGATCCAAGTCTACTGAGTGATGTTCATAAATTTTTCCATACCATCTAACGCAATTTTTACCATTTTATTGGATCCCACGTCGTACCAGGATTCCTTTTGCCCCCCGACCTCAAGGTGTCTTCTTTCCAAAATTCATTCCAAATTTGAAAACATTTTTTGTGCTGGAATGTAAACTGCTTATGGTATTTATCGATAGTTCGACGTTTGTATTGGATTTGTATCCAGGCCCACGATTGGTGACAAAAGCTACATCCCCAAGACAGAGTAAGGGATACTGGCTAGCTCATCATGGCATATTCCCCTTTTTAAATTTTCTTACCTACCTGCCCGATTAAGGGATCTGACATTCCACGCTCCGATCCGTAGAATGCCAGTTTTCTTTCTCCTGATAACGACGTCCTCTTGAGTAGTCCCCGCCCTGAGATCCGAATGGGGGACTATTTCACCTTCGGAGTATTTTACCCAAGAGAACGTCATCATCATTTAACCATACATTAAAGCTGCATGCCCTCGAGAAAAATTACGGGTGCAGTTTCCCCTTGCTTTCAGTCGTTCGCAGTACCAGCACAGCAAGGCTGTTTTGTTAATGTTTCAAGGCCAGATCAGTGAATCATCCAGACTGTTGCCCCTGCAACTACTGAAAAGGCTGCTGCCCCTCTTCAGGAACCAGACGTTTATCTGGCCTCTCAACAGATACCCCTCCGTCGTGGTTGCACCTATTGTACGGCTATCTGTATCGTTGAGGCACGCAAGCCTCCCCACCAACGGCAAGGTCCATGGTTCATGGGGGCAGGAGGTTGTAACTATGCAGCATAAAATTGCTTTTAAGTCAAAGCCCACTGGCAATTAAAAAGAAAAAAAAAGGAAGAAGCAAGACTTGCATTTTCACAGCCACGCATACTAGTATACGTGTAGTCGACCATATTGGAGAGGTAATTAACCACAGTCATGAAAAGGATATCGGAAAAGTTCATCTGTATCGAACTAAGTGCACCTCAGTTATAAAAAACGTATTAGCACCGCATTACACTGACGTTATAAAACAAGATTGCAAAGATCAACCATTTAGCTTATTAATTGATGGATCTACTGATACTGCTGTACATAAATACTCGGCTTGGATTGTGGTTTATTACAGTAAATTACACCAAAAATTAGTATCTACATACCTTGACACTGCTGCACTGCATGAGTGTAATGCTGAAGCCATTGTCTCTGCTACGAAGGAGACACTTCAATGATCCGATTTGCTACTTGAAAATTTAATGGGCATTGGTGTAAATAACGTAGTATTTACGAAATTGGAAGAAGAGGTACCACACCCGATTTTAGCATGTTGCATATGCCATTCCTTGCAACTGGCTGTTTCAGCTGCTGCAAAGAATTTTTACCGAGAAATTTGGAGTTTTTAATTAAAGAGGCCATCTCTTTATAAGAAGCTATCCAAAATCATCAACGACGGAAAGAAACTGTTAAAAACAGTTCAAGAGTGCCAGACAACGTGGTTATCAAAAGAATCCGCTGTATCAAGAATATACACGCAATGGTCAGAGCTAAAAACCCATTTTCCGTATCTAAAGTGCGCAAAGGGTGTCATATGGCAGAGTAATTACACGCTACGTATGTGAACGATATTAAACGCATATACACACATCAAACGAAGTTTTACATCACCTCGGTTCCGAGAGTCCCAGATCCTGTAGAGAAAATTGGAATGTAGATCAACATAAACATCATTTCCGCCCCTTTTATTGCTCATGAAAACCACACATTGCGTGTTGTATCACCTTACAGCGAGACCTTCAGAGGTAGTGGTTCAGATTGCTGAACACACCGATACCTCTAACATCCAGCAGCACGTCCTCTTGCAATTATGCATGCCTGTATTCGTCGTGGCATACTATCCACAAGTTTAATAAGGCACTGTTGGTCCAGATTGTCCCACTCCTCAAAGACGATTCGGCGTAGATCCTTCAGAGTGGTTGGTGGGTCACATCGCCCGCAAAAAGCCCTTTTCAATTCATCCCAGGCATGTGTGATAGGGTTCATGTCTGGAGAACATGCTGGCCACTCTAGTCGAGCTATGGTATCCTGAAGGAAGTCATTCACAAGATATGCATGATGGGGGCGCGAACTGTCGTTCATGAAGACGAATCCTCGCCAATATGCTGCCTATATGGTTCCACTATTGATCGGAGGATGGTATTCACATGTGGTACAGCCTTTCCATGACCACCAGCGGCGTACGTCAGCCCCACGTAATGCCATCCCAAAACTGTAGGGAACGTTCACCTTACTGCACTCAACTGGACAGTGTTTAAGGCGTTCAGCATGACCAGGTTGCCTCAAAACACGTCTCTAACCATTGTCTGGTTGAAGGTATATGCGACACTCATAAGTGAAGAGAATGTGATGCCAATCCTTAGTGGTCCATTTGGCATGTTGTTGGGCCCATCTGTACCGCACTGTATGGTGTCGTGGTTGCGAAGATGGACTTCGCCATGGATGTCGGGAGTGAAGTTTCATATCATGCAGCCTATTGCGCACAGTTTGAGTTGTAACACGACGTCCTGTGATTGCACGAAAAGCATTATTCAACATGGTGGCGTTGCTGTCAGTGTTCCTTCGAGCCATAATCCGCAGTTAGCGGTCATCCACTGCAGTAGTAGCCCTTGAGCGGCCTGAGCGACCGTTCTTGTCTCTCTGTATCTCCTCCATGTCCGAACAACATCGCTTTAGTTCGCTCCGAGACGCCTGGACACTTCCCTTGTTGAGAGCCCTTCTTGGCACAAAGTAACAATGCGCAGTATTGACGGTCTAGGCATGGTTCAACTACAGACAACACGAGCTGTGTATCTCCTTCCTGGAGGAATGACTGGAACTGATCGGTGTCGCCCCCCTTGGTCCAATAGGCGCTGCTCATGCATGGCTGTTTACATACTTGGGCCGGTTTAGTGACATCTCTGAAAAGTCAGAGGGACTGTGTCTGGGATACAATATCCACAGTCAACGTCTATCTTCAGGACTTCTGGGAACGGGGGTGATGAAAAACTTTTTTTTTTTTTAATGTGTGTACCCAACATCAACTGAAATATGCAGAGTCAACACAATGTTCGAGTCGAGAGATATGGGGCGGCCGCGGTAGTCTCGCGGTTCTAGGCGCGCAGTCCGGAACCGTGCGACTGCTACGGTCGCAGGTTCGAATCCTGCATCGGGCATGGATGTGTGTGATGTCCTTAGGTTGGTTAGGTTTAAGTAGTTCTAAGATCTAGGGGACTAATGACCACAGCAGTTGAGTCCCATAGTGCTCAGAGCCATTTGAACCATTTTTCGAAAGATATGTATCACACCAAACTCTTGGATAAGTTGGCCAATCTGATCAATATGCTTCACAGCAAAGTTACGTTACCTGCAAGTAAAGTTAATATTTTTATTGAAAATATTCGTGATTTCGTCGATCGTATGAATGTAATAAAAACAAGCAGACGAATAGAATGATGTTAAATCTTTTAACTGCTATATTAATATACGCTGTGGTTTGAGGTTGGAAGGAAAATGCTGCAACGAATATGAAATTCCAATAAACGTTGTAAATCAAATCGGTAGCGAAGAATCGTATCAATCTGAAACCGACAATGATGATGATGCAGACAAAAATGAAGAAGAATTCATATATATAATTAGCTGTTGTTATATAACTTTTTGTATGTTCCTGACCTTGGCTTGATGATTTATTTATTGTACGTTCATTTAATTATTGTGAATATTTTGCTACCTAATAATAAAGGAAACTGATTATTAATATACATATTGTTTTCTTTCATAATAATTTTAAAAAAATTGTGGAAATTTTAGCGATTGTGAGAGTAGGGCCATTTTTGTTAGTGGTTTTTGTACATGAAACTGGTGGGGAGCTAGCTTGAACTGTTGGCAACACTGCCTGTGACTCCCTCACCTACGTTCACTAGACCTTCTCTATGTATGCTATAGCCACCAATATGAACACCCATGCCTTCCTGTCAAACTTTACATTGGTGATGGTTTACTAAGACCTTACAAGGTGACCTGGTTCTTTTGACCCAACATAAATATGACCCAGTTACAGCTCCGTCTCATGACTTCATCCTCACTTTATCTAGGCACCTTGGGCACATTGCTGCAAATGTCCTCAATCCAATTGGAAGTGATCCCTGCCCAACCCAACACCACAGCCAACAGACACAATCCATCACACAACTTCCTCCTCAAATTCATAACAGACTATTACCATACTAACTGGAATGCTTAACAAGGCTCCTTCTGTACACAAATTGGAAGCCACTGAATTATCCTGCAAAACCCTGATGACACCTTCCTACAACATACCTTGTTTTACTCCTAAGTGAATCCCACTGATTTTATTAACCCTTTCTTCACACCTGAGACCAGGACCTTCTGTCACATTATCAATGTCATCAGCAATTATAGAGCCACCTCTCTAGTGCCATGTAGGGAATAAAAAACTGCAGGACTGGTGACAGACATGTACAAAAATTATCATCACACTACTCATAAACGCTGTGTAGTATGCGAGAGGTTCAACTGTGTCACTGGTGAAAATCATATACCACATTATCCTCTCCTCCACAACAACCAGCGATTATCATCTAACTTGAGTAAAGCAACTTCTTGCCTCATATTCTGAAGATGTTGTGACTGCTTCCTATGATCTCAACCTCAACCAGTACACAGGGCCCTATGTCCACCAGTGTACCAACACAAACGTTCACCCCTTCCTCCCAGTTTTCAGTACTTTCACACAATGCTACAAGCTGAATTTAATGCAACAATTAATCACAAGATGTTAAAACGACACTTTCTAGGAAATACAATACTGCATCTAGTCGTGACACCATTGCCTACCAGCAACTTAGAGAATGTCCCTTCTTCTTCCTACAAGCTCCAGCAATGCTGTATTGTTCCATACTGTACAATAGTTTCCATCCCAAAATGTGAGATATCTGTAAGGTACTCTTGTTGTTTTGTTCTTTAAATTTCTCAAACCTCCTATTGAAGCTTCTTAACGATTAATAGCCTTGCTCCCATCTTCAGCAAGGTACGTCAATCCCTGCTAACTCAGTGCATTCACAAACATTTAGAAACAGCCTCAACCTTCCCCAACAGCTAGTGTGGCTTCCTAAACAAATGTGATTCCGCCATCTTAGACTCCCTTGACCATGAAAATGTATTTCACTATGTACACCATTCTGGTCTCATTTTCAAAGTACAAATGTATACACCTCCAATGAATTATGTCCACCTTATAGCTTTTTTTCTAACACACCACCTCTCTTTGCTACTTTCAATCATATCCAACCATAGCATTTTGTTTCCAAACTGTGTCTAAAAGGCTGCAGCTGCTCTCCCTTTAAAAAGACGTAATGTAAATATACAAATAAATAGGATATTGCCAACAGTAGGGATTAATTGGTGGCATGTAATGCACTTTTTTATTTGAAATAATTAATTAAAAAGTCTTATCCTTAGAGTGCCAAACGTCACTTGGACAATTGAACATAATTATAGTGAACTGTCTACAGATAGTCACTTTAAGTGTTTGCCCTATGAAGTGTGATAGCAGTGGCACATTTATTTAAGCCAACAGCAATGTAGGAAATATGTGCAGGAAAACAGTTTCGAAAGTCAGAGTTGGAGAGAAAGGCACCCATTTGGCTGTTAGGTGGGCAAGTATATGATTTGGTAAGGGCCTGGGGCCAAGAATACAACACAAGGTGTATTCATCGGTTTTAGAAATATGTTGCCACATCTTACCTACTTGGTGGGTGCTTTCCTTTGGCTTGTGCAAAGTAACAGTCGGGGATGGTTTCTTCAGGTCATCCCCATTTGTGTTGATAGCCAGAACCAGATGGAGGGAAACCCAGTCAGCACTCAAATCCATGTAGGAAATTATAAAGTCTGTTAAAATTGTCGCTGCCATTGGAAGTTCATGGACAGCTGTGCCAACATGTTAACAGCTTTTCCATATGAGATGAGCCCAGGCCATCATTGCTTTCCTTCTTGCATACACCACCCTCTCAATTCTGATTATAGTATATTATTAGAATGAAATTTTCACTCTACAGTGGAGTGTGCGCTGATGTGAAACTTCCTGGCAGATGAAAACTTTGTGCCGGACCGAGACTCGAACTCGGGACCTTTGCCTTTCGCGGGCAAGTGCTCTACCGACTGAGCTACCTAAGCACGACTCACGCCCCATCCTCACAGCTTTAATTCCGTCAGTACCTCATCTCCCACCTTCCAAACTTTACAGAAGCTCTCCTGCGAACAGTGCAGAACTAGCACTTCTGAAAGAAAGGATATTGTGGAGATGTGGCTTAGCCACAGCCTGGGGGTTGTTCTAGAATGAAATTTTCACTCTACAGCGGAGTGTGCGCCGATATGAAACTTCCTGGCAGATTAAAACTGTGTGCCGGACCGGGACTCGAACTTGAGACCTACTCTCTGCTCTACCAAGAGCACTTGCCCGCAAAAGGCAAAGATCCCAAGTTCGAGTCTCGGTCCGGCACACAGTTTTAATCTGCCAGGAAGTTTCATAGTATATTATTCCTTGGACTGACTATCTGTCAAAGAGCACAGTGTTCTTTCTGAGTTTTCTGTGTGTGCTTCTACAAATTATTTTGTTTAAATCTGTGGGCATCCTTCTCCCACAGCTGGGCAGTATCTGTAATATAATCTTCATGTGGCAAGACTGGAAACTTGAACTGAAGCTGGTGACCAGCATTTTGAAAACTATCCTTGAAGGCCAATTCGCTTTCTTCTTCAGAATCCAAAGGATTTGTTTATTCAATGTTTTCTTAACTTAGTGTTGACACATGCAGGAGACAACTGTCAGTAATCACAATTCTTGAACTTTGACTTCTCATGGACTACTTGTACTAAAATTCAGGAGATAGAGGGAAAAAAACATCATCAACATACTAATTTACAGGTGATTTCATTCTGTTAATGTCAACAGCCATAGTTTCATTTTAAAAAATCTCAAAAGCAAATCACATTCTAGTGATTATTAAGATTTGCAAGCAAGCTGTAATTGTGGTCCATTGGTTAAATTTCATTTCCACAAAAACAGCACATCAATAGCACCTTCCATTTCAGAAGTGTATGGGGCGTACATTTTACGCAGTTCATCACATATATGTTTTAATATCCAAATGTACATTAGTACTGTATCTTATTTAGTAGAGATGTACTGCTGTTCTTTGGTAAATAAGCTTCTCCATCACCTTATAAAGGAAATGAAGAGTGAAACTGGTCAATATTTTATAATTTGTCGTAAAGAAATGTAACAATGGAAGAAGTCAGCACTACTGAATCTCTCATTCAAAAATGAAATGTACCCTACTGGGTAGTCATTCATAAATTATTTGAGTATCTGATATTGCAGATGTCTCCTAGTGCCCTATGTAATAATATAAACTGTGAAGCAAGTCACCATACACGATAAAATATTTAAATCACTTATATTTTCTTACATAATTACACTGTGCACGATAGTAAGTAAAGATCAAGGCAAGTGTATAGTGCAACTTGAAAAGCACTTATTTTTATATCTACTCATGTGAAGCTATGGAAGAGAGAGAGAGAGAGAGAGAGAGAGAGAGAGAGAGAGAGAGAGAGAGAGAGAGAGAGAGAGAGAGTGTGTGTGTAAAGGGGAGAGGGAGACAAAGAGAGAGAGAGAGGGAGAGAGAGAGAGGGGGGGGGGGGAGAGAGAGAGAGAGAGAGAGAGAGAGAGAGAGAGAGAGAGAGAGAGAGAGAGAGAGAGAGAGAGAGAGAGAGAAAGAGAGAGAGAGAGAAGCAATATTTGTGTAGATGGAGGAAAGAATAAACTAAATAGGAACAGTAAAATGAATATTAACAACTAATCAGTAACTGTTAATTTCCTCCTCATTCTTTATGTTCATGTCTCCCTTGAACATTTTATGTTTACTTACCCACTACTGCCCAGTACACAGACCATTTTTCTATCTTTTTCTGGCTGCCAAATCAATTGTGTACTTTTTAAAAGAGTGATAGAATCTTTGTAATCATGCATATTTTTAAGAGTTATATTTTTATGGACACATTATGTTCTCATCAAATACCACAGAACAGAAGTGAGTCAAACTTACAAAAACATGCAATTTGGCAAAAGATTTTTTTACTTATTACAGTAAGTAGAATTTCACATATTCTTACTACAGTAAACTATGCAACTTCTCACTATAACCATGACCTGAGCCCATAAATCGTACGATTCTATAATCTTCACTATGACTAAAAACAAATTCAATTCTCACATATATTGTATACAATGTAAATCTTTATGAGATGGATCATGCAAATGACATGTTCATCCAGTTCAGTGGCATTATAATTCACCAGTGGGTGTAATGTAAATAGGTGCAAAGTCTTTGCTGTTATCTTGCTCTAAAGTGATGCTTTGTTGATTGTCCAGATCTAAAACAGAAAGATATATTAATAAAATTCCTTATTATTTCCTGCTACAATAATTTCATCGATATCCCACAACTACAACAGTAAATAAATAAGAAACAGCTTACATTGTAACATAGATCAAAAGTTAAATAGTGCTTCACATATACTCCAAACCTGTACGTGATGTTTCTCAAGTGGGTGCTAAGTAATACTTATAGTTGCTGATAGCTGTGTAGTGTACACACAAAAACAAAAATAGTTGGGTACGAATTTTCTCTGATAGCAATTTCATGAAAATGGCTCTCATTGTAACGATAATAATTTTTTGTATGGGTGATAGAATTCTGCTCAAAGTACACTATAGTAACCAATATTATACATCAACTAAATTCTTAAATCAGAAATGACTACCACAACATTTCAAGGCTCAGATGGAGAACTGATTGACACTATGGATAGACTTAAGTCCCACATGACAAGAGAATACTGAAGGCCATGTGTACTTCATGAAAGAATCACAAAATATGAAGGTGCACAAAAAAAAAGAATGACTAAAAGTCTCTTTTTCCTAACTATAGTGTACAACTGCATGATAATCCATACAAATGCTAAGAAATACTATCCTAGATATCTCAGTCAAATACCCAATGAAGCTGCATGGATGTGCTGTTTCTCACTATGGTGATTTTGAATTGAGAAGATAAATGATTTAAAAATATCACTTGACTAAAAATGTTTCAAAAGCTCACTCATCTTTTGGCTGTCAGATCAGTCTCATTACATCTGTTCTCAGGTTGGAAGAAACATTGTAACACACGACTCAGATGAAGACTATCTCAAGGCATCCTCAACCCATAGGCTGATTTTAACAGTATAGTCCTATAGGAGGTGGTACATCTTTCCCTTCTTCCAACCATGAAACTGTCTTCTTTAGTCAGTTATGAAGGGCTTACTACTTAACATGGGCTCTGAACCAAGAATTATCTTGGCAATTTTCACATTAATAAATCAATACCAGAGGTTAAAATACACTGACAGGAGAAAAAATTACAACTCTAAAAATAATTAATGTAGGCCAATGAAATTTTTAAAATACATTTTTCTAGGAAACATGTTTAACCAAACACTGCAAAATCACAGGTTAATGTAAGTGCGAGATAATCCATAGCAAATGTGAAATTCGTGTTTACTAATAACTGCTGTAACAGCTAAATATATGGTTTTAGGGGAATAAACTTATGATAAACATAACAAAAAACAACATTCCTAAATTTCTGTTTAAAAGATGATGCGTGCTGCACCAGTTTGAAAATAAACTCCAACAAAATTTCGTCTTCTCTGGAAACAAAGTTTTTAGGCTTGTGGCTTCAAAATAAATTCAAATGGCACACACATATAAAAAAATTAATGGAACACTAAATAAAATATGTTACAGTCAGCATTTACTCTCTGTCAAAGCAAGTTATAGCACTGTCTGAACTGCCTTCTTTGCCCAATTCCACAACATCCTACTGTACAGAATTATATTCTGGGGTAATACACCACTTAGTTCAGCCATCTTCTTAACTCAAAAAAGAACTGTAAAAGCAATGCCACATGCTTGACAAACAGATCCTTGCAAACCCCTCTTTCAAAAGTTATCAATTCTCCCTCTTCCCTGTATGTATATACTAGAAATCTGTAAATATATTAGAAAGAACTTAAATGACGTAAATGGAAATTTTCATATTCATAAACATGATACAAGACAAAAGGATAAGTTTCATGTCTAGTCAATAATGACATCAACATATAAAACCTTCACAGTAAACAGTGCTATACATATTTACAACAGTCTTCCATATAAAGTAAGAGACATCATCATTCTTACTCTTTCGTAAAACCCTAAGGGCATTCTTATTGGATCATTGCTTCTATTCAGTAGCAGAATTTCAAGAATTTCTAGATCATTTAAGATACAAAAGACTTGCAGTGCAGCTCCTGAAAGAACCTTTGTGGATAAAGTTAAAAATTCATGTATATGCTGAAATAATTACTGTATTCATATATATAATCAATCAATAAATCAAATGCCAGAAAGTTGACTGCACACATGCAAATGCTTTCCATTGTACAGTGCCAGATGTCAGTCTGTGGGATGGATTTCCATGCCTGTTGTACTTGGTCACTCACTACAGGGATGGTTAATGCTGTCTGTGTATGATGCTGGTGTCGTCACCCGATGATGTCCCATGTGTGCTCAATAGGAGACAGATCTGGTGATCGAGCAGGTCAAGACAACATGTCAACAATCTGTAGAGCATGTTGAGTTACAACAGCAGAATGTGGGTGAGCGTTGTCATGTTGGAAAAAATCCTCTGGAATGCTGTTCATGAATGGTAGCACAACAGACCAAATCACCAGGCCGACATACAATTTTGCAGTCAGAGTGCATGGGATAACCGTGTGAGTGCTCCTGCTGTCGTACAAAACCACATCTCAGACCATAACTCCCGGCGTTAGTCCAATGTGTGTAGCACACAGATAGGTGGGTGTTGGTCCTCAACTGGCCATTTCAGGGAGCATGGCTCAGTATTTCTACAGGGGACTTTCAAGAATTTGTGGAGTACATTACATGCCGAGTTGCTTGTTGCACTACACCAGTCAAAAGAGGTCTGACATGACATTAGGAAGTATCCCTTGACTTGTGTCACCTCAGTGTAGTTCTCACAGAAAATACAATACAAATGGCTACAAAAATGTGCAACTGGAAACTTCTAGCTGAATCTGACCACTTGTTCATTGCATCTAGATCAATGGTTTCTAATTACTGAACAAATACACTCAGTGATTCCAACAGCTTCATGTAGCACTACTGAACATGGGCTTGCGTTGTATACTGTCCAGTGAAAACAGTCGGAATGCTTAATAAACATCTTCATATATAAGTTCCAAATTCCTTTATATCAGTAACTGTAAATACACACCTACAACTAGGGACAGTAAAGTTATGCATAAACATGACAGATAACTCAATCAGCAGTTTTTACTGACATAACATAAAATCGGTAGCTTCTACAAAATTTCTCCATTTCCATTTAAAAATCTTGTAAATCTGTAGGCACCAGTTTTCTGGTATAGATAACTGGAGGTTATTTAATGTCGGCCATGGCTATTTCTTAACGACTCGGGAGCAAGGTTGCAGTATGAATGAATTGTGAATCACAAACTGATGTGTTTAATTTTCATATACCACTGAGCCCATGTAAGTGAATGATAAACTGGTTTAGAATGGGTCAACTACCAGCCCATATAAGCAAATGATCAAGATTTTTAGAATGGGTCAACTGTCAAACTCTCAGTAAACTGTCTCAACGGTTTAAAGGCAGGCAATGGAGGCATTTGTTTATACATTATTAGTTAAGTATGGAAAAAAGGTTAAGGTAAACATGTTCTATTTGTTCCCTAGTAATGGTAACACCAGCTTGGAACATCAACAAATTTAGGGAAAGGATACATTGTTACTCACCATATAAATGACCTGTTGAGTTGCAGACAGGCACAGCAAGAAGACGGTTACACATCAATAGCTTTTGGCCATGCCTTCTTCAGCAAAGAAAACACACACACACATTGACACAAGTAAGCACACTTCCTGCACACGCCACTGCTATCACTGGCAGCTCCAACCAGAATGCGACTGTCACATGAATAACAATAAGGAATGGAGAAGTTGTGACGAAGCAAGCTGCGATATTTTCACTTCCCTCTTGTTTTGCCATCTGCGTCCTTAATTTCATGTTTTCATTTTAAATAATTACCATTAACATACATGAGTATAATCTGCATTTTCATAAAACAGAAAGACTGTCCCTCAGTTCTAAAGAATATAACACCAGATATAATGTTGTGCTTAGTTTTATGTATGTAATTGATTTTCTAATTTATTTTGACTATTCCTGCTGGAAAACCATTCTGGAGTGTAATGAGCAGTCTTCAAAAAGGAGGTAAGAAAGAAATGACAATTATTTTGGACAGGTCAGGAAAACTGCTGGTGAATCCTGCAGATGCCTAGGGCAGATGGAGGGAATATTTTGAAGAGTTGCTCAATGTAGTTGGAAATACGATCAGCCATGTTTCAGATTTCGAGGTAGAATGGGATAGGAATGATGATGGAAATAGGATCACATTTGAGCGAGTGGAGAAAATGGTCAATAGATTGCAGTGCAATAAAGCAGCTGGGGTGGATGAAATTAAGTCGAAACTCATCAAATACAGTGGAACGTCAGGTGTTAAATGGCTACATCGGATAATTGAAATGGCCTGGGAGTCAGGACAGGTTCCATCAGACTGGACAAAAGCAGTAATCACACCAATCTTTAAACATGGAAACAGAAAAGATTGTAACAACTACAGAGGTATCAGCGTAGTGGGTAAAATCTTCTCAGGTATTGTTGAAAGGAAAGTGCGAGTATTAGTTGAGGACCAATCGGATGAAAATCAGTGTGGGTTTAGGCCTCTTAGAGGTTGTCAGGACCAGATCTTTAGCTTACGGCAAATAATGGAGAAGTGTTATGAGTGGAACAGGGAACTGTATCTATGCTTTTTAGATCTAGTAAAGGCATATGACCGGGTTCCTAGGAGGAAGTTATTGTCTGTTCTACGAGATTATGGAATAGGAGGCAAACTTTTGCAAGCAATTAAAGGTCTTTACATGGATAGTCAGGCAGCAGTTAGAGTTGACGGTAAATTGAATTCATGGTTCAGAGTAGTTTCAGGGGTAAGACAAGGCTGCAACCTGTCTCCACTGTTGTTCATAGTATTTATGGATCATATGTTGAAAACAGTAGACTGGCTGGGTGAGATCAAGATATGTGAACACAAATTAAGCAGTCTTGCATATGCGGATGACATAGTTGTGATGGCAGATTCGATTGAAAGTTTGCAAAGTAATATTTCAGAGCTAGATCAGAAATGTAAGGACTATGGTATGAAGATTAGCATCTCCAAAACGAAAGTAATGTCAGTGGGAAAGAAATATAAACGGATTGAGTGCCAAATAGGAGGAGCAAAGTTAGAACAGGTGGACAGTTTCAAGCACTTAGGATGCATATTCTCACAGGATGGCAACATAGTGAAAGAACTGGAAGCAAGGTGTAGCAAAGATAATGCAGTGAGCGCTCAGCTACGATCTACTCTCTTCTGCAAGAAGGAAGTCAGTACCAAGACTAAGTTATCTGTGCATCGTTCAATGTTTCTACCAACTTTGTTGTATGGGAGCGAAAGCTGGGTGGATTCAGGTTACCTTATCAACAAGGTTGAGGTTACGGATATGAAAGTAGCTAGGATGATTGCAGGTACTAGTAGATGGGAACAATGGCAAGAGGGTGTCCACAATCAGGAAATCAAAGAAAAACTGGGAATGAACTCTATAGATGTAGCAGTCAGGATGAACAGGCTTAGATGGTGGGGTCATGTTCCACGCATGGGAGATGCAAGGTTACCCAAGAGACTCATGGGTTCAGCAGTAGAGGGTAGGAGGAGTTGAGGCAGACCAAGGAGAAGGTAACTGGATTCGGTTAAGAACGATTTTGAAGTAATAGGTTTAACATCAGAAGAGACACCAATATTAGCACTGAATAGGGGATCATGGAGGAATTTTATAAGGGGGCTATGCTCCAGACTGAACGCTGAAAGGCATAATCAGTCTTAAATGATGATGATGATGATGATGATGATGATGATGATGATGATGATGATATTCCTGGTTAATGTCTTTCATTATAGAGTGAAATCAGTAATTGTTTCATAATGTAGATATTATTGTTGACTTGTAAACACATTTATATTCTATAATAATGATAAACATTTGGATAAATAATCACTAGGATTCTTGAAGTATTTATCTGGCTCTATTCAAAAACATGTTAGCAAAGCCAGCTCTTAATTAATTCCAAAGTAATTACCAGTTTCATCAAAAGTATTGTTTGCTTACCTATATCTGTTAATCTCATCATTCAAACAAATAATACAGCTTAACCCTTGTAGTAGAAGAAACTGTTAAAAAGACAGAATTTTCCATGTATTCAATTAATTTAATGAGTTATGTTTTAATTGTAATTTCTGCAACTTAAACATTGAACAATGTGTAGTTCCAATGCCTATTATTGTGATGATGTATAAAGGTCTGATTTTTGGTCCTGCAACATTCAGACAAGAAACCCGTGCTGGTTAGGTCAACAACAATGCATCAACTTATCAGTGAAATAAGTGTAAGACAAATAGGTCATGTGTTGAAACAATGACAGTGCCTGTACAATACGTACTATATTATTCTGCAAGAAATGTGAACTGCGCAGTTCATTTGCTTGCAACCTATTAATGAGGCTTATCAAAGTTAACCAGAAGTGGACTGGCCATATCGCTGTGAATTATTGGGGGGGGGGGGGGGGGAGTCCTAAATAGTGAAAGTAAAGAACTGTAGAAATGTGAAACACCGCAACTGTGCACCTGTCAGTTACATCACTTAAAGTAGTCAATGTTGAACTTCCAGTCTCCATTTTTCAGCCTGTATCACAATGCAGTATGTCGACACTGAGGACCATCAACGAAGAGTTAAGGCAGGGGAACGTCACAAGGTGAAGGGGCAGGAAGGCAGGGTATGGGTGGGAGAGAGAAGAGCACTGTCTGGTGGTACATGCAAGAACTAGAGACTGCCAGGCATGCCATTGTGTGGTGGGGTGTGAGGAAAAAAAGGCAAAAGGTGTTAATGTGTAACAGTCTTTTCATTTAAAATGTAGCAGTCCTTTCATTGAGCCTGCCTGTAACGCAACAGTTCAGCCTTACAGTGAGCAGCAATCTATCTTTTTCATAACACTGTCGATATTCTGTTACAAATATTGTTTGATATGTTTGTATGTATTTTTGATAGCAAATAAATGTTGATGTTTTGAAATATTTGTGGCGGTGGTGGTTAGTGTTTAACTTACCGTCAACAACGAGGTCATTATAGATGGAGCGCAAGCTCAGGTTATGGAAGGATTGGAAAGGAAATCGGCCGTGCCCTTTCAAAGGAACCATCCCGGCATTTGACTGAAACGTCTGAAATATTGTTTCACTTCTCAGCACTTTAACATACCAAACTGATCGAGAACATATCTTATGAAGTTTTCTTTGGCTATTAATAACCTTTATTATTGGTTCCTCAATTATGATACTATACACCTGCTTGAAACCATCATTTTATTAATTCGTTTTTAAAGTAACAGTGCCTTTAGCATGAAACCACTGATGCTGTTGCAAGACAGACATCTGGTGATACACTGAGGTACTTTACGACTAGAGTGCATTGAAGCAATCACTCACAGAGTCCAAAGCAAAAGCTGGCGTGGAGATTGTGTGGTTGTAGGACACTTTGAAATGTACCTTTTTTATTATAGTGGCCATATTGAGGAAATTATTGACAGTAAAAGAAATTATATCTTAAGTTACTGTAACACAAATACGAATTTGTACAACTCTTTTTAAAAGTGGTTTTAAAGTGAAGCCACTGGAACAACATGTAGTTTTGACATAAAATTTATTAAATTTTAGGCCAATTTTTGCTATTATTTATGACTATAATTTGTTTTAAGTATTATGAGTTCATAGAAAGAATGAAAAATAGTAACAGGCCTGATCATGTTTTGCAATCAATGGAGTACGTCGCATGCCTAAAAAAGGACATTGCACAATGTTTCCAAATAATTGATGAGGCAACTATTCGCTTTGATATGCTGTACGCTTGGTATCCCATGTACCTAACACCAACTAATATTCAGCCAATCTGAACATGTCTTAATCTGGCAAAATGTATCATTGATAAATAAATACATCCCTGCAACCTAGGCTGCTTGTCACCTCAAGTATACTACTGATTGCTGCACCATACTCACCATGTTTCAAAAACATTTTTACTTTAGAGTGTCAAATAGTGACAACTCCAGGATGGAAGATCTACAATATAAGAAAAAAGATATATTGCTACTCACCATAAAGATGGCATGTGGAGTTGCAGACAAGTACAACAAAAAGATTGTTACACATTTAGCTTTTGGCTATAACCTTCTTTAGAAAATGGAACACACACACACACACACACACACACACACACACACACACACACACACACACACACACACACACACTCATTCATTGAAATAAGAACACTGTGAATTCATTGTCCCAGGAAGGGGAAACTTTATTGACACATTCCTTGGGTCAGATACATCACATGATCACACTGACAGAACCACAGGCACATAGACACAGGCAACAGAGCATGCACAATGTCGGCAATAGTACAGTGTATATCCACCTTTCGCAGCAATGCAGGCTGCTATTCTCCCATGGAGACGATCATAGAGATGCTGGATATACTCCTGTGGAACGGCTTGCCATGCCATTTCCACCTGGCACCTCAGTTGGACCAGCGTTCGTGCTGGACGTGCAGACCGCGTGAGACGACGCTTCATCCAGTCCCAAACATGCTCAATGGGGGACAGATCCGGTGATCTTGCTGGCCAGGGTAGTTGACTTACACCTTCTAGAGCACGTTGGGTGGCACAGGATACATGCGGACATGCATTGTCCTGTTGGAACAGCAAGTTCCCTTGCCGGTCTAGGAATGGTAGAATGATGGGTTCGATGATGGTTTGGATGTACCGTGCACTATTTAGTGTCCCCTCGATGATCACCAGAGGTGTACGGCCAGTGTAGGAGATCGCTCCCCACACCATGATGCCCTGTGTTGGCCCTGTGTGCCTCGGTCGTATGCAGTCCTGATTGTGGCGCTCACCTGCATGGCGCCAAACACGCATACGACCATCGTTGGCACCAAGGCAGAAGCGACTCTCATCGGTGAAGACGACGCATCTCCATTCGTCCCTCCATTCACGCCTGTCGCGACACCACTGGAGGTGGGCTGCACGATGTTGGGGCGTGAGCGGAAGATGGCCTAACGGTGTGTGGGACCGTAGCCCAGCTTCATGGAGACGGTTGCGAATGGTCCTCGCCGATACCCCAGGAGCAACAGTGTCCCTAATTTGCTGGGAAGTGGCGGTGCAGTCCCCTACGGCACTGCGTAGGATCCTACGGTCTTGGCATGCATCCGTGTGTCGCTGCGGTCCGGTCCCAGGTCGACGGGCACGTGCACCTTCCGCCGACCACTGGCGACAACGTCGATGTACTGTGGAGACCTCACGCCCCACGTGTTGAGCAATTCGGCGGTATGTCCACCCGGCCTCCCGCATGCCCACTATACACCCTCGCTCAAAGTCTGTCAACTGCACATACGGTTCACGTCCACACTGTCGCGGCATGCTCCCAGTGTTAAAGACTGCGATGGAGCTCCGTATGCCACGGCAAACTGGCTGACACTGACGGCGGCGGTGCACAAATGCTGCGCAGCTAGCACCATTCAATGGCCAACACCACGGTTCCTGGTGTGTCCGCTGTGCTGTGCGTGTGATCATTGCTTGTACAGCCATCTCGCAGTGTCCGGAGCAAATATGGTGGGTCTGACACACCGGTGTCAATGTGTTCTTTTTTCCATTTCCAGGAGTGTAGTATCAGGCCTGATCATGTTTTGCAATCAATGGAGTACGTCGCATGCCTAAAAAAGGACATTGCACAATGTTTCCAAATAATTGATGAGGCAACTATTCGCTTTGATATGCTGTACGCTTGGTATCCCATGTACCTAACACCAACTAATATTTAGCCAATTTGAACATGTCTTAATCTGGCAAAATGTATCATTGATAAATAAATACATCCCTGCAACCTAGGCTGCTTGTCACCTCAAGTATACTACTGATTGCTGCACCATACTCACCATGTTTCAAAAACATTTTTACTTAAGAGTGTCAAATAGTGACAACTCCAGGATGGAAGATCTACAATATAAGAAAAAAGATATATTGCTACTCACCATAAAGATGGCATGTGGAGTTGCAGACAAGTACAACAAAAAGATTGTTACACATTTAGCTTTTGGCTATAACCTTCTTTAGAAAATGGAACACATACACACACACACATACACACACACAAACACACACACACACACACACACACACACACACACACACACACACACATTCATTCATTCACACAAGAAAACACACCTCATGTATACATGACTACCATTTCTGCCAGCTTGGAGTCGATGTGTATGTGACGTGTGCTTGCTTGTATGTATGACTGTGTGTGTGGCCTTTCCTGAAGAAGGCTCTGTCTGAAAGCTAAATGTGTAACAGTCGTTTCATTGTGCCTGTCTGCAATGCAATGCGTCATCTTCAAAGGAGTAGCAATGTCACTTTTGCCTTATATTCTTACTTTCGAATCTGCATGATTTTAATGAGCTTGTAACTGACAACTTTGCTGAAGGGAAGGAGAGGAGAATGAATTTTATCTACAAACCTATTAATTAAGGTATGAGTAGTGTTTTAATTAAAAATTATATACCTGAGCGTAAATTTTTATATTTTAGTATTAGAGTAAAGATTGTGTTAGATGAATGTTTCTGTTATGTCACTTTCTAATACTCTAAATTCTATATTTTCATGTTTCTGTTATGTCACTTGCTAATACTCTAAATTCTATATTTTCACCGGTCAAGAAATGTTCTGAAAAGACAACACTTTGCATGTTATTGTTTGGACAAAATATCTTAATCTACAGCCCACTGGTTGGCACTTTTAGTGTTAAAAATAGAAACTGATTTTTGTTTTCACAGCTGAGATACATGTATAATCTTAAAACAATAGTTCATTTCCCGTTTAAAAACTGATGGCTAAATGCAGTGTCAGCCGGTAACAGCTTTATCTGCCGAAGTCATACTTCCTGATCCTTTTGCACACCACATCATGGGGAAAATGTCACATTTTGGAGAGATCTTTTATGTGGTACATAAAACTGCAAAGTTTCTTAGTACACAATAGTAACCACAAAAACCACCAAAGTCAGCACTTTAGCTTTATTGAACACGTGAATCAACATGGCATCTTGTTGTTTTGCTTCTTTCAGTCACTCTGTGTATGCTACAGGTCATACACTTACCAAAGACTTCATTTCATAAAATAGTAAAAATAATTACAAGTCAATATTGCAATAAACATTCCCAATGTCCTCTTCTACTTCCAGAAGCATGTTTGTGTGATATCACGTGTCCTGTGCTGTGACTGACTGACAGATGCAAACCAAGCAGATGCCGTATTGATTTATGTGTTTTTAAAGCTGAGTGCGGTATTTAGAAGTTTTTGTTTTTATATTTATATCTTACAAAAATATGCAGTTTAACTGATATGCAGAATTAATGATCTTTCCAAAATGTGTCACTTTTGGTACAATTTGCTCTGAAAATGTTTTGACATGTATGATGTCAGTGGATAAAATAGTTATCTCTGTTACAATTTAAAACAGTTTGAAGATGGATTCATTATTATGGGAAAAGGAATTGTTAATTATGAAACACAAATTGTTGAAAACATGATGAGAATTACTTCAGGCAGAGGTGAAGGGAACAGTGAAATGCTCTGAGTTGAACCTTCAAACTAGGCAGCCTTCTCTTATGACCATAGGTATGTGGAATTTTGTGTTCACAGCAGTAGGTTCTGGCTTCAGCAATAGGATGGCAATGATAAACTTTATTAATGATGTCATGGCAAAGAGATTGTTATGTAAACTAGAAATGGCAAGTCTCTGCAGTATAGACATTCCGAAACAGTACAACTCCCTTCAAAATTTAGTGAAACAGCAACTTTTCACGCCAATAGAAAATATGGACATTGTAAAATATCTGTTGTTGTATTGAAGGGAGTTTGACTACCATGTTCAAATATACATGCCAAGCAGCAGTATTCACACAATACATGGTGTCCCATGTATCTTTACCACCCCAAATAAGTTTCTGTGCAGAATCAAACTGCAACATGTGTCAAGTAAATTTGATTTAGCTACCAGGAGAACATTAACCAGTATGACTGACTCTTTTGTACCTTTGTTCATTGCAAAGATATTAACAACAATACATCTTTTTTAAATAGTATTCTGTATTTTTTATTTGATAATCCACTTACTCTCCTCAAGATTTGCTTAGAAAAGTGCCACAGTCTACCATTGAAGTAAACATGATTTTATTAAAAATGTAACACAAAAATGACTTTGACTCTCCTGTACAAGCACATAGCACAAGGTACCCTGGGTAATGTAACTCACCCACTTCCTGGACTTTACAGTAAACAAATGGAAACACAAGGATAACGCTGGTCACTCAGTAAACCGTCTTCAGTTGAAGTTTTGTTTCCAAAATGAAATATGAAGTTACAATAATACTTACTTTCGAAAAACTTTCAACTTTGTTAGGATGCAGAGTTATTTCTTTTTTGACTGGTTAATTTCAATAGGTTTGACGTAAAAGCTTTTTAATTAATGGAACAAAGTGAGATGTGTGATGTCCGTAAATGTATTACAAAATTTATTCAGTGATTATGAATTCTTTGCCATCAGCTGCATTAGGTGTAGACCTGCTACCTATTACTGTAACATGAAAATTTGTGCCTATCAGGACTCGAACCCAGAGTTTCCACTTATCATGAGCAGTTGCCAAAACCACTTTGGCTATCCACGCACACTTCCCAGACTAATCCAATTCTCCATATGCCATACTGTTTACTTCACTGATGCTCGCAACATTAACAGGGAGAATGAGACTACAAGGAGTCAAGATCAATGTTGTTATCATCGTCTTGTCCATCTACACATGTTTCACATGGTTCATTTCACAATGTGCTCCTTCAGCCATGCATTCATGTCTGAAGAAACAGACATTGTAAAATAAACTGAAATATCCTACAAGTAATAGGTATATGTTCATTATCAACATAAAACTTATAAACAACAAAATATGACAAAAGCAATTAAACTAGTAAATTGTTGAAAACATGCTGAGAATAACTTCAGGCAAATGTGAAGGGAACAGTGAAATGCACTAGGTTGAGCCTTCAAACTGGGCGGGCTTCTCTTATGACCATAGATATGTAGAATTTTAAGTTCACAGTAGTACGTACTTGCTTCATCAATAGGGTATAAGAGTGTTTTCTGGAAATCATTTTAAATGATTAATTACCTCATTTCGTCCTAATTAAATTATTTTTTCCTTTTGAATTTCAGGATTTTAAAAAAAGTGGACATGAAATTCAAATAATCTGAAAGCCCACTAAAATGCTCCTATTGAGTTGCGTGATGCCTGTGATGTCACTGGCTAGCTCGCTGCTCCTACTGTCATAAAGCTCATTTACAGTGATATCTTGTTTTGCAAGTTACGTTTCAACAAATGGGTTATAAATGGTGTGATGTAACACTCTGTACAAACATATCTACAAAAACTCCTGAAAAACTGATTTTGAGTGTTCCAAAGATTGAGAAGATGCACAATAAGTCATTGTGCTGTACCAATGAAATGTCACCATGCAAATGCAAAATTCCCTAACTTAAGAATGTCCTGCCCTCTGAAGTTGATATTAATTTACTTCCTAGATACGATTTCCCACTGTTGCAAGGAAGGACAGCACCATCGAATGAAATTAAACTCACAGTGAAAATTTGAAGAATTGCCTGTTATTATATACAACACTGTGTGTTTACTTTGGCAGCTCAGTTGGTGGACTACAATAGCTAACAATCAATCATCCATAGGTCAATGCTTCAAATCCTTTCTGAAGGAATATTTTAACTTATTTGTAAAGGCCTCAACAATCCTCTCACATGAAAACGAAATCACATTTGCAAAACTTCACAATACCGGTCAGAAACATAGCATTGTTAAGCTTTCCTTGCTGTTTACATACACTTGCATTCACAACCTCTGCCCACACACGTCACCTTCAAGAAGATTTCTAGTTAATGTGACCAAACACTTTTCACTCTATTGGACACAATCCTTTTTTTCATCTTTGTAGTGTCCACATGGGGTCCTTATCATTTAAAGTTTCATCATCTTACACAAATAAAGAAAGTAAGTCTGCTTCACACACTGATGTTAGTTTCCACTCAAAAATATCACAGCCCTTATGTCTGTGTCAGGTGCATGTTTTATATTTCTCCATATACAAAACCTCATTGTCATACATCTCATTGTACTCTGGGTGTGATGAGAGAGGCCAGCATATGCACACCTTAAAGAGTTTCTCTATGCCGCCGTTGCCAAAGATGACAGCATTGCCTTACTACAGTGCCAGCAGTGCGAGAGTTATATTAGACAGAACTGTGTAGCAAAATTTACAGTCCCTTGTACACTGAGAGAAAGGACTATTATTCTGTACTGTATCGAGTGATATGTTAGTGCTCAGTGGCAATGGCAAATATACACAGACAGTCATACAAACTGTTGGTATAGGGACAGATGCAGCCAGTTTCACAGAACGTTGCATTCAGGTTACCACGTAATTGTGACTTATTTAGTTTCCTAATCGAAAAAAGGTGTTCCACACAAATATGATGATCAGAACATTGTAGCAGTTTTGCAACCTCATTATGGAGACATTAAAACTTCACCTAAGGAAATCAACATAGACACCCTGGACAGTTCTAATCTAAAAGGATTTGTCATTAAAACAGGCCCATCAGTTATACCTGTACATTCACAGGGACACTTTCAACTGAAACAGCAAACTGTCTTGAAAACAGCTCAAGATCAAATGGAAATTTGGCAGTGTCCTCAAAATATTTAGGAACCTATCCTTGCAATTATTTCAAGGCCACAGTGAATTCTTCAGACCTCACATTCTCTTCAATGGCAGTGAACTTTGTGTCCCTCCTATAACAACACTGCATCCCCATCAAATAAGAAAGAAGTGTCCACTTAAAATGCAAGGCCTGCAATCCATTCCAGACATTCTACTTTTCGTTCCTGCACTCCTTTTCCCTTAAAAATTCAACAATAGCAAGTTTTAAGTCAAGTAATTGTTCCAGCATGTCAGCATGTCCCCTGACTTAACCTACATACTTTGCAGAAATATATAAATTTTCATATTGTCCATTCTATTCCATCAACAACTGTTGCAACTGATCAAGGAATAATACGTGTGACTTCAGAAATTTTGCTATTCATGCTGCCAATTTTTTCACATGCTGCATGCCTGCAAATTTAGCACAAAGTGATTCTTGATGTGCAGAACAAGGAATCCTGTCTGTCAATCATCGTAAATTTTTGTTCTTTCATTGCCACCTAAATCTTTAAATTCTTTCTGCATGGCACTGTAATGTTGTCTGATAGCAAATTTGTAGTGCCCATTGCTTATGTGACTGCATAAGATACACTGAGAATTCTCATCCCTCTCTTCTGTCATTCCAATTAAGTTTTAAAAGTTGTGATAATAGATCACTAGACTGTCTCTTTTTGTGCACACTGCCACTGGACCTATGATGGTCCTACATACCGTGAACAAATAGCAGAAGGTAAACAGAGCTGAAGAGAGCTGTAACAAACAAAAAATGCCACACTGCGATACTCAGTGAAGTGCCATGCTGTTGTGGGTACTTCCAAAAAGGACATAGCAAAGCTGAGATGGGCCAGGCCTTCGCCCGCACACAGCCCACACACTCCGTTTGTGTGAAGTTCACCATGCCACAGCCACTTCTGATGTACACTTCCCTCTCACCAGGCATGTATTTCATATTAAATTCTTTAGTATTTTCTTTCCAGTTTTGGAACAGAGAAACATCACCATTATCATGTGTGTCACTGCATGGCCATCACATATGCTGCAATACATTTTAGATTTCCATCACACCACTTCTCACACATCTAGACATAATTATATTAAACATTTGGGTAAATATGAGGTGAAATGAATTCCATAATGAACCAACCAGCACACGACAGCACCAGTACATAACATCTACACATCAATTCGCAGTCAAGTTAGAGAAGGATAAAAGGATGAGCACTACAAAATGGAACACACAGTGGACACATCTGCATGCACAGTACAGTGTGGCAATATTTCACCTACCTTGCTGACAGCATACCCAGGAGGGTCAAAGGGTATTATAACACACAGGGTGAAGCAACATGGTATTGAATGGTAGCCAATAGCAGATTTGGAGTTGTCCAGTGCGTATTTTCCAAAAAAAAAACTGCCTTTATTTAGGTAACTGTGTTTGTTTTCATTTCACAGTGAAGCTAAAATTATTTCCTTAAGGCTTGTTATTTCATTCCTCTATCCTACCGGATATGAGTCCACACACATTCATAGATATGCAGCTGGCGTAAATCTTTGTTTGAGTAGTTTGTGTAAGAGCCAATACAACCCTCAATAATTCTGATACAAATTACCAGTTTAATTTTATCTTGGTGGAATTCTTGACAAGTTCTTAGTAGAATTTGAACTGAACCAGCACTGCACTTAGCAATTATTTATTGAATATGCTTTTTGCGGGGAGGGGAGGGGGGGGGGGGGGGGTGGAGAAATCACCCCTGGAGACACAGAGAACATACATCATGCCCATTTATATGGTGATTAGCAGAAATAGCAGAACATCTGTTTACATTATCAGATATCAAACAGAATATTGGGTTGAACAACTTTCCGCTTTGATAATTATGGTCCTATTGGTAACGGAGTACTTTCACCTTCCAGTATGTGAGTTTATTCAGCCAACCAGTAATGGCAGTAGCAACAATCTGGAAGCCAAATGATATGCTATCATTCACCTGTAGCTATATCAAATATTGTGCCTTAAAATCACAAAGGGTTTGCTATTGTTCCCACAACTCAAATATGTATAATTAAACCATTTGTGTCATCTGATGAGCCTACCTCATCATACTGCTCTCGGATGTTGTAACACTATTAGTGATATTACCTATAATGCTCTTATCTAACTTCTTTGTCTGTTTTTACTTAATGTGACTTCTGTATAACTATGCTCTTTGATGTATCATTGACGTAAATGTTTTATTCTTCATTTATGATACTTTATGTAATTGTATTTAATGTGTGGATGTAATTTCAAAATTAATGTCCTGTAGAAGAAATAAAAAGTTAAAACTTTAATTGTAAATTGTAATACTGGCTCATGCACAGGGAAAGTAGGTTTTTAATCATGTAAAACTTGGCGGTACGTCCCTCCACAATGGAACCGGCTAGGTGGCAATAGAAAAGGTGGATCTGGCGGTTGAACTGCAAGACCCCTATGTGGCATGAGTTAATTGGTGGCTAGCAGGCAAAAGCCAACATTAAGAAGATAATTTTCAGAGCTTGTTCCACAGGAAGAGTCATGCATAATTTTGCCACATTTTTTTGAATATCACAGGAGATTGACACTGCAACCACCTTCATCTCAAATTATCGGTTGAGTACTCTATAACTGCATGAACCAGTTATGTGGTTTTGTTTTCAATAACAATTTTATGTTCTGTAAATTTTGTGCTGAGCTTCTGTATTTTATCCTTAGTTGTTTACCTAGACACAGTCCTATCCAAAGAGCTATGATAAATCTGAGTATCCTAACTTACTGAACTCAAAAGTAATAATATTTTCTAACAAAAGTTAATAAACTTTGTGGAGTTGTAAAGTACATAATTATTTAGTGTTCATAAGTTTCAAAACACACCACACAGTTTTCATAAATGGAGAGTTAATTTTTTATCAAAGTATGATTACTAAGAGAAGACTAAGTATTCAGCTCACAGATTCTTCTTACTGAAACAATAGCGTTTACAATTTTATGTGTTATGTAGTTAATAGTGTTTCCCATATTGTGTTGTCAATAAATTGTGCAATCTAGAATAAACAACTGGCTACAAATATTTAAGCTCTATCAGAGTCAGGTATCACATCTTCCATCTCAGCTAAACAGATAAGGAAGTTAATATTCCTTGAGAATGCAAATAATAATCAGTAAAAATGATACACTCACTTTATAGCTATTTCAATAGCAGTTATTTCCTATAATGAAACCGACAAAAGAACATCTTGTCCAAGTCAGTAGTTCTCCATTGTTGGTAACCATTTACCTGTAATTATCAATAGCTTCCTAATGTAATTTACCGACCTTAAGTGTTATTAAGAGCCGGTTGTGGCCTAAACACTTTAATACTCCACCTATGTATTTCAAGTCAAATCACTGGTACATTAACTGCTAAATTTTGCTACTGTCTTATATCTTAACAGCAAAACAGACGTTCAGAATCAAGTACAGTCAACCCCAATAGCTAATTTTATTTATGAACCATACTAGTACTGGGTACAACTTTGCCTAATTAGGCTGGCAACCATTTCCTTTTATGTAATTACAGTTTACCTGAGTACTAACAAAACCTTGGTTTGATTCCTGTTTATCTTGCTACTGCTTCCCTTCAATAGAAATCTTTAGGGAAATAAAATTAGTCCAATATCTTTCCATTATGCAAGATCATAGTCAAAGAAATATCTTTTCACAGGAATAACATTATTAGTATACTATTAATTTAATAGCAGCCAGTAGTGTTATAGTTACAACTCTACAATGGTACATAGGTGTGGAACCAACCTTCTAAAACAAAACCACGTGGATAAATGGAAATTTAAAGCAAGGAAGTATGAGATCGAAGAGGGAAAAAAATCTATGATGACATGTTACCAACTTTGTATCCATTTTTTGAAACCACCATCCTGGATGCAACACAATTTTCAAATGGAAAGAGGTTGCGCAAGGGGAAACATGATGTCTTTCATTTGAGAATAATTTTATTCATTCTCAAATGATGTTGCATTTTGTACAGAATAAGGCAAGTGCTGGTGACAACACATAAAGGCTACAGGATGTGTTCATCATGTTTTCCAGCATGTTGTAAGGTTGTTGTTATTTGCTCCATCCATTTCTCATGGAGTTTAAACAAGGGATGTATGGGAATGCAAATGCAAACATCAACAATCCACTTTTTGAGGTGCATAAGATTCTTAAATCATCACCGTGTATGCAATTACCCTCACATGTCCCAACATACAGAAATATAATGGACTTCAAATACAGGGCACATGGCAAGTCACTTCACAGGACCCCTACGACTTATCCATCTCTAGAGGAACTATACGTCCAAGTATGCCTAGATAGCTAGCTGAAAGTTAGTTGGAAATGTTCTGTTTTCAGTCAGCAGTCATGGCAAAACTTCTTTGTCTAAGTACTGCAGCTTTTAGTGTACACTGGATGAGGAAGAGCCCAACAATTCAAGATCATACTCCACACCAAACCGTCACTTTTGTGGGGCCAACTACCTTCAATGAATCCATCGAGCGAGTGTTGATATCTGGTCAGTATCTGTGACTTTGACCTCTCTATTCACAGAGATATTAGCTTCACCTGTAAACAATAAGTCAGCGAGGAAGCAAAAGTTTCCTTCCAGTTTGCACCAAGCAAGGTGGTTAGCACACTGAATTCACAATTGGGAGGATGACAGTTCAAATCTGCATCTGACAATCCTGATATAGGTTTTCCATAATTTCCCTTAATCACTCCAATCAGATGCCAGGATGGTTCCTTCAGAAGGACATGGCCTATTTTCTTTGCCATCCTTGAAACAATCTATGCTTGTGCTCTGCGTGTAATGACCTCATTGCAGATAGGATCTTAATTCCTAATGTTCCGTCCTTCTTTCTAGCTTGCATGTCACCCACTCTGCAAGTTGAGCCCGAATGTCTAAGTGAGTGTTAACATTTTTAGTTTGTAAGGGTGAAATTCATGCATGGCCAGAATTCTAATTAATGATGTACAGCTGACCCCAGGGTCCTCAAGATGTGGGAATTTCTGCATTCTGGACTACTACTGAACAACGCCAGTACACAAGTCAATTTTGCTTCATCTGCAGTCATTTTCGATTGCCAGCTAACAGTTTGCTTCTGACAGACCAGTTTCACAAAATTCTGTAGAAAGTTTCACCACCACACTGTGGATAATGGGTGGTCTATCTGAAATGAATTGAGTAAAATCCTCTACAGTAACATGGGTGCTCCTTTCTACTCACACGAGAATATTTCAATGCATTCATCTTGTATTAACACAATCAGTTTTCAAGTCACCTGAAGAAAGAAATGTCACTCATAACTCATGAATGAATAAAGTTATGTTCAAATGAAATGCACCATTGTTTTTGTCTTGTAATTCTCCATCTGTCTGATATGTGTAATGACACTCTCTATTTTACGTTTCAAAATTTAGAGTTGCATCCAAGATGGCAGCTTCCAAAATGGATGACTTTTTATAATATAGCCTCACTGGTTTTCCACTTCTCACATCTCATACTATTAGGCTTTAAGTTTCTGTTCATCCATCTGATTTTGTTTACGGAGTGTGGCAAGTCGCCCAATGTGGCGTTGACTGAAATAAGACTTGCACATGGCAGCCGAACTTTCCTGGATGGGGCCTCCCGGCCAACGACGCAATATGCTCATTTCATTTTAAAATACCGGCACAGTAGCCAACTGCCCTCTGTATTAAAAAAGCTGAGTTAATGGGTCATTGATGATCTTAAACAAGTGTGATGAGACGTCCACCCTGAACAAACAGAAAGAACAATACCGAACAAAAATTTAATTTTAAAAAAAAGTCCCAGTGCTACATACAGTTTTAATCTGCTATAACATTTCATACCAGTGCACACTCCACAACGCGGTGAATATTTCACTCTGAAAAATCATCTGAAATAGCTTCTTCTGAACAACACCTTCTATTCTACAATTGAATTTTTAATTGAAGCTACTACTTTACCTTTAAGCATAGTAACATTTGTTGTGTCAAAAACTAAAATGTTTCTTTTCATTAATTTTATGTCATTGTGCTTCTGTAATGGCTAGCATGAACTCACACACACAAAATTTTTTTGTATATATATGTATCTGTAATGGCTAACATGTACCATACACATCAAAAAAATTGTGTAAACATATGTAGCCTGTAAACTGATTCATTCCACATTTTTTGCATAGAAAGTGTTCAAATGATCCATGAAACACTGAACTGGGGAAAAAGTGATTGTGCTCTGCTGTATCCAGTGGATGTTAGTTAATTTACTAACCTCAATTCAGATAAATGCTAGTATGGTTTTTAATGCAATGTTGTATTCAACAAAATCAATTCACATTCTGAATATTTGGATGTGTTATGGCGCTAACATTGTAACACATTTTATTTCTTGTCTTTTCTTACTAAATTATGTTTGTCTACATAATTAACTGTAATGCTATCTACTTACCGAACAGATGGAAGAAAACAGAAGCTGCTGTTGATTTAGCAGTGGACAGTGAACATAAGTCATCAAATGAGTATGCTTCATCAGACAACCCTACAATTAAACATAATCTGTCCAAAAGATTGTACTTCTTCCTGTCTGAGAGAAATAAAGACAAATCATTGTATACTATGTTCCTCAATTTTGAAGCAAGATCAAAACACAGACTTTAAGTGGGGAAGTCTCATGTACAAATTATGATTTACATACAGGCATGGGCACATGACAGGATAGGAAAATTATGGTAAGGGAAGTTCTGGTAGAATGTAAATAATTTAGGTGCATAGGAGATCAGTCACTGATGCAAAATAGATCACTCAGTGAATAATACTAGCATAGCGTCCTTGATAGGTAGACAAAAATGAATGAAAAATTGCTACTTTCACATGAATCCTTGAGCAAGCCAGAAAACATGTGCACTCTCTCTCTCTCTTTCTCTCTGTCACACACACACACACACACACCCACAACCACACACACACACACACACACACACTCACCTACGTTGTACAGGCACAATATAGGTGTGTGTGTGTGTGTGTGTGTGTGTGTGTGTGTGTGTGTGTGTGTGTGTGTGTGTGTGTTCTCTTGCTCATTATAGGATTTTTCCATCAGTTCACGTTTTTTACATTATTTTTTGTGTGCTTGTTGATGCCTCAAACCTGTATTATTTGTGAATGGTCTCCTTTACTCCTAAAATATTTAGGAAAGGAAAATTCTTATTTTTGAACAGACACCTCATTACTGAATAAAACATCTGGCATGAAAAAATTCATACATAACAAATGGATATGCCATCTGGCTTCAGAATAAATGGCATAATGGAAGATATTTACACAACTGCTTAAAAAGTTTTGCGCTGCCTTAATGGCTTACAAAGTCTATAATTTCTTGAATAGAATCCTCTTTCTTGGCAGGAAATGACAACACAAAACCACCAAATGTAAATAAAGTAAAAGTAAACTTGTATTTGCAAGTCCATTTCAGTATAAAGAACTGTGTCTCCAATTGTGAACAGGACAATAAGGCTTGTGTACACTGTTCACTCTGTCTACATGACTTGAAGAATCAAATCAAGCATGGATCATGTTGACATTGTCATTTTACAGCAGGTTACTGTGGCTGCTGTTGATGAGGTGACTGCAGCTCTGAATAATTGTACCATTTGTCCCTTGAGTGTTGAGCAGAACATATCTTTTTTTAGAAGGCGGCAATCCCTAGTGCATGTAGGTATACATAGTGTAATTTCAAACTACACACTGAATCCACTGCATTAATCATTTGAGCCTTGTTATTAGTGATCCCCAGTAGTAATTAACTGTTCACAATTTTGAGGGTAATGTTTTGCAATTACAAATCAAGACTGAGTATGTTAGAGTGGGGTGGAAAGCTAGGGAAGCTCGAGAAAAATTTTCATTATTATTTAAAAATACGGATTACTCTCATAGCATTGGGCGTGAGACTGTTGGTGGTGGTGTGGTGGATCATTTTTCTAAATTACTGAATCCTTTTTAACATTGTTCCAGGGTGCTGAAAACATTTCCATCAACAGTATGATAAGTTTTTTTGTGGTTCTCAATAATCTTGGTAAAACAGGTGGCCACTTTTAAGGTTACTTAGGTATAATATGTCAGTTCTTGTATCCATTGTGTTGGGGATCCTTAACTGAGATGACAAGTGTTGTTTTGACTGAACATAGCTCCTTATGCAAGTTGTGTGAGAAAATTTTAAGAGAAAGTTTGTTAGCTTATAGTAGCACAGACTGATTGAATATGTACATGAAATATGCATTACAGCCAAAGCCATCAACATTCAGCTTTTGTAATTGGAAGTCATTGCCAACATCTTGTATGGCACGAAATTGAAGAACCGCTTGTGGGTTTTGTACACTGAGAGGCCAATTACGCATGGTGATTTGGACTGTCTAGGTGCAGTCAGATGGAAGTGTCTGATGAATTAACTGAAGGGGTGATCCACCCAGGAATGTTAGCTTGGGAAAGAGGAGTTTGTATTGCTGTGGCTTGCCGGAACATTTTGCTCATCAGTGTCACACTGAGCAGAAGAAGCCAGTAAGCAACTGAGGCTGTAATGGGGTAGGGTATTACTTTTCTCATGTCTTACCCAGAGCTTGTAATAAGCTTCCCTCTCTTTGAGCCTCTCTTAACAATGAACCGGCTTGTGCCTTGCTATATTTGGAGGCAGTAGTTTCCTAATTAAATTATGACTGGTAATTAAGGCACTGGTCTATGTGTAAGTTTTCTGACTTGTGATCCATTACTCAGGCTTGCAGGACATTCAATGGTCAGCCATTATGCTCAGTTGGTTTATTAAGTGTTTATTGTAAAACTGGTGATTTCTCTTGGCCTCTCAATCTCATTGTAGTCAAAGGTCTGAACACTAATCTGCTGCTGGGCTGTGATTTTGTTCAGAATTAATGTTTAGTCTTGGATTACATGACAGGCAATTTCATTTTAAATTCCACCTGCTGCAAAAATTTATGTTGTGCGAGTACTGAAACTTACCAGGTGCCAAGTATGGAGGGTTTACATCACCAATTCATCAACCGCTGAGGTGCACTCTTGGCTTCGTATTTTGCAGGAACTTCTTGATGTTTTAACAGGCATTTCAAGAGTGACCAATACGATAAAGTACCACATTCATCTTTCTGATGAGATCCCCATACCGCTGTCACCTTACATATTATCTCCTCTCAAGATGTGGATCCTCTGTCAACTTGTGGAGAATATGTTGGACAATGGAGTGATTCTGCCATCCAGTTTGCCATACATCTCTCCCATCTTCCTGGTCACTAAGGGGAATGTGTCAGGCTATAGGGCAACTGAGGACTATCCGTCAGGCTATAGGGCAGCTGAGGACTATCATGCTTTACACCACGAGGTCATTTTGCAGTCAGTCCCCCTGTCCAATTTAGACCATCATTTTACCTGATTTGTGGGGGCACAGTATTTTACTCTGCTTGATTGCAATCCCACATATTACCAGATCCTGCTTGCAGACCTTGCGAATACAGTGACCGCTTTTTTGACTGACTGGAATTTGTATGAATTTAACAGAATGTCATCTGGGTTATCCCAAACAGCCACTGTTTTCTCCAAGCTCCTAGATTCTATAACTATCTTGATAATGTGGTCATCTATAATAGGTCATTCTCTGAACACTTTGAACACCCGCAGCAACTCTTGGCGAGGTTACGTGAGGATAGACTCACTGTCAAGCCCTCTAAATTTCTTTCTTAGTTCACCTAGTTTCTGCTGTTGGCATTAAGATTGATCACTCACACACCTGCATCATCCATAGTTTCAGAACACCCAAGACCGAGAAGGGAATAGCCCATTTTGTTGGTATGAGCAACTTAGGAAATTTGCTGTTCGCTTGAACCAGCTGCTTCCAATGCCTTGAAGTAAGCATTTGGTAACACCGCTGTCTTAGTGGTTCTTGACTTTGAGTGACTATTCATTGTTCAGACTGATCTTTCAAACTAGGTTGCTGCAACCATGGACCAACTGCTGCAGGAGCAGGATGGTGATAATTGCCCAGTCGCATACGCACCGAGGTCCTGTCTCCAGCTGAGGCTAGGTATTAATCTACGAGTTGGCTCTTACTGTACTTTTCGCCCTAGACAAATTTTAATTCTATTTGGAACACAAGGAGTTTACATTCAAAATGAAGAATTGATAGCTGGAGTTCCCAACTAAATTGCAGGCCTGGAGGAAAACTATTTTTGAGATGGGATCAAGACACTGGACCAAGGGTATTAATCTACAAGGAGACTACATTGACACAATAAAAAAAGTTTGAGTGATGAAAGTACTTTTTTTCTATGTGAGTTCAGGCTTTCTCAGCGAATTTCATACATGAAGTCTTCACGGGTTGTCAGCCGAGTAGTATCGTCCTCTCGAAGCAACGTTTCGATGGAATCATCTTCAGGCAAAGTGTCGGCATATCGTCTGTCATGAACTGATATCTCTGCTGGATCGCTCTCTGCTTCCCGCTGTCAGCCAATCACGTGCCCGTGGAATCACCCGATGCACCTGGAGTGGCCAGTGGTGGGAGGGCAGGCGTGAGCGGGGCTCGTGTCCTGGCGTCCGTCTCTGTCTGCTCTGTCCGTGGCCCTTGGAGGAATGGAAAGTTCTTCTCTGATTTTCCTGATTGCAGGCTAGCAGGCTGCGCTGAGATGGTAGCCACTGTCAGGGTTGATTAGGTTGTCATGTAACCGTATTTCAATGGACTCTTTGACTACTGAGTCCCAAAATCCGTTTGTACTGCATATTTTCTTTGTGTCCTCCAAATCAAAGGCAGCTTCTCGTCAGTACTATGTTCTGCCACAACAGATTTGTTGGTCTGACCCAAGCATACATGCCTGATGTGTTCATTGCATCTCACAGCGTCACAATGAACACATCAGGAATGTACGCTTGGGTCAGACCAACAAATCTGCTGTGGCGGAGCATAGTACTGACGAGAAGTACACAAAGAAAATAAGCAGTACAAACGGATTTTTGGTCTCAATAATCAAAGAGTCCATAGAAATATGGTTACATGACAACCTAATCAACTGCAACAGTAGCTACGATCTCAGCACAGCCTGGGAACCTGCAATCTGGAAAATCGGAAAAGACATTCTGTTCCACCAAGGGCCACAGATGGAGCAGACAGAGATGGATGCCGAGACATGAACCCTGCACACGCGTCACCCCGCCTCCCTCCCCCAGCCCCAGCTTCTCCAGGCACATCGGGCAATTCCACGGGTACGTGATTGGCCGGTAGCAGGAAGTGGAGAGCGGTCTAGCAGCGATATCAGCCCGCGACTGACGATATCCCGACGCTTTGCCTGAAGATGATGGAGACACATTACATCAAATTGTTGCTACGAGACAATGATGCTACTCAGCTGACAACCCATAAATACTTCATATATATACTTTTTTTCTATTCTGTCCCAAGAACTTTTCAAACCACCCTTGTATATAATACATACTGTGACCTAAGGAGCCATTTTTTTTTAAAGTGTGGAATAACTGTAAGACAAAAAGCACCTTATGCTAAAAACAACTTCCTCACCTCAATCAAATTTCATTATTGGAAGCCTCCAACCAACATCAGTCCACCACCTGTATCCTTTCACTTCCAATACACCACAACATATAATACATGAAATGTATTCTTAGTTGGTAATATGTATGATTATCAGCTGTATAGTGTAATTTGTTCAGGTCCAGGACTTGAACCCAGATTTCCGACTTATCATGAGCAGCTGCTTTACCATCACACTCGAACCTGGATTTTCTGCTTATTGGAAACAGTTGTGTTAACATTAGGCTATTCAAGCATGCCTCATGGCCTGACTCAAACTTCCATATGTCATCAACCATGTGTCTACAGTCTGCACTATGCATCCATAATATATATTCCCATTCTGGGGAGACAGTTTAATTCAAAGTTGCTTGCCCAGCATCGGTAGATAAATGCAATATTGCTGTGCTTGTGTTGTTCAAAAGTACAATGCAATGATCCTTCAAACATGCATGCATGCTTTGTACTTGACAACTTCAGATATGTGTCATGTATTTCATAGTGGCTGTGGTCGCCACAATGCCTATTCCTTCTGACATGCATGTATGTCCAAAGGAATATTGTATTGTAATTCTGACCAACACAGGCACAGCAATATCAAATTTATCCACTGACAGTGGGTAAATGACTTTCAGTTAAAATGTATGCCCTGTACAGGAATATACATAATGGATATACCAGTGCAGGTTGCAGACATATGGCTGACATTGTATCGAAAGTCAGTCTGGCCAAGAAGCATGTTTGGATAGCCTAATGGTAGAGTGACTGCTCATGATAAGCAAGAAATCTGGGTTCAAGGCCTGGTCTGGCACAAATGTTCATTGTCGTCATTCCATCATACAGTTATCCTTATCACAACTGCAAATACATTTCATGTATTTTATAAACGGCTGTAATTGCCACAGTGCCTGTTCCTTCTGATATGTATGCTTTTCCTAAGGAAAATCGCATTGTACTTCTGACCAACACAGGTACTGCTATATCATACAAAATATAAGGACAGAAGTTACCACAGACACATACAGAAAGAAAATGACAGACCAACACATCTTCCATATGCTGCTGATCCGCTATATCTAGGCTCCAGGCATGTCTCACTTTGTTAACATGAACAACATCTATGGAAGAAAGCCAGAAAAAAGAGAGCTGAAAATCAACAACCCAGAGTCTCATTAAAGAACTACTACCTGGTTGACACCTGTCTTTTCCTTTAGTCTGAATTGAGTACTGGAGTCTTGGAGTGCAAGTTGAATCTAGAAAAATGGTAAATACTATCTGTAGCAGGAAATATCATATGCTGTGTGAAGAACAATGAAACATGCAACACTAGCTGATGTGAAGAAAAAAATGGATTAACCTTTCATAAAAAAAGATCTATGGGTAACAAATGATAAGGCAGTTAATGTCAACAAATGATGTGCAGACATAACACAACCGAGACACAGAAAAAGAAAATGACCATACAAATTAAAATCAAAACCAGATTAAATCTACTATGAAAGCTACTGTTCTCTCTTAAATTAAAAAAAAATTGAATTTCATGTCTTGAGGCAAGTAAAGATCTTCCAAATGCAATGTTCATTTATTTATACTTATTCCTTATGAGGTCATTAAATTATGACTTTTTTAAACATTGTATTAATGTACAAAGTTCAATACTTACTACTGTTTATATAAATACAGCTATTTTGACCAATTACAGCCTGCATGATAAGGTAATTGTGTTAATGCTCAGTGACAAAGGTTAATACCATCCTCTAACTTACGGTTTCTGCTATCTAAAACCAGTTACTTCATATGCTACTGTTACTGTTTTTTATAAGAACTTACATCTTATTAGCTGGGACTATAACATTCTTAGAATTCTTTCAGTATATACAGACATTTATTTATAAGTAATGATTTTAATTCTGCTCTAAAAGAGCCCAAAGTATATGATCTTAGGGATTCTGGTATTTTGTTGTAGCACACTGAGCCATTAATACATGGACTGGGGTCTATCACTTTAAGTTTGGTTCTCTGCTTGAAATAACTATGCTTATTTCTTATGTTTTACATGTAATAACCCACTGGTTTCTACACATACAGCCCACAGCAGACATAAGTTGGGCACTATGGCAACCATAGTGGACACTGACATTCAAACAATGCACCCACAACTACCTGAGACGGCCACAAGGGCCGGCTTGATCACTGACAGATCACTAAGTCCACTGTGCACGTGCAGCACTATATCAACAAGACCTGACATGGATAAAAGAATACAATGAGGGTAGAACTTTTGGTCAGGATGAAATGATAATCAAATCAAGACCCTACACTGCCGATAGGCATGATATACATTGACAGGGACAGCTGAAAATGTGTGCCCCGATGGGGGGTCAAACCTGGGATCTCCTGCTTACATGGCAGACACTCTCCATCGGAGCCACCAAGGGCACAGAGGATAGTGCAACTGCAGGGACTTATCCCTTGCATGCTCTCCGTAAGACCCACATTCCCAACTTAATATCCACACACTGCATTCGTAGTGCCCCTGCCCATTACACTCATTATTCGCGGCAAACAATCTTACCAAGTCACTGATGGTATCCGTTCTTTTGGACATGTCCAGATTAAATCTACTTCACATGTCCGAAAAAACAGATAATATCTTCATATAGTTAAGGCTTAACATCATTGAGAGTGGTTAGACTGAATTTTTCTCAGCGACACAATGAAGCTGTCCAGTCAGATTTGGCACTGTGGCGACTTGAAGGTCACTATTAATGCACATGCAGTCATAGTCACTTATCCCCTGACTCACCTGGAAGAGTTGCTCATAAAATTGGCTGAAGGCCAATTCTTTTTGAAAACTTACTTTGCCAAATCCTACATTCAGATTCAACTGGCCAAGGCATCAAAACAGTTGTTTCTATCTGTCTCTATCAGTATCAATGGCTAATGTTTCGGGTTGCTGGAGCGCCTGCAATCTTTCAATGTGTTTCAGAACAGGTTATGATGGATCTCTCTAATTGCATTAAATATCTTGATGATACTGTCATGACAGGTGCTACAGAGGAGAATCACCCACATAACCTACTTTCTTTGTTTATTATTCTGAAGGCTGCAGGCCTAGAACGTAATCTCAGTCTCATTTTTTCTAGCCTTACATTGTTTATTTGGGTCACGAAATTTCCTGGCAAGGCATGCACTGCTTGGAACAAAATATCGTCAACATTATAGCTTTGCCCCATCCACCTGGTCTACAAGAACTTCAGGCATTCTTTGCCACAGTGACACACTATCACATTCCCAGAGCAGCTACTATCACCCATCCCTTCCACCTGTTGCTTTGGAAAAGTGCTCCTGTTGTTTTGTCAGCAACCTGTGACCATGCTTTTGTGCAGCTTAAGGATTGTCTTCACTCTGCATCCTATTTTGCAATATTTCAACCCAGCAAGCATCTGGTCCTGGCCACAGACACACGTGTGTAGAAGGTGGGGTGGTCCTGGTCTGTTGCCATTCAGATGGCTCCACATAGTCTACTGCTTTTGCATCAAAAGCATTCAACTTGGCTCAGCAACATTATTCTCAATTGTAAAAAGAACCTCTTGCTTTTGTCCATGTCTCAAAAAAATTTCATGTGTTCTCGTATGGCACAAAATTTAATTACTGACCATAAGCCCTTGGTTTTCTTGTTTAGCCTATTGAATCCTTACTAGCCAAAGCCAATCATCATCTTCAGTGTTGGACTCTGTTCTTGTCCCAGTACAACCCATGCCACAACATGCTAATGCAGATACTCTGTACCAGCTATCCATGGGTCCTGACCTCTCGTTCGATAAGGAGAAACTGCTTTGCTTTCAACTGAATAGAGAGGCGAGGTGGATGGCTTCCCTATCGCCAGATCCTGTATTGCCTCTGCTGTGGCAGCAGACCTGGTGCTCCAGCAGGCCATGCACATGATGCAACATGGCTGGCACAACTGTCTGTTGTGCCAGCCATCAGAACTGCTTTGAATTTTTATGCACTGTGTCACTGCCTCTCCCTCTTGGACAGGGATATTCCACTGTCAACAGAAGGAATTACACCCTGTGTTGTGGTTCCAGTGGCTCTGTAGCAGAAGCTACTCTGCTTATTACATCAGTCACCGGGGATCTCCTGCATTAAACTGTTGGTGTTCCGCCATGTGTTTTGGCTGGGCATCAATTGAAAGGCAGAACAGCTTGTCGCAGCATGCTACACTCTTTATTTACCATGGTCGGCCCCTACACACCCTTGGGAAAGAGTACACACTGATTTTGCTGGTCCTTTTTTGGACACTTGCTGATTATTGGCAATTAATGCTTTCTCTCATTTTCCTTATATAATGTATTGTCCGTCTATGACAGCAGATGTAACTGTCAAGTCCGTGTCAAAGATATTCTCCACAGAAGGCTTACCTTGCACCCTGGTTCTGAACAATGGACTTTTGTACACACAGTGGCATTTGTCATGTCACAGTGCCTCCCTTGCATCTGCAGTTGAACAGTGAGGTGTAGTGGCCTGTAAGAATGTTTCAAACACAGGTGTGCAAGTACATAGAAGATTTCCCAGCTAAGGAGGCTCTCATACTAAATAAATCTCCTACAGAACAATCCCAACTGGAGCCAAGAGTCCCACCAAGCTTCTGTACAGCCATCAGCCACAGACACTGTCCAACCTCTTGCTGCTGGGCAGCTTCCACTACAGGCACAGGTTTTGTCAACATTCACACCCAGCACCCCAGTCTGGGCCAGGACGTTTGGACAGTGTCCTCATTGGATCGCTGCAATTGTACTCAGCCAGTATGGTCACTGTGTCTTTATGATTTGCACCAAAGATCAACACATAGCATGCCACGGAACCAGTTGCATCCCAGAAAGGGCACAGGACTCCTCCTCGGGCTGTGGGCCAAATGCCTCATTCTTCATTGGCCCCAGCCACTCCACAGGTTGAACAGGCCTAGGTTACAAAATTTATTTATTTATTTATTTATTTTTGCCGGACATATCTGCACCTCTGGTATACATTGCAATTGTGTGCAGTACCATAGCACACCACTAGAGGAGTTACAAGAAAATGGATCAGCACATGAATAAATTGAAGTATCACGTAGAATTCATTTTTGGCAGCAACAAATATGTAACAGCAGTGTCAGGTCAATACAAATACTTATTTAGGCTTATCACTTTATTTCAAGTAGTATATATTATTTTAATATCAAACACTACTGCACTTAAAAACTTCAGGTATCTTATGTACATAATGAGTGCTTAGCAATTAAAAACTGTGTGATCCTGGTGGGAGAATTTGCAAAGCTATTAATCTTTACTTTCAAGAAACATTTTCTGTCATACTTAGTACCTTTCTGTAAAACGTGGTACATCAACAACAGCCTGCATTTCCATACCCTCAGCTTTTTCTTCCTGTGCATCCCCCGTAGGTCTTACATCTGCGTCATCTGGTTTTTCTGCACCTTCAAAATAAATATTTGCTGCAAAGATTACATTACTGGAACACACACACACACACACACACACACACACACACACACACACACACACACACACACACAGAGAGAGAGAGAGAGAGAGAGAGAGAGAGAGAGAGAGAGAGAGAGAGCTTACACTCACACACACACAGAGAGAGAGAGAGAGAGAGAGAGAGAGAGAGAGAGCTTACACTCCAATTTTCAATAGGAACTGCTCTATCATATGATCCACCCATGCATGTCTCATAAGTCATAGCATAAAACTGATCTGCTTCTCTCCTAGTTTCCAAAACCCTAGATGACACCTGCTAATTTCTGCACCACTGAATAACATGGAAAGAAGGACATGGTCATAGCTTGTTTAATATCTTTTTTATATGTTAATTGGTTCATTATGATTAGTGTTTTACTTTACTTTTTAATATATCATTTCTCACTAGGCTTTTTTTTTTTTAAATCGGCTCTTTCATGTAAAAAGTGAGTGAGTGAGTGTGTGTGTGTGTGTGTGTGTGTGTGTGTGTGTGTGTGTGTATGTGTGTGTGTGTGTGTGTGTGTGTAAATAAATAAATTTTTTCGAGCTAAGCCTATATGAACTCAGCAGTTGGGCATGTACTAAAATGAGACTCAAGACAACAGCAACAGCATGGAACTTATACTGACTCTGAGAGTCACTGAAGTTATTAGAGACTGAGCACTAGCTCAACAGGAGAAAGATTGGAGAAGAAGCATTGTGGCTTCATCTTAAGTGATTTACAGAAATCACAGAACACCTAAATCAAGCTGGCTGTAGTACTGCAATTTTAACTTTCCTCCTCCCAAAAGTAAATCTACTTCCTTCACATCACTCAATTATCTACCTTTTTCAAAAGCATTCAACCATTCTATCCCTCCAGGTATGTGTCATATGCATAATTAAAGCTTAACCCTTCAGTAGACGCAGGTGATCAGTCAGACGAAGGAGATTATTTTCACATTAATGTAATGTCTGAAACTTGTTTCCAAGAAGCTGTCCGTAGCTCGTGGTCTTACGGTAGTGTTCTTACTTCCTGCTCAAGGAGTCCCGGGCTTGATTGCTGGCAGGGTCAGGGATTTTCTCTGCCTCATGATGACTGGGTGTTGTGTGTGTCTTTCATCGTCATTTCATCAACATTGACTAGCAAGTCACCAAAGTGGCACAACTAAAAAAAAAAAAAAAAAAAAAAGAATTGCAAAACGGCGGTGGAACTTCCCCGCATGGGGCCACCCAGCCAACAATGCCATGCGATCATTTTGTTTCATTTCCAAGAAGCTATCTTCCCAGTACCTTTAAGTGAATGTAATAGGAGTTCTTTGGTGTGATGTATCTGATATTTCAACAATAGCACTTCCGGTTAGCTCACAATAAAGACGTCTAGAGTCTCACAGGCCAGCCGCGTGCACTGGCATCAGTTTACTGTTAGCTCCGCCAAGGTTATTCACAAGCGCGCATATTTGTGGCATCTGCTTACTTTAGTGGTAGAACTGATTTTTTCGTGCTTTGTACCTTGTTTTAGTGTGTTGTACGTGTTGTAACTGCATCATGGCTTAGTCTTACGAGGCACAGGAGAAGAGAAACAGGAACTTGATTGAAGAAGTAATGGTTGAAAGTGACGCTGGTGATTCTGAAGATGGAGAAATTGACTTTGAAGAAATCCAGGACCCAGAGTGGAAAAGTGATTCCAGCACCAAACAAAAAATGTCGAGTCATGAATCAGAAGACAGTGATTGTGATTCTGACAGTGATGTGTTTGTCGGTAAAGATGCAACAGTATGGATCTCACGTGCTCCACCAAAGAACTCCCCCACACATTGTCATAACATCATAACTCATTTACCAAGTGTGAAAGGCACTGCGAAAAGTGCTACAAATCCTCTACAGTGCTGGGAACTGTTTTCTGATGAAAACATTATACACATACGCATTGACTGTACTAATAGGTACATTCAAAGTATCCAGGGAAACTTTTCAACGGAAAGAGATGCACAACAAACTAATAAAGCTGAAATAAAGGCCTTATTGGGATTATTGTATTATGCTCGTGTAATGCATGCCCATCGACTAAGTCTACAAGATTTGTGGCAAACAGATGGCACAGGAGTTGAATTATTTCATCTCACAATGGGCATAAACAGATTTCGTTTTCTCCTTCGATGCCTCAGATTCGACGATAAACAAACGAGAATGGAAAGGGAGAAAACAGATCACGTGGCAGCAATAAGACAGATGTTCAGTCTAATTGTTGAAAACTTTCAGAAGGCTTATACAGTTTCTGAATACGTGACAGTTGACGAAAAACCAGAAGCACTCTGTGGAAGATGCAGATTCCGACTGTACATGCCAAATAAGTCAAACAAGTATGGAGTAAAGATTTTTGCAACATTGGATGCCAGAATGTTTTACACATTCAACATGGAGATGTATGTTGGGCAACGGCCTGAAGGCCCTTGCAGACACGACAACAGACCAGTTGAAGTTGTTCAGAGACTTTGTCAACCTATCCTGAATACAGGCAGCAACATAACTTGCGAGAATTATTTTACAAGTTATGAGCTTGCAAACACATTGATTATGAAGAAGATGACCATCGTTGTTACCCTGAGGAAGAACCAGAGATAAGTCCCAAGGGAATTTATTAACACTAAAAACCAACAAGAAAAGTCATCTATGTTTGGCTTTCAGAAAAATTGAACCTTAGTCTCTTATGTGCCAAAATGAAATAGAGTGGTATTACTACTGTCAATGATGCACCACAATGGAAATATTGACAAAAATACAGGAAATAATAAAAAAAAACAGAAATTATCACTTTATATAACATAACTAAGGGTGGAGTTGACTTTGTAGACGGAATGAGTGCAACTTATAATGTAGCTAGAAAGATAAGAAGATGGCCAATGGTTGTTTTTTTTTAGAGCATCATGAACACAGATGCGATAAATGCTGCTATTATTTTCAGCTCAAATGCTGCTATTATTTTCAGCTCAAATCAGACAGAACAACTGTGAAGAGGAGAGTTTTTGAGGCAGCTTTCTTTTGCACTTCTGCATGGTCATCTTCAGCAAACAGTAATGTCAAAAATATTGCCAAGGAAGATAACTGAGAGGAGAGCTTTGCAGTATGAAAATTTCTTAAGTGGAATCAACTGCGACTTCATGAGGACAGTGTGTGGACTGCAGAAGCAAAAACAGAAAAACAAGATATATTTGTAAGAACTGCAAGAAATACATTTGCCGTGAACATTCTGTTACTGTGTACCAAGACTGTATCGACAAAATATCTGATTGAATACATGCATTATTTTGATAACAACTAAATTTTATGTATCTCCATATGTGTAAATATTTTTGACCAAAACATTAAACTTATCATTTGGCTTGCGTCTGTATAAGTATGGATGGATATGTGTGTGTGTGTGTGTGTGTGTGTGTGTGTGTGTGTGTGTGTGTGTGTGTGAGTATATACCTATCCTTTTTTACCCCAAAGGTAAGTCTTTCCACTCCAGGGATTGGAATGACTCCCCTCTCCCTCAAAACCCACATCCTTTCATCTTTCCCTTTCCTTCCCTCTTTCCTGACGAAGCAACCGCCGGTTGCGAAAGCTCATAATTTTGTATGTGTGTGTTTGTGTGTTATTTTATTGTGCCTGTCTACCGGCGCTTTCCCGCTTGGTAAGTCTTGGAATCTTTGTTTTTAATATATTTTTCCCATGTGGAAGTTTCTTTCTATTAAATTTATCACTTAACTATATTTATTAAACTGATATTTAATGATATTACTTCATTTAATAATGCCTCCCTCCATAATATACATCTAAATGAAAATTCAGAAAGATAGAAACTGCAAGGGTCTGTGAGACCATCTGCATGTACTGCTGACCTATTTCCAGGTGCATGCACTGCCAATTTAAACCTGCCACTGCCTGTACCATACTTTCCCAATTTCTACAAAGGATCTCTTCCTGATCTCTGTTAGCCCAGCCAACCTTCAAGAAAGCTTACAAAGGAAAGTGTTTCAGTCATAATCAGATGCAGTTTCAAAATAAAATCTCTCTGTTCAATAGTGGAGTGTGCACTGGCATAATAATTACATTTCAGACAAAAACTGAATGCTGAAGTGTGATACAGCAGTCAGTGGTAGAGGCAGACTTCAAGAATATGATGCTGGTAGTAGCAGACTTAAACTCTGGCTTGTTCCACAGGACAATGTTGGATAGCCAAGATCATAGACCACCGTAAACAAATTGCCAATGTTAGTATTAAAGTCCAGAGTCTTGCTTTCAGTCTTATTTTGGCAAAGAGCTACATTCAGCGTAGATATCAGCCCTGTTGACATAACATTTTGACTATGTGTTCAATCCTAGTATTCAGACAAACCATTTTAATAATACTTCCCACTGTGGTTAGTCCTACCGAATCTAGCAACATGCATCCACTAGAACTGCAAAAGTAATAAATTATTTTGCAACAGCTTAAAATTTTAAAGCCAGAGTGTTAGCCAATGACATGACATAACCGTCTCACTCCCCTTTAAAATTACATCAGATTTATGTTCTTATGTACTTCTCACACTGTTTGTTTCCAAAGGCCATTTGTACTTCTGTTTGAATCATCTTGTAAATTATTGCCACCTCCCTCTTGCATTTTAGTCTGCTGCACTGCAGCAACAACATAGCTTATATATTGTTTGTTGGTGACATTATAATATGGTCCCTAAAAAGCATTCCATATTTGCCATACACATCCAGCATAGCCTCATTTCACACATCTGTTCATATTATTTTACCTTAACTTTGTCCCATGTGTACCTAGTTTGTTGATAATTCTTATGCATTCCATCACACAATTACTAATTGCTGAAGAATAATCTAATACATTTCCACCACACAATTACTAATTGTTGAAGAGTAAGTAACAGCTTAATGGTGAACTGCAGCCACAATTTATGCTTCTGCATTCTCCAGTAATTTTCCCTCACAATGTTGTGTCAACTTTTACTCAAAGTTCTTTAGGTTAACAGTGTATGTCCCTCACTTGTCTCCCATGAACCATGGACCTTGCCAAGGTGAGGTGGCTTCCATGCCTCAATGATACAGATTGACAAACCCTAGGTGCAACCACAATGGAGAGGCATCTGTGCAGAGGCCACACCAACCAACGTTTCCTACAGAGGGGCAGCAGCCTTTTTAGTAGTTGCTGATGAATGACTGATCTAGCCTTGTAACATGGCCTTGCTGTACTGATATTGCAAATGGCCAAAAGCATGGGAAAGCTACAGCTTTTCCTGAAAGCATGCAGTTCTTTTACATAGCCAAAGGAAGATGCCATCTTCTTGGATAAAAACATTAGAGCAGTAATATAGTTCACCACTCGAATCTACTGGTGGGAAGTATTCAGGAAAATGTTGTCATAAGAAAAACCAAAACTAACATTCTGAAGGATAGAAAGTGGAATGTTAGAGACTGTAATTGGATAAGTAGGTTAGAAAATTTAAAGAGGGGAAATGGATATGTTGAAATTAGTTATAGTGGGCAATAATGAAGTACGATGGCATGAAGAAACGGACTTCTGGTCAGGTGAGTAAAAGATTGTAAATACAAACTTACATAGGGGCAATGAATAAGAAAATAGGAATACTGATAAGCTATTGTGAACAGCATAGTGAACAAATTATCGTAGCCAAAACAGACATGAAGCTAACTCCCACCACAGTAGTACAAGTTTATATGCCAACTAGCTTTGCCAATGATAAAAAAGTTGATAATATGTATGATGAGAAGATAGAAATTGTCTGGTAGTTAAAAGAGATTAAAATGTAATTGCAATGGGGGACTGGAAATCAACAGAAGGGAAAGGAGGAGAAGGAAAAACAGTGGGAGAACCTGGACTGGGTGGAAGGAATGAAAGCAGAAGCTGCCTGGTAAAATTCTGCACAGAGCATAATTTAATCAGTGCTCACAACTTGTTTAACAAACAAATATGAGTGTTGCATAAAGTAAGAGTGCTGGAGAATCTGGAAGGTTTTTGAGTGATTATAGTGGTAACACAGAGAATTCAAAACCAGATTTTATACTGTGAGACATTTCCAGGGGCAGATTTAGACTCTGGGCATAATTTATTAATCATGAGCTGCAGATTAAAACTAAAACAATTGTAAAAAAGGTGGAAATTAACGAGATTGGACCTAGATAAAGTGAATGAACCACTTGTTGTTGATAGCTTTAGATGCACCATTAGGCAACATTGGACTGAAACATGGAAGAGGAATACAATAAGAGATTAATGGATAGCTTTGAGAGATGAAATAGTGAAGGCAGCAGAGGGTCATATAGGTACAAAGACATGGTCTGGTAGAAATCCCTGGTCAACACAGGAGATATTGAGTTCACCTGATGAAAGAAGACACTGTAAAAATGAAACAAATGAAAAAGGTGAAAATGAGATTGAAAGAAAGTGCAAAAAGGCAAAGCACGAATGGCAAGATTGCAGAAGCACACATAACTGTGGGAAAAAGAGATGCTGCTTATAGGAAAACTAAAGAGACCTTTCGAGAAAAGAGTAGCATCTGCATGACAATCACGAGATCATTTGGCAAGCCAGTATTATGCAAAGTGGGGAAAGCTGAAAGGTGGGAGGAATATATAGAAATGCTATATAATACAAAGAGGAAGTAAATGAGGATGAGATGGCTGATATGATACTGTGAGAACAATTCGACAGAACACTGAATGATCTAAGGCAAAGAAAGCATCTGGAATACACATCTCCTCAGGATTATTGATATCCTTGAGTAAGTCAGCTATCATAAAACTATTCCACTTTGTGTGCAAGACCTATGAGACAGGTGAAATACCCTCAGATTTCAAAAAGACTGTAATAATTCCAGTTCCATGGAGGGCAAGTGAAGATATTTGAGAATACTACCAAATCATCAGTTTAATAAGTCAACATTGCAAAAAACTGGCCCAAATTATATATTCAGGGTTGCCACAAGTTTCCCCAATTGAAATTCTCTGATATTTCCCTGATTTTCAGACAAGTTTTAGCATTTCTCCCTGACAAATTTTGAGATCTCAAGGGTAAGTAAAGGCATAAGCTGACAAAAAAATGTAAGGTCTTCTGTATTTGTGGTATCACCACTAAACACCACACCTGCTAGGTGGTAGCCTACCTGCATGTCGCCACTATCAGTGATTGCAGACTGAGTGCCGCCACACGGCAGGTCTAGAGAGACTTCCTGGCACTCGCCCCAGTTTTACAGGCGACTTTGCTAGCGATGGTTCACTGACAAAATACGCTCTCATTTGCGGAGATGATAGTTAGCATGGCCTTCAGCTACGTTATTTGCTACGACCTAGCAAGGCGCCAGTAATCGTACTATTCATATTCTGAATCATGTACCATAAAGAGCGAAATTCTTCATTAATGGATTAAAGTTAAGTATTCCACCAGCTATGTCTGCTTTTCTCAATTCTAATTCCCTTGTCATGTTCCAGACCTCACGCCAGCCTGCGTGAGCTAAAACGCATGCATTTCAGCCTCCTTCAGTATTACGTTGTTGGCTCTCCTGCCAACCACAACAGTATTTCTCCCCCACGTGAGCAAAAATCTTAAGTACTAACATCAACATCTTTTGTAATAAATTGTTTTTAGATGGAGATGGCAAGCAAAATGGTATATGTGTTTCATTAAAACCACTGTTGTTATGTTATTGCAATAAAACAAAATACATTTGGTGACAAAAATTCGCATTTCCTTTGAGTCACTGATTTCTGAAATAACCTCAGAAAAAGTTCAGTCTCTCAAAAGAAGTGAAAAAGGCAGGGAAGAGTTGTGTAAACCAACACTATAGGTGATCACAAATAAAATGTTTGGTCTAAAACTTTCTAATATGAAAACCATTTTCAGATTGCCAAAATGTACTAGAATAAATAAAATGTCTATAAAATGCTGCACTGTACAATGTAATTGCAGTGAGACAGTCACAATTCCTGAAATCCATTGCCTGTGGCCCCTGGCCTGCCTAGGGGAACTGCAGTCCTGGGTCGTTGGATAAAGCACAAAAATCCACCGAATTATGTCACATACAGAGTCTGGTCCAGACCATGGGCAGATCGGTGAGTGTAGATACAACAGGCAGGTCTTGCACATTAGTGGGAAATGGTGGGCTTCATATTGGTAGGCCCAAGCCATTAGAGACACCCACAGAAATGGTTTGCGGTTTTGGCCCATCAGGGAAGTCCACTCTTGTAACCAGTTATTCATGTGTCACAGACACCATGTTGATAAAATGAGACTGTGGTGATCGATCCATGCAACAGATAACTTGCACAAATACTCTGAGAATCAATACTAAAGAGGATACATAGCAACTCACTGTAAAAACGGTCAGTGAGCTGCAGACAGTCATGTAGAAAAGACAATCACACAATCACAACTAAATTTTTGGCCAGTGTCTTTGTCAGAAAATGAGAGCACACACACACATTCACACAATCACTCAGATACAACTGATGCACACATGACCTCCATCTCCAGCCACTGCATCAACAACCTCTGAGAATCAGATCCAAACAAACCTCTCCTCACACCTCCCTGCCCCTCGTCAGCAGCTGCTAGGCTAGTGGCAAGAAGTGGTGGCAGCACTGACTGCTGGCAGAGGAAAGTGGTAGAAAGGGGAGTAGGGAAGCGGTGCACGTACTCAGCTGCACCCAGCCAGCGACAATGCATGGCATCTCAGTAAACAAACCATTTCATCTACGGAGACAAAAACAAGATTTTTTTAGGGTTTTTTTCAAATTTGCCTGATATTCCCATGATTTCCCTAACACAGTTGAAATTCCCTGATTTCCAGAACTTGTGGCAACCCTATTATTGAATAATGTGAAAATCAATAAAAGCCAACAGTGGGAAGAATCAGTTTGGGTTCTAACAAAATGAAGGAACATGTGGTGTAATACTGACCTTTCAGCTTATTCTAGACAGATTAAAGAAAGGCATTTGTAAATTTACACAAAGCTTATGACAATGCTTGCTTGAATACAGTCTTTGAAATTCTGAATGTAGCAAGGATAAAATACAGGAAGTTATTGGTTATTTGTACAGAAAGTAGACAACAGTTATAAGATCTGAAAAAATGAAAGGGAAGCCATAGTTAAGAAGGGAGTGTGATGGGCTTGTAGCCTATCTCCAATGTTAACCAGTCATTTCAGCAAGCAAGAAAATAAGGAAGTTGAAGAGAAATTTGGAAAGGGAATTAAAATTCAGGGAGAAGAACTCTGAGCTTTGTTGATGGCACTATTAGTCTGTTAGAGACTGCAAATGATTTGGAAGAGCAATTAAATGGAATGATACTGTTTGAAAAGAGGTTATAGGATATACATCAACAAAATTAAAACAAGGGAATAGAAAGTAGCTGAACACAATCAGGCAATGCTGATGGAATTAGCTAAGGAAATGAGGAGATTTGTTATTTGGGCACAAAATAACTAATGATGGCTGAATTAGAGAAGGTATAAAATGTAGATTGGTTATAGCAAGAAAAGTATTTCTAAAAAACAGAAATCTGATAACGTTTCATCTAAATTTAAGCATTACGAAGTCCGTTCTGAAGACATTTATCTGGAAATTATATTTGTATAGAAATGAAATGGTTCAGACAAGAAAGGAGCAGAAGCTTTTGAATGAGGTGCTACAGAAGACTGCTGAAGATTATATGGGTATTTCAAGAAGATAATTAATAAAAATTAAATTTATGGCACAACTTGACTAAAAAAAGAAGGGATCAGCTGATATGAGACATCCTGAAGCATCAAGGAATTGTCATTTTGGTAATGGAGGGACCTGGGGAGTGGAAGAGGGGGAGGGAGAGGGATAGGGAGAGGGAGAGGGAGAAGTAAGAATTGCTGAGGGAGACCAAGGCTTTAATACAGCAAGCAGGTTCATATGGATGCATGTTGCACTAGTTATTCAGTGTTGTGGCTTGCACAGGATAGATTAGCATCGAGAGCCGCATCAAACCAGTCTTTGGACTGAAGGCCACTACAGCAACCATGTCGTACTTAAGTAAAAATATAATGTATTCAGTCTCAGGATTCCAACAACTTCCTGCATTTTTTTCCTCCAGCTTGAATGAAAACCAAATACGTGGCTATGGCTGTTTGCAGGAAGCCAGCAGATACTGACCTGTACCTTATTGCACAAAGCTTTCATCATCCAGACCAAAACAAGCAGTTTTAAACATGCTGATACACAGAGCTGAAACTGTTTGTCACAAAGATTACTGAGGTCAGGTATATAAGAAGTGTATTATGGAAGAATAGCTATAGTGATCAAGATGGTTAGCCATCTTGTACAAATGAAAACACAGAGGAACTGAACCATCAGAAGGTGTCTTCAGCCTATAGCACTCGTCCTTTTTTCTGAACTACAACAAATAAAATAGGGTCTTTCTTGGGCAGACATGGCATTCAATCCTTTTTCTGACTACCCACAAAAATTAAAGAGGTGCTGGACCCAGGAAAAAGCAGCCTTTGTCTCTGTGTAGCTGGAATTCATAAAATATCTTGTGAATGTGGTAACAATTAGATTGGTTAGCCAATTCAAAAGATTTTAGAATGAGAGCACTGACACCACATTAAACATTGATTTAAACAAATCTGCTGTTGTCGAACACAGTCTCATGAACAAACATGATCATCAAAGAAGCCATTGAAATTAAAATATTGGGACAGCAGCTACATCCATAGTGGTCCATGGAAATGGGCACTTGATGCTGAAAGGCATTAAATCATTCATGAAATCGGCATTGCTACAAATGTTCTGCAGTCATAGACATTGACATAACCTCTAGTAGTATATGAAGTCATGACATCTAAATGGCATAATGGCACAATTTGGCCAGCTGAATAAAGTATTTAACAGCATACTGAAATTTGATGATGATAATGGAGGAATACAAATCAGGTGCGGCAAGAACTCCGTGAAGCATTTATTCATAATTCTCGGTTTCTTTTAACTGGGTGGTTGGTTGATTCGGGGGGGGGGGGGGATCAAACAGCGAAGTCATCAGTCCCATCGAATTAGAGAAGAAAGTCGGCCATGCCCTTTCATAGGAAGCTTCCCGTCATTTACCTGAAGCGACTTAGGGAAATCACGGAAAACCTAAATCAGAATGGCTGGACATGGTTTGAACTGTCATCCTCCCAAATATGAGTCCAGTGTGCTAGTCACTGTGCCACATCACTCAGTTTTTACCGACACTGAAAAATACATCATGGTAGGAACATGATTGTTGCATCATTACAAAAGGAAAAGTAGCTGTATCACTGGAGTATGAGCTTATTTTAGTAAAAATATTTCCGACAAGTGGTATAATTAGTACAAAAAATACAATTGAGAAGAAAAAAGTTTTATGTGCTCTCTCTCTCTCTCTCTCTCTCTCTCTCTCTCTCTCTCTCTCTCTCTCTCTCTCTCTCTCTCTCTCTCTTGAGTAGTACAGTTATTATTTTTTCTTAATTCACAAAAAATTATAGGAATATTTACAACTGAATACCTCAAAATGAGGATATCTTCTATGAGTGTGGCATAATTATTTTGGTATGGTAATCCTAGAGACACTAAGAGACACCAAGGCCAACATCACAGTCCTCGCACCACCTGCTATTTTTTTTTTTCTTCAAAATGGTTCAGATGGCTCCAAACACTATGGGACTTAACATCTGAGGTCATCAGTCCCCTAGACTTAGAACTACTTCCACCTAACAAACCTAACGACATCACACGCATCCATGCCTGATGCAGAATTCGAACCCGCGACTGTAGCAGCCGTGCGGTTCCAGACAAGCACCTGGAACTCCTCGGCCACAGCGGCCGGCTACTTTTCTTCCTGACGCATTTATCTGTCTTCTTTTGCACCTCCATCTGAACCAACTTTGCAGTAGCGAACTTTCATTGATCTCATTTGCAATAGCTCACACAGATGGAAAATAATACTGAAAAGCCAGTAACTTTCATGTATCAGCATTGCCACTGCAGACCCCTTACACCATATAGCAATCTGTTTTAACAAATTATAAGATAGTTGCTTATCAGTACTTAACTTAGGGATATAAAATGTTTAATCAACTGCAAGTTGATACAGAGTGCAGAATTAGTTAAATTTTAGGTAATTTTGTGCAAATTGTATATAATCGAAAGAATATTTTGCAATAGGGATCTATCGAATGAGGCAGTATAGTTGTTAAGACACTGACATATTCAGGAGGATTGAGTTTTCTCTGTCTGGCCTTGTGATTTAGGTTTCCCAAATCACTTCAGGCAAATGCCGCAACAGTTTCTTTACCAAGGCCACTGCTGACCACGTGTCTATCCTTGTAAAACCACCCACATATATTCTACATGTATGTACATTTCAGCTATTAATTTTCATTGTACACTCCTGGAAATTGAAATAAGAACACCGTGAATTCATTATCCCAGGAAGGGGAAACTTTATTGACACATTCCTGGGGTCAGATACATCACATGATCACACTGACAGAACCACAGGCACATAGACACAGACAAGAGAGCATGCACAATGTCGGAACTAGTACAGTGTATATCCACCTTTCGCAGCAATGCAGGCTGCTATTCTCCCATGGAGACGATCGTAGAGATGCTGGATGTAGTCCTGTGGAACGGCATGCCATGCCATTTCCACCTGGCACCTCAGTTGGACCAGCGTTCGTGCTGGACGTGCAGACCGTGTGAGACGACGCTTCATCCAGTCCCAAACATGCTCAATGGGGGACAGATCCGGAGATCTTGCTGGCCAGGGTAGTTGACTTAACCTTCTAGAGCACGTTGGGTGGCACGGGATACATGCGGACGTGCATTGTCCTGTTGGAACAGCAAGTTCCCTTGCCGGTCTAGGAATGGTAGAACGATGGGTTCGATGACGGTTTGGATGTACCGTGCACTATTCAGTGTCCCCTCGATGATCACCAGAGGTGTAGGGCCAGTGTAGGAGATCGCTCCCCACACCATGATGCCGGGTGTTGGCCCTGTGTGCCTCGGTCGTATGCAGTCCTGATTGTGGCGCTCACCTGCACGGCGCCAAACACGCATACGACCATCATTGGCACCAAGGCAGAAGCGACTCTCATCGCTGAAGACGACACGTCTCCATTCGTCCCTCCATTCACGCCTGTCACGACACCACTGGAGGCGGGCTGCACGATGTTGGGGCTTGAGAAGATGACGGCCTAACGGTGTGCGGGACCGTAGCCCAGCTTCATGGAGACGGTTGCAAATGGTCCTCGCCGATACCCCAGGAGCAACAGTGTCTCTGATTTGCTGGGAAGTGGCGGTGCGGTCCCCTACGGCACTGCGTAGGATCCTACGGTCTTGGCATGCTTCCATGCGTCGCTGCGGTCCGGTCCCAGGTCGACGGGCACGTGCACCTTCCGCCGACCACTGGCGACAACATTGATGTACTGTGGAGACCTCACGCCCCACGTGTTGAGCAATTCGGCGGTACATCCACCTGGCCTCCCGCATGCCCACTATACGCCCTTGCTCAAAGTCCGTCAACTGCACATACGGTTCACATCCACGCTGTCGTGGCATGCTCCCAGTGTTAAAGACTGCGATGGAGCTCCGTATGCCATGGCAAACTGGCTGACACTGACGGCGGCGGTGCACAAATGCTGCACAGCTAGCGCCATTCGACGGCCAACACCGCGGTTCCTGGTGTGTCCGCTGTGCCGTGTGTGTGATCATTGCTTGTACAGCCCTCTCGCAGTGTCCGGAGCAAGTATGGTGGGTCTGACACACCGGTGTCAATGTATTCCTTTTTCCATTTCCAGGAGTGTATTATGATCACAAATCCTGTATCATTGTAAGATAATCCATGGATGAATAAATAAATACCTTGACCCATTCCAAAATCATGCAAGTTCTACTTTCACATCAAGGTCAGCAGAACACGATCGATGAATGAGATGAAAATAGCTTTTCAAAGTATTATTTAGGAATAAAGGAGACAAATCACCAAAAGGCAGAAGTGCTGCATCATCGATAACCATACAAACAAATGGTATGGAGCCTGGCTAGCTTTCAGAATACACTTCCTTTCTCTAGCTGGGCTCACCCTACCACACACCCTTGATTTTACCCCAGAACATTCACTATGGGCCAGTGAAGAGCTGGCAGTCAACTGACCACAATGTAGGGAGACAGGTGTGTGCAAGTGAGTGTGTGTTTTTCCTACAGCTAGAAAACAGAAGCATATTCTGAAAGCTAGCCAAGCTCCATACTTTCTTTTTGTGTGCTTATTGATGATGCAGTGTTTCTGTCTTTCAGTGAGTCATCTCCTTTATTTCTAAATAATTCATAATTTTCAAACAGAAATTTCCACAGATTATTTTTCCAAGTCTTAGCTGGGAATAATGATAAATTGAAAGCTATTTTACGCACACACACACACACACACACACACACACACACACACACACACACACACACACACACACAAGTATCTCAAGTACAAGAATACATTTCTTGGACATCTGATCTCTATGTTCCCTATCACATGCAGTTTTAGCTCTATGTATTAGAACATTTAAAATTGCTTTCTTGTGGGTTGCATGATGAAAAAGCTTTGTGCACTGAGACATAGGTCAATATGTGTTGGCTTCCACTAAACACAGTGCTCTAGCAGTCCAACCGATTTTCCTTCAAACAGCACGTCTAAAAATGGTAATTTTCCTTCTCTATCCATCTCAGTTGTGGTTTCAATATTTTGGTGCATTCTATTCATATGATCAATGAACAGGTTAGCATATGGAAGCCCCATGAATTTGTGGAGTCTCCATGGTGTAATTTGGCTAACTAAATAAAGCACTTATGGGCTACTGAAATCTCCTGACAATGGCGATGCAGAAAGTTGCTGAAGGCCTGAGACTGAATACAAATCTGACATGGTAAGAAATAGAGGAAGCATGTATTCAAGACATTCATTGCAAAAAACTTTGTTATCAACCCAGGATTATGGCAGTTTGCAGCTAAGTACCGAGCTTCTGGACAGTGTTCAAAGCATTGTAACCAAACTTGACAGAAGTGAATCAAAGTGTCTCATGTTTATTTTGTGTTAGTCGGGGTCTTTCTTTGACTGAGTCATTTTGAGTGAAATCCTTCATAATGTAAGTGGTCTATATGTACAACTTGATAAAGGCAAATATAATAGTGATGGAGACGTTTGAATATTTTAATCCATAATGCGGTCACACAGCAAAGACAATTTAAGTAAGACTGTCACATTTAACTCAACAACTGAAGAACACATAGTGAGGTTTTGCAAATGTAATCAAGATAATGTTATAATCAAGAACCTCAAAAAATTACGGAAATGCTAAGACAAAATAATATATCTTGATACAAATACAATGAAATATGAGTAAAAAAGTAGCAATACCAATGGTATCATTAGGCAATGAACACACTGCCTGAAATTTCACAGGGAACTGGAAGAGCATCCCGAAAGGTGTTTTAAATACAACCTCTAAAGTAAGCAAATATCACTGGAGGAAGAGCTTGGTAATCTGATGATGATCTAGTTTAACTCCCAACTATATCTGAGTGAAATACAGGTCTTCCTCCACTTTTCCTTTTGTCTTTATCCTATACCTACATGAGGTCAGCATGGTTATTATTGAATTTGGCAATTTATTATTTAACACAATATGACATTAAAATTTAAGTTATTCACGGGCAGCTAGTTGAGAATATGTATGAACTTCGAATGACAAACCGTCTCGTTCTGCATATGGATTCAAACCCAGGTCATGCAGACTAAGCAAACATTTTGTGACTGACAGAGACTAACACTCATTCCTGACTAGGCATACAGAGAGTGATATACCTCGATTTTAGACAGTATCAGTTGGCAAACATCAATTTTAAATTACATAACGTTAACATTTTTAACGCACACGAATTCCTACCCAGCATCTATTGCCCCTGTTAATGAACTAGGAGAGATGTTAAATATTGCTTCTTCACAAGTAACTTACTTGAAATGCCATGAAGTAAAGCTTTGTCGTGCAGAGATACATCGACAGAGAGCATCCCAGACGTGCTCGATGGGGTTTAGGTCTGGAGAGCAGGTGGGCCACTCCATTCGCCTGATATCTTCCGTTTCAAGGTACTCCTCCACGATAGCAACTCGATGGGGCCGTGTGTTATCATCCATCAGGAGGAATGTGGGACCCACTGCACCCCTGAAAAGACGGACATACTGGTGCAAAATGATGTCCCAATACACCTGACCTGTTACAGTTCCTCCGTCAAAGATATGTAGGGGTGTACGTGCGCAAATCATAATCCCACCCCACACCATAAAACCACGACCTCCATATAGGTCCCTTTCGAGGACATTAAGGGGTTGATATCTGGTTCCTGGTTCACTCCAGATGAAAACCCGGCGAGAATCACTGTTCAGAATATACCTGGACCCGTCCGTGAACATAACCTGGGACAACTCTTCCAATGACCATGTACTGTGTTCTTGACACCAGGCTTCACGGGCTCTCCTGTGACCAGGGTTCAGTGGAATGCACCCTGCAGGTCTCCGGGCGAATAAACCATGACTGTTACGACAAGAAATGAAGAATGAATTGATTGTTGGTGTTAATAACGATCATCCTCCTTTACCTCCTCTGCATTACTGCAGATGACGTGTGACTGAGCACATTTGTTCTGTGCATGCTGTACATGTGATCACGCTGTAGCCAAATCCTTAATCTCACACAGTACACCGAAGAAAGCTATCAGAGAGGAGAAGTAGCTGGGGTCGCATTCCTCGATCTCAGTGCCGCATATGACACAGTTAACAATAAGTTGCTTACCCAGAAAGTGTATAATGTCACTAAGGACTACACCCTTTCTATGTTCATGCAATTCATGCTACAGAACAGAGGCTACTATGTAACGTTATAATCTAAAAACAGCCGATGGAGGACACAGAAAAAGGGACTTGCACAGGGTAGTGTCTTGGCTCCATTATTATTTAACATCTATACGAATGACCTTCCCATCAGCAACCAGACACGAATGTTCATTTATACCGAAGATGCAGCAGTGGCCACACAGGATAAAACCTTTGAACAAGTGGAGGAGGATCTCACAGGAGCCTTAACAGAACTTGCTGCCTATTACGAAGGCAATAATCTCAAACCAAACCCTAGTAAATCTCAAGTATCCGCCTTCCATCTTAGGAACAAACAAACCAAACGGAAACTCCAAGTCATGTGGCAAGGGATAGACCTGAAGCATATAAACAGCTCAAAATACCTGGGAGTAACATTGTACAGGGCGCTTACTTTTAAGCAGCACTGTCACAACACTAAAAAAAAAAGGTCTGTGCCAGGAAAAACATATTGTGGAAGCTAATAGGTTCATCGTGGGGAGCTCAACCACGCGTTTTGCACACCACTGGTCTGGCGCTGAGGATCTCAGCAGCGGAATACGTGCCGCCAGTTTGGAGGAACTCTGCTCACACTAAGCAAGTTGACGCCGCCGTAATCAAAACTGTACGTATTGCCACAGGATGCCTCAAACCAACTCCCAAAGACAAAATTTATCCCATCATAGGCATAGCACCACCCACTATCCGCAGACAAGTAGCCGCCGAGATCGAAAGATCAAAACAAAAGAATGATCCCCGACACCCGATGAATATGCACCGAAAACAACGTGTCCGGCTGAAATCCCGCAGGAGTTTCATTGAAACCCTTGAAGAGCTCGCCACCAAGCCCAACGCAAGGCGGCTATCTCTTTGGGACGAAATGGTGCCGCACTCCACAATGGAACTACTTGAGGAATGATACGCAAGATATCAACTACCTTTAAACCTATTTAAAAGGGGCTGCAGTGATAGCGATAGGTGTGAATGCGGAGCAATACAGGACTTGGACCACCTGTTGATTTGCCCATATATGTCTATAACATGCACTAAAGACGATATTTTGAAAGTCAAAGACAAAACAACCTACGTTGCTAATTACTGGAAAGGGAAGATATAATTGGTGCATTCGGATACGGAAGAAGAAGAAGAAGACGTGAGGCGCCTAGTTGTTTCCACTGCACTGTGAGGAATACGAAGTTTCTGTTATAGTTCACTAACCTGCTGTCTTCAAGTTGATGTCCCCAGCGCAGTAAACTGCACGCAGGTCGTAGGTTCTGTATCTTGAGGCTGAAACTGACTTTTAGCGAGGTTCTGTTCTGAAATAATGTATGCCTTCTTATTTTAATATAGCCACTACATGATCTTAATAGAACATCTTCTGATACAGCAAAGTATATAATCAAACACAATGTTTTCGAAAATGTTTCTTTACACTTTTTGTGGCGCGTGTCTTTGCCTCATGACTACTGGAGTGAATCTTTTAATACTGAATACTGGCAAACACATCCTACGACAGACAACATGTCTGTTCTTCTCGACTGCCTAATCCAGAGTGAACGAACAGGAACTTAAATAAAAATTGGAAACACATCCTACGACAGACAACGTGTCTGTTCTCCGCGACTGCCTAATGCAGAGTGACGAACAGTCTTTTGTTTTTGATTTAAATTGCTTTAGATGATTCTAAAATGACCGATTGATAGTCAGCTGTTGAGAGATATTTATTTTAAAAAGTGAAGTCATTCCAATGAGTAGTTTAACTAATAATAATAACTACACTTTAACGTTTCATCGCCCTTGCTCCGAACACAGCAGCCAATCACAGAGCAGTAGCATTGTGCACGCGGTCTTTCTCACGGGAATGCTACCAAGTCTAACATCTGTCACAGGTACTTCACATGACATTTCGTCATCTATATACTTCTTGCATCTCCACTGCTCTGGGAACAAGTCTGGAGACAACTGTTCCAGTGACTGCAATAAGGTCCCGAGCAAGGCTACCTGCAGGCACTGATGGTGAGATATCGCTCTTCTTGTGGTGTTGTACACTGTGAACGTCCAGTACTGTAACGTCTGGACACGTTTCCTATTTGCTGGAGTCGTTGCCATAATAGTGAGATCACACTTTGTGGCACACGGAGGGCCCGTGCTACGACCTGCTGTGTTTGACCAGCCTCCAGTCGCCCTAGTATTCTACCCCTCATAACGTCGTCAATAAGTGTTCTTTGAGCCATTTTCAACACATAGTCACCATTACCACTTCTGAAAACTTCTGCACACTTACTTTCTGCACCGTACTCTGACATGCACCAACACACCTCTGCGTAAGTGGACTGCTGCCAGCGCCACCGTGCGACGGCCCCAGGTCAAATGCACCACATGGTTATACCCCGAGGTGATTTAAACCCGCAAAACGCCCACCAGAGCGTTGTTTCACCATGTATCAGCATTATCCTTCATTTATGAACATGAGTGTAGTTAAGTCACACACCGCCATGTTACACGCTACAATATGGAGCCATCTAGCGGCAGAGGGTTGCAACTTGCGTCAGCGAAACGGTAAAGTCGAGTGAGTAATATGCATGACATGTAATGCTTCTACCGATATTGAAAACAGAATAAAAAATTCAGAGGCATTACTTTTCAGCACGCCTTCGTTTCATGTTTGTCATCTTCATGTTTGTAACAGTTCTGGAACTTGCTTATTAATGCAATACAAGCATGTATGCAATATTCTATGTTATTTATATACAATGTGGTCAGAAACAGTCTGGAAAGCTTGTAAGGGTGTTGCAGGTTGTGTTATGCTGAGAAACAATTGTTAAGTAAAATTCGATATACACTCCTGGAAATTGAAATAAGAACACCGTGAATTCATTGTCCCAGGAAGGGGAAACTTTATTGACACATTCCCGGGGTCGGATACATCACATGATCACACTGACAGAACCACAGGCACATAGACACAGGCAACAGAGCATGCACAATGTCGGAACTAGTACAGTGTATATCCACCTTTCGCAGCAATGCAGGCTGCTATTCTCCCATGGAGACGATCGTAGAGATGCTGGATGTAGTCCTGTGGAACGGCTTGCCATGCCATTTCCAACTGGCGCCTCAGTTGGACCAGCGTTCGTGCTGGACGTGCAGACCGTGTGAGACGACGCTTCATCCAGTCCCAAACATGCTCAATGGGGGACAGATCCGGAGATCTTGCTGGCCAGGGTAGTTGACTTAACCTTCTAGAGCACGTTGGGTGGCACGGGATACATGCGGACGTGCATTGTCCTGTTGGAACAGCAAGTTCCCTTGCCGGTCTAGGAATGGTAGAACGATGGGTTCGATGACGGTTTGGATGTACCGTGCACTATTCAGTGTCCCCTCGACGATCACCAGAGGTGTACGGCCAGTGTAGGAGATCGCTCCCCACACCATGATGCCGGGTGTTGGCCCTGTGTGCCTCGGTCGTATGCAGTCCTGATTGTGGCGCTCACCTGCACGGCGCCAAACACGCATACGACCATCATTGGCACCAAGGCAGAAGCGAGTCTCATCGCTGAAGACGACACGTCACCATTCGTCCCTCCATTCACGCCTGTCGCGACACCACTGGAGGCGGGCTGCACGATGTTGGGGCGTGAGCGGAAGACGGCCTAACGGTGTGCGGGACCGTAGCCCAACTTCATGGAGACGGTTGCGAATGGTCATCGCCGATACCCCAGGAGCAACAGTGTCCCTAATTTGCTGGGATGTGGCGGTGCGGTCCCCTATGGCACTGCGTAGGATCCTACGGTCTTGGCGTGCATCCTTGCGTCGCTGCGGTCCGGTCCCAGGTCGACGGGCACGTGCACCTTCCGCCGACCACTGGCGACAACATTGATGTACTGTGGAGACCTCACGCCCCACGTGTTGAGCAATTCGGCGGTACGTCCACCCGGCCTCCCGCAAGCCCACTATACGCCCTCGGTCAAAGTCCGTCTACTGCACATACGGTTCACGTCCACGCTGTCGCGGCATGCTCCCAGTGTTAAAGACTGCGATGGAGCTCCGTATGCCACGGCAAACTGGCTGACACTGACGGCGGCGGTGCACAAATGCTGCGCAGCTAGCGCCATTCGACGGCCAACACCGCGGTTCCTGGTGTGTCCGCTGTGCCGTGCGTGTGATCATTGCTTGTACAGCCCTCTCGCAGTGTCCGGAACAAGTATGGTGGGTCTGACACACCGGTGTCAATGTGTTCTTTTTTCCATTTCCAGGAGTGTATTTCGCCATTTACGATTTAATTAGCATTGAAGTGAACCCATCAGGTGTTTGCACTCGATAATCCAAGAAGCCCGCCAGAGACAGTGCTGCCTGATATGTTCTTCCCTTGGTTTCCTAAAACCCAACAAGAGAGCGATGCAAAAATTTTACATGGAACGAAAGTAAGCATCGAATCCGAGCTAACTGCTAAGCGATCTCTTGCGCCCTCATCTACTCTGTGAGAAACTGACATTAACTGTATTTAACAGGCTGTTTGTATTTGCATGCACAACGACCTGATTGGCTAATTTCAATGCTAATTAAATCAGAAACTGCAGAACGTATTGAATATTCTTAACAATTATCTCACAGCATAACCTATCCTGCAACAAATTTAAAAACTTTTCACACTCTTTCTGACGCCGCTGTATGAGTTGCTCACTGCTGAGTGAGCTTTCTCAGCAGTGAGTTTATTCGATTTTGTGATGTCTGTCTCATAAAAAAGTGAAGGATGAAATTGCTACGAGTACAATTTGGTTGAGTTTTGGCGAATCCTTCGATGTGAACGTGATATTTTAACTGTGGTGGCACGCCGACATATAGCGTGCCCCAAGGCCTAGTTTTATCTGAAAGGGATAGTTCGATGTGAGTGGTAAAGCGGTATCGAAGTCTTCAGTTAGTTTCATTTACATTCTTAATTACCATAGTAACAAAGAGCTAATTTACTTGATTCTATAGCCATTTATTGACTACCCTTCAGTCACTTATCAGATTCTAAAGTACAACCGCCTAAACAACTATATCATGGTCATAATTACGCAGATTCAGTATTGAGTCTGAGCTCCGATGTATTCTCATCAGTTTTCTGATTAAGCTGATTACCTCGACCAGAGTATGTGCTACAAAACCACCTGTCATACGGCTAATAACTCGTAGTCATATTCATTAGATTTATCATCTCTTGCCTGTTGCCTTCGATCAAATCTATAGCTGTACTACGGATCATTGTGTCGTCACGCCGAAATTTATCACACTCGAATTTTGTTTCTTAACGTATTTCTGTTACGGATAGCCAAAGCTCCACGCTCCACTCTATTGGGTATTGGTAGCTTTTATAACTATTTACAAAGCCTTGGCCAACTGACAAGTGACTTCACTTGTACCAAAAGACAAGTTACGGAGGTATGGCCCGGATGGATTTTGTTACAGACTCAAATGTCTTCCTTATGACGTCATTAACGTTATCCAATAAGCACACAATTCTGATGTACCGCCTGACGGCAGCCAGACACAACTAACGGTCTTCCCTGCACCGCAGGCTATGCTGTCCCACGGAGTGACACGGTGCTGTATCTTGCTGTAATGCTAGATCACCGTCTAACGTGCAGCCAACACATACGAGGCGTCAGGAAGAAAATCAACGGTCGGCTCAGCAGTTGAACCCATTGCTGAATCTATCTTCCACCATAATGGCGCAGTTTGGTATCGCATTGGATAGAGTGCTGCTCCTCAATATACTGGAATGTGCTGTATCTTGGTGTAATGCTAGATCACCGTCTAACTTGCAGCCATTACATCCGATACGTCAGGAATAAACCGGTGAGGTCAGTAGTTGTACCCTGTGGTGTCACCGCCAGACCCCACACTTGCTAGGTGGTAGCCTTTAAATCGGCCGCGGTCCGGTAGTATACGTTGGACCCGCGTGGCGCCACTATCAGTGATTTCAGACCGAGCGCCGCCACACAGCAGTTCTAGAGAGACTTCCTAGCACTCGCCCAAGTTGTACAGCCGACTTTGCGAGCGATGGTTCACTGACTAAATACGCTCTCACTTGCCGAGACGATAATTAGCATAGCCTTCAGCTACGTTATTTGCTACGACCTAGCAAGGCGCCATTATCAGTTACTATTGATATTGTAAATCATTTACCGTCAAGAGCGACGTTCATCACTAATGGATTACAGTTAAGTATTCCACCAGCTACGTCGGTTTTTCTAAATTCTAATTTCCTTATCCTGTTCCAGAGCTCACGCCAGCCTGCGTGAGCTAAAACGCGTGCCTTTCGGCCTCCTCTAGAACACGGTGTTGGCTCTCCTGCCAACCACAACATAGCCATTTCTGAGTCTATTTTCCACCCTAATGCCGCAGTTTGGTATCGCAATGGATAGAGTGCTGCTCATCCCTATACTGGAGCGTGCAACTCTCATGGGAGGTCCTACATATCTGCGCACTACGGTTGGCTCTGCAGCAACCGAGGACCTTTCTGCAGGCTCTGCTGTATCAAATAGCTAAACTCTCACGTCTAAGGGACCGTCTCAGATCGGCTACCCGCATCTTCTTCGAGAAAATGCGACGGTCACACAACACGACAATTTGAAATCTATCAAAGAAACAGAGTAAACATGAAAAATCAATCTTGAAGCTAGAAGTTTTTTTTAGAATGTAATGCTCTTGAAGTTACATCAATTAAATATGTGCCAGTAACATTCTCAATAACGGCATAAATGGCTGGTTTTCTACGCCTGATATACTTCTAAGTGGCCACTCATAAAAATTGTTAAAAATAAATGCGCTAGTGCTACATGTCAAGGCGACGTTTTACTGTAAGGAACTTGTCCCTGTATTATTAGTGTGCTAAAAACAATGGCCTTCAAACTATGACGTCACGCTCAGTGCACCTCAGAAGAGTAGGACTATAATATTATAGTAGACTTGTAAATAAGGGCGAGAAATCAAAAATATCCAAGAAGGAATGTTTCTACAGATAATACGGCGCTAAATTACGCTAATATCACACACCTGTGCAGCCATCACTACTAGCATAGGACAGGAACACCAAGAAATCTTTATTATAAACAAGTAAAAATGCAGCGAGAGTATCTTCCATGGTCCCCGATGTGCATTCTAAGTGCTCAGTGCCACACCATGACTCGCTGCTGCCTCCCAGACTATAATCTTTCCACAAGAAGCACTACTACTCGTACAAGACTGGCAGGGCAGTGCGCAACCGTCATAGGCCACTGCCAGTCGACACATGATAACACAAACAAATATCAGCCGAGTCAGCTGTGGGGAACAACTAGTCCATAGATCTGTCCAGTCTTACAGCCAATGATTCTGAGATGCCTCCATCCGCATTATCAAGATTAAACGAGTAATGATCGCACTGTGGTAGTGCACTGCACGCAGCCAGGGGTGTTCTGGCTGCAATCACCGCAAAGTTAATTTATCTTTTCTCAACACACTTAATATTCAAGATCCCTAGCGGCGCTCTATAGCCGTGCGATCTTAGGTGTCTTGTCACGGTTCGCGCGGCTCCTCTCGTGTTTCGAGTCCTCCCTCTGGCATGAGCGGGTGTGTTTGTCCTTAGCGAAAGTTAGATTAAGTAGTGCGTAAGCCAAGGCAGCCTGCGCGGTTAGCCGTTCGATCTAACGAACTGCTTTCCGGGCGGAAAGGCATGCGGGTCCGCGGCACGAATCCGCCCGCTGGATTAGTGGCGAGGTCCGGTGTGCCGGCCAGTTTCTGGTTGGTTTTTAAGGCGGTTTTCCATCTGCCTCTGCCTAGGCGATTGCGAGTTGCTTATCCCGCCTCAGTTACACTATGTCGGCAATTGCTGCTTCTTCACGTACGCGTACACCATCATTACTCTACCACGCAAATTTTGGAGCTACACACGTCTGGTGTGAGACGTTCCCGGTGCGTCCACTGGGGGCCAAACCATACAATGGCTCTGAGCAGTATGGGACTTAACATCTATGGTCATCAGTCCCCTAGAACTTAGAACCACTTAAACCTAACTAACCTGAGGATCCTTACCAAAAATTTCGAAAATTTTTCCAAGATCCCTAATTTTAAATAAGTAATTGAATTTCTAAATAATCTTTGCACAAATACAGAAAAATGGGACACCATAACCCAATAACCCAACACAAAAGTGCGAAGGTTGCGTGGAACATATAGGAGATGCATCAGATTTAAATTGAAACAAATCGTCCATATTATGTCTGTCAGTCTCGTTTAAGTGTTTTGGTTCTCGCCGTTAACAAATACTCCATTATAACTACTGTCTTTGCAATATACGGCACCTTTCGTCTTCCAAATTTTTGAAACGCAATTTACTCGCACTTCTTTTTCTGTAATTGTTAGATCACAGTTCGGCAATTGTCGCTTTTTACATTCTGCGGACATTGTCTGATCAAAAGTATTGCACATCTACTATTGGACTTTAATGTGAGGTGCATCTACCAGTTGAATCACATGCTGCATTTAAAATAAGGACTGGCAAGGATGGAACACGTAATGCATATTATGAAGTTCGTTTCGAAGTTTTGTAGTATTATATTCTAGTGAAATCCGACAGATTCAACAAAATATCGTCATCATCCCTTGCAAAAATGTTTAAATCGAGAGAAAACGTGACCCGAAGACTGCTAAACAATTAGAAGGATAAGGAGGCGGAGCAGAAGAGGCTAGGAGATCACCTGCACTACACCCATCATCCTCCTTTCCTAGAGCACTGCTGTACTGTACTGACTCTCCGTACATTGTTACTTTAACAAATGTTCCATTAAAACTACAGCCTTCGTGATATACAGCATGTGTCAACACTTCTAAGTCGCACATCCTCTAAGAAAGGATGAAAATGGTTTGCATGTGATCTATTATTTACTATTTAACAATATGGAATACCGCATATTCCTCTTTTCCATAGATTTTATGTACATCTACCCATATACTCCACAAGCCACCAAGTAGTGTGTGGCGGAGGGCACTATTCGCGCCAAACTCATATTTCCCCCCTCTGTTCCACTCGCGCATCGTGCGAGGGAAAAACGACTGCCTGAACGCCTCAGTACGAGCTCTAATTTCCCTTATCTTTGAATGGTGGTCATTGCGCGATATGAAAGTTGGTGGTAATAATGTATGCTCTATATCCTCGGCGAAGAACTCATTTTGGAATTTAGTGAGCAGCCCCTTCCGTTTAGCGCGTCGTCTACCTGCAAGTGTGTCTCACTTCATACTTTCTATAAGATTTGTAACGCTCTCGCGATAGCTAAATGTACCAGTCACGAATCTTACTGCTCTTCTTTGGACCTTCTCAATTTCTTGACTCAGACCCAACTGGTAAGGGTCCCATACAGACGAACAATACTCTAAGAGGGACGAACTAAAGAATTGTAAGCAATTATCTTTGTTGAAGGACTGAATCGCTACAGGATTCTACTAATAAACCGCAATCTAGAGTTCGCCTTGCCCGTTACTTGTGTTATCTGATCGTTCCATTTGAAAACATTTCGAATGGTCACACCCTGATACTTGACAAATGTTACCGCTTCCTAAGACTGGGCATTTATATTGTCCTCGTATGTTAATGGGGATTTTCGCTTTGTTATACGCAGTAGGTTACACTAACTAATATTGAGAGACAACTGCCAGTCATTACACCACGCATTTTTTTCTGCAAATCCTCACTGATTTGTTCACAACTTTCGTGTGATACTACATTCCTGTAGCTTACAACATCATCGGCAAACAGTCTAATGCCGCTGTCAATACCATCAACCTGACCGTTTACGTAAATCGTATTATCCCATCTAGCACAGGGTCCGTTTTTTCAGGGTTTGGCAAATTTTGTTTTATTATTAAAGTTTCTGGACAGATGGCCCTCCTATGTCACTGTCGCCAGCATATCCTAAGTGAAGTAAGTCATGTGCGCCACTTCTCTCTGAGTGATATGAACTTCATGTGTGGCATCTATTTTAACAGTGTATGTGCCTGGGTTCGATTCCAAGCTGAGTCGGGCATTTTCTCAGCTCAGGGACTGGGTGTTGTGTTGTCCTAATCATCATCGACGCGCAAGTCGCCGAAGTGGCGTCAAATCAACAGACCTGCACACGGCTAACGGTGTACCTGATGGGAGGCCCTCGTCACACGACATTTACATTTTTACTGTGTGTGTCCTATTCTCTGAATTTGGGGACCAGCTCAGCACTTGCCTAAACGAGCGTGGTAAACCGCCTAAAAACCATACTCAGACTGGCTAATGTAGCAGACCACAATCGTTAATCCGTCATTTGGATTTGATCTGGATGTGAATCACCTCGAGGGTTCCTGAGCAAGGGCGCTGCACGTTACGCTACACAAGCAAATCAGCAGGTTGAAATACCACTACTTTCCTAATAACCCGTGCAAAATAACGAAGAACATGTGTTATAACTCTGCATACTTGTGAGATGATTCTCGAAATACTAGAGTCAGACATCCAGAATATGAACACCAATTAGGGATATTTTCACCTGCAGCTAAATATCTCAAAGTCACTAACAACCTAACATCAGCCAGTACTGCATCACGATAGTTGATGTCTGACTTTCTTATCATTGGCATGATTTTGTCCCGCAAGTACCTATAACCTTCTCAGCTCATACGTGTAAAAATGTTTAACGAAGCTTCGCCGCCACTCGTTAGCTTCCAAGAAAATCATTCGGACAATCTTGAGATCCAACAAATAACTCTCCACCATCTTGGTTTTCTTCTTTTCTTTTCTTTCTGTTCAAAATGGTTCAAATGGCTCTGAGCACTATGCGACTTAACTTCTTAGGTCATCAGTCGCCTAGAACTTAGAACTAATTAGACCTAACTAACCTAAGGACATCACACACATCCATGCCCGAGGCAGGATTCGAACCTGCGACCATAGCGTCTAGAACCGCACGGCTGTGAGATTTCAAAATGGCTTCAGCGATAGAACTTTCAGACGAGTCCAGAAACGATTTACATGAATTTAGGAGAAAGAGACGCCGCCCTGAACTGTGGAAGAGTTATGTGATTAAGCAAAAAAAGGTGGTGGGTTTGGAGCCTAACAAGTGGAAAGGAAAAATTGTCCGTAAAAGGGGAACAGGTGCAGATTGCACATAAATTGTCATACGATGTTCATTGTTCGTATGCTTTGTACAAAATATAAAAGTAAAAGCAAGCTGTGTAGAAACAATATACTAACATGTGATTGTAAATTGGGCTGTTACTCAATACAAAATAATTGAGTGCACATTTCAGTTAAAATGTATCTCTCCTTCAGCCAATAGCATTGTAATTGTGAAATAAGTATCTATTCTATTAGGACGCTGATAGTTCCTCATTTTCATAATGCGCCGAGAGCATAAATGGACGTCATTTCTCTGAAACCTGGGACACTTCAGGGTGTTTCACTCACGACTGACGTTATTCCTTTACAGTTTCGTGAGTATTTTGATGATATTCTAAAGAAATGTGCCGTTAATTAAGTGACTGGTGGAGAGGAAGACAATGATCTGGTACTGAAGTTTGGGACAGTGATCAAGAATGACAAGTTCATGATTAAAAATGTTCGTATGCTCGTAAGAGTAACCGTAAGGTTTGGGCATAATGCTACTGAAGACTGTAAAGTTTTTTCAAAATATTTCAAACCTGCTGTTGAGTGACATGTTCCCCTTTCTGATCTCAACGCCTCAGCCACGAAAAGGGAAGTTCATTTTGAGTCAAGAAATAGACAGGGACGAGAGTATTAGAACCATCAAGAGGGACGATTTAAAGAAGCAGTTAGACTGAAACAATTCTCTGAAGGTCATCCTAAGAGTAATGAAGAAACTTCCAGAGACTCATCATGACATCGTTGCATCGTTGTTTATTAGTAATTGCAATTTTAATCAGATCTTCTACGTACGCAGATTATTCATGCATGAGAGAGCTGAACAAGGCAGAAGACATGGAGAAGAACATAACTTATCAATATAGAGCAAACGCAGAAGACCATCAGAATCGAAGAAATAAAGATTTCTGTGTTATATTGTTGATAGCTCTTACATAAACATATTGACTGTCTTTTTTGGGTTCATAAAAATTTTATTTTATCTGTTATTACTTTTATGTTGTAATTTCTTGTACTGACACGTTCCATTACCTTGGTGATTTGCTCCTCAATTTGGTCCTACGGAGCTGCACTTTATTCTTTAAAAAGTGACACGCTCTGCGTATGCAGAAGATAATGGCTGTGTTTTGATCGTGAGGAGGAATTAGCCAGTGAGCAAAAGCGATAGCGGACGGTACAAAAGAAAGTGACTGTTGAGCTCTCTCTTGTGCTACGGAGAAATACTTGAAACGGTGCATCAGTTGTTAAAATCATTTACTGTGAGGGACAACACTGATTTAGTTCATAAGATAAGTTTTAAATAAACTAACGCCGCGCCAGCTAAATAAAATTTGCGTGGGCGGCCACTGTCACCTCCAATAACTCTCTATATACACACCTCAAACAAAGTTTTGCATCACCTCGGTTCCGAGAGTTTCGGAATTTTTCCACTCCTCAACAGCCATTCGGCGTAAATCCCCCATAGTGGTTGGTGGGCCAGGTCTTCCATAAAAAGCCCTTTTCAATTCATCCCAGGAATGTTCGATAGGGTTCTTATCTGAAGAACATGCTGGCCACTCTAGTCGAGCGATGTCGTTATCCTGAAGGAAGTCATTCACAAGATGTGCACGATGTTGTTGTTGTTGTGGTCTTCAGTCCTGAGACTGGTTTGATGCAGCTCTCCATGCTACTCTATCCTGTTCAAGCTTCTTCATCTCCCAGTACCTACTGCATCCTACATCCTTCTGAATCTGCTTGGTGTATTCATCTCTTGGTCTCCCTCTACGTTTTTTACCCTAGACGCTGCCCTCCAATACTAAATTGGTGATCCCTTGATGCCTCAGAACATGTCCTACCAACCGATCCCTTCTTCTGGTCAATTTGTGCCACAAACTTCTCTTCTCCCCAATCCTATTCAATACTTCCTCATTAGTTATGCGATCTACCCATCTAATCTTCAGCATTCCTCTGTAGCACCACATTTTGAAATCTTCTATTCTCTTCTCTTCTTGTCCAAACTATTCATCGTCCATGTTTCACTTCCATACATGGCTACAGTCCATACAAATATTTTCAGAAAAGACTTCCTGACACTTAAATCTATACCCGATGTTAACAAATTTCTCTTCTTCAGAAACGCCTTCTTTGCCATTGCCAGTCTACATTTTATATCCTCCCTACTTCGACCATCATCAGTTATTTTGCACCCCAAATAGGAAAACTCCTTTACTACTTTAAGTGTTTCATTTCCTAATCTAATTCCCTCAGCATCACCCGACATAATTCGACTACAAACCGGCCGCGGTGATCTCGCTGTTCTAGGCGCGCAGTCCGGAACCGTGCCCCGGGCATGGATGTGTGTGATGTCCTTAGGTTAGTTAGTTTTAAGTAGTTCTAAGTTCTAGGGGACTAATGACCACAGCAGTTGAGTCCCATAGTGCTCTGAGCCATTTGAACCATTTTTGAATTCGACTACATTCCATTATCCTCGTTTTGCTTTTGTTGATGATGTGCACGATGGGGGCTCGAATTGCCGTCCATGAACACGGATGCCTCGCCAATATACTACCGATATGGCTGCACTATCGTTCGGAGGATGGCATTCACGTATCGTACAGCCGTTACGGCGCCTTCCATGACCACCAGCGGCGTGTGTCGGGCTTTCATAATACCACTCCAAAACACTAGGGAATGTCCACCTTGCTGCACTCACTGGACGGTGTGTCTAAAGCGTTTAGCCTGACTCAGTTGCCTCCAAACAGGTCTCCGACGATTGTCTGATTGAAGGCATATGCGACACTCGTCAGTGAAGATAACGTGGTGCCAGTCCTGAGCGGTCTATTCGGCATGTTGCTGAGCCCATCTGTACAGCGCTGCATGGTATCGTGGTTGCAAAGATGGACCTCGCCATGGACGTAGGGAGTGAAGTTGTGCTACATGCAGCCTATGGCGCACAGTTGGAGTCGTAACACGACGTCCTGTGGCTGCACGAAAAGCATTATTCCACATGGTGGCGTTGCTGTCACTGTTCCTCCGAAACATAATCCGTAGGTAGCTGTCGTCCACCGCAGCAGTAGGCCTTGAGCGGCCTAAGCGAGGCATGTCATCCCCAGTTCCTGTCTCTCTGTATTTCCTCCATGTCCGAACAACATCGCTTTGGTTCACTCAGAGACGCCTGGATATTTCCCTTGTTGAGAGCCCTTTCTGGCACAAAGTAACAATGCGGACGCGATCGAACCGCGGTATTGACCGTCGAGGCATGGTTGAACTACAGACAGCATGAGCCGTGTACCTCCTTCGTGATGGCATAACTGGAATCATTGAAATATTGGTGAAGGTAAGGAAACAAATAATTTTACAGCACGTCCTAGATGCTATTCCTGTCACAGTTTTCTCTGCAAGAACTAAAGGTCCATAAAGTTTGCAAACAGGAATGGCATAAAACACATTCAGTTTCGGTGAGCCACTCCCACCTTCTGGAACGACGCCAGAATTTTGTGACCTCGAAATTTTTATATTATGGCTGTTTACTTTACCCGATAGATAAAACGCTGATTCGCCCGAAAAAATGTGTCGTTAAGTAAAAGTGTCCTCTTCCATATCCTGTAGAAGTCAAATGCAAAATTCGTACCTTCTGTTGCTGCCGCTGGTACACAGATACCACAGTAATAGCAACTCGTTAGGCTTTACATGTAGGCGTCGTTTGAGAACGCACCACGCCGTTGTTTGGGGAAGGTGAAACCGCTGGCCTGCCTATGTTGTGGACTTCCGAGGGCTCCGTGTGAACGTATCTCTGATATGCTCGATGTTTTCATCAGACGTGAGTGGCCGGCCAGTACCAAAATTGGCTCCGAGCTCCATGGGACTTAACTTCTAAGGTCATCAGTCCCCTAGAACTTAGAAATAATTAAACCTAACTAACTTAAGGACATCACACACATCCATGCCCGAGGCAGGACTCGAACCTGCGACCGTAGCGGTCGCACGGTTACAGACTGTAGCGCCTAGAACCGCTCGGCCACCCCGGCCGGCTGGCCAGTGCCCTGCCCTCGGCATATGCAACCATCTTCCATGAATTTTGTATGCCAGTCATAAATCTACTTGTGCAGAGGCGGCTTCTTTCTACAGCGACGGCGGAATCCACGCTGCACTCGAACTTCACAAATAAAATAATTTCTCTGGCGGTGTAGTCGTCAAGTTGCTACAAACAAACAACAACACAGATGTGTCTAAACTTTGAATGTTCCTCTAGCCAGGGACGTGCGTAAGGTGTTACTGCCTTTGTAGTTCGTCTGTAATAAACAACTGAGGTCTGGTCTTTCTTTCTGAATCACCAGGTACAACATTCGATTCTTCAGAGACTGTTAAAATGTTTCTCGCAGTCACATCACTGGCTTTACTGTATCAATAAAGCTGTAAAACTGCGACGTTCTGAAAGAGGAATATTAAATCAACTCCAACTGTTTTGAGTTTCTCTGTTAACATAACGGTGTCGAAACATGTTCAATTACAACACTACGTTGAAATATCTAACGAAAGACGGCATTTATCATAATTGACTATGTACATAGCGCCAGGAACCGTGTTACAGTTATGTGACAATACATTTTCAGTTCAGTTACAATTAATGATGCCCAGATTCTTTTATAGAGTTTCAACACATTTACAAAGTGACTGTTGAGCTCTCTCTTGTGCTACGGAAAATACTTGAAACGGTGCATCAGTTGTTAAAATCATTTACTGTGAGGGACAACACTGATTTAGTTCATAAGATAAGTTTTAAATAAACTAACGTCGCGCCAGCTAAATAAAATTTGCGTGGGCGGCTTGTGTCACCTCCAATAACTCTCTATATACACACCTCAAACAAAGTTTTGCATCACCTCGGTTCCGAGAGTTTCGGAATCTTTCCACTCCTCAACAGCCATTCGACGTAAATCACCCATAGTGGTTGTTGGACCAGGTCTTCCATAAAAAGCCCTTTTCAATTCATCCCAGGAATGTTCGATAGGGTCCATATCTGGAGAACATGCTGGCCACTCTAGTCGAGCGATGTCGTTATCCTGAAGGAAGTCATTCACAAGATGTGCACGATGTTGCTGTTGTTGTGGTCTTCAGTCCTGAGACTGGCTTGATGCAGCTCTCCATGCTACTCTATTGTGTGTAAGTTTTTTCATTTCGCAGTGCATACTGCAACCTACATCCTTTCGAATCTGCTTAGTGTATTCATCTCTTGGTCTCGCTCTACGATTTTTACCCTCTACGCTTCCCTCCAATACTAAATTGGTGATCCCTTTATGCCTCAGAACATGTCCTACCAACCGATCCCTTCTTCTAGTCATGTTGTGACACAAACTCCTCTTCTCCCCAATCCTATTCCATACTTCCTCATTAGTTATGCGATCTACCCATGTAATCTTCAGCATTCTCCTGTAGCACTACATTTCGAAAGCTTCTATTCTCTCCTTGTCCAAACTATTTATCGTCCATGTTTCACTTCCATACATGGCTACAATCCATACAAATAATTTCAGAAACGACTTCCTGACACTTAAACCTATACTCGATTTTAACAAATTTCTCTTCTTCAGAAACGCTTTCTTTGCCATTGCCAGTCTATATTTTATATCCTCTCTACGTCGACCATCACCAGTTATTTTGCTCCCCAAATAGAAAAACTCCTTTACTACTTTAAGAGTTTCATTTCCTAATCTAATTCCCTCAGCATCATCCTACTTAATTCGACTACATTCCATTATCCTCGTTTTGCTTTTGTTGATGTTCATCTTATATCCTCCTTTCAAGACACTGTCCATTGCGTTTAACTGCTCTCCCAAGTCCTTTGATGTCATTGACAGAATTATAAAAAATGGTTCAAATGGCTCTGAGCACTATGGGACTTAACTTCCAAGGTCATCAGTCCCCTAGAACTTAGAACTAACTAACCTAAGGACATCACACACACATCCACTGCCGAGGCAGGATTGGAACCTGCGACCGTCACGCGGTTACAGACTATAGCGCCTAGAACCGCACGGCCACAATCGCCGGCTACAGAATTACAATTTCATCGACGAACCTAAAGTTTTTATTTCTTGTCCATGGATTTTATTACCTATTCCGAATTTTTTGTTTTGTTTTGTTTTCTTTACTGCTTGCTCAATATAAAGATTGAATAACATCGGGGAGAGGCTACAACACTGTCTCACTCCCTTCCCAACCACTGCTTCCCTTTCATGCCCCCTCGGCTCTTATAACTGCCATCTGGTTTCTGTACAAATTGTAAAGAGCCTTTCGCTCCCTGTATTTTACCCCTGCCACACTTAGAATTTGAAAGAAAGTATTCCAGTCAACATTGTCAAAAGCTTTCTCTAAGTCTGTAAATGCTAGAAACGTAGGCTTGCCTTTCCTCAATCTATTTTCTAAGATAAGTCGTAGGGTCAGTATTGCCTCAGGTGTTCCAACATTTCTACGGAATCCGAATTGATCTTCCCCGAGGTCGGCTTCTGCTAGTTTCCCCATTCGTCTGTAAAGACTTCGCGTTACTATATACTCCTTCCACATTTCTGCTTTCCCTTCTTTGCTTAGAACTGGGATTTCATCTGAGCTCTTGATATTCATACAACTGGCTCTCTTTTCTCCGAAGGTGTCTTTAATTTTCCTGTAGGCATTATCTATCTTACCCCTAGTCAGATAAGCCTCCACATCCTTACATTTGTCCTCTAGCCATCCCTGCTTAGCCATTATGCACTTCCTGTCGATCTCATTTTTTAAACGTTTGTATTCCTTTATGCCTGCTTCATTTACTGCGTTTTTATATTTTCTCCTTTCATGAGTTAAATTCAATATTTCTTCTGTTACCCAAGGATTTCTACTAGCCCTCATCTTTTTACCTACTTGATCCTCTGCTGACTTCACTACTTCATCCCTCACAGCCACCCATTTCTGTTCTACTGCATTTCTCTCCCCCATTCTTGTCAATTGTCCCTTTGTGCTCTCCCTGAAAATTTGTACAACCTCTGGTTTAGTCTGTTTATCCAGGTCCCATCTCCTTAAATTCCCACCTTTTCGCAGTTCCTTCAGTTTTAACCTACAGCTCATAACCAATAGATTTATGATTCTTGAACCAAGTGTTAGCTATGATTAAGTTATGCTCTGTGCAAAATTCCACCAGGCGGCTTCCTCTTTCATTTCTTACCCCCAATCTATATTCACCTACTGTGTTTCCTACTCTCCCTTTTCCTACTCTCGAATTCCAGTCCCCGATGACTATTAAATTTTCGTCTCCCTTCACTATCTAAATAATTTCTTTTATCTCATCATACCTTTCATTAACATTTTCATCATCTTCAGAGCTAGTTGGCATATAAACTTGTACTACTGTAGTAAGCATGGGCTTCTTGTCTATCTTGGCCACAATAATGCGTTCACTATGCTGTTGGTAGTAGCTAACCCGCACTCCTACTTTTTTTTATTAAACCTACTCCTGCATTATCCCTATTTGATTTTGTATTTATAACCCTGTATTCACCTGACCAAAAGTCTTGTTCCTCCTGCCATCGAACTTCACTAATTCCCACTATATCTAACTTTAACCTATTCATTTCCCTTTTTAAATTTTCTAACCTACCTGAGCCCATTAAGGGATCTGACATTCCGATCCGTAGAACGCCAGTTTTTCTTTCTCCTGATAACGACGTCCTTTTGAGTAGTCCATGCCCGGAGATCCAAATGGGGGACTATTTTACCTCCGGAATATTTTACCCAAGTGGACGCCATCATCATTTAACCATACAGTAAAGCTGCATGCCCTCTGGAAAAATTACGGCTGTAGTTTCCCCTTGCTTTCAGCCGTTCGCAGTAGCGGCACAGCAAGACCGTTTTGGGTAGTGTTTCAAGGTCAGATCAGTCAATCATCCAGACTGTTGTGCTGCAACTACTGAAAGGGCTGCTGCCCCTCTTCAGGAGCCACACGTTTGCCTGGCCTCTCAACAGATACCCCTCCGTTGTAGTTACACCTACGGTATGGCCACCTGTATCGCTGAGGCACGCAAGCCTCCCCGCCAACGGCAAGGTCCATGGATCATGGGGATAAATATGCCAGATTAATAACTAATGGTTTTACAGAAGCTGTTTGTTGGTAGTAGTTTATTTTACCGGACTATTTTCGGGTGCTGCCCATCATTAGCGGTATCTACATTATAGAAAAGATATTTCTCACAACACATTACTTAGTCTGTATGTAGTGGTGTTTTATGCATTTGTGAGTTTTTAAACCCTCGTAACGTTGCATGCCTTATACGTACACTAAGCTGACGTAAGACAAGGGACAGCGATATGTACAGTCATGGTAAAAGGTATCCGAACGACCAGAATTGCATTTCGAATGATTCGTATGCAACCCGCATAACGCAGCTGTCTAGCAGGTCCTCTAATCGCTCCTCAGTACAGTCGTTTGACTATTGAAAATGGTTTCAACAACTCACCACTAGAGAACACTGCCTTGTATGGCAATAACTCAAGATGTAAAGTTATACCACGATACTACAAATATCAGGGAACACCTTATCACAGATAAGACTGTCCTTAAGTTCGTCGAATTCATGATTTCCTCTTCAAAGTAACATACCGTAGTTCTCATTTAACACAAAATGAGATTAAAAATTTAAGTTACTCACGAGCAGCTAGTTGAGAATATGTATGAACTGCAAATGACGAACCGTCTTGTTCTGCATATGGATTCAAATCCAGGTCATGCAGACTAAGCAAAGATTTCGTGACTGACAGAAAGTAATACTCATAGCTGACTAGGCATACAGAGAGTGATATACCTCGATTTTAGATAGTATCAGTTAGCAAACATCAATTTCAAATTAAATAACGTACACATTTTTAACGGACGCGAAATCCTACCCAGCATCTATTGCCCCTGTTAACGAACTACGATAGATGTTAAATTTTGCTTCTCCAAAAGTATCTTACTTGTAAAGCCGTGAGGTAAAGCTTTGTGTTGGATAGGGATTCGTGCCCAGAACCTAATAGCATTGCTATCGAAGCACAATCAACTGTGACTTATAAGATTTTCTCGGCACTAGCTAGATACTTTAACTAAAATGATGAGACGAAACATTAATTTTTTTCCTTCCCAGGACTCCAAATCGTCACCTATAGCTGTTATATTCTAGAGAAAACGAACGTTAAATATGGGTTTGTTACACTAGCAGCGAGATGTGAGCATATTTGAACTAGAAATAATGTGACGAGGAATTCAGTACTGACTGGCAATCGAACTCCACACATATCGTTGTTGACTACACACAAAGAGACGTCAGCTACCGAATCTTTCTCCACCAGCAGCTCGGAATAACATCCTTGAACTTACAGTGACCTCGTAAATAGTTCTGTGTCTGACTGGGAGTCAAAAACGTCAAAAACGTCAGATATCGTTAAGTGTTGACAATGAATGAAAATACATTAAACATCAAAATTATTATCCGCCAGCAGATAAATGTTCTCATCCTAGGGCTTGATAATACATAATGAAATCTTTAGGGCCGGGCCAGGATTCGAACCCATTCAAGCGCAGTATGTGGAGATGTTGAGAAATCTGCAGTTTTGAACAAACAACAAATTGTGGTCGAGCTGTATTGTCAGGAAGGAGTCAAATTCCGCGTTTAGTGTGGTCTGAGTTGCATTCCCAGTTCAGAACCAATTTTATCGACATACAAAAGCTCAAATAAAAGCTCGAACAAGTGTCTACATAGCATTCGTTTCGTCGATTACAGCACGCTGTTTCTCACGCACCAACATACACTCATGCTCATAAATTAAAGAAAATTGCAAAATGTGGTGCCACACAACGTGGCACTACACAAAACTGGCGCTTATATCATAGGGGCATAGGGACCACACACGACACAGATCTGTAAGTCCACGGTATTGGTGATAAGTTAAGAAAACCGTCCCGAAACACATGTACTTCAAAACGCCACTGTTTCCTGCCCATGTACCCAGACTTCAATATGGGATATGACCACCATGCACACGTACACAGGCCGCCACACAATGGGTTAGCGTGTTCTGGATCAGGTGGTCGAGCAGCTGCTGGGGTATAGCCTCCCATTCTTGCACCAGCACCTGTCCGAGCTCCTGTAGTGTCGTAGGGGTTTGAAGACGTGCAGCGATACGTCGACCGAGAGCATCCCAGACGTGCTCTATGGGGTTTAGGTCTGGAGAACAAGCGGGCCGCTCCATTCGCCTTATATCTTCAGGTGCAAAATGACGTTCCGATACACCTGACCTGTTACAATTCCTCCGTCAGAGCTATGCAGGGTTGTATGTGCACCAATCATAATCCCACCCCACACCATCAAACCACGATCTCCATATAGGTCCCTTTCAAGGACATTAAGGGGTTGGTATCTGGTTCCTGGTTCACTCCAGCTGAAAACCAGGCGAGAATCACTGTTCAGACTGTACCTGGACCCGTCCGTGAACATAACCTGGGACAACTGTTCCAATGACCATGTGCTGTGTTCTTGACGCCAGGCATTACGGGCTCTCCTGTGACCAGGGTCCGGTGGAATGCACCCTGCATGTCTCCGGGCGGAAAAAAACATGACTGTTACGGCAAGAAAGGAAGAATGAATTGATTGTTGGTGTTAATAACGATCATCCTCCTTTACCTCCTCTGATTTACTGCAGATGACGTGTCACTGAGCGCATTTGTTCTGTGCATGCAGTACAAGGGATCATGCTGTGGCCAAATCCTTAATCTCACACAGAACTCCGAAGACGGCTATCAGAGAGGAGAAGAAACTGGGGTCGCATTCCTGGATCTCAGTGCCGTATATGACACAGATAACCATAAGTTGCTTACCCAGAAAGTGTATAATGTCACTAAGGACTACACCCTTTCTATGTTCGTGCAATTCATGCTACAGAACAGACGCTACTATGTAACGTTACAATCTAAAAACAGCCGATGGAGGACACAGAAAAATGGACTTGCACAGGGTAGTGTCTTGGCTCCAATATTATTTAACATCTATACGAATGACCTTCCCATCAGCCACCAGACACGAATGTTCATTTATGCCGATGATGCAGCAGTGGCCATACAGGATAAAACCTTTGAACAAGTGGAGGAGAATCTCGCAGGAGCCTTAACAGAACTTGCTGCCTATTACAAAGGCAATAATTTCAAACCAAACCGTAGTAAATCTCAAGTATCCGCCTTCCATCTTAGGAACAAACAAACCAAGCGGAAACTCCGAGTCATGTGGCAAGTGGTAGAGCTGAAGCATACAAACAGCCCAAAATTCCTGGGAGTAACATTGGACAGAGCGCTTACTTTTAAGCAGCACTGTCACAACACTGAAAAGAAGGTCTGTGCCAGGGACAACATACTGCGGAAGCTAACAGGTTCATCGTGGGGAGCTCAACCATACGTTTTGCGTGCCACAGGTCTGGCGCTGAGTATCTCAGCAGCGGAATACGCGCCGCCAGGTTGGAGGAACTCTGCTCACACTAAGCAAGTTGACGTCGCCGTAATCGTAACTGTACGTATTGCCACAGCACGCCTCAAACCAACTCCCAAAGAAAAAATTTATCCCATCATAGGCATAGCACCACCCACTATCCGCAGACAAGTAGCGACCGAGAATGAATGATCAAAACAAAAAAATGACCGCGACACTCGATGCAGATGCACCGGAAACAACGTGTCCGGCTGAAATCCCGCAGCAGTTTCATCGAAACTACTGAAAAGCTCACCACCAAGCCCGTTGCAAGGCGGCTATCTCTTTGGGACAAAATGGTGCCACACTCCACAATGTAACTACTTAAGGAGGGATCTGCAAGATTTCAACTACCTTTTACAACTTGGAGGTCATTAAACCGGCTGCGTACTGGAGTAACTGGGTGCAAATCAAACCTATTTAAATGGGGCTATAGTGATAGCGATAGGTGTGAATGCGGAGCAATACAGGACTTGGACCACCTATTGATTTGCCCATATATGTCTATAACATGCACTAAAGATGATATTTTGAAAGTCAATGACAAAGCAACCTACGCTGCTAATTACTGGAAAGGGAAGATATAACTGGTGCATCCGGATACGGAAGAAGAAGAAGACGTCAGGCGCCTAGTTGTTTCCAGTGCACTGTGTGGAATACGAAGGTTCTGTTATAGTTCACTAACCTGCTGTCTTCAAGTTGATGTCCCCAGGGCAGAAAACTGCATGCAGGTCGTAGGATCTGTATCTTGAGGCTGAAACTGATTTTTAGCGAGGTTCTGTTCTGAAATAATGTATCACTTCTTTGCGATGCCACTCGCGTATTTTAATATAGCCACACGAGAGGACTACATGATCTTAATACATCACCTTCTGATACAGCAAAGTGCATAATCAACCACAATGTTTACGAAAATGTATCTTTTCTCTTTTTGTGGCACGTGTCTGTGCCCCATGACTACCGGAGTGAATCTATTGATACTGAATACTGGCAAACACATCCTACGACAGACAACATGTCTGTTATTCTCGACTGCCTAATCCAGAGTGACGAACAGCCCGAAGCACTTCGCGCACCATACCATTGAGATTTGGGGGGGGGGGGGGGGCGGCGATGCAAAAATTTTACATGGAACGATAGTAAGCATCGAATCCGAGCTAACTGCTAAGCGATCTCTTGCGCCGTCATCTACTCTGTGAGAAACTGACATTAATTTATTTAACAGGCTGTTTGTATTTGCATGCCCAAAGACCTGATTGGCTAATTTCAATGCTAATTAAATCAGAAACTGCAGAACGTATCGAATTTTTTCTTAACAATTATCTCACAGCATAACCTATCCTGCAACAACTTTAAAAACTTTTCACACTGTCTCTGACGCCGCTGTATGAGTTGCTCACTGCTGAGTGAGGTTTGTCAGCAGTGAGTTTATTCGATTTTGTGATGTCTGTCTCATGAAAAAGTGAAGGAAAAATTGCTACTAGTACAATTCGGTTGAGTTTTGGCGAAGCCTGCGATGTGAACGTGATATCTTAACTGCGGCGGCACACCGACATATACCGTGCCCCAAGGCCTAGTTTAGGCTGAAAGGGATAGTTCGATGTGAGTGGCAAAGCGGTATAGAAGCTGTCAGTTAGTTTCATTTATATTCTTAATTATGGAAAATATGTTCAAAAATATGGTGACACAGTGTATAATAGAATCATAGTAACAAAGAGCTAATTTACTTGATTATATGCCCATTTATTGACTACCTGTCAATCACTTATCAGATTCTAACGTACAAGTGCCTAAACAACTATATCATGGTCATAATTACGCAGTTTCCGTAATGACTCTGAGCTCCGATGTATACCCATCAGTTTTCTGATAAAGCTGATTACCTCGGCCAAAGTACGTGCTACAAAACCGCCTGTCATACGACTAATAATTCGTAGTCATATTCATTAGATTTATCATCTCTTGTCTGTTGCCTTCGATCAAATCTATAGCTGTACTACGGATCATTCTGTCGTCACGCCGAGATTTATCACACTCGAATTTTGTTTCTTAACGTATTTCTGTTACGCATAGCCAAAGCTCCACGCTGCACTCTATTGGGTATTGGTAGCTTTTATAACTATTTACAAAGCCTTGGCCTGCATCTCGTGATCGTGCGGTAGCGAGCTCGCTTCCCACGCCCGGGTTCCCGGGTTCGATTCCCGGCGGGGTCAGGGATTTTCGCTTCCTCGTGATGGATGGGTGTTGTGTGATGTCCTAAGGTTAATTAGGTTTAAGTAGTTCTAAGTTCCAGGGGACAGATGACCATAGATGTTAAGTCCCAGAGCCAATTTTTTACAAAGCCTTGGCCAACCGACAAGTGAATTCACAAGTACCAAGAGACAAGTTACGGAGGTATGGCCCGGATGGCTTGTGTTACATACTCAAATGTCTTCCTTATGACGTCATGAACGTTAGCCAATAAGCACACCATACTGATGTACAGCCTGATAGCAGCCAGACACAGCTAACGGTCTTCCCTGCACCGCAGGCAATCATGTCCCACGAAGTGACACTGTACTGTATCTTGCTGTAATGCTCGATCAGCTTCTAACTTGCAGCCAACACATCCGAGGCGTCAGGAATAAAATCAACGGTCGGCTCAGCAGTTGTACTCATTGCTGAATCTATCTTCCACTCTAAAGCCGCAGTTTTCTATCGCATTGGATAGAGTGCTGCTCATCCCTATACTGGAGTGTGCAACTCTCATGGAACTTCCGACACTCATGTGAGGTCGTCCATAACTGCGCAGTACGGTTGGCTCTGCAACGACCGAGGACCTTTCTGCAAGCTCTGTTGCATCAAATAGCTAAAATCTCACGTCTAAGGGACCGTTTCAAAGCGGCTGCCCGCATCTTCTGCGAGAAAATGCGACGGTCACACAACACGACAATTTGTAATCTTTCAAAGAAACAGAGTAAACAAGAAAAATAAATCTTGAAGCTAGAAGTTTTTTTAGTATGTAATGCTCTTGAAGATACATCAATTAAATATGTGCCACTAACATTTTCATTAACGGCATAAATGGCCAATTTTCTAAGCCTCATAGTCTTCTAAGTGGACACTCACACAACTGTTAAAAACAAATGAGCTGGTGCTACATGTCAAGGCGACGTTTCACTGTAAGGAACTTGTCCCTTTATTATTAGTGTGCTACAAACAATGGCCTTCAAACTATGACGTCGCTCTGAATGCACCTCAGAGGAGTCGGACTATTATAGTAGACTTTTAAATAACGGCGAGTACTCAAAAATATCCAAGAAGGAATGTTTATACAGACAGTACATCGCTAAATTACGCTAATATCTCACACTTGTGCCGCCACCACCACTAGCATAGGACAGGAACACTAAGACATCTTTATTATAAACAAGTAAAAAAGCAGCGAGAGTATCTTCCATGGTCCCCGATGTGCATTCTAAGTGCTCAGTGCCACACCATGACTCGCTGCTGCCGCCCAGACTATAATCTTTCCACAAGAAACACTACTACTCGTACAAGACTGGCAGGGCAGTTCGCAGCCGTCATAGGCCACTGCCAGTGGACACATGATAACACATACAGATATCCGCCGAGCCAACTGTAGGGAACAACTAGTCCATAGATCTGTCCACTCTTACACCCATTGATTCTGAAATGCCTCCATCCACATTATCAAGATTAAACGAGTAATGATCGCACTGTGGTAGTGCACTGCACGCAGCCAGGGGTGTTCTGGCTGCAATCGCCGCAAAGTTAATTTATCTTTCCTCAACACACTTAATATTCAAGATCCCTAGCCGCGCTGGGTAGCCGTACGGCCTAGGGCGTCTTGTTACGGTTCGCGCGGCTCCTCCCGTCGGTGGTTCGAGTCCTCCCTCGGGCATGGGCGAGTGTGTTTGTCCTTAGCGTAAGTTAGATTAAGTAGTGCGTAAGCCTAGGGAGCCCGCCCGGTTAGGTGTGCGGTCTAACGCACTCCTTTGAGGGCGGGAGGGCATGCGGGTCCCCGGCACGAATCCGCCCGCCGGATTGGTGTCGAGGTCCGGTGTGCCGGCCAGTCTGTGGATGGTTCTTAAGGCGGTTTTCCATCGGCCTCTGCCTAGGCGAATGCGGGCTGGTTCCCTTTATTCCGCCTCAGTTACACTATGTCGGCGATTGCTGCTCAAACACTTTCTCTACGTACACGTACACGATAATTACTCTACCACGCAAACTTTGGGGTTACACACGTCTGGTGTGAGACGTCCCCAGTGGTTCCACTGGGGGCCAAACCATACAATGGCTCTGAGCATTATGGGACTTAACATCTATATTCATCAGTCCCCTAGAACTACTTAAAGTTAACTAACCTAAGGATCCATGCCCGAGGCAGGATTCGAACCTGCGACCGTAGCAGTCACGCGGGTCCGGACTGAGTGCCTAGAACCGCGAGACCACCGCGGCCGGTTAAGCCATACAATAACCCTGGGTTCGGTATCAGGCGTCGGTGGGGTGAGTGGACTGCTGCACCCTGTTGTGGGCTTGTGTACCATCTGCATCTACATCCACATCTACATCCATACTCCGTAAGTCACCTGCTTGACTCCTCCGTGAAGGTATGTTCTCAAAACTTTAACAAAAGTCCGTAACGAGCTACTGAGCGTCTCTCCTGCACAGTCTTCCACTGGAGTTTATCTATCATTTCCGTAACGCTTTCGCGATTAATAATGATCCTGTAACGAAGCGCGCTGCTCTCCGTTGGATCTTCTCTATCTCTTGTATCAACCCTATCTGGTACGGATCCCACAACGGTATGCAATATTCAAGCAGTGGGCGAACAAGTGTACTGTAACCTACTTCCTTTGTTTCCGAATTGTACTTCCTTAAGATTCTTCCAATGAATCTCAATCTGGCATCTGCTTTACCGACGATCAACTTTATATGATCATTCCATTTTAAATCACTCCTAATGCCTACTCCCAGATAATTTATGGAATTAACTGCTTCCAGTTGCTGACTTGCTATATTGTATCTAAATGATAAGGGATCTTTCTTGCTATGGATTCGCAGCACATAACACTTGTCTACATTGAAATTCAGTTGCCATTCCCTGCACCATGCGGCAGTTCGTTTCAGATCCTCCTGCATTTCAGTACAATTTTCCATAGTTACAATCTCTCGATATTCCACAGCATCATCCGCAAAAAGCCTCGGTGAACTTCCGATGTCATCCACAAGGTCATTTATGTATATTGTGAATAGCAACGGTCCTAGACACTCCCCTGCGGCACACCTGAAAACACTCTTACTTCGGAAAACTTCGCTCCATTGAGAATGACATGCAGCGTTCTGTTATCTAGGAACTCGTCGACCCAGTCCGCAGCTCGTAGATTTCCGGTAGCGTTCTCGCTTCTTTTGCACGGGGTCCCGAGTTCGATTCCCGGCGGCGTCAGGGATTTTCTCTACCTCGTGATGACAGGGTGTTGTATGTTCTTCATCATCATTGACTCGAAAGTCGCCGAAGTGGCGTCAACTAAGAAGAACTTGCCATGCGGCGGCCGAACTTAGCGTATGGGGCCTCCCGGCCAACAATGTCATACGATCACTTCATTTTCTCTTCAATCCAATCACACAGTTGGTCTGATAGTCCATATGCTCTTACTTTGTTCATTAAACGACTGTGGGGAAGTCAAGAAACACAGCATCTACCTGGGAACGCTTGTCTATGGCCCTCTAATTCTCGTGGACTCTGCGGGCTATGTCAGGGACGAAGCCTCTCCTTCGTTTCTAGGTCCCTAGTTGAATACAATACAAAACCTAGGGACTGATGACATCAGTAGTTTGGTCCCATAGTCGTTACCACAAATTTCCAATTTTTCCAAGATACCTAATTTTAAATAAGTAAGTGAATTTCTAAATAACATCTGCACAAATACAGAAAAATGGGACACCATAACCCAATTACCACACACAACAGTGAGAAGGTCGCGTGGAACATATAGGAGACGCATCAGATTTAAATTGAAACAAATCGTCCACATTATGCCTGTCAGTCCCCTTTTAGAGTTTAGACTCTCGTCTTTAACAAATGCTCCATTATAACTACTGTCTTAGCGATATAGAGCACCTTTCGTCTTCCAAAGTTTGAAATGCACTTTGCTTGCACTTCTATTTCTGTAATTGTAAAACAACAGTTCGGAAATCGTCGCTTTTTACATTCTGCATACATTGTCTGATCAAAAGTATTGCACATCTACTATTAGACGTTAATGTGAGGTGCATCTACCAGTTGAATCACATCCTGTATTTAAAATAAGGACTGGCAAGGCTGGAACACGTAATGTATATTAAGAAGTTCGTTTCGAAGTTTTGTAGCATTATATTGTCGTGAAATCCGACAGATTCAGCCAAATGTCGTCATCATCCCTTGCAAAAATGTTTAAATTGCGAGTAAACGTGAGCCGAAGACTGCTAAACAATTAGAAGGATAAGGAGGCGGAACAGGAAGTGGCTAAGAGATCACCTGCACTACACCCATCATCCTCCTTTCCTAGAGCACTGCTGTACTGTACTGACTCTCCGTATATTGTTACTTTAACAAATGTTCCATTAAAACTACAGCCTTCGTGATACACAGCATGTGACAACACTTCTAAGTCGCACATCCTCTAAGAAAGGATGAAAGTGGTTTGCGTGTGACCTATTATTTACTATTTAACAATTTGGAATACCGCATCTTCCTCTTTTCCGTAGATTTTATCTACATCTACCCATATACTCCACAAGCCACCAAGTAGTGTGTGGCGGAGGGCACTATTCGCGCCAAACTCATATTTCCCCCCCTCTGTTCCACTCGCGGATCGTGCGAGGGAAAAACGACTGCCTGAACGCCTCAGTACGAGCTCTAATTTCCCTTATCTTTGAATGGTGGTCATTGCGCGATATGAAAGTTGGTGGTAATAATGTATGCTCTACATCCTCGGCGAAGAACTCATTTTGGAATTTAGTGAGCGGCCCCTTCCGTTTAGCGCGTCGTCTATCTGCAAATGTGTCCCACTTCATACTTTCTATAAGATTTGTAACGCTCTCGCGATAGCTAAATGTACCAGTCACGAATCTTGCAGCTCTTCGTTGGACCTTCTCAATCTCTTGACTCAGACCCAACTGGTAAGGGTCCCATACTGACGAACAGTACTCTAAGACTGGACGAACTAAGGTATTGCAAGCAATTATCTTTGTTGAAGGACTGCATCGCTTCCGGATTCTGCCAATAAACCACAATCTATAGTTCGCCTTGCCCGTTAAGTGTGTAATCTGATCGTTCCATTTGAAATAATTTCGAATAGTCACACCCGGATACTTGACAGATGTTACCGCTTCCTAAGGCTGAGCATTTAAATTGTACTCGTATGTTAATGGGGATTTTCGCTTTGTTATACGAAGTAGGTTACACTAACTAATATTGAGAGACAACTGCCAGTCATTACACCACGCATCTCTTTTCTGCAAATCCTCATTGATTTGTTCTCAACTATCGTGTCATATGACTTTCCTGTAGCTTACAACATCATCGGCAAACAGTCTAATGCCGCTGTCAATACCATCAACCAGACCGTTTACGTAAATCGTATTATCCCATCTAGCACAGGGTCCGTTTTTTCAGGATTTGGCAAATTTTGTTTTATTATTAAAGTTTCTGGACAGATGGCCCTCCTATGTCACTGTCGCCAGCATATCCTAAGTGAAGTAAGTCATGTGCGCCACTTCTCTCTGAGTGATATGAACTTCATGTGTGTCATCTATTTTAACTGTGTATTTGCCTGGGCTCGATTCCAAGCTGAGTCGGATATTTTCTCAGCTCAGGGACTGGGTGTTGTGTTATCCTAATCATCATCGACGCACAAGTCGCCGAAGTGGCGTCAAATCGCAAGACTTGCACACGGCGAACGGTGTACCTTACTTGAGGCCTCGTCACAAAAAATGGTTCAAATGGCTCTGAGCACTATGGCACCCAACTGCTGTGGTCATCAGTCCCCTAGAACTTAGAACTACTTAAACCTAACTAACCTAAGGACATCACACACATCCATGCCCGAGGCAGGATTCGAACCTGCGACCGTAGCAGTCACACGGTTCCGGACTGCGCGCCTAGAACCGCGAGACCACCGCGGCCGGCGACCTCGTCACATGACATTTACAATTGTACTGTGTATGTGTCCTATTCTCTCAATTTGGGGACCAGCCCAGCACTTGCCTAAACGAGCGTGGTAAACCGCCTAAAAACCACACTCGGACTGGCTAGTGTACCAGACCGCAATCGTTAATCCGTCGTTTGGATTTGATCTGGATGTGAATCAGCTCGAGGGTTCGTGAGCTAGGGCGCAACACGTTACGCTGCACAAGCAAATCAGCAGGTTGAAATACCACTACTTTCCTAATTACCCGTGCAAAATAACGAAGAACATGTGTTATAGCTCTGATTACTTGTGAGATAATGCTGGAAATACTAGCATCAGACATCCAGAACATGAAAATCAGTTAAGGATATTTTCACATGCAGCTAAATATCTCAAAGTCACTAACAATCTCACATCAGTCAGTACTGCCTCACGATAGTTGATGTCTGACTTTCTTATCATTGGCACGATCTTGTCCAGCAAGTGCCTATAACCTTCTCAGCTCATACGTATAAAAATGTTTAACGAAGCTTCACCGCCACTCATCAGCTTCCAAGAAAATCATTCCGAGATTCTTGACCTCCAACAAATAACTCTCCACCATCTTGGTTTTCTTCTTTTCTTTTCTTTCTGTTACTCAACGTTGTGACCAAGAAGGTAACTGCTTCAACCGTTTGCGAAGGCTGCAGTATTCCAATGTTACTTCAATAGAGTTTGTGTATTGTGTGTGCCAGGGACCTAGAAACGATGGAGAGGGTTCGTCCCGACATATCCTTTAGTGGTTCACAACCTCACAACAGGCCATAGCATCAGTTAACAGCTGTGAGATTTCATAATGGCTTCGGTGATAGAACCTACAGACGAGTCCAGAAACGATATACAAGAATTTAGGAGAAAGAAACGCCGCCCTGAACTGTGGAAGTGATATGTGATTAAACAAAACAACGTCTTGGGTTTGGAGAATAACAAATGGAAAAGAGAAATTGTATCTAAAAGGGGAGCAGGTGCAGATTGCAGGTAAATTGTCATACAGTGTTCATTGTTTGTATTCTTTGTACATAATATAAAAGTAAAAGCAAGCTGTGTAGAAACGTTATACTAACATGTGATTGTAATCCGGGCTGTTACTCAATACAAAATAATTGAGTACACCGTTCAGTTAAAACGTATCTCTTCTTCACCCAATAGCACTGTAATTGTGAAATAATCATCTATTCTGGTTAGGACGCTGACAGTTCCTCATTTTCATACTGTGCCGAGAGCATAAATGGACGTCATTTCTCTGAAACCTGGGACACTACAGGATGTTTCACTCATGACTGATTTTATCACTTTGCAGTTTTGTGAGTATTTTGATAATATTCTAAAGAAATGTGCCGTTTAGAAAGTGACTGGTGGAGAGGAAGACAATGATCTGAAACTGAAGTTTGGGACAGTGATCAAGAATGACAAGTTCATGAACGTGGATGTCTGTCAGACTAAACAGGATTGTTTAATAAGCAAAAAATGTAGAATTAACTCTCTCATGCTACAAGCCAAATAACTAAAAAGCATATTGATTTCCATTATATTTGCCTATTTTGAAATGTATTCTTAATTGTGAATGGCACAAAGAACATAAATGTGTATGGACATGTGATTATGAAATATATTTTGCTTGAAAATTTACTATTTTTTGGGTATACCGTATTTTTGATAAAATCAGTGTTGATTAAATCAAAAAGTCTACTTGTCAGTATATTCTATTAGCATTTTCTATTACTTGCTTTTATTCCATGATTAAAAATTTTGGTATGCACGTGAGAGTTACCGTAAGGTTTGGAAATAATGCAACTAAAGATTGTATAGTTTTTTCAAAATATTTCAAACCTGCCGTTGAGTGACATGTCTCCCTTTTTGATTTCAACGCCTCAGTCACGGAAAGGAAAGTTCATTTTGAGTCAAGAAATGGACTGGGACGAGAGTATTGGAACTAGAAAGAGGGACGATTTAAAGAAGCAGTAAGACTGAAACAATTCTCTGAAGATCACCGTAAGAGTAATGAAGAAACTTCCTCAGACCAGAGACTCATCACGACATCGTTGCATCGTTGTTTTACTAGTAATTGCAATTTTAGTAAGAGCTTTTACGTACGCAGATTTTTCAAGCATTAGGGATCTGAACAATGCAGAAGACCAGGAGAAGAACGTAACTTATCAATAGAGAGCAAACACAGAAGACCATCAGAAACAAATATTTCTGGGTTATATCGTTGACTGCGTTTCATAAACATATTGACTATTTTTGGGTTCATTAAGATTTTATTTTATCGATTATTACTTTTATGTTGTAATTTCATGCACTGACATGTTTCATGACCTTGGAGATTTGGACCTCAATTTGGTCCTACGGAGCTGCTCTTTATTCGTTAAAAAGGTCTGGGCGCACGGAAAAGTGGCACGGTCTGCGTATGCAGAAGATAATGGGTGTTTTGATCGTGAGGAGGAATTAACCAGTGAGCAAAAGCGATAGCGAACGGTACAAAAGAAAGTGACTTTTGAGCTCTCTCTTGTGCTACGGAAAAATACTTGGAACGGTGTATCAGTTGTCAAATTCGATTACTGTGAAGGCCAACATTGATTTAGTTTATAAGATAAACTTTAAATAATCTGACGCCACGCCAGCTAAATAAAATTTGTGTGGGCGGTCATTGTCACCTCCAATAACTCTGTATATACACACATCAAAAAAAGTTTTGCTTCACCTCGGTTCCGAGAGTTCCGGAACCTGTACAGAAAATTGGAATAGAGATCAACATTAACCTCATTTCCGTCATTTATATTGCTCATGAAAACCACACATTGCATGTTGTACTTCAGACGTGGTGTTCCAGATTGCTGTACACACCGGTACCTCTAATACCCCGTAGCACGTCCTCTTGCATTGATGCATTCCTGTATTCGTTGCGGCATACTATCCACAAGTTCATCAAGGCACTGTTGGTCCTGATTGTTCCATTCCTCAACAGCCATTTGGCGTAGATCCCTCATAGTGGTTGGTGGGCCAGGTCTTCCATAAAAAGCCCTTTTCAATTCATCCCAAGAATGTCGGATTGGGTTCATGTCTGGAGAACATGTTGGCCACTCTAGTCGAGCGATGTCCTTATCCTAAAGGAAGTCATTCACAAGATGTGCACGATGGGGGCTCGAATTGCCGTCCATGAACACGAATGCCTCGCCAATATACTGCCGATATGGTTGCACTATCGGTCGGAGGATGGCATTCACGTATCGTACAGCCGTAACGGCGCCTTCCATGACCACCAGCGATGTACGTCAACCCCACATAATGCCATCCCAAAACAGCAGGGAACCTCCACCTTGCTGCGCTCAACTGGACAGTGTGTCTAAGGCTTTCAGCTTGACCAGGTTGCCTCCAAACACGTCTCCGACGACTGTTTGGTTGAAGGCACATGCGACACTCATCGTCCGGCCGCGGTGGTCTAGCCGTTCTAGGAGCTCAGTCCGGAACCGTGCGACTCCTACGGTCGCAGGTTCGAATCCAGCCTCGGGCATGGATGTGTGTGATGTCCTTAGGTTAGTTAGGTTTAAGTAGTTCTAAGTTCATGGCGACTGATGACCACAGATGTTAAGTCCCATAGTGCTCAGAGTCATTTGAACCATTTGACACTCATCGCTGAAGAGAACGTGATGACAATCCTGAGCGGTCCATTCGGCATGTTGCTGGACCTATCTGTATAGCTCTGCGTGGTGTCGTGGTTGCAAAGGTGGACCTCGCCATGGACGTCGGGAGTGAAGTTGCGCTGCATGCAGCCTATTGCGCACAGTTTGAGTCGTAACACGACGTCCTGTGGCTGCACGAAAAGCATCATTCGACATGGCAACATGGTGGCGTTGCTGTCAGGATTCCTCCCAACCATAATCCGTAGGTAGCTGTCATCCACCGGAGCAGTTGCTCTTGTGTGGCCTAAGCGAGGCATGTCATCGCCAGTTGCTGTCTCTTTGTATCTCCTCCATAACCGAACAACATCGCTTTGGTTCACTCGGAGACGCCTGGATATTTCCCTCGTTGAGAGCGCTTTCTGGCACAAAGTAACAATGCGGACGCCATGGAACCGCGGTATTGACCGTCTAGGAATGGTTGAACTACAGACAACACGAGCCGTGTACCTCCTTCGTGATGACTGGAATCATTGAAATATCCGTGAAGGTGAGGAAAAAAATAATTTTACAGCATGTCCAAGATGATATTCCCGTCACAGTTTTCTCCGCAAGAACGCAAGATCCATAAACTTTGCAAACAGGAATGGCACAAAACACATTCAGTTCGGTGAGTCTCTTCCACGTTCTAGAACGACACCAGAATTCGTGATCTCGAAATTTTTATATTATGGCTGTTTACTTTACCCGATAGATAAAACTACGACTCCTCCGAAAAGATAAGTCGTTAAGAAAATGTGTCCTCTGCCATATCCTGGAAAAGTCAAATGCAAAATTCATACCTTCTGTTACGGCCGATGGGACACGGATACCACAGTGATAGCAACTCGTTAGGTTTTATATGTAGGCGTCGTTTCAGAACGCACCACGCAGTTGTTTGGGGAATATGCAGCTCCTTGCCTGCCTATGTTGTGGACATCCGAGGGCTCCGTGTGAACGTATCTCTGATCTGCTCGATGATTGTTTAATCACAGTTCGGAAATCACCGCTTTTTACATTCTCCATACATTGTCTGATCAAACGTATTGCACATCTACTATTGGACGTTATTGTGAGGTGCATCTAACAGTTGAATCACACGCTGTATTTAAAATAAGGACTGGCAAGGCTGGAACACGTAATGTGCATTAAGCAGTTCGTTTCGAAATTTTGTAGCATTATATTCTCGTGAAATCTGACAGATTCAACAAAATGTCTTCATCATCCCCAGCAAAAATGTTTAAATTGCGAGAAAACGTGACCCGAAGACTGTTAAACAATTAGAAGGATAAGGAGAGCGAGCAGAAGTGGCTAAGAGATCACCTGCACTACACCCATCATCCTCCTTTCCTGGAGTACTGCTGTAGCCCCTACTGTATTGATTTTCCGTATGTTGTTATATTAACAAATGTTCCATTAAAACTACAGCCTTCGTGATATACAGCATGTGACAACACTCCTTCGCTAATGTAAAGAACTTCATCTGTTAAACAAAAGTCGCACATCCTCTAAGAAAGGATGAAAATGGTTTGAATGTGACCTACTATTTACTATCCAACAATATGGAATACCACTTCTTCCTCTTTTCCATAGCTTAAATCTACATCTACATCTACACTACTGGCCATTAAAATTGCTACACCACGAAGATGACGTGCAACAGACGCGAAATTTAACCGACAGGAAGAAGATGCTTTGATATGCAAATGATTAGTTTTTCAGAGCATTCACACAAGGTTGCCGCCGGTGACGATACCTATAACGTTCTGACATGAGGAAAGTTTCCAACCGATTTCTCATGCACAATCAGCAGTTGACCGGCGTTACCAGGTGAAACGTTGTTGTGATGCCTCGTGTAAAGAGGAGAAATGCGCACCATCACGTTTCCGACTTTGATGAAGGTGGGATTGTAGCCTATCGCGATTCCGGAGACATCGCTTAGCCACAATCTGGGGGATGTTGCCAGAATGCGATTTTCACTAGCAGAGTGAAAATCTCATTCTGGAAACATCCCCTACGCTGTTGCTAAGCCATGTCTCAGCAATATCCTTTCTTTCAGGAGTGCTAGTTCTGCAAGGTTTGCAGGAGAGCTTCTGTAAAGTTTGGAAGGTAGGTGACGAGGTACTGGCAGACGTAAAGCTGTGAGGAAGGGGCGTGAGTCGTGCTTGGTTAGCTCAGTTGGTAAAGCACTTGCCCGTAAAAGGCAAAGTTACTGAGTTCGAGTCTAGGTCCGGCACACAGTTTTAATCTGCCAGGAAGTTTCAGGGTTGTTTAATAAGCTAAATGTGGGTTTAACTTTCTCATGCTACAAGCCAAAGCACGAAAAATCATATTGATTTCCTATTATATTGCCTATTTTTTATATGTCCCCCCCCCCCCCATAAACCATGGACCTTGTCCTTGGAGGGGAGGCTTGCGTGCCTCAACGATACAGATAGCCGTACAATAGGTGCAACCACAACGGAGGGGTATCTGTTGAGAGGCCAGACAAACGTGTGGTTCCTGAAGAGGGCCAGCGGCCTTTTCAGTAGTTGCAGTGGCAACAGTCTGGATGATTGACTGATCTGGTCTTGTAACACGTTAAACAGCCCTGCTGTGCTGGTACTGCGAACGGCTGAAAGCAAGGGGAAACTACAGCCGTAATTTTTCCCGAGGGCATGCAGCTTTACTGTATGATTGAATGATGATGATGTCCCCTTGGTTAAAATATTCCGGAAGTAAAATACTCCCATTCGGATCTCCGGGCGGGGACTACTCAAGAGGACGTCGTTATCAGGAGAAAGAAAACGTGTTCTACGGATCGGAGCGTGCAATGTCAGATCCCTTAATCGGGCAGCTAGGTTAGAAAATATAAAAAGGGAAACGGATAGATTAAAGTTAGATATAGTGGGAATTAGTGACATTCGGTGGCAGGGGGAACAAGACTTTTGGTCAGGTGAATACAGCGTTATAAATACAAAATCAAATAGGTGTAATGCAGGAGTAGGTTTAATAATGAATAAAAAATAGGAGTACGGGTAAGCTACTACAAATAACATAGTGAACGCATTATTGTGGCCAAGATAGACACGAAGCCCACGCCTACTACAGTAGTACAAGTTTATATGCCAACTAGCTCGGCAGATGATGAAGATGTTGATGAAATGTATGATGAGATAAAAGAAATTATTCAGACAGTGAAGGGAAACGAAAATTTAATAGTCGTCGGGGACTGGAATTAGAGAGTAGGAAAAGGGAGAGAAGGAAACGTAGTAGGTGAATATGGATTGGGGGTAAGAAATGAAAGAGGAAGCCGTCTGGTGGAATTTTGCACAGAGCATATCTTAATCATAGCTAACACTTGGTTCAAGAATCATAAAAGAAGGTTGTATATATGGAAGAAGCCTGGAGACACTAGAAGGTATCAGATATATTATATAATGGTAAGGCAGAGATTTAGGAACCAGATTTTAAATTGTAAGACATTTCCAGGGGCAGATGTGGACTCTGACCACAATCTATTAGTTATGAACTGTAGATTAAAACTGAAGAAACTACGAAAATGTGGGAATTTAAGGAGATGGAACCTGGATAAACTGAAAGAACCGGAGGTTGTACATAGTTTCGGGGAGCGCATAAGGGAACAATTGACAGGAATGGGGGAAAGAAATACAGTAGAAGAGGAATGGGTAGCTTTGAGAAATGAAATAGTGAAGGCAGCGGAGGATCAAATAGGTAAAAAGACGAGGGCTGGTAGAAACCCTTGGGTAACAGAAGAAATATTGAATTTAATTGATGAAAGGAGAAAATATAAAAAAGAAGTAAATGAAGCAGGCAAAAAGAAATACAAACGTCTAAAAATGAGATCAACAGGAAGTGGAAAATGGCTAAGCATGCATGGCTAGAGGACAAATGTAAGGATGTAGAGGCTTATCTCACTAGGGATAAGATAGATACTGCCCACAGGAAAATTAAAGAGACCTTTGGAGAAAGGAGAACCACTTGCATGAATATTAAGAGCTTTGACGGAAACCCAGTTCTAAGCAAAGAAGGGAAAGCAGAAAGGTGGAAGGAGTATATAGAGGGTCTATACAAGGGCGATGTACTTGAAGACAGTATTATGGAAATGGAAGAGAATGTAGATGAAGATGAAATGGGAGACACTACACTGCGTGACGAGTTTGACAGAGCAGTGAAAGACCTAAGTCGAAACAAGGCCCCGGGAGTAGACAACATTACATTTAAACTAATGACGGCCTTGGGAGAGTCAGTCCTCACAACACTCTACCATCTGGTGAGCAAGATGTATAAGGCAGGCGAAATACCCTCAGACTTCAAGAAGAATGTAATAATTCCAATCCCAAAGAAAGCAGGTGTTGAAAGATGTGAAAATAACCGAACTATCAGTGTAATAAGTCACAGCAGCAAAATACTAACGCGAATCATTTACAGACGAATGGAAAAACAGGTAGAAGCTGACCTCGGGGAAGATCAATTTTGATTCCGTAGAAATGTTGGAACACGTGAGGCAATACTGACCCTACGACTTATCTTAGAAGAAAGATTAAGGAAAGACAAATCTGCGTTTATAGCATTTGTAGACTTAGAGAAAGCATTTGACAATGTTGATTGGAATACTCTCTTTCAAATTCTGAAGGTGGCAGGAGTAAAGTACGGGGAGCGAAAGGCTATTTACAATTTTTACAGAAAGCAGATGGCAGATATAAGAGTCGAGGGGTACGATAGGGAAACAGTTGTTGGGAAGGGAGTGAGACAGGGTTGTAGCCTGTCCCCGATTTTATTCAATCTGTATATTGAGCAAGCAATAAAGAAAACTAAAGATAAGTTCGGAGTAGGTATTAAAATCCAAGAAGAAAAAAATAAAAACTTTTAAGTTCGCCGATGACGTTGTAATTCTGTCTGAGACATCAAAGGACTAAGAAGAGCAGTTGAACGGAATGGACAGTGTCTTGAAAAGAGGGTATAAGATGAACATCAACAAAAGCAAAACAAGGATAATGGAATGTAGTCGAATTAAGTCTGGTGATGCTGAGGGAATTACATTATGAAATGAGACACTTAAAGTAGTAAAGGAGTTTTGCTATTTGGGGAGCAAATTAACTGACGATGGTCGAAGTATGGAGGATATAAAATGTAGACGTGCAATGGCAAAAAAAGCGTTTCTGAAGAAGAAAAATTTGTTAACATCGAGTATAGATTTAAATGTCAGGAAGTCGTTCTGAAAGTATTTGTATGGAGTGTAGCCATGTATGGAAGTGAAACGTGGACGATAAATAGCATAGACGAGAAGAGAATAGAAGCTTTCGAAATGTGGTGCTACAGCAGAATGCTGGAGAATAGATGGGTAGATCACATAACTAATGAGGAGGTATTGAATAGAATTAGGGAGAAGAGGAGCTTGTGGCACTACTTGACTAGAAGAAGGGATGTTCTGAGACTTCGAGGGATCACCAATGTAGTATTGGAGGGCAGCGTGGGGGGTAATAATTGTAGAGGGAGACCAAGAGATGAATACACTAAGCAGATTCAGAAGTATGTAGGCTGCAGTAGGTACCTGGAGATGAAGAAGCTTCCACAGGATAGAGTAGCATGGAGAGCTGCATCAAACCAGTCTCAGAACTGAAGACCACAACAACAACATTTTATATGCATTCTTAATTGTGAATGGCACAAACAACAGGAATGTCTATGGACATGTTTAAGTAATTAAGAAATATATTTTGCTTGAAAATTTACTATTTCTTAGGTATATCGTACTTTTTATAAAATCAATGCAGATTAAATCATAAAGGCTGTATGTCAGTATTTTCTATTAGCATTTTCTATTACTTGCTTTTATTGCATGTAAGAGTAACCGTAAGGTTTGCAAATAATGCTGATTATTGTATAGTTTTTTTTTAAATATTTCAAACCTGCTGTTGAATGACATGTCCCACATTTTGATTTCAACTCCTGAGTCAAGGAATGGAGAGTTCATTTTGAGACAAGAAACGGACAGGGACAAGAGGATTGGAACCAGAAAGAGGGACGATTTAAAGAAGCAGTTAGACTGAAACAATTCTCTGAAGGTCTTCGTAAGAGTAATGAAGAACCTTCCAGAGACCAGAGACTCATCATGACATCGTTGCATCGTTGTAATAAGATCTTTTACGTACGCAGATTATTTCTAGAATGAGGGAGCTGAACAAGGCAGAAAACCGGGAGAGGAACATAACTTATCGATATAGAGCAAACGCAGAAGACCATCAGAATCGAAGAAATAAACATTTCTGTGTTATATTGTTGATTGCTTTTACATACACATATTGACTGTCTTTTTTGGGTTCATAAAAATTTTATTTTATCTGTTATTACTTTTATGTTGTAATTTCTTGTACTGACACGTTCCATTACCTTGGTGATTTGCTCCTCAATTTGGTCCTACGGAACTGCTCTTTATTCTTTAAAAAGGTGTGGGCGCACAGAAAAGTGACACGCTCTGCGTATGCAGAAGATAATGGCTGTATTTGATCGTGAGGAGGAATTAGCCAGTGAGCAAAAGCGATAGCGGACGGTACAAAAGAAAGTGACTGTTGAGCTCTCTCTTGTGCTACGGAGAAATACTTGAAACGGTGCATCAGTTGTTAAAATCATTTACTGTGTTGACAACACTGATTTAGTTCATAAGATAAACTTTAAATGAACTGACGCCGCGCCAGCTAAATAAAATTTGCGTGGGCGGCCACTGCCACCTCCAACAACTTCTATATACACACATCAAACAAACTTTTGCATCACCTCGGTTCAGAGAGTTCCGGAATCGGTACAGAAAATTGGAATAGAGATCAACATAAACCTCATTTCCGTCCTTTATATTGCTCATGAAAACCACACATTGCATTTTGTACTTCAGACGTGGTGTTTCAGATTTCTGTACACACCGGTACCTCTAATACCCAGTCTCACGTCCTATTGCAATGATGCATTCCTGTATTCGTCGCGGCGTACTATCCACAAGTTCATCAAGGCACTGTTGGTCCTGATTGTTCCACTCCTCAACAGCCATTTGGCGTAGGTCCCACAGAGTGGTTGGTGGTTCACGTCGTCCATAAACAGCCCTTTTCAATTCATCTCAGGAATATTTGATAGGGTTCATATCTGGAGAACATGCTGGCCACTCTAGTCGAGCGATATCGTTATCCTGGAGGAAGCCATTCACAAGATGTGCACGATGGGGGCTCAAATTGCCGTCCATGAAGACAAATGCCTCGCCAATATGCTGCCGATATGGTTGCACTATCGGTCGGAGGATGGCATTCACGTATCGTACAGACGTTACGGCGCCTTCCATGACCACCAGTGGCGTACGTCGGGCTTTCATGATACCACTCCAAAACACTAGGGAATGTTCACCTTGCTGCACTCACTGGACGGTGTGTCTAAAGCGTTCAGCCTGACCCAGTTGCCTCCAAACAAGTCTCCGACGATTGTCTGGTTGAAGGCATATGCGACACTCGTCGGTGAAGAGAACGTGGTGCCAGTTCTGAGCGGTCTTTTCGGCATGTTGCTGAGCCCATCCGTACATCGCTGCATAGTATCGTGGTTGCAAAGATGGACCTCGCCATGGACGTCGGGAGTGAAGTTGCGCTACATGCAGCCTATTGCGCACAGTTGGAGTCGTAACACGACGTCCTGTGGCTGCACGAAAAGCATTATTCAACATGGTGGCGTTGGTGTCAGGGTTCCTCCGAACCATAATCCGTAGGTAGGTGTCATCCACCGCAGCAGTAGCCCTTGAGCAGCCTAAGCGAAGAATCTCATCGCCAATTCCTCTCTCTCTGTATCTCCTCCATGTCTCAACAATATCACTTAGGTTCACTTGGAGAAGCCTTGATATGTCCCTCGCTGAGAGCGCTTTCTGGCACAAAGTAACAATGCAGACACGATCGAACCGCGGTATTGACCGTCTAGGTGTGGTTGAACTACAGACAACACGAGCCGTGTACCTCATTCGAGATGGAATAACTGGAATCACTGAAATATTGGTGAAGGTGAGGAAACAAATAATTTTACAGCATCCCCAAGATGATATTCCAGTCACCGTTTTCTCCACAAGAACGACAGGCCCATAAACTTCGCAAACAGGAATGGCACAAAACACATTCAGTTTCGTTGAGTCACATCCACGTTCTGGAACGACGCCAAAATTTTGTGACCTCCAAATTTTTATATAATGGCTGTTTAATTTACCCGATAGATAAAACGCCGATTCGCCCGAAAAGATGAGTCGTTAAGAAAATGTGTCCTCTTGCATATCCTGGAGAAGTGAAATGCAAAATTCGTACCTTCTGTTATGGCCGTTGGGACACAGATACCACAGTAATAGCAACTCGTTAGGCTTTACATGTAAGCGTCGTTTGAGAACGCATCCCGCCGTTGTTTGGGGAAGCTGAGCCTCCTATCCTGCCTATGTTGTGGACTTCCGAGGGCTCCGTGTGAACGTATCTCTGATATGCTCGATGTTTTCATCAGACGTGAGTGGCCGGCCAGTGCCAACAAAATGGCTCTGAGCACTATGGGGCTTAACTTCTAAGGTCATCAGTCCCCTAGAACTTAGAACTAATTAAACCTAACTAACTTAAGGACAACACACACATCCATGCCCGATGTAGGATTCGAAACTGCGACCGTAGCACGGTTCCAGATTGTAGCGCCTAGAACCGCTAGGCCACCCCAGCCGGGCTACTAGTGCCCTGCCCTCGGCATATGCAACCATCTTCCACGAATTTTCCATGCCAGTCATAAATCTACTAGAGCAGAGGAGGCTACTTTCTAAGTCGACGGCGGAATCCACGCTGCACTCGAACTTCACACAAGTTTCGACGAATAAAATAATTTCTCTGGCGGCGTAGTTGCCAAGTTGCTACAAACAAACAACAGCGCGTGGTGGGTCTAAACTTTGAATCTTCCTTTATTCAGGGACGTGCGTAATGTGTTACTGCCTTTGTAGTTCGTCTGTAATAAACAACTGAGATCTGGTCTTTCTTTTTGAATCACCAGATACCACATTCCATTCTTCAGCGAATGTTAAAATGTTTCTCGCAGTCACATTATTGACTTTACTGTATCAATAACGCTGTAAAACCGTGGCGTTCTGAAAGAGGAATATTAAATCAACTCCAACTTTTTTGAGTTTCTCTGTGAACATAACGTTGTCGAAACATGTTCAGTAACAACATTACGTTGAAATATCTAATGAAAGTCGACATTTATCATAATTGACTATGTACATAGCGCCAGGAACCTTTTTACAGTTATGTGACAATACATTTTCAGTTCAGTTACAATTAATGATGCCCAGATTGTTTAATAGAGTTTCAGCACATTCAAAACTAATCAAACACTTATAACACTGTAAATATGCCATTGTTGTGGTCTTCAATCCAGAGACTGGTTTGATGCAGCTCTCCATGCTACTCTATCCTGTGCAAGCTTCTTCATCTCCCAGTACTTGCTGCAACCTACATCCTCTTGAATCTGCTTAGTGTATTCATCTCTTGGTCTCCCTCAACGATTTTTACCCACCACGCTGCCCTCCTATACTAAATTGGTGATCCCTTGATGCCTCAGAACATGTCCTACCAACCGATCCCTTCTTCTTGTAAAGTTGTGTCACAAACTCCTCTTCTCCCCAATCCTATTCAGTACTTCCGCATTAGTTATGTGATCTACCCATCTTATCTTCAGCATTCTTCTGTAACACCACATTTCGAAAGCTTCTATTCTCTTCTTGTCCAAACTATTTATCGTCCATGTTTCACTTCCATACATAGCTACACTCCATACAAATAATTTCAGAAACGACTTTCTGACACACAAATCTATACTCGATGTGAACAAATTTCTCTTTTTCAGAAACGCTTTCCTTGCGATTGCCAGTCTACATTTTATATCCTCTCTACTTCGACCATCATCAGTTATTTTGCTCCACAAATAGCAAAACTCCTTTATTACTTTAAGTGTTTTATTTCCTAATCTAATTCCCTCAGCATCATCCGACTTATTTCGACTACATTCCATTAACCTCGTTTTGCTTTTGTTGATGTTCATCTTATATCCTCCTTTCAAGACACTGTCCATTCCGTTCAACAGCTCTTCCAAGTCCAATGCTGTCTCTGACAAAATTACAAAAAATGGTTCAAATGGCTCTGAGCAATATGGGACTTAACTTGTAAGGTCATCAGTCCCCTAGAACTTAGATCTACTTAAACCTAACAAACCTAAGGACATCACACACATCCATGCCCGAGGCAGGATTCGAACCTGCGACCGTAGCGGTCACGCGGTTCCAGACTGAAGCGAATAGAACCGCAAGGCCACACTGGCCGGCTACAGAATTGCAATGTCATCGGCAAGCCTCAAACTTCTTTACCCTGTCTATAGATTTTAATACCTACTCCGAATTCTTTTACTGCTTGCTCAATATACAGATTGAATAACATCGGGGAGAGGGTACAAATCTGTCTGACTCCCTTCCCAACCACTGCTTGCCTTTCATGCACCCCGACTCTTATAACGGCCATCTAGTTTCTGTACAAATTGTAAACAGCCTTTCGCTCCCTGTATTTTACCCCTGCCACCCTTAGAATTTGAAAGAGAGTATTCCAGTCAACATTGTCAAAAGCTTTCTCTAAGTCTACAAATGCTAGAAACATAGGTTTGCCTTTCATTAATCTATTTTCTAAGCTAAGACGTAGGATCAGTATTGCCTCACGTGTTCCAGCATTTCTATGGAATCCAAAGTGATCTTCCCCGAGGTCGGCTTCTGCTAGTTTTTCCATTCGTCTGTAAATAATTCGTGTTACTATTTTGCTGCTGTGACTTATTAAACTGATAGTTCGGTAATTTTCACAACTGTCAACACCTGCTTTCTTTGGTATATTCTTCTTGAAGTCTGAGGGTATTTCGGCTGTCTCATACATCTTGCTCACCAGATGGTAGAGTTTTGTCAGGACTGGCTCTTCCAAGGCCGTCAGTAGTTCCAGTTTGTCTGCTCTCAGGGCCTTGTTTCGACTCAGGTCTTTCAGCGCTCTGAAAAACCCTTCACGCAGTATCGTATCTCCTATTTCATCTTCATCTACATTCTCTTCCATTTCTATAATATTGTCCTCAAGAACATCGCCCTTTGTATAGGCCCCCCTATATACTCCTTCCACCTTTCTGCTTTCCCTTCTTTGCTTAGAACTGGGTTTCCATCAAAGCTCTTGATATTCATACAAGTGGTTCTCTTTTCTCCAAAGGTCTCTTTAATTTTCCTGTGGGCAGTATCTATCTTATCCCTAGTGAGATAAGCCTCCACATCCTTACATTTGTCCTCTAGCCATCCCTGTTTAGCCATTTTGCACTTCCTGTCGATCTCATTTTTGAAACATTTGTATTCCTTTCTGTCTGCTTCATTTACTGCGTTTTTATATTTTCTCCTTTCGTCAGTTGAATTCAATATTTCTTCTGTTACATAAGGATTTCTACTAGCCCTCGTCTTTTTACCTACTTGATCCTCTGCTGCCTTCACTACTTCATCCCTCAGAGCCACCCATTTTTGTTCTACTCCATTTCTTTCCCCCATTGTTGTCAATAGTTCCTTTATGCTCTCCCTGAAACTCTGTACAACCTCTGGTTTAGTCAGTTTATCCAGGTCCCATCTCCTTATATTCCCACCTTTTCGCAGTTTCTTCAGTTTTAATTTACAGTTCATAACTAATAGATTGTGGTCAGAGTCCACATCTGCCCCTGGAAATGTCTTACAATTTAAAATCTGGTTCCTAAATCTCTGTCTTACCATTTTATATAGTCTATCTGATAGCTTCTAGTATCTCCAGGATTCTTTCATGTATACAACCTTCTCTTATGATTCTTGAACCAAGTGTTAGCTATGATTAAGTTATACTCCGTGCAAAATTCCACCAGACGGCTTCCTCTTTCATTTCTTACCCCCAATCCATATTCACCTACTATGTTTCCTTCTCTCCCTTTTCCTACTCTCGAATTCCAGTCCCCGATGACTATTAAATTTTCGTCTCCCTTCACTGTCTGAATAATTTCTTTTATCTCAACATACATTTCATCAACATCTTCATCATCTCCAGAGCTTGTTGGCACATAAACTTGTACTGCTGTAGTAGGCATGGGATTCGTGTCTATCTTGGCCACAATAATGCGTTCACTATGCTGTTTGTAGTAGGTTACCCGCACTCCTATTTTTTTATTCATGATTAAACCTGCTCCTGCATTACCCCTATTTGATTTCGTATTTATAACCCTGTATTCACCTGACCAGAATTCTTGTTCCTCGTGAAACCGAACTTCACTAATTCCCGCTATATCTAAATTTAACCTATCCATTTCCCTTTTTAAATTTTCTAACTTACCTGCCCCATTATGGGATCTCCGTAGAACGCCAGTTTTCTTTGTCCTGATGACGACGTCCTTTTGAGTAGTCCATGCCCGGAGATCTAGATGAGGGTCTATTTTACCTCCGGAATATTTTACCCAAGAGGACGCCATCATCACTTTCACCATACAGTAATGCTGCATACCCTCGGGAAAAATTACGGCTGTAGTTTTCCATTGCTTTCAGCCGTTCGCAGTGCCAGCACAGCAGGGCTGTTTTGGTTAGTGTTTCAAGCCCAGACCAATCATGCAGACTGTTGCCCCTGCAACTACTGAAAAGGCTGCTGCCCCTCTTCAGGAACCACACGTTTGTCTGGCCTCTCAACAGATACCCCTCCGTTGTGGTTGCACCAACGGTATGGCCATTTGTAGCGCTGAGGCACGCAAGCCTACCCGCCAACGGCAGGATCCATGGTTCACGGGGGGAAATGTTCCATATTAATAACTAATTGTTTCACAGAAGCTGTTTGTTGGTAGTAGTTTATTTTACCGTACTACTTTCGGGTGCTGCCCATCATCAGCGGTATCTACATTATAGAAAAGATATTTCTCACAATACGTTACTTAGACTGTGTGTAGTAGTGTTTTGTGCAGTTGTGAGTTTTTAATTCCTTGTAACGTGACATGCCTTATACGTACACTGAGGTGACGTAAGACAAGGGACAGCGATATGTACAGTTATGCTAAAAAGTATCCGAACGACCTGAATTGCATTTCGCCTGATTTGCATGCAACCCGCATAACGCAGCTGTCTAGCAGGTCCTCTAATAGCTCCCCAGTACAGTCGTTTGAGTATTGAAAATGGTTCCAACAAGTCACCACTAGAAAACACTGCTCTATATCGCAATAACTCAAGATGTAAAGTTATACCACGATACTACAAATATCAGGGAACACCTTATCACAGGTAAGACTGTCCTTAAGGCTTGTACGCTCACATTTATTACAATAAATGACATACCTGAAATGTTACCACTCTCATTATTACGTCAGATAGGTAATGCACGTAGTAAGTTAGTCGTATTCATGATTTCCTCTTCAAAATAACATACCGTACTTATTATTTAACACAAAATGACATTAAAAATTTCATTTATTGACGAGCAGCTAGTTGAGAATATGTATGAACTTCAAATGACGAACCGTCTCTTTCTGCATATGGATTCAAACCCAGGTCATGCAGACTAAGCAAAGATTTCGTGACTGGCAGAAACTAACACTCATTGATGACTAGGCATATAGAGAGTGATATACCTCGATTTTAGACAGTATCAGTTAGGAAACATCAGTTTTAAATTACATAACGTAAACATTTTTAACGGACGCGAATTCCTACCCAGCATCTATTGACCCTGTCAACGAACTACGAGAGATGTTAAATATTGCTTCTTCACAAGTAACTTACTTGAAATGCCGTGAGGTAAAGCTTTGTGTTGGATAGGTATTCGAACCCAGAACCTAATAGGATTGTTATCGAATCACAATCAACTATGACATATTGGATTTTCTCGGCAGTAGCTAGATGTTTTAACTAAAATGATGAAACGAAACATTAATTTTTTCCTTCTCAGGACTCCAACCCGGCACCTATAGCTGTTATATTCTAGAGAAAACGAACCTTAAATACGCGTTTGTTACACCAGCAGCGAGATGTGATCATATTTGAACAAGAAATAATATGACGAGGAATTCAGTACTGACTGATAATCGAACTCCACACATATCGTTGTTGACTAAACACAAAGAGACGTCCGCTACCGAATCTTTCCTCACCAGCAGCTTGGAATAACATCCTTAAACTTACAGTGACCTCGTAAATCCACTCCTGGAAATTGAAATAAGAACACCGTGAATTCATTTTCCCAGGAAGGGGAAACTTTATTGACACATTCCTGCGGTCAGATACATCACATGATCACACTGACAGAACCACAGGCACATAGACACAGGCAACAGAGCATGCACAATGTCGGCACTAGTACAGTGTATATCCACCTTTCGCAGCAATGCAGGCTGCTATTCTCCCATGGAGACGATCGTAGAGATGCTGGATGTAGTCCTGTGGAACGGCTTGCCATGCCATTTCCACCTGGCGCCTCAGTTGGACCAGCGTTCGTGCTGGACGTGCAGACCGCGTGAGACGACGCTTCATCCAGTCCCAAACATGCTCAATGGGGGACAGATCCGGAGATCTTGCTGGCCAGGGAAGTTGACTTACACCTTCTAGAGCACGTTGGGTGGCACGGGATACATGCGGACGTGCATTGTCCTGTTGGAACAGCAAGTTCCCTTGCCGGTCTAGGAATGGTAGAACGATGAGTTCGATGACGGTTTGGATGTACCGTGCACTATTCAGTGTCCCCTCGACGATCACCAGAGGTGTACGGCCAGTGTAGGAGATCGCTCCCCACACCATGATGCCGGGTGTTGGCCCTGTGTGCCTCGGTCGTATGCAGTCCTGATTGTGGCGCTCACCTGCACGGCGCCAAACACGCATACGACCATCATTGGCACCAAGGCAGAAGCGACTCTCATCGCTGAAGACGGCACGTCTCCATTCGTCCCTCCATTCACGCCTGTCGGGACACCACTGGAGGCGGGCTGCACGATGTTGGGGCGTGAGCGGAAGACGGCATAGCGGTGTGCGGGACCGTAGCCCAGCTTCATGGAGACGGTTGCGAATGGTCCTCGCCGATACCCCAGGAGCAACAGTGTCCCTAATTTGCTGGGAAGTGGCGGTGCGGTCCCCTACGGCACTGCGTAGGATCCTCCGGTCTTGGCGTGCATTCGTGCGTCGCTGCGGTCCCTTCCCAGGTCGACGGGCACGTGCACCATCCGCCGACCACTGGCGACAACATCGATGTACTGTGGAGACCTCACGCCCCACGTGTTGAGCAATTCGGCGGTACGTCCACCCGGCCTCCCGCATGCACACTATACGCCCTCGCTCAAATCCGTCAACTGCACATACGGTTCACGTCCACGCTGTCGCGGCATGCTCCCAGTGTTAAAGACTGCGATGGAGCTCCGTATGCCACGGCAAACTGGCTGACACTGGCGGCGGCGTTGCACAAATGCTGCGCAGCTAGCGCCATTCGACGGCCAACACCGCGGTTCCTGGTGTGTTCGCTGTGCCGTGCGTGTGATCATTGCTTGTACAGCCCTCTCGCAGTGTCCGGAGCAAGTATGGTGGGTCTGACACACCGGTGTCAATATGTTCTTTTTTCCATTTCCGGGAGTGTAGTTCTGTGTGTCACCGGGAGTCAAAAACGTCAGATATCGTTAAGTGTTGACAATGAATGAAAATAAAAAAAAATCAATATTAATATCCACCAGTAGATAGGTGTTCTCATGCCAGGGCTTCATAATACATAATTAAAACTTTAGTGCCGGGCCAGGATTAGAACCCATTTAAGCGCAGTATGTGGAGATGTTGAGGAATTTGCAGTTTTGAACAAACAACAAATTTTAGTCGAGCTATATTGTCAGGAAGGAGTCAAATTCCGCGTTAAGGGCGGTCTGATTGCATTCCCAGTTCAGAACCAATTTTATCGACATACAGAAGCTCAAATAAAAGCTGGAATAAGTGTCTACATAACATTGGTTTCGTCTATTACAGCACGCTGTTTCTCACGCACGAACATACACTCATGCTCATAAATTAAAGATAATTGCAAAATGTGGTGCCACACAGCGTTGCACTACACAAAACTGGCGCTTATAGCATACGGGCATAGGGACCACACACGACACAGATCAGTAAGTCCACGGTATTGGTGATAAGTAAAGAAAACCGTCCCGAAACACATGTGCTACAAAACGCCACTGTTTCCTACGCATGTACCCAGACTTCAATATGGGTTATGATCCCCATGTACACGTACACAGGCCGCACAACGGCTTGGCATGTTCTGGATCAGGTGGTCGAGCAGCTGCTGGGGTATGGCCTCCCATTCTTGCACCAGCACCTGTCCGAGCTCCTGAAGTGTCGTAGGGGTTTGAAGACGTGCAGTGGTACGTCGACCGACAGCATCCCAGACGTGCTCGATGGGGTTTAGGCATGGAGAACAGGCCGGCCACTCCATTCCCTTGATACCTTCTGTTTCAAGGTACTCCTCCACGATGGCAACTCGGTGGGGCCGACCTTATCATCCATCAGGAGGAAGGTGGGACCCACTGCACCCCTGAAAAGACGGACGTACTGGTGCAAAATGACGTCCCGATACACCTGACCTGTTACAGTTCCTCCGTCAAAGATATGCAGGGGTGTACGTGCACCAATCATAATCCCACCCCACACCATCAAACCACGACCTCCATATAGGTGCCTTTCAAGGACTCTAAGGGGTTGATATCTGGTTCCTGGTTCACTCCAGATGATAACCCGGCGAGAATCACTGTTCAGACTATACCTGGACTCGTCCGTGAACATAACCTGTTACCGCTCTTCCAATGACCATTTACTGTGTTCTTGACACCAGGCTTTACGGGCTCTTCTGTGACCAGGGGAAGTGGAATGCACCTTGCAGTTGTCTGGGGAATAAACCATGACTGTTACGGCAAGAAAGGAAGAATGAATTGATTGTTGGTGTTAATAACGATCATCCTCCTTTACCTCCTCTGCATTACTGCAGATGACGTGTCACTGAGCACATTTGTTCTGAGCATGCAGTACATGTGATCATGCTGTGGCCAAATCCTTAATCTCACACAGTACACCGAAGACGGCTATCAGAGAGGAGAAGAAACTGGGGTCGCATTCCTGGATCACAGTGCCGCATATGACACAGTTAACCATAAGTTGCTTACCCAGAAAGTGTATAATGTCACTAGGGACTACACCCTTTCTATGTTCGTGCAATTCATGCTACAGAACAGACGCTACTATGTAACGTTACAATCTAAAAACAGCCGATGGAGGACACAGAAAATTGGACTTGCACAGGGTAGTGTCTTGCCTCCAATATTATTTAACATCTGTACGAATGACCTTCCCATTAGCCACCAGACACGAATGTTCATTTATGCCGATGATGCAGCAGTGGGCACACAGGATAAAACCTTTGAACAAGTGGAGGAGAATCTCACAGGAGCCTTAACAGAACTTGCTGCCTAATACGAAGGCAATAATCTCAAAACAAACCCTAGTAAATCTCAATTATCCGCCTTACATCTTAGGAACAAACAAAGCAAACGGAAACTCCGAGTCATGTGCCAAGGGGTAAAGCTGAAGCATACAAACAGTTCAAAACATCTGGGAGTAACATTGGACAGAGCGCTTACTTTTAAGCAGCACTGTCACAAAACTAAAAAAAAAGGTCTGTGCCAGGAACAACATACTGCGGAAGCTAACAGTTTCATCGTGCGGAACTCAACCACACGTTTTGCGCGCCACGGGTTTGGCGCTGAGTATCTCAGCAGCGGAATAGGCGCCGCCAGTTTGGAGGAACTCTGCTCACACTAAGCAAGATTACGTCGCCGTAATAGAAACTGTACGTATTGCCATAGGATGCCTCAAACTAACTCCCAAAGACAAAATTCATCCCATCATAGGCATAGCACCATCCACTATCCGCAGACAAGTAGCCGCCGAGATCGAAAGATCTAAATAAAAGAATGATTCCCGACACCCGATGCATATACACCGAAAACAACGTGTCCTGCTGAAATCCCCCAGGAGTTCCATCGAAACTACTGAAAAGCTCGCCACCAAGCCCGTCGCAAGGCGGCTATCTCTTTGAGACGAAATGGTGCCACACTCTACAATGGATCTACTTGAGGAGGGATCTGCAGGATTTCAACTACCTTTTACAACTTGGAGATCATTAAACCAGCTGCGCACTGGAGTAACTGGGTGCAAATCAAACCTATTTAAATGGGGCTACAGTGATAGCGATAGGTGTGAATGCGGAGCAATACAGGACTTGGACCACCTATTGATTTGCCCATATATGTCTATAACATGCCCTAAAGACGATATTTTGAAAGTCAATGACAAAGCAACCTACGTTGATAATTACTGGGAAGGGAAGATATAATTAGTGCATCCGGATACGGAAGAAGAAGAAGACGTGAGGCGCAAAGTTGTTTTCACTGCACTGTGTTGAATACGAAGGTTCTGTTATAGTTCACTAACCTGCTGTCTTCAAGTTGATGTCCCCAGCGCAGAAAACAGCACGCAGGTCGTAGGTTCTGTATCTTGAGGCTGAAACTGACTTTTAGCGAGGTTCTGTTCTGAAATAATGTATCACTTCTTTGGAATGCCACTCGCTTATTCTAATACAGCCACACGAGAAGACTACATGATCTTAATACAACACCTTCTGATACGGCAAAGTACATAATCAAACACAATGTTTACGAAAATATGTCTTCACACTTTTTGTGACACGTGTCTGTGGGTCATGACCGGAGTGAATCTTTTAATACTGAATACTGGCAAACACATCCTACGACAGACAACATGTCTGTTCTTCTCGACTGCCTAATCCAGAGTGAACGAACAGGAACTTAAATAAAAATTGGAAACACATCCTTCGACAGACAACATGTCTGTTCTTCTCGACTGCATAAGTGAAGTCATTCCAATGAGTAGTTTAACTAATATTAATAACTATACTGTAACGTTTTGGCGGCCTTGCTCCGAACACAGCAGCCAATCACAGAGCAGTAGCATTATGCAGGCGGTCTTTCTCACGGGAATGGTACCGAATCTAACATCTGTCACAGGTCCCTCACACCACATTTTGTCATCTATATACTTCTTGCATCTCCACTGCTCTGGGAACAACTTCTTGGAGCCTAATATGATGGCTGACCTAGCAAGAAATATTACACTGTTCTGTCGTCTGCAGACTATGTGTCTGGAGACAACTGTTCCAGTTGCTGCGGTAAGGTCCCGAGCAAGGCTACCTGCTGTACTCTGTGGCCGTCTACGGGCACTGATGGTGAGATATCGGTCTTCTTGTGGTGTTGTACACTGTGGACGTCCCGTACTGTAACGTCTGGACACGTTTCCTGTTTGCTGGAGTTGTTGCCATAATCGCGAGATCACACTTTGTGGCACACGGAGGGCCCGTGCAACTACCTACTGTGTCTGACCAGACTCCAGTCGATCTAGTATTTTACCCCTCATAACGTCATCAATACGTGTTCTTTGAGCCCCGAGATGATTTAAACCCGCAAACCACCAGAGCGTTGTTTCACCATGTATCAGCATTATCCTTAATTTATGAGCATGAGTGTAGTTAAGTCACACACCGACATGTTACACGCAACAATATGGCGACATCTAGCGGGTGAGGGTTGCAACTTGCGTCAGCGAAACGGGAAAGTCGAGTGAGTAATATGCATGACATGTAATGCTTCAACCGATATTGAAAATAGAATAAAAACTTCAGAGGTATTACTTTTCAGCCCGTCCTCGTATCATTTTTGTCATCTTCATGTTTGTAACAGTCCTGGAACTTTCTTATTAATGCAATACAAACATGTCTGCAATATTCTATGTTATTTATATACAGTGTTGTCAGAAACAGTCTGGAAAGCTTGTTAGCGTGTTGCAGGTTATGTTATACTGAGAAACAGTTGTTAAGTAAAAATTCGATATATTGCGCCATTTCCGATTTAATTAGCATTGAAGTTAGTCCATCAGGACGCTGCACTCGAAAATCCTAGAAGCCTGACAGAGACACTGCTGCCAGACATGTTCTTCGTATGGTTTCCTAAAACCCAACAAGAGAGCGATGCAAAAATTGGACATGGAACGATAGCTAACGGCTAAGCGATCTCGTGCGCCATCATCTACTGAGTGAGCAGTGAGTTTATTCGGTTTTGTGATGTCTGTCTCATGAAAAAGTAAAGGATGAAATTGCTGCGAGTACAATTTGGTTGAGTTTTGGCGAAGCCTGCGATGTGAACGAGGTATCTTATCTGTAGTGGCACATCGACATATAGCGTGCCCCAAGGCCTAGTTCAGGCTGAAAGGGATAGTTCGATGTGGATGGCAAAGCGGTATCGAATTCTTCAGTTAGTTTCATTTATATTCTTAATTATGGAAAATATGTTCAAAAATATGGTGACATAGTCTATAATAGAATCATAGTAGCAAAGAGCTAATTTACTTGATTATATAACCATTTATTGACTACCTTTCAGTCACTAATCAGATTCTAAGGTACAAACGCCTAAACAACTATATCATGGTCATAATTAGGTAGTTTCCGTAATGACTCTGAGCTCCGATGTATACTCATCTGTTTTCTGATTACGTGTTATAAATCAGCATGTCATACGACTAATAATTCGTAGTCATATTGATTTGATTCACCATCTCTTGCCTGTTGCCTTCGGTTCAAATCTATAGCTGTACTACGAATCATTCTGTCATCACGCCAAGATTTATCACACTCGAATTTTGATTCTTAACGTATTTCTGTTACGCATAGCAAAAGCTCCACGCTGCACTCTGTTGGGTATTGCTAGGTTTTATAACTATTTACCAAGCCTTGGCCAACTGACAAGTGACTTCACTTGTGCCAAAAGACAAGTTACGGAGGTATGGCACCGGATGGATTTTGTTACAGACTCAAGTGTCTTCCTTATGACGTCATGAACGTTACCCAATAAGCACACAATACCGATGTACAGCCTGACAGCAGCCAGACTCAACTAACGGTCTTCACTCCACCGCTGCTACCTATCAACTTCGCAGGCAGTCCTGTCGCACGCTGTGACACGGTGCTGTATCTTGGTGTAATGCTAGATCACCGTCTAACTTGCAGCCAACACATCCGAGACGTCAGGAATAAAATCAACGGTCGGCTCAGCAGTTGTACACATTGCTGAATCTATCTTCCACCCTAATGCCACAGTTGCGTATCGCATCGGATAGAGTGCTGCTCCGACCTATACGGGAATGTGCACCTCTCATCTCCATCTACATCTACATTTATACTCCGCAAGCCACCCAACGGTGTGTGGCGGAGGGCACTTTACGCTACTGTCATTACCTTCCTTTCCTGTTAAAGTCGCGTATGGTTCGCGGGAAGAACGACTGCCGGAAAGCCTCAGTGCGCCCTCGAATCTCTCTAATTTTACATTCGTGATCTCCTCGGGAGGTATAATTAGGGGGAAGCAATATATTCGATACATCATAGGGAAACGCACGCTCTAGAAAGCTGGACAGCAAACTACACTGCGATGCATAACGCCTCTCTTGCAGAGTCTGCCACTTGAGTTTGCTAAACATTTCCGTAACGCTATCACGCTTACCAGATCACCCTGTGACGAAAAGCACTGCTTTTCTTTGGATCTTCTCTATCCAAATCTGTCAACGCGACCTGGTACGGATCCCACACTGATGAGCAATACTCAAGTATAGGTCGAACTAGTGTTTCGTAAGCCACCTCCTTTGTCAATGGACTACATTTTCTAAGGACTCTCACAATGAATCTCATCCTGGCACCCGCCTTACCAACAATTAGTTTTAAATGATCATTCCACTTCAAATCCTTCCGTACGCATACTCCCAGATATTTTACAGAAGTAACTGCTACCAGTGTTTGTTCCGCTATCATATAATCATACAATAAAGGATCCTTCTTTCTATGTGTTCGCAATACATTACCTTTGTCTATATTAAGGGTCAGTTGCCACACCCTGCACCAAGTGCCTATCCGCTGCAGGTCTTCCTGCATTTCGCTGCAATTTTCTAATGCTCCAACTTCTCTGTATACTACAGCATCATCCACGATAAGCCGCATGGAACTTCCGACACTTATGAGAGGTCCTGCATAACTGCGGGCTGAAGTCGGCTCTGCACCTACCGAGGACCTTTCTGCAGGCTCTGCTGCATGAAATAACTAAAATGTCACGTCTAAGGGACCGTTTCAGATCGACGGTCGCACAACACGACAATTTTTAACCTATCAAAGAACTAAAGTAAACATGAAAAATAAAACTTGAAGCTTAGTGTTTTTTCAAGAATGTAATTCTCTTTAAGATACATCAATTAAATATGTACCATTAACATTTTCAATAACGGCGCAAATGGCCAGTTTTCTAAACCTGATATTCTTCTAAGTGGCCACTCCCAAAAGTGTTAAAAACAAATGCGTTAGTGCTACATGTCAAGCAGAAGTTTTACTGTAAGGAGCTTGTCCCTGTATTATTAGTGTATTAAAAACAATGGCCTTCAAACTATGATGTCACTCTCAGTGCACCTGAGAGGAATCGGACTGTAATATTATAGCAGACTTGTAAATAACGACGAGAAATCAAAAACATCCAAGAAGGAATGTTTCTACAGATAGTTGTTGTTGTTGATGTTGATGTTGTCGTCTTCAGTCCTGAGACTGGTTTGATGCAGCTCTCCATGCTACTCTATCCTGTGCAAGCTTTTTCATCTCCCAGTACGTACTGCACCCTACATCCTTCTCAATATGATTAGTGTATTCATCTCTTGGTCTCCCTCTACGATTTTTACCCTCCACGCTGCCCTCCAATAGTAAATTGGTGAGCCCTTGATGCCTCAGAACATGTCCTACCTACCGATCCCTTCTTCTAATCAAGTTTTGCCACAAACTCCTCTTCTCCCCAATCCTATTCAGTACCCCCACATTAGGTATGTGATCTACTCATCTAATCTCCAGCATTGTTCTGTAGCACCACATTTCGAAAGCTTCTATCCTCTTCTTGTCCAAACTATTTATCGTCCATGTTTCACTTCCATACACGGCTACACTCCATACAAATACTTTCAGAAACGACTTCCTGACACCTAAATCTATACTCGATGTTAACAAGTTTCTCTTCTTCAGAAACGGTTTCCTTGCCATTGCCAGTCTACATTTTATATCCTCTCTACTTCGACCATCATCAGTTATTCTGCTTCCCAGATACCAAAACTCTCATTTCCTAATTTAATTCCCTCAGCATCACCCGACTTAATTCGACTACTTTCCATTATCCTCGTTTTGCTCTACATCACTAAATTACGCTAATATCTCACACTTGTGCAGCCATCACTACTAGCATAGGACAGGAACACTAAGACATCTTAATTATAAGCAAGTAAAAATGCAGAGTATCTTCCATGGTCACCGATGTGCATTCTAAGTGTTCAGTGCCATACCATCACTGGTTGCTGCCGCCCAGACTTTCCAAAAGAAGCACTACTACTCGTACAAGACTGGCAGGGCAGTGCGCAGCCGTCATAGGCCACTGCCAGTGGACACATGATAACATAAACAAATATCCGCCGAGCCAACTGTAGGGAACAACTAGTCCATAGATCTGTCCAGTCTTACAGCCAATGATTCTGAGATGCCTCCATCCGCATTATCAAGATTAAACGAGTAATGATCGCACTGTGGTAGTGCCCTGCACGCAGCCAGGGGTGTTCTGGCTTCAATCACCGTAAAGTGTAATTTATCATTTCTCAACACACTTAATATTCAAGATCCCTAGCCGCGCTGGGTAGCCTTGCGGTCTTTTGCGTCTTGTCACGGTTCGCGCGGCTCCTCCCGTCGGTGGTTCGAGTCCTCCCTCGGGCATGGGCGAGTGTGTTTGTCCTTAGCGAAAGTTAGATTAAGTAGTGCGTAAGCCTAGGCAGCCTGCGCGGTTAGCCGTTCGATCTAACGAACTGCTTTCCGGGCGGAAAGGCGTGCCGGTCCATGGCACGAATCCGCCCGCCGGATTAGTGGCGAGGTCCGGTGTGCCGGCCAGTTTCTGGTTGGTTTTTAAGGCGGTTTTCCATCTGCCTCTGCCTAGGCGAATGCGGGCTGGTTCCCATTATTCCGCCTCAGTTACACTACGTCGGCGACTGCTGCGCATACACTTTCACCACGTACGCGTACACCATAATTAATCTACCACGCAAACTTCGGAGTTACACACGTCTGGTGTGAAACGCTCTCGGGCGGTCCACTGGGGGGCCGAACCGCACAATGACCCTGGGTTCGGTGTGAGGCGCGGTGGGGTGGGTGGACTGCTGTAGCCTGTTGTGCGGCTGTGTACCACTGCACGCTACGGCAGGGAAGAAGCCCTCCGTCGTTTCTAGGTCCCCAGTTCCATACAATACAACGCCTAGAGAATGATTACTTCAGCAGTTTGGTCCCACAGTACTGACCAAAATTTTCAATTTTTTCCAAGATCCCTAATTTTAAATAAGTAATTGAATTTATAAATAACCTCCGCACAAATACAGAAAAATGGGACACCATATCCCAATTACCACACACAACAGTGCGAAGGTCGCGTGGGACATATAGGAGGTGCATCAGATTTAAGTTGAACAAATCGTCTACATTATGCCTGTCAGTCCCCTTTTGGTGTTTTGATTCTCGCCGTTAACCAATGCTCCATTATAACTACTGTCTTTGCAATACACAGCATCTTTCGTCTTCCAAATTTTGAAATGCAATTTGCTTGCACTTCTATTTCTGTAATTGTTATACCACAGTTCGGCAATTGTTCCTTTTTACATTTTCCATACATTGTCTGATCAAAAGTATTGCGTATCTACTATTGGACGTCAATGTGAGGTGCATCTACCAGTTGACCCACACGCTGAATTTAAAATAAGGACTGGCAAGGCTGGAACACGTAATGCATATTAAACAGTTCGTTTCGATGTTTTGTAGCATTATATTCTCCTGAAATTCGACAGATTCAAAAAAATATCTTCATCATCCCTTGCAAAAATGTTTAAATTGTGAGAAAACGTGGACCGATGACTGGTAAACATTTAGAAGGAGGAAAATAAGGAGGGGGAGCAGAAGTGCCTGAGAGATCACCTGCACTACACCCATCATCCTCCTTTCCTAGAGTACTGCTGTAGCCCCTACTGTACTGATTTTCCGTATATTGTTATATTAACAAATGTTCCATTAAAACTACAGCCTTCGTGATATACAGCATGTGACAACACGCCTTCGCTAATGTAAAGAACTTCATCTGTTAAACAAAAGTCGCACATCCTCCAAGAAAGGATGAAAATGGTTTGCATGTGACCTACCATTTACTATCCAACAATGTGGAATACCACTTCTTGATCTTTTCCATAGCTTATATCTACATCTACACTCCTGGCCATTAAAACTGCTATACTACGGAGATGACATGCTACAGACGTGAAATTTAACCGACAGGAACGCAATGCTGTGATATGCAAATGATTAGCTTTTCAGAGCATTCACACAAGGTTGGCGCCGATGGCGACACCTATAACGTTCTGACATGAGGAAAGTTTCCAACTGATTTCTCATACACAAACAGCAGTTGACCGGCGTTGCCTGGTGAAACGTTGTTGTGATCTCTCGTGTAAGGAGGAGAAATGCGCACCATCACGTTTCCAGCTCTGATGATGGTCGGATTGTAACCTATCGCGATTGCGGTTTATCGTATCGTGACATTGCTGTTCGCGTTGGTCGAGATCCAATGACTGTTAGCGGAATATGGAATCGGTGGGTTTAGGAGGGTAATACGGAACGCCGTGCTGGATCCCAACGGCCTCGTATCACTAGCAGTCGAGATGACAGGCATCTTATCCGCATGGCTGTAACGGATCGTGCAGCCACGTCTCGATCCCTCAGTCAACAGATGGGGACGTTTGCAAGACAACAAGCAGATGCGCGAACAGTTCAACGACGTTTGCAGCAGCATGGACTATCAGCTCGGAGACCATGGCTGCGGTTCCCCTTGACGCTGCATCACAGACAAGTGTACTTAAAGACGAACCTGGGTGCATGAATGGCATTTTTTCGGATGAATCCACGTTCTGTGTACAGCGTCATGCTGGTCGCATCCGTGTTTGGCGACATCTCTGTGAACGCACATTGGAAGCGTGTATTCGTCATCACCATACTGGCGTATCACCCGGCGTGATGCTATGGGGTGCCATTGGTTACACGCCTCGTTCACGTCTTGTTCGCAATGACAGCACTTTGAACAGTGGACGTTATATTTGAGATGTGTTACGACCCGTGGCTCCACCCTTCATTCGATCCCTGCGAAACCCTACCTTTCAGCAGGATAATGCACGACCGCATGTTGCAGATCCTGTACGGGACTTTCTGGATACAGAAAATGTTCGACTGCTGCCCTGGCCAGAACATTCTCCAGATCTCTCACCAATTGTAATGGTCTGGTCAATGGTGGCCGAGCAACTAGCTCGTCACAATACGTCAGTCATTACTGTTGATGAACTGTGGTATCGTGTGAAGCTGCATGGGCAGCTGTACCTTTACGCGCCATCCAAACTCTGTTTGACTCAATGCCGAGGCGTATCAAGGCCGTTATTATGGCCAGAGGTGTTTGTTGTGGGAACTGATTTCTCAGGATCTAAGCACCCAAATTGTGTGAAAATGTAATCACATGTCAGTTCTAGTATAATATATTTGTCCAATGAATACCCGTTTAACATCTGGATTTCTTCTTGGTGCAGCAATCTTAATGGCCACTAGTGTACATCTACGTATATCCTCCGCTAGCCACCAATCGGTGTGTGGCGGAGGGCACTATTCGCGCCAAAGTCATATTTCCCCCTTCAGTTCCACTTGCGGATCGCACGAGGGAAAAACGACTGTCTGAACGCCTTAGTACGAGCTCTAATTTCCCTTATCTTTGAATGGTTGACATTGCGCGATATGAAAGTTGGTGGTAATAATGTATGCTCTACATCCTCGGCAAAGATCGGATTATGGAATTTAGTGAGCAGCCCCTTCCGTTTAGCGAGTCGTCTATCTGCAAGTGTGTCCCACTTCATTCATTCTATATGATTTGTAACGCTCTCGCGATTGCTAAATGCACCAGTCATGAATCTTGCAGCTCTTCTTTGGACCTTATCAATCTCTTGACCCAGACCCAAATGGTAAGGGCCTCATACAAACGTACAATACTCTAAGACTGGAAGAACTAAAGTATTGTAAGCAATTATCTTTGTTGAAGGACTGCATCGCTTCAGGATTCTACCAATAAACCGCAATCTAGTGTTCGCCTTGCCCGTTACTTGTGTAATCTGATCGTTCCATTTCAGATCATTTGGAATAGTCTCACCTGGATACTTGACAAATGTTACCGCTTCCAAAGACTGGGCATTTATATTCTACTAGTATGTTAATGGGGATTTTCACTTTGTTATACGCAGTAGTTTACACTTACTAATATTGAGAGATAACTGCCTGTCATTACACCACTCATTTATTTTCTGCAAATCCTCATTGATTTGTTCACAGCTTTCGTGTGATACTACTTTCCTGTAGATTAAGGATCATCGGCGAACAGTCTAATGCCGCTGTAAATACCATCAACCAGATCGTTTATGCAAATCGTATTATCACATCTAGCACAGAGTCCGTTCAGGATTTGGCAAATTTTGTTTTATTATTGAACTTTGTGGACAGATGACCCTCCCATGTCACTGTCGCCAGCATAGCCTAAGTGAGGGAAATCATGTTCGCCACTTGTCTGTGAGTGATGTGAACTTCATTCTGTGTGTTATCTATGTTATCTGTGTATGTGCCCGGGTTCGATTCCCGGCTGGGTCGGAGATTTTCACCGTTCAGTGACTGGGTGTTCTGTTGTCCTAATAATCATCATTTAATCCCCATCGACGCGCAAGTCACCGAAGTGGCGTCAAATTGAAAGACTTGCACCTGGCGAACGGTGTATCTGACGGGAGGCCCTCGTCACACGACATTTACATTTTTATTGTGTGTGTCCTGTTCTCTGAATTTGGGGATCAGCCCAGCACTTGCCCAGACGAGCGTGGTAAACCGCCTAAAAACCAAACTCGGACTGGCTAGTGTACCAGACCACAATCGTTAATCCGTCGTTTGGATTTGATCTGGATGTACATCACCTCGACGACTCGTGAGCTAGGGCGCTGCACGTTACGCTACGCAAATCAGCAGGTTGGAATGCCACTACTTTCCTAATTACCCGTGCAAAATAACGAAGAACATGTGTTATAGCTCTGCATACTTGTGAGATAATTCTCGAAATAGTAGCATCAGACATCCAGAACATGAATATCAATTAAGAATATTGTCACCTGCAGCTAAATATCTCAAAGTCACTAACAATCTGACATCATCCAGTACTGACTCACGATAGTCGATGTCTGACTTTCTTATCATTGGCATGATCTTGTCCAGCAAGTACCTAAAACCTTCTCAGTTCATACGTGTAAAAATGTTTAACGAAGCTTCGCCGCCACTCATCAGATCCAAGAAACTCCAACAAATAACTCTCCACCATCTTGGTTTTCTTATTTTCTTTTCTTTCGGTTACTCAAAGTTGTGACCAAGAAGGTAACTGCTGCAACCGTTTGCAAAGGCTGCATTATTCCGATGTTACTTCAATGGAGTTTGTGTATTGTCTGTTAAGCCAGGGACCTAGAAACGACGCAGAGGCTTCGTCCCGCCGTATCCCTCAGTGGTTCACAACCCCACAACAGGCCACAGCTGCAGTTAACAGCTGTGAGATTTCAAAATGGCTTCGCTGATGGAACCTTAACACGAGTCCAGAAACGATTTACATGAATTTAGGAGAAAGAAACGCCGCCGTGAACTGTGGAAGAGAAATGTGATTAAACAAAAGAAGGTCGTGGGTTTGGAGCCTAACAAATGGAAAGGAAAAATTGTCCCTAAAAGGGGAACAAGTGCAAATTGTAGTAAATTGCCATACAATGTTCATTGTTTGTATGCTTTGTGCGCATTATAAAAGTAAAAACAAGCTGTGTGGAAACATTATACTAACATGTGATTGTAAATTGGGCTGTTACTCAATACAAAATAATTGAGTACACAGTTCAGTTAAAACTTATCTCTTCTTCACCGATCAGCATTGCAATGTGAAATAAGCATCTATTCTCGTTAGGACGCTAATAGTTCTCACTTTCATAATGTGCCGAGACCGTAAATGGACGTCATTTGTCTGAAACCTGGGACACTACAGGATGTTTCACTCATGACTGACGTTATCCCTTTGCAGTTTCGTGAGTATTTTGATAATATTCTAAAGAAATGTGCCGTTAATAGAGTGACTGGTGGAAAAGAAGACAATGATCTGAAACTGAGGTTTGGGACAGTGATCAAGAATGACAAGTTCATGAACGTGGGTGTCTGTCAGAATAGAAAGGGTTGTTTAATAAGCTAAAAATGTGGAATTAACTCTCTCATGCTACAAGCCAAAGCACTAAAAAGGATATTGATTTCCATTATATTGCCTATTTTATATGTATTCTTAATTGTGCATGGCACAAACAACAGGAATGGTTATGGACATTTTGAAGTGATTAAGAAATATATTTTGCTTGGAAATTTACTATTTGTAGGTATATCGTATTTTTGATAAAATCAATGTTGATTAAACCAAAAAGGCTATATGTCAGTATTCTTCATTATCGTTTTCTGTTACTTACTTTAATTCATGATTAAACGTTTTGGTATGCACGTAAGAGTAACCGTAAGGTTGGGAAATAATGCAACTGAAGATTGTATAGTTTTTTCAAAATATTTCAAACCTGCTGTTCTGTGACATGTCCCCTTTTTGTCTCAACGGCTCTGTCACGGAAAGGAAAGTTCATTTTGAGTCAAGAAATGGACTCGGACGAGAGTAATAGAACCAGAAAGAGGGACGATTTAAAGAAGCAGTTAGACTGAAACAATTCTCTGAAGATCACCGTAATGAAGAAACTTCCAGAGACAAGAGACTCATCATGACATCGTTGCATCGTTGTTTTACTAGTAATTGCAGTTTTAATAAGAGCATTTACGTATGCAGATTTTTCAAGCATGAGGGAGCTGAACGAGGCAGAAGACCGGGAGAAGAACATAACTTATCAATAGAGAGCAAACGCAGAACACCATCAGAATCGAAGAAATAAAGATTTCTGTGTTATATTGTTGATTGCGTTTACATAAACATATTGACTATATTTTTTGGGTTCATTAACAATTTATTTTATCTGTTATTACTTTTATGTTGTAATTTCATGTACTGACACGTTTCATTACCTTGGAGATTTGCTCCTCAATTTGGTCCTACGGAGCTGACCTTTATTCTATAGAAAGGTCTGGGCGCACGGAAAAGTGGCACGGTCTGCGTATGCAGAAGATAATGGGTGTGTTTTGATCGTGAGGAGGCATTAGCTAGTGAGCAATAGCGATAGCGGACGGTACAAAAGAAAGAGACTGTTCAGCTCTCTCTTGTGCCACGGAAAAATACTTGAAACGGTGTATCAGTTGTCAAAATCATTTACTGTGAAGGCCAGCACTGATTTAGTTCATAAGATAAACTTTAAATAAACTGACTCCATACCAGGTAAATAAAATTTGTGTAGGCGGCCACTGTCACCTCCAATAACTCTGTATATACACACATCAAACCAAGTTTTGCATCACCTCGGTTCCGAGAGTTCCGTAACCTGTACAGAAAATTGGAATAGAGATAAACATAAACCTCATCTCCGTCTTTTATATTGCTCATGAAAACCACACATTGCATGTTGTACTACCATACAGCGAGACCTTCAGACGTGGTGTCCCAGATTGCTGTACACACCGGTACCTCTAATACCCAGTAGCACGTCCTCTTGCATTGATGCATTCCTGTATTCGTCGCGGCATACTATCCACAAGTTCATCAAGGCACTGTTGGTCCTGATTGTTCCACTCCTCAATAGCCATTCGGCGTAGGTTCCTCAGAGTGGTTGGTGGGTCACGTCGTCCATAAACAGCCCTTTTCAATTCATCCCAGGAATGTTCGATAGGGTTCATATCTGGAGAACATGCTGGCCACTCTAGTCGAGCGATGTCGTTATCCTGAAGGAAGTCATTCACAAGATGTGCACGATGGGGGCGTCCATGAAGACGAATGCCTCGCCAATATGCTGCCGATATGGTTGCACCATCCGTCGGTGGATGGCATTCACGTATCGTACAGCCGTTGCGGCGCCTTCCATGACCACCAGCGGCGTACGTCGGGTTCTCATAATACCACCCCAGAACAGCACGGAATCTCCACCTTGCTGCACTCACTGGACAGTGTGTCTAAAGCGTTCAGCCTGAACGGGTTGCCTTCAAACACGTCTCCGACGATTGTCTGGTTGAAGCATATGCGACACTCATCGGTGAAGAGAACGTAATGACAATCCTGAGCGGTCCATTCGGTATGTTTCTGGGCCCATCTGTACAGGCTGCATGGTACCGTGGTTGCAAAGTTGGACCTCACCATGGACGTCGGGAGTGAAATTGCGCTATATGCAACCTAATGCCCACATTTTGAGTCGTAACACGACGTCCTGTGGCTGCACGAGAAGCATTATTTAAGATGGTGGCGTTGCTGTTAGGGTTCCACCGAACCATATTCCATAGGTAGCGGTCATCCACCGAAGCAGTAGCAGTTGAGCTGCCTAAGCGAGGCATGTCATCGCCAGTTCCTGTCTCTCTGTATCTCCTCCATGTCCGAATACCATCGCTCTGTTTCACTCAGAGACGCCTGGATATTTCCCTCGTTGAGAGCACTTTCTGGCACAAAGTAACAATGCGGACGCCATCGAACCGCGGTACTGAGCGTCTAGGCATGGTTGTACTACAGAAACACTAGTCGTGTACCTCCTTCGTGATGGAATAACTGGAATCATTGAAATATTGGTGAATGTGAGGAAACAAATAATTTTACAGCATGTCCAAGATGATGTTCTTGTCACAGTTTCCTCCGCAAGAACGAAAGATCCATAAAGTTTGCCAACAGTAATGGCACAAACACATTCAGTTTCGGTGAACCACTTCCACGTTCTAGAACGCCGCCAGAATTTTGTGAACTCCAAATTTTTATATTATGGCTGTTTACTTTACCCGACAGATAAAACGCCGATTCGCCCGAAAAGATGAGTCGTTAAGAAAATGTGTCCTCTTCCGTATCCTGGAAAAGTCAAATGGAAATTCATACCTTCTGTTACGGCCGCTGAGACACGGATACCACAGTGATAGCAACTCGTTAGTATTTATTCGTAGAAGTCGTTTCAGAACGCATCCATCTGTTTATTTTGGGAAGCTGAAGCTCCTGGCCTGCCTGTGTTGTGGACTTCCGAGAGCTCTGTGTGAGCGTATCTCTGATCTGCTTGATGTTTTGATCAGACGTGAGTGGCCGGCCAGTGCCCTTCCCGAGGCATACGCAACCATCTTCCACGAATTTTGTATGCCAGTCATAAATCTACTTGTGCAGAGGCGGCTTCTTTCTAAATCGACGGCGGAATCCACGCTGCACTCGAACTTCACGCAAATTTCACAAATAAAATTATTTCTCTGGCGGTGAAGTCGCCGGGTGTAGTCGCCAAGTTGCTAAAAACAAACAACAATCTAGGTGTGTCTAAGCATTGAATCTTCCTCTTTCCAGGGAAGTGGGTAATGTGTTACTGCCCTTGTAGTTCGTGTCTAATAAACAACTGAGATCTGGTCTTTCTTTTTCAGTCACCAGACACCACATTCTATTCTTCAGAGAATGTTAAAATTTTTCTCGCAGTCACATCATTGACTTTACTGTATCAATATAGCTGTAAAACCGTGGCGTTCTGAAAGCGGAATATTAATACAACACCAAATCTTTTGAGTTTCTGTGTGAACATAACGTTGTCGAACAATGTTCAATTACGACATTACGGTGCTATATCTAATGAAAGACGGCATTTATCATAACTGACCATGTACATAGCGATAGGAACCTTGTTACATCCATGTGACAATACATTTTGAGTTCCGTTACAATTAATGATGCCCAGATTGTTTAATAGAGTTTCAACAAATTCACAACGAGTCAAACCCATATAACTTTGTAAATATGCCATATTAATAACTAATTGTTTCACAGAAGCTGTTTGTTGGTAGTAGTTTATTTTACCGGAGTACTTTCGGGTGCTGCCCATCATCAGCGGTATCTACATTATAGAAAAGATATTTCTCACAATACGTTACATAGACTGTGTGTAGTAGTCTTTTATGCAGTTGAGTTTTTAATTCCTTGTAACGTGACATATCTTATACGTACACTGAGGTGACGTAAGACAAGGGACAGCGATATGTACAGTAATGCTCAAAAGTATCCGAACGACCTGAATTGCATTTCGCCTGATTCGCATGCAACCCGCATAACGCAGCTGTCTAGCAGGTCCTCTAATCGCTCCCCAGTACAGTCGTTTGAGTATTGAAAATGGTTCCAACAAGTCACCACTAGAAAACACTGCTCTGTATCGCAATAACTCAAGATGTAAAGTTATACCACGATACTACAAATATCAGGGAACACCTTATCACAGGTAAGACTGTCCTTAAGGCTTCTAAGCTCACATTTATTACAATAAATGACACACCTGAAATGTTACCACTCTCATTATTACGTCAGATAGGTAATGCACGTAGTAAGTTGGTCGTATTCAGGATTTCCTCTTCAAAATAACATACCGTACTTATTATTTAACACAAAATGAGATTAATAATTAAGTCATTCATGAGCAGCTGGTTGAGAATATGTATGAACTTCAAATGACACGACGAACCGTCTCGTTCTGCATATGGATTCAAACCCAGGTCATGTATAGTAAGCAAAGATTTCGTGACTGACAAAAACTAACACTCATTCCTGACTAGGCATACAGAGAGTGATATACCTTGATTTTAGACAGTATCAGTTAGCAAACATCCATTTTAAATTACATAACGTAAACATTTTTAACGGACACGAATTCCTACCCAGCATCTATTGCCCTGTTAACGAACTACGAGAGATGTTAAATATTGCTTCTTCACAAGTAGCTTACTTGAAATGCCGTGAGGTAAAGCTTTTTGTTGGATAGGGATTCGAACCCAGAACCTAGTCAGATTGTTATCGAAGTACAATCAACTGTGACAGACGTCCGCGGTGGTCTAGCGGTTCTAGGCGCTCAGTCCGGAACCGCGCGACTTCTACGATCGCAGGTTCGAATTCTCCCTCGGGCATGGACGTGTGTGATGTCCTTAGATTAGTTAGATTTAAGTAGTTCTTAGTTCTAGGGGACTGATGACCACAGATGTTAAGTCCCACAGTGCTCAGAGCCATTTGAACCAACTGTGACATATCGCATTTTCTCGGCAGTAGCTAGATGTTTTTACTGAAATTACGGGAAGAAACATTAATTTTTTCCTTCCCAGGACTCCAACCCGACACTTATCGCTGTTATATTCTCGAGAAAACGAACGTTAAATATGGGTTTGTTACACCAGCAGCGAGATGTGAGCATGTTTGAACTAGAAATAATATGACGAAGAATTCAGTGCTGACTGGTAATCGAACCCCACACATGTCGTTGTTGACTACCCAAAAAGAGACTTCAGATACCGAATTTTTCTGCACGATCAGCTCGGAATAACATCCTTGAACTTACAGTGACCTCGTTAATAGTTCTGTGTCTCACTGGGAGTCAAAAACGTCAGATATCGTTAAGTGTTGACAACGAATGAAAATACATTAAAAATCAAAATTATTATCCACTAGCAGATAGGTGTTCTCATGCCAGGGCTTGATAATACATAATTAAAACTTTAGTGCCGGGCCAGCGCAGTATGTGGAGATGTTGAGGAATCTGCAGTTTTGAACAAACAACAAATTGTAGTCGAGCTGTATTGTCAGGAAGGACCCAAATTCCGCGTTAAGGGCGGTCTGAGTTGCATTCCCAGTTCAGAACCAATTTTATCGACATACAGAAGCCCAAATAAAAGTTGGAACAAGTGTCCTGTGACCCTACATAGCAATTGTTTCGTCACTAGAAATAATTAACTAGTATAAGAAAGGTTACTAGAGTTTCTACATGTCACCACTGCTGACTTTATTGTGGTTCTACCTAACGTCTACTTGGTAGAGAACGAATATCATGTTTAATCTGAATTTCAGACCACAATGCCATTATACCTTCTTCGCTTGGCGTTGCCAGGCGAGAATCTATTCCTATCAAAAATCATCAGCAGAATTTGGAATCTAACCCAGAGCACAAGTATACGAACCTATCATCAGTCCAACAAACCACCAAATCTTGTTTCTGTGACTCATTTTTCTATCGTAAGGCCGTTGCGCCACACTGGATGAGAATTCTAACACACAGGCTCCCTGTACTGGTTTGCAGCATGTTCAGTACATTGATTTACTGGGTTGACCGAATCGCCATGAACTAGCCGCCACGGCTAACATTCGACTCTATTTTGTAATCACCGAAATAAAAACACGTAACTGGCGCCTACACAGATTTACCAACAGTATGGAAAGCAGAAATTTAAATAGGAAGGGTTCCTTTCTACTTGAGCTACTCTATTGCGTTATCTGTTTGTTGAAAATGTCGTGCAGTGCAAAAGAAAATCTGTAACTGTCTGTCATTCAGAAGTCTAGATCCTGCCATATGCATTATCTCACAGCACTGTGGAATGCAGAAGTTCTGGAGAAATTGTTATTGACTTCTGGAGGTACTGCAGTTACGTGTGAGCTAGTAGCATAATGATAAGCGTTGCGCACATTAGATAAGATGTCGCGAGGTTGAGTACTTTCAGCCGGCCGCGGTGGTCTCGCGGTTCTAGGCGCGCAGTCCGGAACCGCGGGACTGCTACGGTCGCAGGTTCGAATCCTGCCTCGGGAATGGATGTGTCTGATGTCCTTAGGTTAGTTAGGTTTAAGTAGTTCTAAGTTCTAGGGGACTGATGACCTCAGAATTTAAGTCCCACAGTGCTCAGAGCCATTTGAACTATTTGAACCCAACATAGATACTGATGACGAAAAATATTTTGAAACCCACCCTAAATCCCACACCCCAGAACCGAACGTTAGGTCCGTGCTACGGCAGCCCATATCGGGCGATAGCAACTGAGTACGGCTGTGAGATGAGCTAACTGTGGAATGTGGGCCGACAGTTCTTACGGTGCGGAGCGAAGTCGAGCGGATCTGGCGGTGGCTGGACGCGGTTACATCCTGCTCCGGGACGCAGATGCCGCCGTTTCTCTCTCCTCTCTTCTTGCCGCAGTAGAAAGTTCGATACATTGCAGGCTACTTCCACGTAAAAAACGAGCCCAGCCTGTAGCTATTGTCCAGTCCCGTACAGTCGGTAAAATGTTTGTCAGCTCTCACATAACGCTGCTGCGACTAGGTCTTTCAACTGCAGATGTACTTGTAATTACTACGGAAGAGAGAGGGCACTTCGTGAATTATTCTGGTAGGAAATAGCGAATATTATGAGGTTTTTTTTTAAGTTGACGGTGCTGTATAAATTTAGAAAGTAGCGACAGGTAAAAAAACCTAGAAGACTTTCGTGGGAGCAATCTACTGTGAATTCAACCTTCTGGACCTTGTATTTAGGTTTTACAAACTTTTCCAGTCTGTATGTGGATTATTGACAGAACCCAGGGACAGCACTGGCTAAGTGATCTTGAGGGACAGTCCTGCGATGTTAATTGCAAAATTTTCCCCAGTCAGCGCACGATAGCGGCTTTGCAGATTGTAAGATTTATCTTTGGGTAACAGTTCACTGTGATTGCGTGAACAGTGTAGCTCTATGTATTGTGTTGATGGTGGTAAGTCTGCGAGACGTTAAGGGTGACCATCTTGCAGGTTCATAGTCTATCTCTATCAGAAAAGTACATGACCAGCTGACAAATATAACGTTGTCATCCGTGAAGGATTCTCAAACAACCCTTTAGTATTCTCACCATAAAACCCTACGGAAATATTAGATTGTGAACCACATTTGACGATTAGAAAATGTAATCTATCACTTCCTGTCACTTTCACAGTTAACTTCCGGTGATGAAATTGATATACGTTCAAGGATTATAACCGTGTATCTTCAGACTGTGTAGTAGTGCGTAGTCACAATTTACAGGCCTTGACCGCGAGGAATGGTACGACTGACAATACGCAGTAAATAAACAGATTGAGAGATACTGTTTCTAGGCGCTTCAGTCTGGAACCGCGCGACCGCTACGGTCGCAGGTTCGAATCCTGCCTCGGGCATGGATGTGTGTGATGTCCTTAGGTTAGTTAGGTTTGAGTAGTTCTAAGTTCTAGGGGACAGATGACCTCAGATGTTGAGTGCCATAGTGCTCAGAGCCATTTAAGCGAAAGACACTGTTTCCCATATGAGGTCGTTTCTGTAGGCTCAGTCCGCAGCCCGTGGTATTGCGGTAGTGTACTCGCTTCCTGCGCACGGGGTCCCGGGTTCGATTCCCGACAGGGTCAGGGATTTTCTCTGCCTCGTGATGAATGGGTGTTGTGTGTTCTTCATCATCATTGACTCGCAAGTCGCCGAAGTGGCGTCAACTAAAAAGGACTTGCAATACGGCGGCCGAACTTCCTCGTATGGGGCCTCCCGGCCAACAGTGCCATACGATCATTTCATTTCAGTAGGCTCTTTATTGAACAGTTAGTGTGAAAAAATTACCCACCTATATTAGCCGCAAAATAAACTGAAACAACTGTCAAGAGCTTAGTATGCATATCGAACACGATGTTGACGGCGGTGTTGCACCAGTGACTGTTGTATACACCATGAGGTCCTACGAAAGACAGCGTACTATTAGGCCACAGACGTACATAATTTTCGACTTAGTCTTCTTTTAGGTCAAAGAACTAAACTTAGCGTTTTCCTCGGACAATACATTCCATCATTGCACTAAGATTGTAACATCCACGAGATAAATTTTAGCTACAGTGAGACGAGAGGAAATTATTCCTGTAACAGTTATAAACATTATCTATTCGACATATGAAAAATAGTGAATTAATTATTTATATAATATTCTATGATATAACTGGACATATCGATGTGTATCATACAAAGACAATGATAATTGTAAATTGCTTTTATGGTCTGCGTTTGTATTCCTTTGTTTTTACCTTTTGTTTGATGGCTTTTGTAGGTTCAGCACGCAAGACGCTTATCAAACTGAGGTCTGTTAAGAAATTGTAATTATTTGTTAATTATTACTTGAAAAAAGAGTTCATAATTATTATAAATATGAGTGAATAAATATTTGTAACTTTAATTCCTCTCTCAGTAAGCATAATCTATGTTAATTATTTCTTTCCGCTGCAACGAGTGCAGCCATTGATAATAGCGATTTGTATCGCGTGTTTGTCTGTGTTATCCTTAGAAACAAATCAAATGTTTGCTTGATGAAGTCTAAATAGTGCACAATACGAAAGTAAAGTTTCTGTAAAGTTTAATAAGCAGTTAAAATACTTATTTGGTCTAACAATATAAAGTCTCTATCAATTGTCTACCGCCATCTTAACAATTGTCTCAGCGGCAAATTCAAAGTACGCAACTCTGCAGACACAAATGCCGAACGTAATACAAATGTGTAAAAAATAAATGTGCACCGGTGGTCCCGAACTCATATTAATGAAAATAATTCGAATCAGATTGGTTCTGTAAAAACAGTGCTCATAGCACGATCGTTATAGCAAACTCTTCTAGCTGATGTATGGAGCCGAAATTAATTACGCACGAGTTGCGAAGAATATTGTTTTGGGTAACATACGTCAGTGTTGTGCGCGGCTAATATTCTGTGGTTTTAATGATCATTTTTCTTAAGATAACTGATTCCATCATAATCCATAGTTGTATAGAATCTGTTGCGTGAACTGTGATTAGTTACACTTACACAACTTACAGACAACACTTTAACACGACGTTAACTTCGAGTTCTTTAGCAACTTGCCCAATTCTTTAGCCGGGAGAATATTTATTTAGTAATTACTCAATGTAATAAAATAAGATTATCATTTTAATTTACAAATTACTTAAATAGCAAAACACTGAATAACACAGCGAACGCCACACGATCCCGAAAGATCTAAAAATACGCATCTATGGATACAATAATCTCTTCATTGTACTAACTAACGTTTGCCAGCCACAAATGTATTTAGACGGTGAAATAGGTACACATCAAAGGGTGCCAAATCTGGAGAAGAAGGTGACTCTTATAGCATTTCGTACTTCAGATTCCTCGGTTGCTCCGTTACTGCAGAATTTTGGTGGATAGGTGCGTTGTCCTGCCATTTTTCTTCTGCAATGTAGGCCTCTTCTCACGTGTTATTTTCAACATTTTCCATCAAATTACCTACACAGTATTCGCTAGTTATGGTTTTAGCCATGACAAGATATTCAAAAATAAAAATCTTAGGAACGAATAGCTGTGCAAGTACACTGGTTTCCACCCACAGCGCCAGCCGCGGTGGCCGAGCGGTTCTAGGCGCTTCAGTCCGGAACCGCGCGACTGCTACGGTCGCATGTTTGAATCCTGCCTCGGGCATGGATGTGTGTGACGTCCTTAGGTTAGCTAGGTTTAAGTAGTTCTAAGTTATAGGGGACTGATGACCTCTGATGTTAGGTCCCATAGTGCTCAGAGCCATTTGGGCCATTTGAGCCACCCACAGCTTTTATTACTGGCTCATTTATGGCGTGAAGTGGTGGACAAAAACATTATCGTGAAGTGGTGGAGAAATATATCACATGTAGTGCCAAATTGGTTCAAACACCAGAATGAGATTTTCACTCTGCAGCGGAGAGTGCGCTGATATGAAACTTCCTGACAGATTAAAACTGTGTGCCGGACCGAGACTCGAACTCGGGATCTTTGCCTACAACACCTTTCAAACACCTTCGCCAACTGCGATAGGCACTTCATGACAAAGAATGTTTGTGACAATATGATGAGCCAGTTTATTCGTCTGAATGGAACATGCACATTACTAGTACTTTAAAACGCTCTACAATCAAAATTATTCCACAGACGGAGTTGCACTTATCTCACGTTATTGAGACCCATGAAACATTATTACAAACTGCGACCTTCGACCTTCCTCTCTTAATAATAGTACGACTGGTTCATCAAGACAAATTTTACACAGGTAGTCGAAATTGTGTTTGCAATTCTGCTACAGCTTCAGATAATTCTTACAAGTACATCGGATTTAGTTCATAATTACCAACAGGGCGACAAGTGATTCAAACATGCGCCCCTCAGCGCATTACATAAACTTTAACGTCTAATTTTTGAATTAAAAGACAATTTCCATCTCAAATAGTAACAATAATAAAAACATGATTATAAAAATACCTTTACTACTATATAAAGATAAGTCATTGTTTGACGTTCTCAACAAAAATTTCGAAAAGTGGTTCACCAATTTACTTCAAATTTGCACACGATACTCTGATAAACGTTCGGACTGACATAGACTACATATTTTTAATATACAGGGTGGTCCATTGACAGTGACTGGGCCAAATATCTCACGAAATAAGTGGTACATGGTACCACGTAACATTTCGCCAGTGCGGACGGTATTTGCTTCGTGGCACATTACCGTGTTAAATAATGGTTCAAATGGCTCTGAGCACTATGGGACTTAACTTTTGAGGTCATCAGTCCCCTAGAACGTAGAACAACTTAAACCTAACTAACCTAAGGACATCACACACATCCATGACCGTGGCAGGATTCGAACCAGCGGCCGTAGCAGTTGCGCGGTTCCGGACTATAGCGCCTACAACCCCTCGGCCACTCAGGTAGGCACCCGTGTTAAAATGGACCGTTTACCAATTGCGGAA